>NC_092713.1:13058693-13694595 GCF_047496885.1 Scyliorhinus torazame
CATCATCCGCTCCCCTTTTCCCATCATCCACTCCCCATTGCCCACCATCCGCTCCTCATTTCCCATCACCTCTCCCCTTTTCCGATCATTCCTTACACATTTCGCATCATCCCCTCCCCATTGCCCATCATCCCCTCCACATTTCCGATCATCCCTTACCAATTTCCCATCATACCCTCCCCATTTCCGATCATCCCTTACCCATTTCCCATCATCCGCTCCCCATTGCCCATCATCCTCTCCCCATTTCCCATCATCCTCTCCCCATTTCCCATCACCCCTTACCCATTTCCCATCATCCCCTCCTCATTTCCCATCATCCGCTCCCCATTTCCCATCATCCACTCCCCATTTCCCATCATACCCTCCCCATTTCCCATCATCCCCTCCCCATTTCCCATCATCCCTTACGCATTTCCCATCATCCCCTCCCCATTGCCCATCATCCTCTCCCCATTTCCCATCATCCTCTCCCCATTTCCCATCACCCCTTACCCATTTCCCATCACCCCTTACCCATTTCCCATCATCCCCTCCCCATTTCCCATCACCCCTTACCCATTTCCCATCATCCCCTCCCCATTGCACATCATCCTCTCCCCATTTCCCATCATCCTCTCCCAATTTCGCATTACCCCTTACCCATTTCCCATCATCCCCTCCCCTTTTCCCATTATCCCCTCCTCATTTCCCATCATCCGCTCCCCTTTTCCCATCATCCACTCCCCATTGCCCACCATCCGCTCCTCCTTTCCCATCATACCCTTCCCATTTCCGATCATCCCTTACACATTTTGCATCATCCACTCCCCATTTCCCATCATCCCCTCTTCATTTCCCATCAACCCCTCCCCATTTCCGATCATCCCTTACCAATTTCCCATCATCCCCTCCCCATTTCCGATCATCCCTTACCCATTTCCCATCATCCGCTCCCCATTGCCCATCATCCTCTCCCCATTTCCCATCATCCTCTCCCCATTTCCCATCACCCCTTACCCATTTCCCATCATCCCCTCCTCATTTCCCATCATCCGCTCCCCATTTCCCATCATCCCCTCCCCATTTCCCATTATCCCCTCCCCATTTCCCATCATCCCTTACGCATTTCCCATCATCCCCTCCCCATTGCCCATCATCCTCTCCCCATTTCCCATCATCCTCTCCCCATTTCCCATCACCCCTTACCCATTTCCCATCACACCTTACCCATTTCCCATCATCCCCTCCCCATTTCCCATCATCCCCTTCTCATTTCCCATCATCCGCTGCCCATTTCCCATCGTCCTCTCCCATTTCCCATCATCCCTTACCCATTTCCCATCATCCCCTCCTCATTTCCCATCACCCGGTCCCCATTTCCCATCATCCCTTCCCCATTTCCCATCATCCTCTCCCCATTTCCCATCATCCTCTCCCCATTTCCCATCATCCCCTCCCCATTTCCCATCATCCCTTACCCATTTCCCATCATCCCCTCACCATTGCCCATCATCCCCTCCCCATTTCCGATCATCCCTTACCCATTTCCCATCATCCCCTCCCCATTGCACATCATCCTCTCCCCATTTCCCATCCTCCTCTCCCAATTTCGCATCACCCCTTACCCATTTCCCATCATCCCCTCCCCATTTCCCATCGTCCCCTCCTCATTTCCCATCATCCGCTCCCCTTTTCCCATCATCCACTCCCCATTGCCCACCATCCGCTCCTCATTTCCCATCACCCCTCCCCTTTTCCGATCATTCCTTACACATTTCGCATCATCCCCTCCCCATTGCCCATCATCCCCTCCACATTTCCGATCATCCCTTACCAATTTCCCATCATACCCTCCCCATTTCCGATCATCCCTTACCCATTTCCCATCATCCGCTCCCCATTGCCCATCATCCTCTCCCCATTTCCCATCATCCACTCCCCATTTCCCATCACCCCTTACCCATTTCCCATCATCCCCTCCTCATTTCCCATCATCCGCTCCCCATTTCCCATCATCCACTCCCCATTTCCCATCATACCCTCCCCATTTCCCATCATCCCCTCCCCATTTCCCATCGTCCCTTACGCATTTCCCATCATCCCCTCCCCATTGCCCATCATCCTCTCCCCATTTCCCATCATCCTCTCCCCATTTCCCATCACCCCTTACCCATTTCCCATCACCCCTTACCCATTTCCCATCATCCCCTCCCCATTTCCCATCACCCCTTACCCATTTCCCATCATCCCCTCCCCATTGCACATCATCCTCTCCCCATTTCCCATCATCCTCTCCCAATTTCGCATCACCCCTTACCCATTTCCCATCATCCCCTCCCATTTTCCCATTATCCCCTCCTCATTTCCCATCATCCGCTCCCCTTTTCCCATCATCCACTCCCCATTGCCCACCATCCGCTCCTCCTTTCCCATCATCCCCTACCCATTTCCGATCATCCCTTACACATTTCGCATCATCCACTCCCCATTGCCCATCATCCCCTCCCCATTTCCGATCATCCCTTACCCATTTCCCATCATCCCCTCCCCATTTCCGATCATCCCTTGCCCATTTCTCATCATCCCCTCCCCATTGCCCATCATCCTCTCCCCATTTCCCATCATCCCCTCCTCATTTCCCATCATCCGCTCCCCATTTCCCATCATCCCTTCCCCATTTCCCATCATCCCCTCCCCTTTTCCCATCATCCCTTCCCCATTTCCCATCATCCCCTCCCCATTTCCCATCATCCCCTCCCCATTTCCGATCATCCCTTACCCATTTCCCATCATCCCCTCCCCATTGCCCATCATCCTCTCCCCATTTCCCATCATCCTCTCCCCATTTCCCATCACCCCTTACCCATTTCCCATCATCCCCTCCCCATTTCCCATCACGGTCTCCCCATTTCCCATCATCCGCTCCCCATTTCCCATCATCCTCTCCCCATTTCCCATCATCCTCTCCCCATTTCCCATCACCCATTCCCCATTTCCCATCATCCCTTCCCCATTTCCCATCACCCTCTTCCCATTTCCCATCATCCTCTCCCCATTTCCCATCATCCCCTCCACATTTCCCATCATCCCCTCACCATTGCCCATCATCCCCTCCCCATTTCCGATCATCCCTTACCCATTTCCCATCACCCCTTCCCCATTTCCCATCATCCCTTCCCCATCTCCCATCATCCTCTCCCAATTTCCCATCACCCCTTACCCATTTCCCATCATCCCCTCCCCATTTCCCATCAACCCCCCCCATTCCCCATCATCCCTTACCCATTTCCCATCATCCCCTCTCCTTTGCCCATCATCCCCTCCCCATTTCCCATCATCCCTTACCCATTTCCCATCATCCCCTCCCCATTGCCCATCATCCTCTCCGCATTTCCCATCATCCTCTCCCCATTTCCCATCACCCCTTACCCATTTCCCATCATCCCCTCCCCATTTCCCATCATGCCCTCATTTCCCATCATTCGCTCCCCATTTCCCATCATCCCCTCCCCATTTCCCATCATCCCTTACCCATTTCTCATCATCCCCTCCCCATTGCCCATCATCCGCTCCTCATTTCCCATCATCCCCTCCCCATTTCCGATCATCCCTTACACATTTCGCATCATCCTCTCTCCATTTCCCATCATCCCTTACCTATTTCCCCTCATCCCCTCACCATTGCCCATCATCCCCTCCCAATTTCCGATCATCCCTTACCCATTTCCCATCATCCCCTCCCTATTGCCCATCACCCTCGCCCTATTTCCCATCACCCCTTACCCATTTACCATCATCCCCTCCCCATTTCCCATCATCCCCTCATTTCCCATCATCCGCTCCCCATTTCCCATCATCCTCTCCCCATTTCCCATCATCCCTTACCCATTTCCCATCATCCCCTCCCCATTGCCCATCATCCTCTCCCCATTTCCCATCATCCGCTCCCCATTTCCCATCATCCCTTCCCCATTTCCCATCATCCTCTCCCCATTTCCCATCGTCCTCTCCCCATTTCCCATCATCCCTTACCCATTTCCCATCATCCCCTCACCATTGCCCATCATACCCATCCCCTCCCCATGTCCCATCATCCCTTACCCATTTCCCATCATCCCCTCCCCATTGCCCATCATCCTCTCCCCATTTCCCATCACCCCTTACCCATTTCCCATCATCCCCTCCCCATTTCCCATCATCCCCTCCAAATTTCCCATCACCCCTTACCCATTTCCCATCATACCCTCCCCATTTCCCATCATCCCCTCCTCATTTCCCATCATCCGCTCCCCATTTCCCATCATCCTATCCCCATTTCCCATCATCCCTTACCCATTTCCCATCATCCCCTCCCCATTGCCCATCATCCGCTCCTCATTTCCCATCGTCCCCTCCCCATTTCCGATCATCCCTTACACATTTCGCATCATCCTCTCCCCATTTCCCATCATCCCTTACCCATTTCCCATCATCCCCTCACCATTGCCCATCATCCCCTCCCCATTTCCGATCATCCCTTACCCATTTCCCATCATCCCCTCCCCGTAGCCCATCATCCCCTCCTCATTTCCCATCATCCGGTCCCCATTTCCCATCATCCCTTCCCCATTTCCCATCATCCACTCCCCATTTCCTATCATCCTCTCCCCATTTCCCATCATCCCCTCCCCATTTCCGATCATCCCTTACCCATTTCCCATCATCCCCTCCCCATTGCCCATCATCCTCTCCCCATTTCCCATCATCCCCTCCTCATTTCCCATCATCCCCTCCCCATTTCCCATCATCCGCTCCCCATTTCCCATCATCCCTTACCCATATCCCATCACCCCCTCCCCATTGCCCATCATCCGCACCTCATTTCCCATCATCCCCTCCCCATTCCCGATCATCTCTTACACATTTAGCATCATCCTCTCCCCATTTCCCATCATCCTCTCCCCATTTCCCATCATCCACTCCCCATTTCCCATCATCCCTTGCCCATTTCCCATCATCCCCTCACCATTGCCCATCATCCCCTCCCCATTTCCGATCATCCCTTACCCATTTCCCATCATCCCCTCCCCATTGCCCATCATCCTCTCCCCATTTCCCATCATCGTCTCCCAATTTGCCATCACCCCTTACCCATTTCCCATCATCCCCTCCCCATTTCCCATCATCCCCTCCTCATTTCCCATCATCCGCTCCCCATTTCCCATCATCCCTTCCCCATTTCCCATCATCCCCTCCCCTTTTCCCATCATCCCTTCCCCATTTCCCATCATCCCCTCCCCATTTCCCATCATCCCCTCCCCATTTCCGATCATCCCTTACCCATTTCCCATCATCCCCTCCCCATTGCCCATCATCCTCTCCCCATTTCCCATCATCCTCTCCCCATTTCCCATCACCCCTTACCCATTTCCCATCATCCCCTCCCCATTTCCCATCACGGTCTCCCCATTTCCCATCATCCGCTCCCCATTTCCCATCATCCTCTCCCCATTTCCCATCATCCTCTCCCCATTTCCCATCACCCATTCCCCATTTCCCATCATCCCTTCCCCATTTCCCATCACCCTCTTCCCATTTCCCATCATCCTCTCCCCATTTCCCATCATCCCCTCCACATTTCCCATCATCCCCTCACCATTGCCCATCATCCCCTCCCCATTTCCGATCATCCCTTACCCATTTCCCATCACCCCTTCCCCATTTCCCATCATCCCTTCCCCATCTCCCATCATCCTCTCCCAATTTCCCATCACCCCTTACCCATTTCCCATCATCCCCTCCCCATTTCCCATCAACCCCCCCCATTCCCCATCATCCCTTACCCATTTCCCATCATCCCCTCTCCTTTGCCCATCATCCCCTCCCCATTTCCCATCATCCCTTACCCATTTCCCATCATCCCCTCCCCATTGCCCATCATCCTCTCCGCATTTCCCATCATCCTCTCCCCATTTCCCATCACCCCTTACCCATTTCCCATCATCCCCTCCCCATTTCCCATCATGCCCTCATTTCCCATCATTCGCTCCCCATTTCCCATCATCCCCTCCCCATTTCCCATCATCCCTTACCCATTTCTCATCATCCCCTCCCCATTGCCCATCATCCGCTCCTCATTTCCCATCATCCCCTCCCCATTTCCGATCATCCCTTACACATTTCGCATCATCCTCTCTCCATTTCCCATCATCCCTTACCTATTTCCCCTCATCCCCTCACCATTGCCCATCATCCCCTCCCAATTTCCGATCATCCCTTACCCATTTCCCATCATCCCCTCCCTATTGCCCATCACCCTCGCCCTATTTCCCATCACCCCTTACCCATTTACCAACATCCCCTCCCCATTTCCCATCATCCCCTCATTTCCCATCATCCGCTCCCCATTTCCCATCATCCTCTCCCCATTTCCCATCATCCCTTACCCATTTCCCATCATCCCCTCCCCATTGCCCATCATCCTCTCCCCATTTCCCATCATCCGCTCCCCATTTCCCATCATCCCTTCCCCATTTCCCATCATCCTCTCCCCATTTCCCATCGTCCTCTCCCCATTTCCCATCATCCCTTACCCATTTCCCATCATCCCCTCACCATTGCCCATCATACCCATCCCCTCCCCATGTCCCATCATCCCTTACCCATTTCCCATCATCCCCTCCCCATTGCCCATCATCCTCTCCCCATTTCCCATCACCCCTTACCCATTTCCCATCATCCCCTCCCCATTTCCCATCATCCCCTCCAAATTTCCCATCACCCCTTACCCATTTCCCATCATACCCTCCCCATTTCCCATCATCCCCTCCTCATTTCCCATCATCCGCTCCCCATTTCCCATCATCCTATCCCCATTTCCCATCATCCCTTACCCATTTCCCATCATCCCCTCCCCATTGCCCATCATCCGCTCCTCATTTCCCATCGTCCCCTCCCCATTTCCGATCATCCCTTACACATTTCGCATCATCCTCTCCCCATTTCCCATCATCCCTTACCCATTTCCCATCATCCCCTCACCATTGCCCATCATCCCCTCCCCATTTCCGATCATCCCTTACCCATTTCCCATCATCCCCTCCCCGTAGCCCATCATCCCCTCCTCATTTCCCATCATCCGGTCCCCATTTCCCATCATCCCTTCCCCATTTCCCATCATCCACTCCCCATTTCCTATCATCCTCTCCCCATTTCCCATCATCCCCTCCCCATTTCCGATCATCCCTTACCCATTTCCCATCATCCCCTCCCCATTGCCCATCATCCTCTCCCCATTTCCCATCATCCCCTCCTCATTTCCCATCATCCCCTCCCCATTTCCCATCATCCGCTCCCCATTTCCCATCATCCCTTACCCATATCCCATCACCCCCTCCCCATTGCCCATCATCCGCTCCTCATTTCCCATCATCCCCTCCCCATTCCCGATCATCTCTTACACATTTAGCATCATCCTCTCCCCATTTCCCATCATCCTCTCCCCATTTCCCATCATCCACTCCCCATTTCCCATCATCCCTTGCCCATTTCCCATCATCCCCTCACCATTGCCCATCATCCCCTCCCCATTTCCGATCATCCCTTACCCATTTCCCATCATCCCCTCCCCATTGCCCATCATCCTCTCCCCATTTCCCATCATCGTCTCCCAATTTGCCATCACCCCTTACCCATTTCCCATCATACCCTCCCCATTTCCCATCATCCCCTCCTCATTTCCCATCATCCCCTCCCCATTTCCCATCATCGTCTCCCAATTTGCCATCACCCCTTACCCGTTTCCCATCATCCCCTCCCCATTTCCCATCATCCCCTCCCCATTGCCCATCATCCTCTCCCCATTTCCCATCATCGTCTCCCAATTTGCCATCACCCCTTACCCATTTCCCATCATCCCCTCCCCATTTCCCATCATCCCCTCCTCATTTCCCATCATCCCCTCCCCATTTCCCATCATCCTCTCCCCATTTCCCATCATCCCATACCCATGTCCCATCATCCCCTCCCCATTGCCCATCATCCTCTCTCCATTTCCCATCATCCTCTCCACATTTCCCATCACCCCTTACCCATTTCCCATCATCCCCTCCTCATTTCCCATCATCCGCTCCCCATTTCCCATGATCCCCTCCCCATTTCCCATCATACCCTCCCCATTTCCCATCATCCCCTCCCCATTTCCCATCGTCCCTTACGCATTTCCCATCATCCCCTCCCCATTGCCCATCATCCTCTCCCCATTTCCCATCATCCTCTCCCCATTTCCCATCACCGCTTACCCATTTCCCATCACCCCTTACCCATTTCCCATCATCCACTCCCCATTTCCCATCATCCCCTCATTTCCCATCATCCGCTCCCCATTTCCCATCATCCTCTCCCATTTCCCATCATCCCTTACCCATTTCCCATCATCCCCTCCCCGTAGCCCATCATCCCCTCCTCATTTCCCATCATCCCTTCCCCATTTCCCATCATCCCCTCCCCTTTTCCCATCATCCCTTCCCCATTTCCCATCATCCCCTCCCCATTTCCCATCATCCCCTCCCCATTTCCGATCATCCCTTACCCATTTCCCATCATCCCCTCCCCATTGCCCATCATCCTCTCCCCATTTCCCATCATCCTCTCCCCATTTCCCATCACCCCTTACCCATTTCCCATCATCCCCTCCCCATTTCCCATCACGGTCTCCCCATTTCCCATCATCCGCTCCCCATTTCCCATCATCCTCTCCCCATTTCCCATCATCCTCTCCCCATTTCCCATCACCCATTCCCCATTTCCCATCATCCCTTCCCCATTTCCCATCACCCTCTTCCCATTTCCCATCATCCTCTCCCCATTTCCCATCATCCCCTCCACATTTCCCATCATCCCCTCACCATTGCCCATCATCCCCTCCCCATTTCCGATCATCCCTTACCCATTTCCCATAACCCCTTCCCCATTTCCCATCATCCCTTCCCCATCTCCCATCATCCTTTCCCAATTTCCCATCACCCCTTACCCATTTCCCATCATCCCCTCCCCATTTCCCACCAACCCCCCCCATTCCCCATCATCCCTTACCCATTTCCCATCATCCCCTCTCCATTGCCCATCATCCCCTCCCCATTTCCCATCATCCCTTACCCATTTCCCATCATCCCCTCCCCATTGCCCATCATCCTCTCCGCATTTCCCATCATCCTCTCCCCATTTCCCATCACCCCTTACCCATTTCCCATCATCCCCTCCCCATTTCCCATCATGCCCTCATTTCCCATCATTCGCTCCCCATTTCCCATCATCCCCTCCCCATTTCCCATCATCCCTTACCCATTTCTCATCATCCCCTCCCCATTGCCCATCATCCGCTCCTCATTTCCCATCATCCCCTCCCCATTTCCGATCATCCCTTACACATTTCGCATCATCCCCTCCTCATTTCCCATCATCCCCTCCCCATTGCCCATCATCCTCGCCCTATTTCCCATCACCCCTTACCCATTTACCATCATCCCCTCCCCATTTCCCATCATCCCCTCCTCATTTACCATCATCCGCTCCCCATTTCCCATCATCCTCTCCCCATTTCCCATCATCCCTTACCCATTTCCCATCATCCCCTCCCCATTGCCCATCATCCTCTCCCCATTTCCCATCATCCGCTCCCCATTTCCCATCATCCCTTCCCCATTTCCCATCATCCTCTCCCCATTTCCCATCATCCTCTGCCCATTTCCCATCATCCCTTACCCATTTCCCATCATCCCCGCACCATTGCCCATCATACCCATCCCCTCCCCATTTCCCATCATCCCTTACCCATTTCCCATCATCCCCTCCCCATTGCCCATCATCCTCTCCCCATTTCCCATCACCCCTGACCCATTTCCCATCATCCCCTCCCCATTTCCCATCATCCCCTCCAAATTTCCCATCACGCCTTACCCATTTCCCATCATCCCCTCCCCATTTCCCATCACCCCCTCCTCATTTCCCATCATCCGCTCCCCATTTCCCATCATCCTATCCCCATTTCCCATCATCCCTTACCCATTTCCCATCATCCCCTCCCCATTGCCCATCATCCGCTCCTCATTTCCCATCGTCCCCTCCCCATTTCCGATCATCCCTTACACATTTCCCATCATCCTCTCCCCATTTCCCATCATCCTCTGCCCATTTCCCATCATCCCCTCCCCATTTCCCATCATCCCCTCCAAATTTCCCATCACGCCTTACCCATTTCCCATCATCCCCTCCCCATTTCCCATCACCCCCTCCTCATTTCCCATCATCCGCTCCCCATTTCCCATCATCCTATCCCCATTTCCCATCATCCCTTACCCATTTCCCATCATCCCCTCCCCATTGCCCATCATCCGCTCCTCATTTCCCATCGTCCCCTCCCCATTTCCGATCATCCCTTACACATTTCGCATCATCCTCTCCCCATTTCCCATCATCCCTTACCCATTTCCCATCATCCCCTCACCATTGCCCATCATCCCCTCCCCATTTCCGATCATCCCTTACCCATTTCCCATCATCCCCTCCCCGTTGCCCATCATCCCCTCCTCATTTCCCATCATCCGGTCCCCATTTCCCATCATCCCTTCCCCATTTCCCATCATCCTCTCCCCATTGCCCATCATCCTCTCCCCATTTCCCATCATCCTCTCCCAATTTGCCATCACCCCTTACCCATTTCCCATCATCCCCTCCTCATTTCCCATCATCCCCTCCCCATTTCCCATCATCCTCTCCCCATTTCCCATAATCCCTTACCCATATCCCATCATCCCCTCCCCATTGCCCATCATCCGCTCCTCATTTCCCATCATCCCCTCCCCATTCCCGATCATCTCTTACACATTTAGCATCATCCTCTCCCCATTTCCCATCATCCTCTCCCCATTTCCCATCATCCACTCCCCATTTCCCATCATCCCTTGCCCATTTCCCATCATCCCCTCACCATTGCCCATCATCCCCTCCCCATTTCCGATCATCCCTTACCCATTTCCCATCATCCCCTCCCCATTGCCCATCATCCTCTCCCCATTTCCCATCATCCTCTCCCAATTTGCCATCACCCCTTACCCATTTCCCATCATCCCCAACCCATTTCCCAACACCCCCTTCTCATTTCCCATCATCCCTTCCCCATTTCCCATCATCCTCTCCCCATTTCCCATCATCCCTTACCCATATCCCATCATCCCCTCCCCATTGCCTATCATCCGCTCCTCATTTCCCATCATCCCCTCCCCATTCCCGATCATCTCTTACACATTTAGCATCATCCTCTCCCCATTTCCCATCATCCCTTGCCCATTTCCCATCATCCGCTCCCCATTGCCCATCGTCCGCTCCTCATTTCCCACCATTCCTTCCCCATTTCCCATCATCCCCTCCCCATTTCCCCTCATCCCCTCCCCATTTCCCATCACCCTCTCCCCATTTCCCATCATCCTCTCCCCATTTCCCATCATCCCCCCATTTCCCATCATGCCTTACCCATTTCCCATCATCCCCTCCCCATTGCCCATCATCCCCTCCCCATTTCCCATCATCCTCTCCCCATTTCCCATCACCCCTTACCCATTTCCCATCATCCCCTCCCCATTTCCCATCATCCCCTCCTCATTTCCCATCATCCGCTCCCCATTTCCCGTCATCCCCTCCCCATTTCCCATCATCCCTTACCCATTTCTCATCATCCCCTCCCCATTGCCCGTCATACGCTCCTCATTTCCCATCATCCCCTCCCCATTTCCCATCATCCCTTACACATTTTGCATCATCCTCTCCCCATTTCCCATCATCCCTTACCCATTTCCCATCATCCCCTCACCATTGCCCATCATCCCCTCCCCATTTCCGATCATCCCTTACCCATTTCTCATCATCCCCTCCTCATTTCCCATCATCCGCTCCCCATTTCCCATCACCCTCTCGCCATTTCCCATCATCCCTTACCCATTTCCCATCATCCCCTCCCCATTGCTCATCATCCTCTCCCCATTTTCCCATCACCCCATACACATTTCCCATCATCCCCTCCCCATTTCCCATCATCCTCTCCCCATTTCCCAGCATCCTCTCCCCATTTCCCATCATCCCTTACCCATTTCCCATCATCCCCTCACCATTGCCCATCATCCCCTCCCCATTTCCGATCATCCTGTCCCCATTTCCCATCATCCGCTCCCCATTTCCCATCATCCTCTCCCCATTTCCCATCATCCCCTCCCCATTTCCCATCATCCACTCTTCATTTCCCATCAACCCCTCCCCATTTCCCATCATCCCCTCCCCATTTCCCATCATCCCTTACCCATATCCCATCATCCCTTACCCATTTCCCATCATCCCCCCACCATTGCCCATCATCCACTCCCCATTTCCGATCATCCCTTACGCATTTCCCATCATCCCCTCCCCATTGCCCATCATCCTCTCCCCATTTCCCATCATCCTCTCCCCATTTCCCATCACCCCTTACCCATTTCCCATCATCCCCTCCCCATTTCCCATCATCCCCTCCCCATTTCCCATCATCCCTTACCCATTTCCCATCATGTCCTCCCCATTGCCCATCATCCCCTCCTCATTTCCCATCATCCTCTCCCCATTTTCCATCATCCCTTCCCCATTTCCCATCATCCTCTCCCCATTTCCCATCATCCTCTCCCCATTTCCCATCATCCCCTCCCCATTTCCCACCATCCCTTACCCATTTCCCATCATTCCCTCACCATTGCCCATCACCCCTCCCCATTTCCGGTCATCCCTTACCCATTTCCCATCATCCCCTCCCCATTGCCCATCATCCTCTCCCCATTTCCCATCATCCTCTCCCAATTTTGCATCACCCCTTACCCATTTCCCATCATCCCCTCCCCATTTCCCATCATCCCCTCCTCATGTCCCATCATCCGCTCCCCATTTCCAATCAACCTCTACCCATTTCCCATCATCCCCTCCTCATTTCCCTTCATCCGCTCCCCATTTCCCATCATCCTCTCCCCATTTCCCATCATCCCTTACCCATTTCCCATCATCCCCTCCCCATTGCCCATCATCCGCTCCTCATTTCCCATCATCCCCTCCCCATTTCCGTTCATCCCTTACACATTTCGCATCATCCTCTCCCCATTTCCCATCATCCCTTACCCATTTCCCATCATCCCCTCCCCATTGCCCATCGTCCGCTCCTCATTTCCCACCATCCCTACCCCATTTCCCATCATCCCCTCCCCATTTCACCTCATCCCCTCCCCATTTCCCATCACGGTCTCCCCATTTCCCATCATCCTCTCCCCATTTCCCATCATCCCCCCCATTTCCCATCATCCCTTACCCATTTCCCATCATCCCCTCACCATTGCCCATCATCCCCTCCCCATTTCCGATCATCCCTTACCCATTTCCCATCATCCCCTCCCCATTGCCCATCATCCTCTCCCCATTTCCCATCATCCTCTCCCCATTTCCCATCTCCCCTTACCCATTTCCCAGCATCCCCTCCCCATTTCCCATCATCCCCTCCTCATTTCCCATCATTAGCTCCCCATTTCCCATCATCCCCTCCCTATTTCCCATCATCCCTTACCCATTTCTCATCATCCCCTCCCCATTGCCCATCATCCGCTCCTCATTTCCCATCGTCCCCTCCCCATTTCCCATCATCCCTTACACATTTTGCATCATCCTCTCCCCATTTCCCATCATCCCTTACCCATTTCCCATTACCCCTCACCATTTCCCATCATCCCCCCATTTCCCATCATCCCTTACCCATTTCCCATCATCCCCTCCCCATTGCCCATCATCCCCTCCCCATTTCCCATCATCCTCTCCCCATTTCCCATCACCCCTTACCCATTTCCCATCATCCCCTCCCCATTTCCCATCATCCCCTCCTCATTTCCCATCATCCGCTCCCCATTTCCCGTCATCCCCTCCCCATTTCCCATCATCCCTTACCCATTTCTCATCATCCCCTCCCCATTGCCCGTCATACGCTCCTCATTTCCCATCATCCCCTCCCCATTTCCCATCATCCCTTACACATTTTGCATCATCCTCTCCCCATTTCCCATCATCCCTTACCCATTTCCCATCATCCCCTCACCATTGCCCATCATCCCCTCCCCATTTCCGATCATCCCTTACCCATTTCTCATCATCCCCTCCTCATTTCCCATCATCCGCTCCCCATTTCCCATCACCCTCTCGCCATTTCCCATCATCCCTTACCCATTTCCCATCATCCCCTCCCCATTGCTCATCATCCTCTCCCCATTTTCCCATCACCCCATACACATTTCCCATCATCCCCTCCCCATTTCCCATCATCCTCTCCCCATTTCCCAGCATCCTCTCCCCATTTCCCATCATCCCTTACCCATTTCCCATCATCCCCTCACCATTGCCCATCATCCCCTCCCCATTTCCGATCATCCTGTCCCCATTTCCCATCATCCGCTCCCCATTTCCCATCATCCTCTCCCCATTTCCCATCATCCCCTCCCCATTTCCCATCATCCACTCTTCATTTCCCATCAACCCCTCCCCATTTCCCATCATCCCCTCCCCATTTCCCATCATCCCTTACCCATATCCCATCATCCCTTACCCATTTCCCATCATCCCCCCACCATTGCCCATCATCCACTCCCCATTTCCGATCATCCCTTACGCATTTCCCATCATCCCCTCCCCATTGCCCATCATCCTCTCCCCATTTCCCATCATCCTCTCCCCATTTCCCATCACCCCTTACCCATTTCCCATCATCCCCTCCCCATTTCCCATCATCCCCTCCCCATTTCCCATCATCCCTTACCCATTTCCCATCATGTCCTCCCCATTGCCCATCATCCCCTCCTCATTTCCCATCATCCTCTCCCCATTTTCCATCATCCCTTCCCCATTTCCCATCATCCTCTCCCCATTTCCCATCATCCTCTCCCCATTTCCCATCATCCCCTCCCCATTTCCCACCATCCCTTACCCATTTCCCATCATTCCCTCACCATTGCCCATCATCCCCTCCCCATTTCCGGTCATCCCTTACCCATTTCCCATCATCCCCTCCCCATTGCCCATCATCCTCTCCCCATTTCCCATCATCCTCTCCCAATTTTGATACACCCCTTACCCATTTCCCATCATCCCCTCCCCATTTCCCATCATCCCCTCCTCATGTCCCATCATCCGCTCCCCATTTCCAATCAACCTCTACCCATTTCCCATCATCCCCTCCTCATTTCCCTTCATCCGCTCCCCATTTCCCATCATCCTCTCCCCATTTCCCATCATCCCTTACCCATTTCCCATCATCCCCTCCCCATTGCCCATCATCCGCTCCTCATTTCCCATCATCCCCTCCCCATTTCCGTTCATCCCTTACACATTTCGCATCATCCTCTCCCCATTTCCCATCATCCCTTACCCATTTCCCATCATCCCCTCCCCATTGCCCATCGTCCGCTCCTCATTTCCCACCATCCCTACCCCATTTCCCATCATCCCCTCCCCATTTCACCTCATCCCCTCCCCATTTCCCATCACGGTCTCCCCATTTCCCATCATCCTCTCCCCATTTCCCATCATCCCCCCCATTTCCCATCATCCCTTACCCATTTCCCATCATCCCCTCACCATTGCCCATCATCCCCTCCCCATTTCCGATCATCCCTTACCCATTTCCCATCATCCCCTCCCCATTGCCCATCATCCTCTCCCCATTTCCCATCATCCTCTCCCCATTTCCCATCTCCCCTTACCCATTTCCCAGCATCCCCTCCCCATTTCCCATCATCCCCTCCTCATTTCCCATCATTAGCTCCCCATTTCCCATCATCCCCTCCCTATTTCCCATCATCCCTTACCCATTTCTCATCATCCCCTCCCCATTGCCCATCATCCGCTCCTCATTTCCCATCGTCCCCTCCCCATTTCCCATCATCCCTTACACATTTTGCATCATCCTCTCCCCATTTCCCATCATCCCTTACCCATTTCCCATTACCCCTCACCATTGCCCATCATCCCCTCCCCATTTCCGATCATCCCTTACCCATTTCCCATCATCCCCTCCCCATTGCCCATCATCCTCGCCCCATTTCCCATCACCCCTTACCAATTTCCCATCATCCCCTCCCCATTACCCATCATCCCCACCTCATTTCCCATCATCCGCTCCCCATTTCCCATCATCCTCTCCCCATTTCCCATCATCCCTTACCCATTTCCCATCATCCCCTCCCCATTGCCCATCATCCTCTCCCCATTTCCCATCATCCTCTCCCCATTTCCGATCATCCCTTCCCCATTTCCCATTATCCTCTCCCCATTTCCCAACATCCTCTCCCCATTTCCCATCATCCCTAACCCATTTCCCATCATACCCTCACCATTGCCTATCATCCAGTCCCCATTTCTGATCATCCCTTACCCATTTCCCATCATCCCCTCCCCATTGCCCATCATCCTCTCCCCATTTCCCATCATCCCTTACCCATTTCCCATCATCCCCTCCCCATTTCCCAACATCCCCTCCTCATTTCCTATCACTCCTTACCCATTTCCCATCATCCCCTCCTCATTTCCCATCATCCGCACCCCATTTCCCATCATCCACTCCCCATTTCCCATCATCCCTTACCCATTTCCCATCATCCCCTCCCGATTGCCCATCATCCGCTCCTCATTTCCCATCATCCCCTCCCCATTTCCGAACATCCCTTACACATTTCACATCATCCTCTCCCCATTTCCCATCATCCCTTACCCATTTCCCATCATCCCCTCACCATTGCCCATCATCCCCTCCCCATTTCCGATCATCCCTTACCCATTTCCTATCATCCCCTCCCCATTGCCCATCATCCTCTCCCCATTTCCCATCACCCCTTACCCATTTCTCATCATCCCCTCCCCATTTCCCATCATCCCCTCCTCATTTCCCATCATCCGCTCCCCATTTCCCATCATCCTCTCCCCATTTCCCATCATCCCTTACCCATTTCCCATCATTCCTTCCCCATTGCCCATCATCCCCTCCTCATTTCCCATCATCCGCT
Source organism: Scyliorhinus torazame (assembly GCF_047496885.1). Classification (NCBI taxonomy): domain Eukaryota; kingdom Metazoa; phylum Chordata; class Chondrichthyes; order Carcharhiniformes; family Scyliorhinidae; genus Scyliorhinus; species Scyliorhinus torazame. The sequence continues at coordinate 13,075,760 of NC_092713.1, forward strand.
CCCCATTTCCCATCATCCCTTACCCATTTCCCATCATCCCCTCCCCATTGCCCATCGTCCGCTCCTCATTTCCCACCATCCCTACCCCATTTCCCATCATCCCCTCCCCATTTCACCTCATCCCCTCCCCATTTCCCATCACGGTCTCCCCATTTCCCATCATCCTCTCCCCATTTCCCATCATCCCCCCCATTTCCCATCATCCCTTACCCATTTCCCATCATCCGCTCCCCATTTCCCATCACCCTCTCCCCATTTCCCATCATCCCTTACCCATTTCCCATCATCCCCTCCCCATTGCTCATCATCCTCTCCCCATTTTCCCATCACCCCATACACATTTCCCATCATCCCCTCCCCATTTCCCATCATCCTCTCCCCATTTCCCATCATCCTCTCCCCATTTCCCATCATCCCTTACCCATTTCCCATCATCCCCTCACCATTGCCCATCATCCCCTCCCCATTTCCGATCATCCTGTCCCCATTTCCCATCATCCGCTCCCCATTTCCCATCATCCTCTCCCCATTTCCCATCATCCCCTCCCCATTTCCCATCATCCCCTCTTCATTTCCCATCAACCCCTCCCCATTTCCCATCATCCCCTCCCCATTTCCCATCATCCCTTACCCATTTCCCATCATCCCTTACCCATTTCCCATCATCCCCCCACCATTGCCCATCATCCACTCCCCATTTCCGATCATCCCTTACGCATTTCCCATCATCCCCTCCCCATTGCCCATCATCCTCTCCCCATTTCCCATCATCCTCTCCCCATTTCCCATCACCCCTTAACCATTTCCCATCATCCCCTCCCCATTTCCCATCATCCCCTCCTCATTTCCCATCATCCGCTCCCCATTTCCCATCATCCTCTCCCCATTTCCCATCATCCCTTACCCATTTCCCATCATGTCCTCCCCATTGCCCATCATCCCCTCATTTCCCATTATCCTCTCCCCATTTTCCATCATCCCTTCCCCATTTCCCATCATCCTCTCCCCATTTCCCATCATCCTCTCCCCATTTCCCATCATCCCCTCCCCATTTCCCACCATCCCTTACCCATTTCCCATCATCCCTTCACCATTGCCCATCATCCCCTCCCCATTTCCGGTCATCCCTTACCCATTTCCCATCATCCCCTCCCCATTGCCCATCATCCTCTCCCCATTTCCCATCATCCTCTCCCAATTTTGCATCACCCCTTACCCATTTCCCATCATCCCCTCCCCATTTCCCATCATCCCCTCCTCATGTCCCATCATCCGCTCCCCATTTCCAATCAACCTCTACCCATTTCCCATCATCCCCTCCTCATTTCCCTTCATCCGCTCCCCATTTCCCATCATCCTCTCCCCATTTCCCATCATCCCTGACCCATTTCCCATCATCCCCTCCCCATTGCCCATCATCCGCTCCTCATTTCCCATCATCCCCTCCCCATTTCCGTTCATCCCTTACACATTTCGCATCATCCTCTCCCCATTTCCCATCATCCCTTACCCATTTCCCATCATCCCCTCCCCATTGCCCATCGTCCGCTCCTCATTTCCCACCATCCCTACCCCATTTCCCATCATCCCCTCCCCATTTCACCTCATCCCCTCCCCATTTCCCATCACGGTCTCCCCATTTCCCATCATCCTCTCCCCATTTCCCATCATCCCCCCCATTTCCCATCATCCCTTACCCATTTCCCATCATCCCCTCACCATTGCCCATCATCCCCTCCCCATTTCCGATCATCCCTTACCCATTTCCCATCATCCCCTCCCCATTGCCCATCATCCTCTCCCCATTTCCCATCATCCTCTCCCCATTTCCCATCTCCCCTTACCCATTTCCCATCATCCCCTCCCCATTTCCCATCGTCCCCTCCTCATTTCCCATCATTAGCTCCCCATTTCCCATCATCCCCTCCCTATTTCCCATCATCCCTTACCCATTTCTCATCATCCCCTCCCCATTGCCCATCATCCGCTCCTCATTTCCCATCGTCCCCTCCCCATTTCCCATCATCCCTTACACATTTTGCATCATCCTCTCCCCATTTCCCATCATCCCTTACCCATTTCCCAATACCCCTCACCATTGCCCATCATCCCCTCCCCATTTCCGATCATCCCTTACCCATTTCCCATCATCCCCTCCCCATTGCCCATCATCCTCGCCCCATTTCCCATCACCCCTTACCAATTTCCCATCATCCCCTCCCCATTACCCATCATCCCCACCTCATTTCCCATCATCCGCTCCCCATTTCCCATCATCCTCTCCCCATTTCCCATCATCCCTTACCCATTTCCCATCATCCCCTCCCCATTGCCCTTCATCCTCTCCCCATTTCCCATCATCCTCTCCCCATTTCCCATCATCCCTTCCCCATTTCCCATCATCCTCTCCCCATTTCCCAACATCCTCTCCCCATTTCCCATCATCCCTAACCCATTTCCCATCATACCCTCACCATTGCCTATCATCCAGTCCCCATTTCTGATCATCCCTTACCCATTTCCCATCATCCCCTCCCCATTGCCCATCATCCTCTCCCCATTTCCCATCATCCCTTACCCATTTCCCATCATCCCCTCCCCATTTCCCAACATCCCCTCCTCATTTCCTATCACTCCTTACCCATTTCCCATCATCCCCTCCTCATTTCCCATCATCCGCTCCCCATTTCCCATCATCCACTCCCCATTTCCCATCATCCCTTACCCATTTCCCATCATCCCCTCCCGATTGCCCATCATCCGCTCCTCATTTCCCATCATCCCCTCCCCATTTCCGAACATCCCTTACACATTTCACATCATCCTCTCCCCATTTCCCATCATCCCTTACCCATTTCCCATCATCCCCTCACCATTGCCCATCATCCCCTCCCCATTTCCGATCATCCCTTACCCATTTCCTATCATCCCCTCCCCATTGCCCATCATCCTCTCCCCATTTCCCATCACCCCTTACCCATTTCCGGTCATCCCTTACCCATTTCCCATCATCCCCTCCCCATTGCCCATCATCCTCTCCCCATTTCCCATCATCCTCTCCCAATTTTGCATCACCCCTTACCCATTTCCCATCATCCCCTCCCCATTTCCCATCATCCCCTCCTCATGTCCCATCATCCGCTCCCCATTTCCAATCAACCTCTACCCATTTCCCATCATCCCTTCCCCATTTCCCATCATCCTCTCCCCATTTCCCAACATCCTCTCCCCATTTCCCATCATCCCTAACCCATTTCCCATCATACCCTCACCATTGCCTATCATCCAGTCCCCATTTCTGATCATCCCTTACCCATTTCCCATCATCCCCTCCCCATTGCCCATCATCCTCTCCCCATTTCCCATCATCCCTTACCCATTTCCCATCATCCCCTCCCCATTTCCCAACATCCCCTCCTCATTTCCTATCACTCCTTACCCATTTCCCATCATCCCCTCCTCATTTCCCATCATCCGCTCCCCATTTCCCATCATCCACTCCCCATTTCCCATCATCCCTTACCCATTTCCCATCATCCCCTCCCGATTGCCCATCATCCGCTCCTCATTTCCCATCATCCCCTCCCCATTTCCGAACATCCCTTACACATTTCACATCATCCTCTCCCCATTTCCCATCATCCCTTACCCATTTCCCATCATCCCCTCACCATTGCCCATCATCCTCTCCCCATTTCCCATCATCCCCTACCATTTCCCATCATCCCTTACCCATTTCCCATCATCCCCTCCCCATTGCCCATCATACTCTCCCCATTTCCCATCATCCTCTTCCCATTTCCCATCACCCCTTACCCATTTCCCATCATCCCCTCCCCAATTCCCATCATCCCCTCCTCATTTCCCATCACCCGCTCCCCATTTCCCATCATCCTCTCCCCATTTCCCATCATCCCTTACCCATTTCCCATCATCCCCTCCCCATTGCCCATCATCCGCTCCTCATTTCCCATCATCCCCTCCCCATTTCCGATCATCCCTTACACATTACGCATCATCCTCTCCCCATTTCCCATCATCCCCTACCCATTTCCCATCATCCCCTCACCATTGCCCATCACCCCCTCCCCATTTCTGATCATCCCTTACCCATTTCCCATCATCCCCTCCCCATTTCCCATCATCCCCTCCCCATTTCCCATCATCCCCTCCTCATTTCCCATCATCAGCTCCCCATTTCCCATCATCCTCTCCCCATTTCCCTTCATCCCTTACCCATTTGCCATCATCCCCTCCCCATTGCCCATCATCCCCTCCTCATTTCCCATCATCCGCTCCCCATTTCCCATCATCCCTTCCCCATTTCTCATCATCCTCTCCCCATTTCCCATCATCCTCTCCCCATTTCCCATCATCCACTCCCCATTTCCCATCATCCCTTGCCCATTTCCCATCATCCCCTCCCCATTGCCCATCATCCCCTCCCCATTTCCGATCATCCCTTACCCATTTCCCATCATCCCCTCCCCATTGCCCATCATCCTCTCCCCATTTCCCATCATCCTCTCCCAATTTCCCATCACCCCTTACCCATTTCCCATCATCCCCTCCTCATTTCCCATCATCCGCTCCCCATTTCCCATCATCCTCTCCCCATTTCCCATCATCCCTTACCCATATCCCATCATCCCCTCCCCATTGCCCATCATCCGCTCCTCATTTCCCATCATCCCCTCCCCATTCCCAATCATCCCTTACACATTTAGCATCATCCTCTCCCCATGTCCCATCATCCCTTGCCCATTTCCCATCATCCCTCCCCATTGCCCATCGTCCGCTCCTTATTTCCCACCATCCTTTCCCCATTTCCCATCAACCCCTCCCCATTTCCCCTCATCCCCTCCCCATTTCCCATCACCCTCTCCCCATTTCCCATCATTCTCTCCCCATTTCCCATCATCCCCCCCATTTCCCATCATCCCTTACCCATTTCCCATCATCCCCTCACCATTGCCCATCATCCCCTCCCCATTTCCGATCATCCCTTACCCATTTCCCATCATCCCCTCCCCATTGCCCATCATCGCCTCCCCATTTCCCATCATCCTGTCCCCATTTCCCATCACCCCTTACCCATTTCCAATCATCCCCTCCCCATTTCCCATCATCCCCTCCTCATTTCCCATCATCAGCTCCCCATTTCCCATCATCCCCTCCCCATTTCCCATCATCCCTTACCCATTTCTCATCATCCCCTCCCCATTGCCCGTCATACGCTCCTCATTTCCCATCATCCCCTCCCCATTTCCGATCATCCCTTACACATTTTGCATCATTCTCTCCCCATTTCCCATCATTCCTTACCCATTTCCCATACTCCCCTCACCATTGCCCATCATCCCCTCCCCATTTCCGATCATCCCTTACCCATTTCCCATCATCCCCTCCACATTGCCCATCATCCTCGCCCCATTTCCCATCACCCCTTACCCATCAACCCCTCCCCATTTCCCATCATCCCCTCCTCATTTCCCATCATCCGCTCCCGATTTCCCATCACCCTCTCCCCATTTCCCATCATCCCTTACCCATTTCCCATCATCCCCTCCCCATTGCCCATCATCCGCTCCCCATTTTCCCATCACCCCATACACATTTCCCATCATCCCCTCCCCATTTCCCATCATCCTCTCCCCATTTCCCATCATCCTCTCCCCATTTCCCATCATCCCTGACCCATTTCCCATCATCCCCTCACCATTGCCCATCAACCCCTCCCCATTTCCGATCATCCTGTCCCCATTTCCCATCATCCCTTACCCATTTCCCATCATCCCCTCCCCATTGCCCATCATCCGCTCCTCATTTCCCATCATCCTCTCCCCATTTCCCATCATCCCTGACCCATTTCCCATCATCCCCTCACCATTGCCCATCATCCCCTCCCCATTTCCGATCATCCCTTACCCATTTCCCATCATCCCCTCCTCATTGCCCATCATCCTCTCCCCATTTCCCATCACCCCTTACCCATTTCCCATCACCCGCTCCCCATTTCCCATCATCCTCTCACCATTTCCCATCATCCCCTCCCCATTTCCCATCATCCCCTCTTCATTTCCCATCAACCCCTCCCTATTTCCCATCATCCCCTCCCTATTTCCCATCATCCCTTACCCATTTCCCATCATCCCTTACCCATTTCCCATCATCCCCCCACTATTGCCCATCATCCCCTCCCCATTTCCGATCATCCCTTACCCATTTCCCATCATCCCCTCCCCATTGCCCATCATCCTCTCCCCATTTCCCATCATCCTCTCCCCATTTCCCATCACCCCTTACCCATTTCCCATCATCCCCTCCCCATTTCCCATCATCCCCTCCTCATTTCCCATCATCCGCTCCCCATTTCCCATCATCCTCTCCCCATTTCCCATCATCCCTGACCCATTTCCCATCATCCCCTCCCCATTGCCCATCATCCCCTCCTCATTTCCCATCATCCGATCCCCATTTCCCATCATCCCTTCCCCATTTCCCATCATCCTCTCCCCATTTCCCATCATCCTCTCCCCATTTCCGATCATTCCCTCCCCAATTCCCACCATCCCTTACCCATTTCCCATCATCCCCTCACCATTGCCCATCATCCCCTCCCCATTTCCGATCATTCCTTACCCATTTCCCATCATCCCCTCCCCATTGCCCATCATCCCCTCCCCATTTCCCATCATCCTCTCCCCATTTCCCATCACCCCTTACCCATTTCCCATCATCCCCTCCCCATTTCCCATCATCCCCTCCTCATTTCCCATCATCAGCTCCCCATTTTCCTTCATCCCCTCCCCATTTCCCATCATCCCTTACCCATTTCTCATCATCCCCTCCCCATTGCCCGTCATACGCTCCTCATTTCCCATCATCCCCTCCCCATTTCCGATCATCCCTTCCACGTTTCGCATCATCCTCTCCCCATTTCCCATCATCCCTTACCCATTTCCCATCATCCCCTCACCATTGCCCATCATCCCCTCCCCATTTCCGATCATCCCTTACCCATTTCCCATCATCCCCTCCCCATTGCCCATCATCCTCGCCCCATTTCCCATCACCCCTTAACCATTTCCCATCAACCCCTCCCCATTTCCCATCATCCCCTCCTCATTTCCCATCATCCGCTCCCCATTTCCCATCACCCTCTCCCCATTTCCCATCATCCCTTACCCATTTCCCATCATCCCCTCCCCATTGCCCATCATCCTCTTCCCATTTTCCCATCACCCCACACACATTTCCCATCACCCCCTCCCCATTTCCCATCATCCTCTCCCCATTTCCCACCATCCTCTCCCCATTTCCCATCATCCCTTACCCATTTCCCATCATCCCCTCCCCATTGCCCATCATCCTCTCCCCATTTTCCCATCACCCCATACACATTTCCCATCATCCCCTCCCCATTTCCCATCATCCTCTCTCCATTTCCCATCATCCTGTCCCCATTTCCCATCATCCCCTCCCCATTGCCCATCATCCGCTCCTCATTTCCCATCGTCCCCTCCCCATTTCCGTTCATCCCTTACACATTTCGCATCATCCTCTCCCCATTTCCCATCATCCCTTACTCATTTCCCATCATCCCCTCACCATTGCACATCATCCCCTCCCCATTTCCGATCATCCCTTACCCATTTCCCATCATCCCCTCCACATTGCCCATCATCCTCTCCCCATTTCCCATCACCCCTTACCCATTTCCCATCATCCGCTCCCCATTTCCCATCATCCCCTCCCCATTTCCCTTCATCCCCTCTTCATTTCCCGTCAACCCCTCCCCATTTCCCATCATCCCCTCCCCATTTCCCATCATCCCTTACCCATTTCCCATCATCCCTTACCCATTTCCCATCATCCCCCCACCATTGCCCATCATCCCCTCCCCATTTCCCATCATCCCTTACCCATTTCCCATCATCCCCTCCCCATTTCCCATCATCCCCTCCTCATTTCCCATCATCCGCTCCCCATTCCCCATCATCCTCTCCCCATTTCCCATCATCCCTTACCCATTTCCCATCATCCCCTCCCCATTGCCCATCATCCCCTCCTCATTTCCCATCATCCGCTCCCCATTTCCCATCATCACTTCCCCATTTCCCATCATCCTTTCCCCATTTCCCATCATCCTCTCCCCATTTCCCATCATCCCCTCCACAATTCCGACCATCCCTTACCCATTTCCCATCATCCCCTCACCATTGCCCATCATCCCCTCCCCATTTCCGATCATCCCTTACCCATTTCCCATCATCCCCTCCCCATTGCCCATCATCCTCTCCCCATTTCCCATCATCCTCTCCCAATTTCCCATCACCCCTTCCCCATTTCCCATCATCCCCTCCCCATTTCCCATCATCCCCTCCTCATGTCCCATCATCCGCTCCCCATTTGCCATCATCCTCTCCCCATTTCCCATCATCCACTCCTCATTTCCCTTCATCCGCTCCCCATTTCCCATCATCCGCTCCCCACTTCCCATCATCCCTTTTCCCTTTCCCTTCATCCCCTCCCCATTGCCCATCATCCGCTCCTCATTTCCCATCATCCCCTCCCCATTTCCGATCATCCCTTACACATTTCGCATCATCCTCTCCCCATTTCCCATCATCCCTTACCCATTTCCCATCATCCCCTCCCCATTGCCCATCGTCCGCTCCTCATTTCCCACCATCCCTACCCCATTTCCCCTCATCCCCTCCCCATTTCCCATCACCCTCTCCCCATTTCCCACCATCCTCTCCCCATTTCCCATCATCACCCCCATTTCCCATCATCCCTTACCCATTTCCCATCATCCCCTCACCATTGCCCATCATCCCCTCCCCATTTCCGAACATCACTTACCCATTTCCCATCAACCCCTCCCCATTGCCCATCATCCTCTCCCCATTTCCCATCATCCTCTCCCCATTTCACATCACCCCTTACCCATTTCCCATCACCCCCTCCCCATTTCCCATCATCCCCTCCTCATTTCCCATCATCCCTTACCCATTTCTCATCATCCCCTCCCCATTTCCAATCATCCCTTCCCCATTGCCCATCATCCTCTCCCCATTTCCCATCATCCTCTCCCCATTTCCCATCACCCCTTACCCATTTCCCATCATACCCTCCCCATTTCCCATAATCCCCTCCTCATTTCCCATCATCCGCTCCCCATTTCCCATCATCCTCTCCCCATTTCCCATCATCCCTTACCCATTTCCCATCATCCCCACCCCATTGCCCATCATCCCCTCCTCATTTCCCATCATCCGCTCCCCACTTCCCATCATCCCTTCCCTATTTCCCATCATCCTCTCCCCATTTTCCATCATCCTCTCCCCATTTCCCATCATCCCCTCCCCAATTCCCACCATCCCGAACCCATTTCCCATCATCCCCTCACCATTGCCCATCATCCCCTCCCCATTTCCGATCATCCCTTACCCATTTCCCATCATCCCCTCCCCATTGCCCATCATCCTCTCCCCATTTGCCATCATCCTCTCCCAATTTCCCATCACACCTTACCCATTTCCCATCATCCCCTCCCCATTTCCCATCATCCCCTCCTCATGTCCCATCATCCGCTCCCCATTTCCCATCATCCTCTCCCCATTTCCCATCATCCCCTCCTCATTTCCCTTCATCCTCTCCCCATTTCCCATCATCCTCTCCCCATTTCCCATCATCCCTTACCCATTCCCCATCATCCCCTCCCCATTGCCCATCATCCACTCCTCATTTCCCATCATCCCCTCCCCATTTCCGATCATCCCTCACACATTTCGCATCATCCTCTCCCCATTTCCCATCATCACTTACCCATTTCCCATCATCCCCTCCCCATTGCCCATCGTCCGCTCCTCATTTCCCACCATCCCTACCCCATTTCCCATCATCCCCTCCCCATTTCCCCTCATCCCCTCCCCATTTCCCATCACCCTCTCCCCATTTCCCATCATCCTCTCCCCATTTCCCATCATCTCCCCCATTTCCCATCATCCCTTACCCATTTCCCATCATCCCCTCACCATTGCCCATCATCCCCTCCCCATTTCCGATCATCCCTTACCCATTTCCCATCATCCCCTCCCCATTGCCCATCATCCTCTCCCCATTTCCCATCATCCTCTCCCCATTTCCCATCACCCCTTACCCATTTCCCATCATCCCCTCCCCATTTCCCATCATCCGCTCCTCATTTCCCATCATCCCTTACCCATTTCTCATCATCCCCTCCCCATTGCCCATCATCTGCTCCTCATTTCCCATCGTCCCCTCCCCATTTCCGATCATCCCTTACACATTTCGCATCATCCTCTCCCCATTTCCCATCATCCCTTACCCATTTCCCATCATCCCCTCACCATTGCCCTTCATCCCCTCCCCATTTCCGATCATCCCTTACCCATTTTCCATCATCCCCTCCCCATTTCCCATCATCCTCGCCCCATTTCCCATCACCCCTTACCCATTTCCCATCATCCCCTCCCCATTACCCATCATCCCCACCTCATTTCCCATCATTCGCTCCCCATTTCCCATCATCCTCTCGCCATTTCCCATCATCCCTTACCCATTTCCCATCATCCCCTCCCCATTGCCCATCATCCTCTCCCCATTTCCCATCATCCTCTCCCCATTTCCCTTCATCCCTTCCCAATTTCCCATCATCCTCTCCCCATTTCCCATCATCCATAACCCATTTCCCATCATCCCCTCACCATTGCCCATCATCCCCTCCCCATTTCTGATCATCCCTTACCCATTTCCCATCATCCCCTCCCCATTGCGCATCATCCTCTCCCCATTTCCCATCACCCCTTACCCATTTCCCATCATCCCCTCCCCATTTCCCATCATCCCCTCCTCATTTCCCATCACTCCTTACCCATTTCCCATCATCCCCTCCTCATTTCCCATCATCCGCTCCCCATTTCCCATCATCCACTCCCCATTTCCCATCATCCCTTACCCATTTCCCATCATCCCCGCCCCATCACCCTCTCCTCATTTCCCATCATCCCCTCCCCATTTCCGATCATCCTTTACACATTTCGCATCATCCTCTCCCCATTTCCCATCATCCCTTACCCATTTCCCATCATCCCCTTACCATTGCCCATCATCCCCTCCCCATTTCTGATCATCCCTTACCCATTTCCCAACATCCCCTCCCCATTGCCCATCATCCTCTCCCCATTTCCCATCACCCCTTACCCATTTCTCATCATCCCCTCCCCATTTCCCATCATCCCCTCCTCATTTCCCATCATCCGCTCCCCATTTCCCATCATCCCTTACCCATTTCCCGTCATCCCTTACCCATTTCCCATCATCCCTTACCCATTTCCCATCATCCCCTCACCATTGCCCATCATCCCCTCCCCATTTCCGATCATCCCTTACCCATTTCCCATCATCCCCTCCCCATTTCCCATCATCCCCTCCCCATTTCCCATCATCCCCTCCTCATTTTCCATCATCCGCTCCCCATTTCCCATCATCCTCTCCCCATTTCCCATCATCCCTTACCCATTTCCCATCATCCCCTCCGCATTGCCCATCATCCCCTCCTCATTTCCCATCATCCGCTCCCCATTTCGCATCATCCCTTCCCCATTTCTCATCATCCTCTCCCCATTTCCCATCATCCTCTCCCCATTTCCCATCATCCACTCCCCATTTCCCAACATCCCTTGCCCATTTCCCATCATCCCCTCACCATTGCCCATCATCCCCTCCCCATTTCCGATCATCCCTTACCCATTTCCCATCATCCCCTCCCCATTGCCCATCATCCACTCCCCATTTCCCATCATCCTCTCCCAATTTCCCATCACCCCTTACCCATTTCCCATCATCCCCTCCCCATTTCCCATCATCCCCTCCTCATTTCCCATCATCCGCTCGCCATTTCCCATCATCCTCTCCCCATTTCCCATCATCCCTTACCCATATCCCATCATCCCCTCCCCATTGCCCATCATCCGCTCCTCATTTCCCATCATCCCCTCCCCATTCCCGATCATCCATTACACATTTAGCATCATCCTCTCCCCATTTTCCATCATCCCTTGCCCATTTCCCATTATCCCCTCCCCATTGCCCATCGTCCGCTCCTCATTTCCCACCATCCCTTCCCCATTTCCCATCATCCCCTCCCCGTTTCCCCTCATCCCCTCCCCATTTCCCATCACCCTCTCCCCATTTCCCATCATCCTCTCCCCATTTCCCATCATCCCCCCCATTTCCCATCATCCCTTACCCATTTCCCATCATCCCCTCACCATTGCCCATCATCCCCTCCCCATTTCCGATCATCCCTTACCCATTTCCCATCATCCCCACCCCATTGCCCATCATACTCTCCCCATTTCCCATCATCCTCTTCCCATTTCCCATCACCCCTTACCCATTTCCCATCATCCACTCCCCATTTCCCATCATCCCCTCCTCATTTCCCATCACCCTCTGCCCATTTCCCATCATCCTCTCCCCATTTCCCATCATTCCTTACCCATTTCCCATCATCCCCTCCCCATTGCCCATCATCCGCTCCTCATTTCCCATCATCCCCTCCCCATTTCCGATCATCCCTTACACATTTCGCATCATCCTCTCCCCATTTCCCATCATCCCCTACCCATTTCCCATCATCCCCTCACCATTGCCCATCACCCCCTCCCCATTTCCGATCATCCCTTACCCATTTCCCATCATCCCCTCCCCATTTCCCATCATCCTCTCCCCATTTCCCATCATCCCCTCCTCATTTTCCATCATCCGCTCCCCATTTCCCATCATCCTGTCCCCATTTCCCATCATCCCTTACCCATTTCCCATCATCCCCTCCGCATTGCCCATCATCCCCTCCTCATTTCCCATCATCCGCTCCCCATTTCGCATCATCCCTTCCCCATTTCTCATCATCCTCTCCCCATTTCCCATCATCCTCTCCCCATTTCCCATCATCCACTCCCCATTTCCCATCATCCCTTGCCCATTTCCCATCATCCCCTCACCATTGCCCATCATCCCCTCCCCATTTCCGATCATCCCTTACCCATTTCCCATCATCCCCTCCCCATTGCCCATCATCCTCTCCCCATTTCCCATCATCCTCTCCCAATTTCCCATCACCCCTTACCCATTTCCCATCATCCCCTCCCCATTTCCCATCAGCCCCTCCTCATTTCTCATCATCCGCTCCCCATTTCCCATTACCCTCTCCCCATTTCCCATCATCCCTTACCCATATCCCATCATCCCCTCCCCATTGCCCATCATCCGCTCCTCATTTCCCATCATCCCCTCCCCATTCCCGATCATCCCTTACACATTTAGCATCATCCTCTCCCCATTTCCCATCATCCCTTGCCCATTTCCCATCATCCCCTCCCCATTGCCCATCGTCCGCTCCTCATTTCCCACCATCCCTTCCCCATTTCCCATCATCCCCTCCCCGTTTCCCCTCATCCCCTCCCCATTTCCCATCACCCTCTCCCCATTTCCCATCATCCTCTCCCCATTTCCCATCATCCCCCCCATTTCCCATCATCCCTTACCCATTTCCCATCATCCCCTCACCATTGCCCATCATCCCCTCCCTATTTCCGATCATCCCTTACCCATTTCCCATCATCCCCTCCCCATTGCCCATCATCCCCTCCCCATTTCCCATCATCCTCTCCCCATTTCCCATCACCCCTTACCCATTTCCCAGCATCCCCTCCCCATTTCCCATCATCCCCTCCTCATTTCCCATCATCAGCTCCCCATTTCCCATCATCCCCTCCCCATTTCCCATCATCCCTTACCCATTTCTCATCATCCCCTCCCCATTACCCGTCATACGCTCCTCATTTCCCATCATCCCCTCCCCATTTCCGATCATCCCTTACACATTTTGCATCATCCTCTCCCCATTTCCCATCATCCCTTACCCATTTCCCATCATCCCCTCACCATTGCCCATCATCCGCTCCCCATTTCCGATCATCCCTTACCCATTTCCCATCATCCCCTCCCCATTGCCCATCACCCTCGCACCATTTCCCATCACCCCTTACCCATTTTCCATCAACCCCTCCCCATTTCCCATCATCCCCTCCTCATTTCCCATCATCCGCTCCCCATTTCCCATCACCCTCTCCCCATTTCCCATCATCCCTTACCTATTTCCCATCATCCCCTCCCCATTGCCCATCATCCTCTTCCCATTATCCCATCACCCCACACACATTTCCCATCATCCCCTCCCCATTTCCCATCATCCTCTCCCCAATTCCCATCATCCTCTCCCCATTTCCCATCATCCCTTACCCATTTCCCATCATCCCCTCACCATTGCCCATCATCCCCTCCCCATTTCCGATCATCCTGTCCCCATTTCCCATCATCCCTTACCCATTTCCCATCATCCCCTCCCCATTGCCCATCATCCGCTCCTCATTTCCCATCATCCTCTCCCCATTTCCTATCATCCCTTACCCATTTCCCATCATCCCCTCACCATTTCCCATCATCCCCTCCACATTGCCCATCATCCTCTCCCCATTTCCCATCACCCCTTACCCATTTCCCATCATCCGCTCCCCATTTCCCATCATCCCCTCCCCATTTCCCATCATCCCCTCTTCATTTCCCATCAACCCTCCCCATTTCCCATCATCCGCTCCCCATTTCCCATCATCCCTTACCCATTTCCCATCATCCCTTACCCATTTCCCATCTTCCCCCACCATTGCCCATCATCCCCTCCCCATTTCCGATCATCCCTTACCCATTTCCCATCATCCCCTCTCCATTGCCCATCAGCCTCTCCCCATTTCCCATCATCCTCTCCCCATTTCCCATCACCCCTTACCCATTTCCCATCATCCCCACCCCATTTCCCATCATCCCCTCCTCATTTCCCATCATCCTCTCCCCATTTCCCATCATCCTCTCCCCATTTCCCATCATCCCTTACCCATTTCCCATCATCCCCTCCCCATTGCCCATCATCCCCTCCTCATTTCCCATCATCCGCTCCCCATTTCCCATCATCCCTTCCCCATTTCCCATCATCCTCTCCCCATTTCCCATCATCCTCTCCCCATTTCCCATCATCCCCTCCCCAATTCCCACCATCCCTTACCCATTTCCCATCATCCCCTCACCATTGCCCATCATCCCCTCCCCATTTCCGATCATCCCTTACCCATTTCCCATCATCCCCTCCCCATTGCCCATCATCCTCTCCCCATTTCCCATCATCCTCTCCCCATTTCCCATCACCCCTTACCCATTTCCCATCATCCCCTCCCCATTTCCCATCATCCCCTCCTCATTTCCCATCATCCCTTACCCATTTCTCATCATCCCCTCCCCATTGCCCATCATCCGCTCCTCATTTCCCATCGTCCCCTCCCCATTTCCGATCATCCCTTACACATTTCGCATCATCCTCTCCCCATTTCCCATCATCCCTTACCCATTTCCCATCATCCCCTCACCATTGCCCATCATCCCCTCCCCATTTCCGATCATCCCTTACCCATTTCCCATCATCCCCTCCCCATTGCCCATCATCCTCGCCCCATTTCCCATCACCCCTTACCCATTTCCCATCATCCCCTCCCCATTGCCCATCATCCTCTCCCCATTTCCCATCATCCTCTCCCCATTTCCCATCATCCTCTCCCCATTTCCCATCATCCTCTCCCCATTTCCCATCATCCGCACCTCATTTCCCATCATCTCCCCATTGCCCATCATCCCCTCCCCATTTCCCATCATCCCCTCCCCATTGCCCACCACCCTCTCCCATTTCCCTTCATCCGCTCCCCTTTTCCCGTCATCCTCTCCCCATTTCCCGTCATCCTCTATCCATTTCCCATCATCCCAGCCCATTTCCCATCATCCTCTGGGGTCAGAGCCCTCAAACCTCCTCGTGCCCCGGGGTCAGGCCCCCCCCCCCCCCCCCCAGGGCCACCGACCCCCACAGTCCGGGCCACTGACTCCTGGGGTCAGAGCCCCAAACCCCCTCGACCCTCTGGGTCGGAGCCACCACCTCCAGGGTCAGGTTCACAGATCCCGGGGGGCGGAGCCCTCAAACCGTCCCCTGGGGGCAGGACCACTAACCTGCCCCCACCCGAATCCCGGGGTCATGGCCATTGACCACCTCAACCCCAAGGTCAGGGGCAATGACCCCTGGGGTCAGAGCCCTCAAACCCCATCTATACTGGAGTCAGGACTAATTATCCCCACAATCATAGCCCTTTACCTCTGGCGTAAGGGGCACCAGTTCCCAGGGTCAAGCCCTCAAATCTCTTTGACCCCTGGGTTAGGAGCCCTCAAACTCCCTTCACCCTCCGGGGTCAGGGTTTCTAACCCCAGGGGTCAGAGCCCTCAAACTCCCTCAACCCCCAGAGTCATATCTCTCAAACCATCTTGTCCCCGGGGTCAGAGCCCTCGACCCCCACCGTGACCCCCGGGGTCAAAGTCCTTGCCTTCCTGAGTGCTTTTTCCATTCGTGGTCAACATGGAAGAGCACTGATTCATCAGCTGAGGGTGTTGCCGTCTGTGGTAGACAGCAGGAGGTTTCTTTTGAATTGATATCTTGAGCATTGTTAGGGCCTGGAGCCATTGCAGTGTTAATGTGAGCCTATTTGTGACAATAAAGATGATTATTATTATTAATGTGCCAAATCCAGCGGAAGTCCTGTGGTGTATCACGAGGGGAAAATCGGCACGAACCCCTCATCGATTCTGGTACCGGTAAGGGGCTAGCACTGGCATTGCGTGAAACACCCGTGGATCACGCGGAATACAGCCGGAGAATCGCCGGGCCACGCACGCGCAGGGTTGACAAGCTGCAGCCGCGCTCGCCTACACACCCACTGATCATGCCGGGAAACATGGCGCTGGCCGTGTTGGACCGCGTACCCGCCCACCCAGACCCCACAGCCCCCCCACCCACACCATTCCCCCCAGCCCTAGCAGAAGCCCCCCCCCCCCACCCCAGCCTGTGGTACGGATCGCAGCCGGGTGTGGCGGAGCTAGACAGTGTGCACAACCGGAACGCCAGGTTCACGACGGCTGGGAGCACACGTAGCGCGCGTAATTTGGAATTCGGGCCATCGGAGGTGGAGCATCGCGGGTGCAAATGCTATTGGCCCTGACAATGGGCTGGTTTAGCTCAGTAATGGGCTGGATAAGAACAAAGAACAAAGAAAAGTACAGCACAGGAACAGGCCCTTCGGCCCTCCAAGCCCGTGCCGACCATGCTGCCCGACTAAACTACAATCTTCTACACTTCCTGGGTCCGTATCCCTCTATTCCCATCCTATTCATGTATTTGTCAAGATGCCCCTTAAATGTCACTACCGTCCCTGCTGCCACCACCTCCTCCGGTAGCGAGTTCCAGGCACCCACTACCCTCTGCGTAAAAAACTTGCCTCGTACATCTACTCTAAACCTTGCCCCTC
This sequence comes from Scyliorhinus torazame, assembly GCF_047496885.1. Lineage (NCBI taxonomy): Eukaryota > Metazoa > Chordata > Chondrichthyes > Carcharhiniformes > Scyliorhinidae > Scyliorhinus > Scyliorhinus torazame. The sequence continues at coordinate 13,093,246 of NC_092713.1, forward strand.
TCACCTTAAACCTATGCCCCCTAGTAATTGACCCCTCTACCCTGGGGAAAAGCCTCTGACTATCCACTCTGTCTATGCCCCTCATAATTTTGTATACCTCTATCAGGTCTCCCCTCAACCTCCTTCGTTCCAGTGAGAACAAACCGAGTTTATTCAACCGCTCCTCATAGCTAATGCCCTCCATACCAGGCAACATTCTGGTAAATCTCTTCTGCACCCTCTCTAAAGTCTCCACATCCTTCTGGTAGTGTGGCGACCAGAATTGAACACTATACTCCAAGTGTGGCCTAACTAAGGTTCTATACAGCTGCAACATGACTTGCCAATTCTTATACTCAATGCCCCGACCAATGAAGGCAAGCATGCCGTATGCCTTCTTGACTACCTTCTCCACCTGTGTTGCCCCTTTCAATGACCTGTGGACCTGTACTCCTAGATCTCTTTGACTTTCAATACTCTTGAGGGTTCTACCATTCACTGTATATCCCTACCTGCATTAGACCTTCCAAAATGCATTACCTCACATTTGTCCGGATTAAACTCCATCTGCCATCTCTCCGCCCAAGTCTCCAAACAATCTAAATCCTGCTGTATCCTCTGACAGTCCTCATCGCTATCCGCAATTCCACCAACCTTTGTGTCGTCTGCAAACTTACTAATCAGACCAGTTACATTTTCCTCCAAATCATTTATATATACTACAAAGAGCAAAGGTCCCAGCACTGATCCCTGTGGAACACCACTGGTCTCAGCCCTCCAATTAGAAAAGCATCCTTCCATTGCTACTCTCTGCCTTCTATGACCTAGCCAGTTCTGTATCCACCTTGCCAGCTCAACCGTGATCCCGTGTGACTTCACCTTTTGTACTAGTCTACCATGAGGGACCTTGTCTAGGCCTTACTGAAGTCCATATAGACAACATCCACTGCCCTACCTGCATCGGAGGTGGAGCATCGCGGGTGGGTCGGCTGATGACGAGCCAAATGTGTTGCGACCGCGCATGGCATGTGTCCCGATGATGCCGAATTGAATGGGGCGGAACATCAAGAACCAACATCAAGCCGGCGCCTGCCCCGATTCCTACCATTCTCCGCCCGATCGCCATTCACGATTTTGCCGTCAGGCTACAGAGAATTCCACCCGTAATCTTTATTAGCGTCACAAGTAGGCTTACTTTAACACTGTAATGAAGTTACTGTGAAAATCCCCTAGTCGCCACACTCTGGTGCCTGTACACAGAGGGAGAATTCAGAATGTCCAATTCACCTAACAAGCACGTCTTGTTTCACAGGAGTCTACTGATGAACGTTTAATCAACATTTATTAAGGAAAATGGACTATATTAGTCTGGACATAAAATTTATAAGATTTCAATACATGTAGCAGTAAGAGATTCAAATCACACTATTCCTTCACCCCTTTACAGATACATAGAAATTCATAAAGATAACACAGTTTACAGTACTTATCTTGTACTGCAATATTCAGAGTATTCCAATATTCACAGTACATGTGAATTACCAGGCAAACAACACACTCCAAAGTAAATGACAGGTGAAACCAAAGCAAATTCCATGGATCTCTCAATGAGCTCAGATACTTGTTGCATCATGAGCCTACTGGTTACCGTGAAATTGTTTCTTATTCATATAAACTCCGAGCCGGTTTTTCTGTTCCTTACATTTAACCTTAAGTAACCTGTTTCAGATTCCTGTCTTTGTCGCTTAATGGGGACTGTCTCCTGCATGCTCTTTCTGTCCCACCCCCAGGTTTGGCACCATTTTCTTGGGTTCAGAACTTCTCCCGCTCCTAATTCTGTGTCTTGTTCCTTGGGACATCTTCTCCAGAATGTTGCTCCTCTTCCTCATCACCCAATATCCTTTATGTGTTGTTCCACTTTTTCTTCTTGGCTTCCTTCTGCACAGATGCGCGGCTGGCTTCCCGATCTTCAGAAACCAAGAAAAAAAAACTGCACGTGTGCCGGGCCAGTACCTAACCTAAAAGTGAGAAATGGCCCAAATTCACATGTGTGCTCATTCTACAGCTGGCCTACGCACAAAAACCCTGAGGCCCACTGGGAACTGCAGTTCCTGAATTCAAAGGTCGTACTCTCCATTTTCAAGCAAAGTTTTATTTTTATTTTTCATCAACAGTATGGGTACAAGAGATCACTGCACAGACGTTGTAGAGACAATGTCCTGTCTTCACATTGAGGATACCCTACAAGATGTTTTGTGGCACTCACACTGTTAAATTGGACAGATTATAAGTAGATCAAGAAACTCAAAACTTGGCATCCATGAGGCACTGTGGACCATCAACAGCAGCAGAATTCTATTCAACTACAATCTGTAACCTCATGGCCTGGCACACCTCCCACTCTACCATTACCACCAAGCCAGGGCATCAACTCTAGTTCCATGAAGAGTGCAGGAGGGCATGTCAGGTGCAACGCCAGGCATACCAAAAAACGCACTGTCAACCTGGTGAAGCTACAACGCAAACATTACTTGCATGCCAAACAATAGGTGCAGCATGTAACTGACGGAGCTAAGCAATTCACAACCAATGGATCAGATCCGAGCTGTGCAGCCCTGCCACAGCCAGTCGGGAATGGTGGTGGATAATTCTGGATGACGAAGCTCCAGAAATATTCCCATCATCAATGATGGGTGAATCTGGCACATCAGTGCAAAAGATATTTAGCCAAAAGTGGCGAGTGGATGATCCATCTCAGACTCTTCCAGAGGTCATCAAAGTCCACACTTGCCTTTATCAAACGTGGCATTGATTACAAAAGCATGTAGATCCTGTTGGACTTATATAGAACTTTGGTGAGGCCACAGCTGGAGTACTATGTGCAGTTCTGGTCGCCACATTATAGGAAGGATGTGATTGCACTGGAGTGGGTACAGAGACATTTCACCAGGATGCTGCCTGCAATGGAACATTTTAGTGATGAAGAGAGGTCGGATAGACTTGGTTTGTTTTCTCTGGAGCAGAGAAGACTGAGGGGCGAGCTGATCGAGGTGTACACGGTTATGTGAGGCATGGACAGGGTAGATAGGGACCAGCTGATCCTCTTAGTTGAAGGGTCGGTTACGAGGGGACACAAGTTCAAGGTGAGGGGTGGGAGGTTCAGGGGGACTTGAGGAAAAACGTTTTTACCCAGAGGGTGGTGACGGTCTGGAACGCACTGCCTGGGAGGGTGGTAGTGGCGAGTTGCCTCACATCTCTTAAAAAGTACCTGGATGAGCATTTGGCACGTCTTAACATTCGAGGCTGTGGGCCAAGTGCTGGCAAATGGGATTAGGATTGGCAGACCAGGTGCCTTTCATGCGACGGTACAGAGTCGATGGGCCGAAGGGCCTTTTTCGCACTTATTTTTCTGTGATTCTGTTGTAGCTGCCAGTCTCCAGCCAATTCAATTCACTCCACATGATATCAAGAAATGGTTGAAAGCACTGGCGGTTGCAAATGCTATTGGCCCTGACAATGGGCTGGTTTAGCTCAGTAATGGGCTGGATAAGAACAAAGAACAAAGAAAAGTACAGCACAGGAACAGGCCCTTCGGCCCTCCAAGCCCGTGCCGACCATGCTGCCCGACTAAACTACAATCTTCTACACTTCCTGGGTCCGTATCCCTCTATTCCCATCCTATTCATGTATTTGTCAAGATGCCCCTTAAATGTCACTATCGTCCCTGCTTCCACCACCTCCTCCGGTAGCGAGTTCCAGGCACCCACTACCCTCTGCGTAAAAAACTTGCCTCGTACATCTACTCTAAACCTTGCCCCTCTCACCTTAAACCTATGCCCCCTAGTAATTGACCCCTCTACCCTGGGGAAAAGCCTCTGACTATCCACTCTGTCTATGCCCCTCATAATTTTGTATACCTCTATCAGGTCTCCCCTCAACCTCCTTCGTTCCAGTGAGAACAAACCGAGTTTATTCAACCGCTCCTCATAGCTAATGCCCTCCATACCAGGCAACATTCTGGTAAATCTCTTCTGCACCCTCTCTAAAGTCTCCACATCCTTCTGGTAGTGTGGCGACCAGAATTGAACACTATACTCCAAGTGTGGCCTAACTAAGGTTCTATACAGCTGCAACATGACTTGCCAATTCTTATACTCAATGCCCCGGCCAATGAAGGCAAGCATGCCGTATGCCTTCTTGACTACCTTCTCCACCTGTGTTGCCCCTTTCAATGACCTGTGGACCTGTACTCCTAGATCTCTTTGACTTTCAATACTCTTGAGGGTTCTACCATTCACTGTATATCCCTACCTGCATTAGACCTTCCAAAATGCATTACCTCACATTTGTCCGGATTAAACTCCATCTGCCATCTCTCCGCCCAAGTCTCCAAACAATCTAAATCCTGCTGTATCCTCTGACAGTCCTCATCGCTATCCGCAATTCCACCAACCTTTGTGTCGTCTGCAAACTTACTAATCAGACCAGTTACATTTTCCTCCAAATCATTTATATATACTACAAAGAGCAAAGGTCCCAGCACTGATCCCTGTGGAACACCACTGGTCACAGCCCTCCAATTAGAAAAGCATCCTTCCATTGCTACTCTCTGCCTTCTATGACCTAGCCAGTTCTGTATCCACCTTGCCAGCTCACCCCTGATCCCGTGTGACTTCACCTTTTGTACTAGTCTACCATGAGGGACCTTGTCTAGGCCTTACTGAAGTCCATATAGACAACATCCACTGCCCTACCTGCATCGATCATCTTAGTGACCTCCTCGAAAAACTCTATCAAGTTAGTGAGACACGACCTCCCCTTCACAAAAACATGCTGCCTTTCACTAATACGTCCATTTGCTTCCAAATGGGAGTAGACCCTGTCTCGAAGAATTCTCTCCAGTAATTTCTCTACCACTGAAGTAAGGCTCACCGGCCTGTAATTCCCTGGATTATCCTTGCTACCCTTCTTAAACAGAGGAACAACATTGGCTATTCTCCAGTCCTCCGGGACATTCGCTGAAGACAGTGAGGATCCAAAGATTTCTGTCAAGGCCTCAGCAATTTCCTCTCCAGCCTCCTTCAGTATTCTGGGGTAGATGCCATCAGGCCCTGGGGACTTATCTACCTTAATATTTTTTAAGACACCCAACACCTCGTCTTTTTGGATCTCAATGTGACCCAGGCTATCTACACACCCTTCTCCAGACTCAACATCTACCAATTTCTTCTCTTTGGTGAATACTGATGCAAAGTATTCATTTAGTACCTCGCCCATTTCCTCTGGCTCCACACATAGATTCCCTTGCCTATCCTTCAATGGGCCAACCCTTTCCCTGGCTACCCTCTTGCTTTTTGTGTACGTGTAAAAAGCCTTGGGATTTTCCTTAACCCTATTTGCCAATGACTTTTCGTGACCCCTTCTAGCCCTCCTGACTCCTTGCTTAAGTTCCTTCCTACTTTCCTTATATTCCACACAGGCTTCGTCTGTTCCCAGCCTTTTAGCCCTGACAAATGCCTCCTTTTTCTTTTTGACGAGGCCTACATTATCTCTCGTTATCCAAGGTTCCCGAAAATTGCCGTATTTATCCTTCTTCCTCACAGGAACATGCCGGTCCTGAATTCCTTTCAACTGACACTTGAAAGCCTCCCACATGTCAGATGTTGATTTGCCCTCAAACATCCGCCCCCAATCTATGTTCTTCAGTTCCCGCCTAATATTGTTATAATTATCCTTCCCCCAATTTAGCACATTCATCCTAGGACCACTCTTATCCTTGTCCACCGGTACTTTAAAACTTACTGAATTGTGGTCACTGTTACCGAAATGCTCCCCTACTGAAACATCTACCACCTGGCCGGGCTCATTCCCCAATACCAGGTCCAGTACCGCCCCTTCCCTAGTTGGACTGTCTACATATTGTTTTAAGAAGCCCTCCTGGATGCTCCTTACAAACTCCGCCCCGTCTAAGCCCCTGACACTAAGTGAGTCCCAGTCAATACTGGGGAAGTTGAAGTCTCCCATCACCACAATCCTGTTGTTTTTACTCTTTTCCAAAATCTGTCTACCTATCTGCTCCTCTATCTCCTGCTGGCTGTTAGGATGCCTGTAGTAAACCCCCAACATTGTGACTGCACCCTTCTTATTCCTGATCTCTACCCATATAGCCTCACTGCCCTCTGAGGTGTCCTCCCGCAGTACAGCTGTGATATTCTCCCGAACCAGTAGCGCAACTCTGCCTCCCCTTTTACATCCCCCTGTATCCCGCCTGAAACATCTAAATCCTGGAACGTTTAGCTGCCAATCCTGCCCTTCCCTCAACCAGGTCTCTGTCATGGCAACAACATCATAGTTCCAAGTACTAATCCAAGCTCTAAGTTCATCTGCCTTACCCGTAATACTTCTTGCATTAAAACATATGCACTTCAGGCCACCAGACCCGCTGTGTTCAGCAACTTCTCCCTGTCTGCTCTGCCTCAGAGCCCCACTGTCCCTATTCCCTAGTTCTCCCTCAATGCTCTCACCTTCTGACCTATTGCTCCCGTGCCCACCCCCCTGCTATACTAGTTTAAACCCTCCCGTGTGACACTAGCAAACCTCACGGCCAGGATATTTATGCCTCTCCGGTTTAGATGCAACCCGTCCTTCTTATACAGGTCACACCTGCCCCGGAAGAGCTCCCAGTGGTCCAGATAACGGAAACCCTCCCTCCTACACCAGCTGTTTAGCCACGTGTTTAGCTCCTCTATCTTCCTATTTCTAGCCTCACTGGCACGTGGCACAGGGAGTAATCCCGAGATTACAACCCTAGAGGTCCTGTCTTTTAACTTTCTGCCTAGCTCCCTGAACTCCTGCTGCAGGACCTCATGCCCCTTCCTGCCTATGCCGTTAGTGGGCTGGACTCAGTGGGCTGGACAGCTGGTTTGTGATGCAGAACAAGGCCAGCAGCGCGGGTTCAATTCCTGTACCAGCTTACCCGAACAGGCGTCGGAATGTGGCGACTAGGCGCTTTTCACAGTAACTTCATACTTGTGACAATAAAAGATTATTATTATATTCTAGCAATAGTACTGAAGACTTGTGCTCCGGAATGTGCCACACCGCTAGCCAAGCTGTAACATTACAGCTACAACATTAGAATCTTCCCGGCAATGTGAAAAATTACCCAGGTATGTCCTGTACACAAAAACAGGACAAATCTACTTGGCCAATTACCGTTCCATCAGCCTACTCTCGATCATCGGTAAAGTGACATAAGCGGTCATCAACACTGCTGTCAAGCGATACTTAACAACAATCTGCTCAATAACACTGTGTGGGTTCTGCCAGGGTCACTCAGCTTCCGACCTCATTACAGACATGGCTCAAATATGAAAAAAAGAATTGAACTCCAGAGATGAGGTCAAAGGGACTGCCCTTCACAGCGAGGCAGTATTTGACCAACATCAAATACCTCATCAATAAACTTCCTTCCATCATAAGATCAGAAGGGGAAAGTTCTCCGATGATTGCACAATGTTCAGCGCCATTCACTACTCCTCACACACTGAAGCTGTCCATGCCCAAATGCAGCAAGAATTGGACAATTGGGCTTACTTTTTCTTTATTCTTTCATGGCTTGCGAGGCCATTTCCGAAGGCAGTTAAGACTCGACTACATTGCTGTGGCTCTGGAGTCACATGTAGGCCAGACCAGGTAAGAGAGGCGGATTTCCAGATGGGTTTTTATGCCAATCAACAATGGTTTCATGGTCATCATTGAACTTTTAATTCCAAATGTGTATGGAATTCAAATTCATTATCTGCTGTGGTGGGATTTGAACCAAGGTACCCAGAGAATTATTCTGGATCTCTGGCTTCCCAGCCCAGGAACAATACAACTATACCGCTTTGACAAAGAATCATTGGACTCGAAACGTTAGCTCTTTTCTCTCCCTACAGATGCTGCCAGACCTGCTGAGATTTTCCAGCATTTTCTCTTTCGTTTCAGATTTCAGCATCCGCAGTAATTTGCTTTTATCTACTATACCACTGTCTCCCCTAGACAAGTGGCAAGTCAAATTCATGTCACACAAGTGCCAGGTAATCACCATATTCAACAAGAAATAATCTAACTCATTGACACTCAATGGCATTACCTTTGATGAATTCACATCATCAACATCCTGGTGGTTACCATGACAAGATACTGAACTGGGCTAGCCATGTAAATGCTGTGCTACAAGAGCTGGTCAGAAGTTAGGAAACGTACGGTAACTCACTTCCAGACTGTCCAAAGCCAACTTCCCATTAAAACTCAAGCAAGTTAATTAAACAAATTTGCCCTGAACAAATACTTCTGTCTTTGATAATTAACTCGCATTTGCACAAGTGACTTTTAATTTTGACACCAATTAGTTTCGAGGAACTTCCCCATCACTGAGGTTGAACTGACAGACTTTTATTTGCTGCATTTAACTTTATTCCTTTTTTGAATCATGTAACATTTGCTCTTCTTCAATCCTCCAGGCAATTACAAGTGTTTGAGGATAGAGTTGGCAGAAGTGCTCTGGGAAAATATGTTAAATGGTAGGACAGCAGAGAAACAGTGGCAGAAACTTCAGGAGATGTTCCATAACACTCAGCAACGATTTACATCATTGAGAAAGACAAACTCTGAGAAGGATGCACCATCCATGGACAACTAAGGAAGATAAAGATGATAGCAAGCTGAAAGAGGAAACATATGCTGCTGTGAAGATTAATGGTATGCCAAAAGAACTTACAGATTTTAGATATCATCAATTAATGATAAAAATATAATAAGGAAGGAGAGATTAGAGTATGAGGGCAAGCTAGCTTCAAACATAAAAACAGATAGTTTCTATAGTATTTAAAAAGGAAAGAGTAACCCATAAAATCATAGCATGCCTACAGTGCAGAAGTAGGCCATTTGGCCCATCAGATTTGCACTGACCCTCAGAAAGAGCACCCTACCTGGGCCGACTCCCCGTCCTATCCCCGCAACCCTGCCTAACCTTCGGACACTAAGGGGCAGTTTAGCGCGGCCAATCCAGCTAACCTGCATCTTTGGACTGTGGGAGGAAACCGGAGCACCCGGAGGAAACCAACGCAGACACGGGGAGAAAGTACAAACTCCACACAGACCAAGGCCAGAATCGAACCCGGGTCCCTGGGGCTGTGCGAACCACTGTGCCGCCATGCTGCCACTCACTCAAATGAGTGTGGGTCCCTTCGAAGTTGAGACTGGAGGATTAATTTGGGAAATGAGGAAATGGCAGGAGTATTGAACGGGTATTTAGTATCTGCCTTCACTGTAGAAGACACAGAAAACGCAATAAAAATAGTTGAAAATCAAGAACTAAAAGGGAAGGAGGAATTTCACACGATCACAATCACTGGGGAAAAGGTACTGGGAAGCTATTAGAATTCCAGGTCCAGGGCTGGAATTTTGAGGTGTTTAGTGGGACTCAAGATTTGTTCTTGGGAACACTGATTTCAAATTGCTATATGAGGCCAGTGAGCATTGATCTTCCAGAATTCCCGAGATTCTGGAAAGGACCCAGTGGATCTGAAAATGGCTCATCTGACTTCTCTATTCATGAAAGGATGGAGACCGAAAGCAGAAAACTGTGGGCCACTTAGCCTAATGTCTGACATTGGGAAAACACAAGGATCCATTATTAACATGTGGTGGTATGTATTAGGGGTAGTACGGTACCTGTGAAGCAGAGAGGCTATTGGCTGACAGGTCACGGGTCCTAGTTGGAACTGCCGCCTGCTGGCTCCGCCCAGAAAGGCGGAGTATTAGAGACCGAGTTCTCCCAGCAGCCGCATTCTGTAACTGAGCTGCTGGGGAACAAGTCTTGCTTAATAAAGCCTCGATTGACTTCATCACTTCTCGACTTGAGTGAGTAATTGTTGCGCTACATAACATAACGGACATTGAGAAAATGACAATGCGATCAGGCGGAGTCAAACTGATTTTGTGAAAAGGGAATCATACTTAACTAATTTAATGGAATTCTTTGAGAAAATAACGAGCCCTGATGAAGACAAGATGGAAAATAATTATAAATCTCAGCCTGGTTACTTTATAATTTTATTTCTCTGTGTTTCAAAATGGACAATTGCTGGGCTAATAAAATGGCTCCTGCTGATCACCTGATAGCCTCTGGAAGTTTCTGAGCAGTTTGAAAGTAATCCGCGATCGGGCGGAGAATCTCTTCTGATGCCGAAATCGGGTGGGGGGGGGTGCTTGGCGCAGGTTTTGCATGCTACACGCCCTCTGAAATGGCATCATCGCATGCCGCACGCCGTTAGGACGGCCTTAGCGCGTCACCTGAAGGCCCTCCCCCAATGCTCCGCCCCGGTGGGCCGAGTTCCGGACCGCGTGGTTGACGTGTGGTCTCAGCGGTCGGGAACCCGGCGTGGCGGCAGCGGACTGTGTCTAGCGCCGCCACAGTTCGGCGGGAGCCGTGCTGCTGGCCTGGGATCTTCCACGAGGGCTGGTCGGGGGTGGCAAGGGGGCACTATCTGCAGGCCCGCGCACGGCCGGCGCCATGTTTTTTGGAGCGACCGCTGCAGGTCGGCGTGCGCATGCGTGACCACAGACCCGGCCATTCTTCAGCCGTTTTAATCAGTGGAGCTGGGAGTTTTACACAGCATGGATGCTAGCCCTTCACCGGTCACAAGATTGGTGAGGGGGCGCTCCCGATTGTTTTGACATAAAACACCACAGATCCTCCGCACTTCGACTCAAAAACGGTGAATCCAGCCCAGGATATCTCCTCCAGGTAGTTTTGAACAAAGACAGCTGTTTGCAAATCTTAGTCTCCAATCCGGTGCTAATGGCCTAAACATTACCTGGTCCAACACACAATGGCTTTTAACCAGAGGTCTCCTTTAGCAATCAGAAATCAGTGTTCCCAAGAACAAAAGGAATCCTCAGTCCTACTAAACACCTCAAGATTCCAGCCCAGGGAAACTCTCCAACGGATTGCAGAAGTGGTGGGAAGTATGTTACATGATGTCCCTCAAGCAGCTAGAACTCATAACGTTGCCCCGTGGACGTGAACTCAGGCAGTCACTGTTTGACCTCAAAAAAGAAATAGTAGCTCTAGTCAAGAAGCCTGTGCTGTCTGCAATCTTACCATCAAGCACAGGGCAGCAGAAAGAACCCTGGCTCCCGACAAAACTGCAAAACTACTGTAACAATGGAACTTGTGCCTTCAAGACTAACTAAACACTACATGCCTTCTGCCCCAAAAGAAGTCTCATTTCTGGGAAGACGGAATACTCTGCAACAGACAACCTCCCCTCCTAAGAATCATTCGATTAGTCTTTTGATTTGGGGCTCTGGACACATGTTGCCAGGGCTAGAAAAATGTAGCTACGAGGGAGGTTGGATAGGTTGAGGTTGTTTTCCCTGGAACAAAGAAGGCTGAGGGATGACTTAATTCAGCTGCACAAAATTATGTGGGGAAGATTGGATTGGATTGGATTTGTTTATTGTCACGTGTACCGAGGTACAGTGAAAAGTATTTTTCTGCGAGCTGCTCAACAGATCATTAAGTACCTGGGAAGAAAAGGGAATAAAAGAAAATACATAATAGGGCAACACAAGGTACACAATGTAAATACATAGACATGAGGGCAGTCCAGAAGAGGGTCATTTAGGAGTCTGGTAACAGCGGGGAAGAAGCTGTTTTTGAATCAGTTCATGTGTGTTCTCAGACTTCTGTATCTCCTGCCCAATGGAAGAAGTTGGAAGAGTGAGTAAGCCGGGTGGGAGGGATCTTTGATAATGCTGTCCACTTTCCCCAGGCAGCGGGAGGTGTAGATGGAGTCAATGGATGGGAGGCAGGTTCGTGTGATGGACTGGGCGGTGTTCACGACTCTCTGAAATTTCTTGCGGTCCTGGGCCGAGCAGTTGCCATACCAGGCTGCGATGCAGCCAGATAGGATGCTTTCTATGGTGCATCTGTAAAAGTTGGTAAGGGTTAATGTGGACATGCCGAATTTCCTTAGTTTCCTGAGGAAGTATAGGCGCTCTTGTGCTTTCTTGGTGGTAGCGTCGACGTGGGTGGACCAGGACAGATTTTTGGAGATGTGCACCCCTAGGAATTTGAAACTGCTAACCATCTCCACCTCGGCCTCATTGATGCTGACAGAGGTGTGTACAGTACTTTGCTTCCTGACGTCAATGACCAGCTCTTTAGTTTTGCTGGCATTGAGGGAGAGATTATTGTCGCTGCACCACTCCACTAGGTTCTCTATCTCCCTCCTGTATTCTGACTCGTCGTTATTCGAGATCCGGCCCACTATGGTCGTATTGTCAGCAAACGTGTAGATGGAGCTGGTACCAAATTTTGCCACGCAGTCGTGTGTGTACAGGGAGTAGAGTAGGGGGCTAAGTACGCAGACTTGCGGGGCCCCGGTATTGAGGGCTATTGTGGAGGAGGTGTTGTTGTTCATTCTTACTGATTGTGGTCTGTTGGTCAAAAAATCAAGGATCCATTTACAGAGTGGGGAGCCAAGTCCTAGGTTTTGGAGCTTTGATATGAGCTTGGCTGGGATTATGGTGCCGAAGGCAGAGCTGCACTCAATAAATAGGAGTCTAATGTAGAAGTCCTTGTTGGCGAGATGCTCTAGGGATGAGTGTGGGGCCGGGGAAATGGCGTCTGCTGTGGACCTGTTGCGACAGTATGCGCATTGCAGTGGATCAAGGCGTTCTGAGAGTATGGAGGCGATGTGCTTCATGGTCAACCTCTCGAAGCACTTCATTCCGACTGAAGTCAGGGCCACCGGATGGTAGTCATTGAGACACGTTGCCTGGTTCTTCTTTGGCACCAGTATGATGGTGGTCTCCGTGAAGCAGGTGGGGACCTCGGAGTGGAGTAGGGACAGGTTAAAGATGTCCGCGAACACCTCTGCCAGCTGGTCCGCGCAGGCTCTGAGTGCACGACCAGGGACCCCGTCCGGGCCCGTCGCCTTCCGAGGGTTCATTTTCAGGAGATAGAGTGGGCAAGTGAAAATTGTTTCCCTTGGTGGAAAATTCTAGAACTAGGGGACATGGATTCAAAAAGGTGGAGAGGGGACATGAGGAGACGTGGGTGCCTGGAATGTGCTGCCTGAGTTGGTGGTGGAGGCAGAGACCCTAAACTCTTTCAAAAAGTACCCGGATTGGCACCTTAGGTGCTGTAAGCTACAGGGCTATGGACGGGTGCAGGAAGGAGGGATTAGAAAGGACACCTGGGTGTCCTTGGGCAGGCATGGACAATATGGGCCAAATGGCCTCTTTCTGTGCTATCACTTTGGTTCTATGTTAAACACTAACTTGTATTTATTTGTGGTCTGGCCCTGAACTCTTCCTTTTCTTCCCCTCTTTATGTCGTATGAATGCAGAGGGGCAATTGTCAAAAGCCTCTCCCCCACATTGTGCGTGTCGAAAAATAAACCAATCCCTTTATTTTAGCTTATTTCGAGTTTGTTGTGCGACTTATCCCTAGGGGACTGGGACATTCCAAATTCAAGGCTTGGGGTAACGTGTAAAAGAAGGAAATCAAAATAAATCTTTATAAATGGTGCAAGGAACCTTCCTGATGATTCCCATATCAACCATTTCTTTATTCTTGCTGTTATCATTTTGATCCATGGATGATTCATGGACATATTTCTTTAATCCAACAGGTTTGTTTCGATGTCATTAGCTTTCGGAGCGCTGCTCCTTCCTCAGGTGAATGAAGAGGTATGTTCCAGAAACACATATATAGACAGATTCAAAGATGCCAAACAATGCTTGGAATGCGACCATTAGCAGGTGATTAAATCTTTACAGATCCAGAGATGGGGTAACCCCAGGTTAAAGAGGTGTGAATTGTGTCAAGCCAGGACAGTTGGTAGGATTTTGCAGGCCAGATGGTGGGGGATGAATGTAATGCGACATGAATCCCAGGTCCCGGTTGAGGCCGCACGCATGTGTGTGGAACTTGGCTATAAGTTTCTGCTCGGCGATTCTGCGTTGTCGCGCGTCCTGAAGGCCGCCTTGGAGAACGCTTACCCGGAGGTCAGAGGCTGAATGCCCTTGACTGCTGAAGTGTTCCCCGACTGGAAGGGAACATTCCTGCCTGGTGATTGTTGCACGATGTCCGTTCATTCGTTGTCGCAGCGTCTGCATGGTCTCGCCAATGTACCACGCTTCGGGACATCCTTTCCTGCAGCGTATGAGGTAAACAACGTTGGCCGAGTCACACAAGTATGTACCGCGTACCTGGTGGGTGGTGTTCTCACGTGTAATAGTGGTATCCATGTCGATGATCTGGCACGTCTTGCAGAGATTGCCATGGCAGGGTTGTGTGGTGTCATGGTCACTGTTCTGAAGACTGGGTAGTTTGCTGCAAACAATGGTTTGTTTGAGGTTGCGCGGTTGTTTGAAGGCAAGTAGTGGGGGTGTGGGGATGACCTTGGCAAGATGTTCATCGTCATCAATGACGTGTTGAAGGCTGTGAAGAAGATGACGTAGTTTCTCCGCTCCGGGGAAGTACTGGACGACGAAGGGTATTCTGTCGGTTGTGTCCTATGTTTGTCTTCTGAGGAGGTTGGTGCGGTTTTTCGCTGTGGCGCGTTGGAACTGTCGATCGATGAGTCGAATGTCATATCCCGTTCGTACGAGGGCATCTTTCAACGTCTGTAGATGTCTGTTACGCTCCTCCTCGTCTGAGCAGATCCTGTGTATACGGAGCGCTTGTCCATAGGGGATGGCTTCTTTAATGTGTTTAGGGTGGAAGCTGGAGAAGTGGAGCATCGTGAGTTTATCCGTGGGTTTGCGGTAAAGCGAAGTGCTGAGGTGACCGTCCTTGATGGAGACGAGTGTGTCCAAGAATGCAACTGATTTTGGAGAGTAGTCCATGGTGAGTCTGATGGTTGGATGGAACTTATTAATGTCATCGTGTAGTCGTTTCAGTGATTCTTCGCCGTGGGTCCAAAGGAAAAAAATGTCATCGATGTATCTGGTGTATAACGTCGGTTGAAGGTCCTGTGCGGTGAGTAGGTCCTGTTCAAACTTGTGCGTGAAGATGTTGGTGTATTGGGGTGCGAATTTGGTCCCCATGGCTGTTCCGTGCGTCTGGATGAAGAACTTGTTGTCGAAGGTGAAGACGTTGTGATCCAGGATGAAGCGGATGAGTTGCAGAATTGCGTCTGGAGATTGGCAGTTGTCGGTGTTGAGTACTGAGGCTGTTGCAGCAATGCCGTCGTCATGGGGGATGCTGGTGTAGAGTGCCGAGACGTCCATTGTGACGAGGAATGTTCCTGGTTCAACTGGTCCATGGGTGCTGAGTTTCTGCAGGAAGTCCTTAGTGTCGCGACAGAAGCTGGGCATACCTTGTACGATGGGTTTCAAGATGCCCTCGATGTAGCCAGAGAGGTTCTCACACAAGGTCCCATTGCCTGAAACGATAGGGCGGCCTGGTGTGTTGGCCTTATGTATTTTCGGGAGGCAGTAGAGATCTCCGATGCGGGGAGTACGTGGGATGAGAGCACGTAGGGTGCTCTGAAGATCTGGATCCAAGATCTTGATCAGTCTGTTAAGTTGACGGATGTGTTCCTTGGTCGGATCTGCGGGTAACTGTCTGTAGTGTTCTTGGTTGTTCAGTTGTCGGTATACTTCTTTGCAGTAGTCCGTTCTGTTCAGTACGACAGTGGCCCCTCCTTTGTCTGCTGGTTTGATGACGATGCTGCAGTTGGTCTTGAGAGCGCGGATGGCATTGAGTTGTGCTTGGGTGACGTTCGGGGCTGTCTTGTGAATGCGACTGATGAATCTGGCATTGACGCGACTCCTGACGGCTTGAGCATTGAGCTTGACGGCTCAGAAGACAAACATGGGACACAACCGACAGAATACCCTTCGTCGTCCAGTACTTCCCCGGAGCGGAGAAACTATGTCATCTTCTTCACAGCCTTCAACACGTCATTGATGACGATGAACATCTTGCCAAGGTCATCCCCACACCCCCACTACTTGCCTTCAAACAACCGCGCAACCGCAAACAAACCATTGTTTGCAGCAAATTACCCAGTCTTCAGAACAGTGACCACGACACCACGCAACCCTGCCATGGCAATCTCTGCAAGACGTGCCAGATCATCGACATGGATACCACTATTACACGTGAGAACACCACCCACCAGGTACGCGGTACATACTCGTGCGACTCGGCCAACGTTGTCTACCTCATACGCTGCAGGAAAGGATGTCCCGAAGCGTGGTACATTGGCGAGACCATGCAGACGCTGCGACAACGAATGAACGAACATCGTGCAACAATCACCAGGCAGGAATGTTCCCTTCCAGTCGGGGAACACTTCAGCAGTCAAGGGCATTCAGCCTCTGATCTCCGGGTAAGCGTTCTCCAAGGCGGCCTTCAGGACGCGCGACAACGCAGAATCGCCGAGCAGAAACTTATAGCCAAGTTCCACACACATGCGTGCGGCCTCAACCGGGACCTGGGATTCATGTCACATTACATTCATCCCCCACCATCTGGCCTGCAAAATCCTACCAACTGTCAATGGCTTGACACAATTCACACCTCTTTAACCTGGGGTTACCCCATCTCTGGATCTGTAAAGATTTAATCACCTGCTAATGGTCGCATTCCAAGCATTGTTTGGCATCTTTGAATCTGTCTATATATGTGTTTCTGGAACATACCTCTTCATTCACCTGAGGAAGGAGCAGCGCTCCGAAAGCTAGTGATATCGAAACAAACCTGTTGGTCTTTAACCTGGTGTTGTAAGACTTCGTACTGTGCTCACCCCAGTCCAACGCCGGCATCTCCACATCATATTTCTTTAAAGTCAAGCAGGAGAAGTGAGGAACCCAAAAGTTACAAAAGAGAACACTGTGCTAGTTTCCGGACTGCAGAACTCAGACTTTTCGTTAGAGATCCGTGGGACTCGGTTTGATTGGCTGGCAGGCGACCAATAAATTGGCCAAAGCTGCCCAGTCACAGGTCGTAATTGGATTATGCCCGAGTGGGATTTTTTTTTCTCGCAGAATCAAGGAAGCACAGTTGAGTCCTGCATGCTAAAGTACCCAGGGGAAAGGTACTTTAGCATCCAGGACTCAACTGTGCTTCCTTGATTCTCTCTCTCGCCTTCGCTGTAAAAGCTATATTGCTGTACAGAGGTCGCAATGGATGCACAGCGAATTTCATTACAGATTGACAGCAGAAATCTCAAACTGACAGCCAACATTGAAGGAAGGTGTGCTAGAAGACAACCTATCTGAGTACAAGACTCTTATCCTTTTTACTTTTATCACTACTTTACACCCTCTGTGCTTGCCTGTCTTGTGTGTGAGCAGAGGATGGAGCACGTTGAAGTGGGTTGAGTTCGGAATCAGCTGTATTTGATGCATATTTAAACAGTAATAATAATTGCTTATTGTCACAAGTAGGCTTCAATGAAGTTACTGTGAAAAGCCCCTAGTCGCCACATTCCGGTGCCTGTTCGGGGAGGCCGGTATGGGAATTGAACCCGTGCTGCTGGCATTGTTCTGCATTGCAAGCCAGCTATTTAGCCCACTGTGCTAAACGAGCCCCGACAATCCTTATTAATAAATATAATTGTTATTAATAAAATAAATTGTTTAAAATTTACAAACCTGGTGACTGTAGTCATTGGGCAGCCAAGGGCCAAAGACTGTGGGTGTTTTTCGAAGAATTATTTATGAATATCAATCGTGTTCCAACTCCGGGTCAAGTGGGGCTGGAATTGACTGCGTACTAGCCCAGGGGGTCATAACAACAGGACGTGGGAGGAGAAATCAAGGATTTAACTTAGTCCCCTCCTGTCGGCAACACAACCTAAAGGGGAACCTGCAGATATACTGTACTTGGATTTCTAAAATGTATCTGACAAGGTGCCACATCTAAGGTTACTTCACAGAATAAGAATTCATTGTGTAGGGGGCAACTTATTAGCACGGGTAGATAATTAGTTATCCAAACAGAGAGTAGGGATAAATGATTAACTTTTGGGTTGGCAACCTGTTATTAGTGGAGTGCCACAGGGTTCAGTGTTGAAGCCTCATCTATTTACGATCTAAACCAATGACTTGGATTGAGGGCCTGAAGATTTCATAGCTAAATATGCTGATGCAATAAAGATAGTTAGGAGAATAAATTGTCAAGGTAGGAAGTAAATCATTAACTGTGAACAGTGCCATTATCTAAGCAAAGATATACTAGCCTCGTAGGCAGTCCAGAGAAGGTTCACTAGATCGATCCCGGGTATGGACGGATTTTCTTATGAGGAGAGGTTGAGTAGGTTTGGGACTGTACTCGTTTGAGTTTAGAAGAATGAGAGGTGATGTGATTGAGACATATAGGATTCTCAGGAGGCTTGATGGGGTAGATGCTGAGAGGCTGTTCCCCCTTCTGGGAGAGTTTTGGACGAGAGGGCATAATCTCAGAGTAAGGGGGTCACCCAATTAAGACAGAGTTGAGGAGGAATTTCTTCTCTCAGGGGCTAGTGAATCTGCGGAATTCTCCACTGCAGTGAGCTCTAGAGGCTGGGCCGTTGTGTATGTTCAAGGCTGAGATAGACAGATTCTTAATCAGTGAGGGTATCAAGGATTGTGGGGTTAAGACGGGAATGTGAAGTTGAGGATTATGTCAGACCAGCCATGGTGTCATTGAATGGTGGAGCGTCTGCTCTTATGGCTTATGGTCTAATCGGACATGGGGGAGAGGGGGGGGGGGGGGGTTGTGGGGGGTGTGGGGGGGGGGTGGTCTCTGGTGCCACCTGCCAGCAGAGGGAATCCTGATGGCTCGGTGAATCAGGCTAAAAACAGGTTTCACGCCACTGCGAGTCTCCCAAACTGGACCCGTCGGGCTTCGCAACATTCCTGCCGGTGGGAACTTGCAAATAGCTCATTATTTTTGCATGGTATCCTCCATTGAGAGACTGGCGAACCTCATGGAGAACCTTATGCAGTATCCATCTCAGTGGGTGTCAGTGTTGTGTGCATACATACGGGAGTTTTCACCTTCAAGAGTCCCTTTCAGTAATGACTCAATGGGAGGGGAATCCAGATACCTTGAGTCACTATCAGGTCCTTACACTCCTCAGTTGAGTAAAGGAGGAACAAGTGTTCCCTGAATTGGCGGATGAGGAATTTCCTGAAGAAGCAGGATCCCCTCCCAGGGTTTTGTTGGTTTAGAATACTGGAGCTTTACTCAGACTGATGACACCAACAAAGCTGCAGAGATAGGAGGCATCTCCTGCACATGTGCAGAAGGCCCTCAAGACTTCAGGCGATCAGTGGATGAATGCGAGCCATCAAAGGTCAGAAAGAGTCCTCTAATTTTTTATCAGAGTTCTCGGCTATCAACTGTTCCCTGGCTCCTGATGGACAGGACCAGACTCAATGAGGTCAGTGAATTTTCCAGGCAATGGTGGCTCCAGGAATATGGCACGAGCATTTAGGAAAACCGCAATGGGAGGTCTTGTGGTGCAGTGGGTAGTGTCACTGCCATGAACCAGAAGCTCTGGGATTCTAATCCCACCCCACGACTTGATGGCGAAGGAAGGTGGCTTCATATCATAACCAGATTGGTCGATGCTCAACCTGCAAATCCTTCTAATAACCATGTAGCAGTCAGTAAGAGCAAGAGACACTCCTGTTCAGTGATGCTCTGGTTCCCGGTCCCAGATCAACAGGGATGGTTAGCTGCAGGTAGGGCATTCAGCTGTAAAACCATTCACCAAATGCAAAAGAAAGCAGCCACTGGAACTGCAGGAGGAGCATTCACCAGATATGCCATCCTGGTGCCTCTGATATCACTGCCAGCGAAAGAAATAACTGCCAGTAGCAAAGAGTATGACTATCTGTAACACTAAGCAATATAAGGGCATTTTAACAAGTGCAGCAGCAATAAAGTGTGTTTTTTCAAGAATGTCAGGGATTGCAGTTTTCAAAAAAATATTGAACACCAAACACCAGTTAAAAAGTGTGACATTTTGACTGCTTTGTCCTCCTCACTTACCATCCGTCTGTCAACCCCTCACTACCTCCTTCTCCTGCTTCACCATGGTCTACAGCAGCATGATAAGCGGACAAGGGTTTGGAGCTGGGCGGAGAATGAAGTGACAGACGGGGAGGCAAGCGAAGCAGCGAGCGAGGCAGTGAGCGAACAGGTCTACAAGTGGGGCGGCGAGCATTCAATGGGTGCACAACGATGACATGAGCGGCACTGTGCGTGTACCTCCAGGTGGACTGCGTGCTGACGTCCTGTTCCAGGCACAGAATGGTGAGCATGGCGGCACCGATCACCTGCTCCAGTGTGGTGTCAGGTGATGAAGTAAAATCAGAATTGATGGTTAACATCAAGGTGATCAACCAGGACTATGGTGGGTCCATGTGACATGGGAAAAGCTGGAGGATGGAAAGGATTCAAGGAAACAATATGGTGGCAGTAGATTAAAGATTTATTACTTGACAAGGCAAGTACAAGTTCATATGAAGCGTACTAGTAGATACTAGCATGAGCCTCCCTACTCCTCACACCTCAGGGTCTTCAGCCTGTTGCATCTGGTCACCATTCCCTTCCATATTCTTATCCATGGGGACATTATGCTCTAGGATGTCTTCAGAATTCAAAGCTTCATTCCTATGTATGTAGCACAATACACACGGGGTGGAATTCTCTGTTTCTGCAGCTCAGTGACTGCATGGGACCCGTGATGTTACAAGACCCGCAAATCGGCGCAAATCCCTCACCGATTTTGGTACCGGCGAGGGGCGAGCACCGGCGGTGCATGAAATGCTGCCGGATCACGTAGAAAACGGCCGATGAATGGTCGCGTCCTTGTCCACGCATGCGCACGGCTGACGACCTGCTGAGCGCTGACCCGACCCGCAAGCTGCAACCCCACAGCCCACCCCCCTGGCTACCCCCCCCCCCCACCAGTCCCCGCAGCCCTCGCTGAAGCCCCCTCGGCCAGCGGCATGGATCCCAGCCGAGTGTGGCGGCGTTGGGCACAGCCTGCAGCCGCCTCGCTGTGTTCACGATCTCTGTGAGGACACGTGTCCCACGCCTTCGGGAACTTGGCTCATCCAGAGCGGAGCATCGCGTGTGGGCCGGCCGATGAGGCGGCAGCGGCATTGCGACTGCACGCAGTTCACGTCAAGAGGACGCCAGTTTGGAGGGGGTGGAGACTCGCAAACCAGCGGTGGGCCTGATTGCAGCGTCGGAATCGATTCTCCGCCCCTTCGCTGATTACGATATTGCCGTCGGGCAACGGAGAATCCCGCCCAAGACCTTTCCGGACACAGTCTGAACAGGTTAAAAATCCGTCCAGGCATTTGACGTGTACATCAGATGTCCCTTCCAGGGAAAGTGCCAAACACGTAATTGAAGGAAGCTAAGTATAACTGGTAAAGTAAGAACATCTGCATCTCCTGAACCGGATGGAGAGAATGATTCTCAAACAGCCAGTGTCACTGAGGTTGGTCAAACATCCTCGTCCCCATTGTTAATCATGACACTTTCCAGCCGTGTGCAGATATGGGTGTCTGTGGATAGGATCTGGCTTGTTTTTGAGGTGCCTTGTGACTAAATCATGAGGAAAAGGAACTAGTACTGCTTGGGTAATGTAAAAAATAGCAGGTGGTACAGGTGAAATCATTCCTCAAAAGGAGACAACAAGTCCATGACCAGTATGTTATATTAACTAAACAAGATCTCGCTTGTTTATCTTACCTAAAACTGTTTGCAACATATCAAGCAGATGAAATTAGTCTGAAAGTTGACATTGGTTTATGATTGTCTGACCCATTTGAGACATTTCTAAAGGACCATTGCTCAATTTGCAAATTTCTTTTTAAAATATCTATAGAAACTCTTCTCTCTGTCACTATGTTTCTAGCTAGCTTTCTCTGTTGCTCTGTTTCGGGCCCAACAGCGTCACCAATTCTGTGGGTATTTCTATTTATCTCGGTGAACAACAAGCCTTCCCTTATATCGATCAAATGACCACACAACCAGCTAGTTAGTTCAAAAGATGGTTTATTTATATACACAAGAGTTAACTCAACATGCAAACACAATATCTACTACGAGTTAAACTACACCTATCAGTTACAATAACCTATGCTTAACTTCAGGGCGACCGGTACTGTGCAAATGGATAAAGGCCTTTATCTGGCTTTCACTTGGCTGGTTCGAAGAAAGTGGCTCTGTCCCTGCTGGGCTCAGCTGTCAGGTAGCAATCGTTGGTCTTGAACTTAGCTGGCTGTTCCTGCTGCGATTGGGTTGGCACAGGCCGGATCCAAAAGAGACAGAACACATGGCTGTGCCCTCTATTATCCCCCTGGGATTTCGCGCTCTTTGGGGCGGTCCTTAACCTTGGACCCAATAGTTCGACAGGGCTCTGATCACTCTCTTCGATTTCGGCCAATAAAGGGGCAGGTGCCTTGGTAGCTGGGTGGGTCCTTAGCGGTCATTGACCTTGGCAGTTGTGCTTTCTGAGTAAGGGGAGTGGCGCCGATCAGTCTGTGGCTGTACCGGTTGCTTGATTGGAGTTCTATTGTCCTGGGGAAATGGGCTATTGAAATGCAAACAAACGGGGGTTTCGGTCAGGTCTGATTACCTGTGTTTTAGATACACATAGGCTATGTATCTGTCTGAGTCCTGGGTTGGCCATAATTCCCATGGTCCTTTGCAGGTGGCCATCTTAGATGGCTACATCTCCCATACCTTATTTATCATCTCAATAGTCACTCTTTTGTGTTTTATATGGTCTGTCCAATCTGGACCTGCCACAATTATATGCTTTTTCTTCAGGTTGGACACTGTCATTAACCTTTTTAGTTAACCACAGATGTTGGGTGCTCCTCTTAAGATTTCTTTCTTGGAACATGTCAATTCCGTGTATTCTGAAATACTGACTGCATTTCCTTGATCTATCCCGAAAACTAAATTGTTAGTTGTCTTTTGCCAGCTCTGCTCTAATGCCTTCATAATTCCCACATTTAAATTTCAAATACTAGTCTTAGACTCTCTTCTCTGCCTCAAACTGTATGTAAAATTCAATCATATGATTCTTGCTGCTGAGGGGTGCCATCTCGATCAGATCAATACGATAATTAATCCTATCTACAGTACCAGGTCTAGTATAGCCTGCTTGGCTCTGCAATTAACATTTTAACCCCCCCCCCCTCCCTTTCCACTCACCAAACTATCAGTTATGTGCTCAGTCCCTCAGCTGCACTCATTTGCCTGCAGATGGCAGTTCTTGGTGTCTGAAAAAGGTGACAAACAAGGGGAAGGATGGTGAGAGAGAAGGTTGGGCAGGAGGGATGTACTCACTCAAGCAGCAGCTTGCACATTATGTCTGATAGGAGGTTCAGTTGATGCTGGAAGTTGGTTCAGTTGATGCTGGAAGTTAAGAGGCAGAAGGCAGGAAGTGGAAATGTGTGGGGGAGGGGGGGGGCGGGGGGAGGAATCCTGAATCCTGGAAAATTACAATCAGCATAGAAGTGGTACATCGTATTTGTTGGTATTACTGGTTGACAAGTCCCCGGATCCTGATGGGTTTCATCCTGGGGTCTTAAAATAAGTAGCTAGTGAGATAATGCATTGGTTTTAATTTTTCAAAATTCACCAGATTCAGGGAAGGTTCCATTAGAGGAGGGGGAAAAAAGAGAATGTAATTCCTTCATTCAAAAGAAATGGAGACAGAAAGCAGAAAAAAAAAACTTAACATCTGTCATAGGAAAATGTGAGACATTATTGAAGACCTTGCAATAGGGCACTTTAATCGGACAGAGTCAACATGGTTTGGTGAAAGGGAAAATGTGTTTAACCAAGTGGGCTGGGAGTTCTTTGAAGGAGTCACAAGAGCTACGGGTAAAGGGGTTCTACTGTATATGTTGTACTTAGGTTTTCAGAAGGCACTTGATAAGATGCCTTATCAAAGGGTTGGGGAAATAAGAGCTCATCATATAGGGGGTAACATACTGGCATTGACAGGAAACAGTAATCATAAACTGGCCATTTGAAATGAAATGAAAATCGCTTATTGTCACAAGTAGGCTTCAAATGAAGTTACTGTGAAAAGCCCCCGGTCGCCACATTCCGGCGCCTGTTCGGGGAGGCTGGTACGGGAATTGAACCATGCTGCTGGCTTGCCTTGGTCTGCTTTCAAAGCCAGCGATTTAGCCCTGTGCTAAACAGCCATTTCCGCTGGTAGAACGTGATGAGTGATGTCCCCCAAGGATCAGTGCTGGGCTTCAAAGTCTAGCAAATTCTAGAAATGATTTGGATAAAGGTACTGAAGGTTTGGCTGCTAAATTGGCTAATGATACAAAGAGAGATAGGCAAGTAAGTTACAAAGAGAACATAAGGAGAATGGGTTTGTTTATTGTCACGTGTACTGAGGTGCAGTGAAAAGTATTTTTCTGCGAGCAGCTCAAACAGATCATTTAAATGAAAATAAAATAAAATTAGAAGAAAATACATAATGGGCAACACAGGGTCCACAATGTAAATACATACACACCAGCATTGGGTGAAGCATACAGGAGTGTAGCATTAATCAGGTCAGTCCACAAGAGGGTCGTTTAGGAGTCTGGTAACTTTTTTTGAATCTGTTTGTGCATGTTCTCAGACTTCTGTATCTCCTGCCCGATGGAAGACGTTGGAAGAGTAAGACAGGTGGAAGGGGTCTTTGATTATGCTGCCCGCTTTCCCCAGGCAGCAGGAGGTGCAGATAGAGTCAATGGATGGGAGGCAGGTTCGTGTGATGGACTGGGCTGTCTTCACGACTCTCTGAAGTTTCTTGCAGTGCTAGGCCGAGCAGTTGCCATACCAGGCTGTGATGCAGCCAGATAGGATGCTTTCTATGGTGCATCTGTAAAAGTTGGTAAGTGTCAGTGTGGACATGCCGAATATGAAATGAAATGAAAATCGCTTATTGTCACAAGTAGGCTTCAAATGAAGTTACTTTCCTGAGGAAGTATAGGCACTATTGCGCTTTCTTGATGGTAGCGTCGACATGGGTGGTCCAGGACAGATTTCTGGTGATGTGTACTCCTAGGAATTTAAAGCTGTTAACCATCTCCACCTCGGCCCCGTTCATGCGGACAGGGGTGTGTACAGTACTTTGCTTTCTGAAGTCAATGACCAGTTGCACATATAGGCCGGGTAAAGATCTGGCAAATGGAGTACCATGCAGGAAAATGTGCGTTTGTCCATTCTGGCAGGGCGAATAAAAAGATTATGGGCGGGATTCTCTGTCCCGCTGCACCCGTTTTCTGGTGCGGCACCCCCCCGCCGGCAGCAGTATCCTCCATCTCGGCAGCTGGCCAAGGAGGATTTCCATTGTGGCTACCTCCATGCCGTCGGGAAATCTGCGAGCCTCGGTGTGCTGCCAGTGAGGCGGAGGATCTCGCCGACAGAGAATCCAGCTTTTTAAATGGGAAGCACTGCTGCCTCGCCGCACCAGGGACCCACGTTCGATTCTCGCGTTGGGTGACTGTGTGGAGATTGCACATTCTCCCAGTGCCTGCTTGGCTCCTTTGGGTGCTCTAGTTTCCTCCCACAGTCCAATGATGTGCAGGTAGGTGGATTGGCCCTGCTAAATTCACCTTAGTGTCCAAAAGTGTGCAGGCTAGGTGGGGTTACAGGCAGTGCGCCTCGGTAGGGTGCTTTTCAGAGGGTCGGGGCACACTCAATGAGACGAATAACTTCCTTCTGCACTGTAGAAATTCTATGGTTCTATCTCACCGGCGAGATGGCATAGGGATCCAGATAATCTGGTACATGAATCGCAAAAAGTTAATATGCAGGTTCAGCAAGTAATTAGGAAAGCTGGTAGGGTGCTATCAATGGGAATTGAATACAAGAGTAGGGAGGTTATGCCTCAGTAATACAGGATTTTGGTGAGACCACATCTGGATTGTGTATAGTATTGGTCTTTTTACCTAAGAAAAGGTAAAACAGTTCACTGAAAGCTTACTGGACCAATGCCAGGAATGAGCAGATTTCCTGATGAGGAAAGGTTCGACAGGTTAGGCTTGTATCTGCTGAAGTTAAGAAGAGTAAGGAAGAAGTAGAAAGACTCTTGACAAAGCATGGGGAAGAAAGGTTATCGGGCACTATGAAGGGGAGTGTAAATTAGATCAGCCATGACCTTATTTAATGGCGGTGCAGGTTGGAGGGGATGAGTGGTCTACTAATTCATGTGTTCGTACATATATTTGTATATGCAACAGCTCAATGGGAAAGACAGAAAGTCATAGGGCAGCACGGTAGCACAAGTGGATAGCACTGTGGCTTCACAGCGCCAGGGTCCCAGGTTCGAGTCTCTGCTGGGTCACGGTCTGTGCGGAGTCTGCATGTTCTCCCTGTGTCTGCGTGGGTTTCCTCCCAGTGCTCCGGTTTCCTCCCACAGTCCAAAGACGTGCAGGTTAGGTCGATTGGCCATGATAAATTGCCCTTAGTGACCAAAAAGGTTAGGAGGGGTTATGGGGATAGGGTGGAAGTGAGGGCTTAAGTGGGTCGGTGCACTCGATGGGCCGAATGGCCTCCTTCTGCACTGTGTTCTATGTCTATGTCTATTATACATTGCTTGCATATGTACACTAAGCTAAATGATGGTTATGTATTGGCAATCCAGGGAAACCAGCAAAATGACTGATAGTCACAACACAGACTACTTTTAAGTACCTTTCTTTGTTCTGTACCACTTTAGTCATTCTAACACGTCCAGGAATAGCTTGCGTTTTGATGCAAGGACACAGTCTTAAATGATTCATATTTTTCTTTTTTTTTTTAAATATATTTTATTGAAATTTTTTTTCCCAAACAACAATTTTTCCTCTTACAAAACAAACGCAACAGTAACAATACAGAAATTTTTAACAATACACAAGTAACAAAACCCCCTTATCTATTGACCTAAACTAAACTAAACCCCCCCCCCCTCCCCCTGGGTTGCTGCTGCTGGTCATCTGTCTTCCCTCTAACGTTCCCCTAGGTAGTCGAGAAATGGCTGCCACCGCCTGGTGAACCCTTGAGCCGATCCTCTCAGGGCAAACTTTATCTGCTCCAGTTTAATGAACCCCGCCGTATCGTTTACCCAGGCCTCCAGTCCGGGGGGGTTTCGCCTCCTTCCACATGAGTAGGATCCTGCGCCGGGCTACTAGGGACGCAAAGGCCACAACGTCGGCCTCTTTCGCCGCCTGCACTCCCGGCTCATCCGCAACTCCAAATAGAGCTAACCTCCAGCCTGGTTTGACCCGGGCCTTCACCACCTTCGAAATCACTCCCGTCACTCCCTTCCAATACCCTTCCAGTGCCGGGCACGCCCAAAACATATGTGCGTGGTTTGCCAGGCTCCCGCCACACCTCCCACATTTGTCCTCCACTCCAAAGAACCTGCTCAATCTTGCTCCCGTTATGTGTGCTCTATGTAGCACCTTAAATTGAATCAGGCTAAGCCTGGCGCATGAGGAAGAGGAATTTACCCTGCTTAGGGCATAAGCCCACATACCCTCCTCTATCTCCTCCCCTAGTTCTTCTTCCCACTTTCCTTTTAGTTCGCCCACCGATTCCTCCCCCTCTTCCCTCATCTCTCGGTAAATCTCTGACACCTTGCCCTCTCCGACCCACACCCCTGAAAGCATTCTGTCCTGTATCCCCTGTGTCGGGAGCAATGGAAATTCCCTCACCTGTTGTCTAGTAAACGCCCTCACCTGCATATATCTCAAGAAATTTCCCCGGGGCAACTTATACTTTTCCTCCAATGCTCCCAAGCTCGCAAAAGTCCCATCTGTAAATAAATCTCCCACCCTCCTAATTCCCAACTGGTGCCAGCTCTGAAATCCTCCATCCATTCTTCCTGGGGTGAACCAATGGTTGTTCCTGATAGGGGACCCCACCAGGGCTCCCCGTACCCCTCTCTGTCGCCTCCACTGTCCCCAGATATTCAGTGTTGCCGCCACCACCGGGTTCGTGGTAAACTTTTTAGGTGAGAACGGTAGCGGCGCCGTCACCAGCGCCTCTAAACTCGTCCCTTTACAGGACTTTCTCTCCAGTCTTTTTCACGCCGCTCCCTCACCCTCCATCATCCATCTACGTATCATTGCCACATTGGCGGCCCAATAGTAATCGCCCAAGTTCGGTAGTGTCAATCCTCCTCTGTCCCTACTACGCTGAAGGAACCCCCTCCTTACTCTCAGGACTTTCCCTGCTCACACGAAGCTCGTGATGCTCCTGTCTATTTTATTAAAGAAGGTCTTGGTGATTAATATAGGGAGATATTGAAATACAAATAAGAACCTCGGGAGGACCATCATCTTAATTGCTTGCACCCTGCCCGCCAGCGATAGAGGCTGCATGTCCCACCTCCTGAAGTCCTCCTCCATTTGTTCTACCAGCCGTGTCAGATTAAGTCTGTGCAAGGTTCCCCAGCTCCTAGCGATCTGAATCCCCAGGTATCGGAAGTTTCTTTCCACTTTCCTTAGCGGCAAGCCTTCTATCTCTCTACTCTGGTCCCCTGGATGTATCACAAATAATTCACTCTTCCCCATGTTTAGCCTATACCCCGAGAATTCCGGGAAACCCCTCAAAATTCGCATAACCTCTATCATCCCCCCCGCTGGGTCCGACACGTATAACAATAGGCAATAGGTCATCCGCGTATAACGAGACTCGGTGTTCTTCTCCCCCTCTAATCACCCCTCTCCATTTCCTGGAGTCTCTCAACGCCATGGCCAGAGGTTCAATTGCCAACGCGAACAACAATGGAGACAGCGGGCATCCCTGTCTTGTTCCCCTATATAGTCGGAAATACTCCGATCTATGTCGACCTGTAACTACGCTTGCCGTTGGAGCCCCATAAAGAAGTCTAACCCAGCTAATAAACCCGTTCCCAAACTCAAACCTCCTTAACACTTCCTATAAATACTCCCACTCCACCCTATCAAATGCCTTCTCTGCATCCATTGCCGCCACTATCTCTGCCTCCCCCTCCACTGGGGGCATCATTATCACCCCTAATAGTCATCGCACGTTAACATTCAGTTGTCTCCCTTTTACGAACCCTGTCTGGTCTGCGTGCACCACCCCCGGGACACAGTCCTCTATCCTCGATGCCAGTACCTTTGCCAGCAATTTGGCATCCACGTTCAATAGTGAAATAGGTCTATAGGACCCGCACTGCAACGGATCTTTGTCCCTCTTCAAAATTAGCGATATCGTCGCCTCCGACATCGTCAGGGGTAGAGTCCCCCCTTCCCTGGCCTCATTGAACGTCCTCGCCATCAACGGGGCCAACAAGTCCACATATTTTCTGTAATACTCCACCGGGAACCTGTCTGGCCCCGGGGCCTTCCCTGCTTGCATGCTTCCCAGTCCCTTAATGACCTCGTCCACCTCAATCGGTGCCCCCAGGCCTGCCACCGCCTGCTCCTCCACTTTCAGGAACCTCAATTGGTCCAGGAACTGCCGCATCCCCTCCTCTCCCTCTGGGGGTTGAGACCTATACAGTTCCTCATAAAAGGTCTTGAACACCTCATTTATCTTTCCTGCCCTTCGCACCGTGTCTCCCCTTTTGTCTCTAATTCCTCCTATCTCCCTCGCTGCTGCCCTCTTTCGCAATTGATGAGCCAACAGGCGACTAGCCTTTTCCCCATATTCATACCTCCTCCCCTGTGCCTTCCTCCACAGTACCTCCGCCTTTCTGGTGGTCAGAAGGTCAAACTCCGTCTGGAGTCGTCTCCTCTCCCTGTACAATTCCTCCTCCGGGGTCTCTGCAAATTCCCTGTCCACCCTTAAAATCTCCCCCAGTAATCTTTCCCTTTCCTTGGCCTGTTTTCCTTTTGTGGGCCCCAATAGAGATCAGCTCTCCTCTGACCACCGCTTTTAGTGCTTCCCAAACCACTCCCACAGGGACCTCGCCGTCGTCATTGACCTCCAGGTATCTCTCAATAGACCCCCGCACTCTTGCACACACTCCCTCATCCGTCATCAGTCCCACATCTAATCGCCAGAGTGTTCTCTGCTCCCTGCCCTCTCCTAATTCCAGGTCCACCCAATGTGGGGCATGATCTGAAACCGCTATGGCTGAGTACTCAGCTTCTTCCACCCTAGAGATCAACGACCTTCCCAAAACAAAAAAAATCTATCCGGGAGTTCACTTTATGGACATGGGAGAAGAAGGAAAACTCCCTAGCCCTAGGTCTAAGAAATCGCCATAGATCCACTCCCCCCATTTGGTCCATAAACCCCTTAAGTACCTTGGCCGCTGCCGGCCTCCTTCCGGTCCTTGAGCTGGATCTATCAAGCCCCAGGTCTAGCACCGTATTAAAGTCCCCTCCTAGAATCAAGTTTCCTACCTCCAGGTCCGGTATACGCCCCAGCATCCGTCTCATAAATCCCGCATCGTCCCAATTTGGGGCATACACATTAACCAACACGACCTCCATTCCCTCCAGCCTACCACTCACCATTACATATCTACCTCCGCTATCTGCTACGATGTTCTTTGCCTCAAATGCTACCCGTTTCCCCACCAAAATGGCCACCCCTCTGTTCTTTGCGTCCAGTCCTGAGTGGAACACCTGTCCCACCCATCCTTTCCTTAGCCTAACTTGGTCCGCCACCTTTAGGTGCGTCTCTTGGAGCATAACCATGTCTGCCCTTAGTCCTTTCAAATGCGCGAGCACTCGGGCCCTTTTTATCGGTCCGTTCAGGCCTCTCACGTTCCACGTGATCAGCCTCACTAGGGGGCTACCTGCCCCCCTCCCGTGTCGACTAGCCATTACCTTCTCTAGGCCAGTCCCATATCCCGCCTCCGCGCTCCCGCTCGCTCCCCCAGCGTCGCACACCATCCCCGCCCACCCACTCTTTAGCCATTTCCTTTTGGATTTCCGCAGCAACAACCCAGTTGTCCCCCTCTTTTCACCTCCCCCCCCCCCCCGCTAGATCCCTATCTAGCTTGATTGCTCCCCCCCATGTCACTTCCGTAAGTCAGCTGACTTCAACTGACCCCGGCTACTCCTGCTCACTCCTCGACCCCCCCCCGTGTGGGGGAACTCCCATCCGCCTTGCGCCTGTCTTCCCGCCTTATTCTTTCCGGCGCGGGAACATCCGTTTACCTGACCCGCCTCTTATGGCGCAGCTCCCTTTCCCCTCCCCTTCCCCATTCTCCGACTGTGTCCCGTCTTTCCCCCATCACCGGCGCCCACATTTCCCCAATGTCTCCCCCCTTCCCAGTTTGCTTCTCAATTAACTTCACCCATAACATTAACAAAATCAATAACAATAACATTTCCTGCAGCATCAGTCCCTCAGTTCCCATCCAATTTCTCTTCTTTGATGAAGGACCATGCTTCCTCCGCCGTCTCGAAATAATGGTGTCTCTCCTGATACGTGACCCATAGTCTTGCCGGCTGCAGCATCCCAAACTTCACCTTCCTTTTATGCAACACCTCTTTGGCTCGGTTGAAGCTCGCCCTCCTTCTCGCCACCTCCGCACTCCAATCCTGCTATATCCGTACCACAGCGTTCTCCCATCTGCTACTCCGCACCTTTTTAGCCCATCTCAGGACCTCTTCTCTGTCCTTAAGGCGGCAAAATCGCACGATTATCGCCCTCGGTGGTTCTCCCGCTTTTGGTCTTCTCGACGGAATCCGATTTGCCCACTCCACCTCCATGGGGCCCGTAGGGGCCTCAGCACCCATCAGTGAGCTCAGCATCGTACTTGCATGCGCTCCACAGTCCACTCCTTCCATACCCTCAGGGAGACGAAGTATCCGAAGGTCCTTCCTTCGCGCTCCGTTTTCTAGGGCCTCGATCCTTTCAGTGCACTTTTTATGAAGTGCCTCGTGCGTCTGAGTCTTAACCGCCAGGCCCAGGATCTCGTCCTCAATATGTCACCTTCTGCTCCACCACGCGAAGCTCTGTCTCCTGGGTCTTTAATGTCTCCTTGAGCCCCTCAATTGCCTGTAGCATCGGGGTCAGCACCTCCCTCTTCAGCAGCTCCACGCACCGTCTCACGATTTCATCCTGCTCAGGCCCCCATGTCGCCTGCGCTTTCTCCGCCGCCATCTTGAACTTCTCTCCCTCTGACCTTTTGGTCGATGATTCCTCGGGCTGCAGCCGCCGCCGGTTTTTTCCTCCTTCGTTTGGGGGGGGGGGGACTCCCTTCTCCCGCACCGGGCTGGGTCGACAAAAAATTCCCCGTTGGGGCTCTTAAAAGAGCCCGAAGGTCCGTCGGAGCTGGAGCCGCCGAAACGTGCGGCTAGCTCGGCATCACCGCAACCGGAAGTCAAATTATTCATATTTTTCCAACGACAAAAGGTGGTTGTTTCATCACAAATATGCCTTCCTTCTCCTTTCTACACCACGATCTGGATTTCACAATATTTCTGAAATTTCAACACGGAGTTGTACTCTTACCGAGGCCAGAATCGGACATTGAGAGTTACTTAAATTATATTTACACAATTTCCAATAATAGAAGACAATCTACTGCAGCAAGATCATTAAAGACACTTCACTTTGTATACAGCATTTTATTTTGTAAAAAGCAAAACTGCCATTCAGGAATAGAAAATTGTAAAGTACTCAAGATAAAAATTAAATAATTACAGTGCTTTGCAATATTAATTAAAAATCAGCAGCATAAACAGGACAACTTGCTGACCCACTCAATCCCATCTCCTGCATTAAGTTCAAAATGATAACTGCATTAAAGACTGTCAGGAATCAAAACGTGCATAAAACAGACAGAACACATGTACATATCAGAATTGATTAGCAATCAACAGAAAAGGTGAACTGTTCCCTGAACTGCAAGTATTTATTGGCAAGAAACTTTGGTCTGCCTGTTATAGCTGACACAGATTTGGTGCATTGCGGAAACTTAATATGCGCCAGCAAATGAGAGAATATTGATAAGCATACACGCCAACATACTGGGTGCATTAGTCCACTTTAGTGCATTTGCTTTTTATTAAATAAAAATTTAACATAAAATGTTAAATCTGTTCCTTAGATCGGACTTGATTTGACTGCTAATATTGGAAGCCGGTTCACTTCTTGCTGCTGCTGTTACTAAAGTATTCACAAGAGGTTAAATGGTTCAAGCTGACAATTTTGCTCAGAAAGGGTACAGTGCTTGCCACATTGCTTTAGTTTGCATTGCTTCAGATGGATCGTCATAATCTAGGAGGTTTCCATTCCACATGCCAATGCCACGGAGGTTAAGTTTCTTGATGAGAGATGCCTTCATTGAAATGCTCTGTGGATCATCATACCAGACCTCATGGTACGTACCATTCACCTGCATTGAAATAAAAGAGTTACACAGATAGCAGCTAAAGCGCAAATGATTTAATAGACTACTAACCGTTAAAATCGCACAAGACCATTCACCTGCAGCATTTCAGGCTAACTTCACAACTTTGTTACCATACTTAAAGCTCATTTATAAAAAAATGTATTATTTCGCAGTATGTGAGCATCACTGGGCAGACCTGCATTTATCACCCATCCCTAATTGCCCTGGAGAAGGTGGTGTAGAGTCACGTTCTTGAAGCACTGCAGTCCATGTGGTGTTGGTACACCCACAGTGCTATTAGGAAGGGAGTTCCAGGATATGAAGGAACTGTTATATTTCCAAGTCAGGATGGTGTGTGGGTTGGTACTGTTCCCATGCGCCTGCTACCCTTTTCCTTCTAGGTAGCACAGGTCACAGGTTTGGAAGGTGCTGATGAAGAAGCCTTGGTGAATTGCTCCAGTGCATCCTGTAGATGGTACACACTGCTGCCAATGTGCATCAGCGGTGTTGGGGAAATGTTGAATGTGGTGGACGGATGTCAATCAAGCAAGCTGTTTTGTATTGAATGGTGTTGCATTTCTCACCCTCAATAACGTGGTAGTGAGCTGCCATTTTAACATGGATGGTGTGAAGCTTCTTAATAGTTGTTAAGAGCTGTACTCACTCAGGCAAATGGAGAATATTCCATCCCATTCCTGACTTGTGCTTTCTAGACGGTCGCCAGGCTTTGGAGAGTCAAGGGACAAGCTGCTCACCACAGAATCTCCAGCCTCTGACCTGCTCTTGTAGCCACAGTATTTATATGGCTGGTCCAGTTCAGTTTCTGGTCAATAGTAATTCCTAGAATGTTGATAGTGCGGGAACTCACCAATGGTACTGCCATTGAATGTCATGGGGATATACAGACACATAAGTGTCAAGGAACATTCATGCCACACATCAGCCCAAGTTGTCCAGGTCTTGCTGCACATGGCCACAGTACTTTGTTTCAGTATCTGAATTGTCAAGGCTGGTGCTTAACAGCACAACCATCAACAAGCATCTCCACTTGTGACCTTATGATGATTGGGTGAGTGGGGAAGGAAGGTCAGTGATGGAGCATCTGAAGATGGTTGGGATACTACCCTGAAGAACTCCTGCAACGATGTTTTGGGACTGAAATGATTGACCCCAACAACCACAACCATGATCCTTATGTCTCCAACCGGTTAAGAGTTTCACCACCCCCTCAACCACACACCCAGGTACCCTTTGACTGCAGTTTTCTCAGGGCTCCTTGATGCTACATTCGGGTCAAATGTGGCTTCAATGTCTAGGGTAGTCACTCTCATCACATTGTGTAAATACTATGGAATGATAAGAGACATTATCAAGCGCAGTAGCATCAAGAACCTATGTGGCACCTTTAACGTAGCAAGAAGGTCCCAAGGTGCTTCACAGGAGTGATTATCCAACAAATATTTAAACTGAGCCACTCAAAGATTTGGGGACAGGTGACGAAAAGATGAAAGAAGTAGGTTTTTTCATAGGCATCTTTAAGAAAGGAGACAAAAAGAGATAGAGGAGTGGAGAGGTTTAGGGAGAGAATTCTAGAGTTGACTTCATAGGCAGCTTAGGGCATGGTTGCCAATACAATTGTGCAATGAAAATTGCAGATGGGCAAGATGCCAGAATTGAGGGCTTTAAAAGGATACAGAGGTACGGAGGGAGGGGCAAAAATCATGGAAAGCTGAAACAAGATCCAGAAGCCAATGTACAACTGCAAGAACATGAGAGTTGGGTGAACAAGAGTTGGTGGGAGTTAGGATATGGCCGAGAGATCTTTGCATGAGCTCAGCTTTAGGGGATGAAAAATGGGAGGCTAGTGAGGACAGCATTGGATAATGACATCGAGCAAAGATAAAGGTTTGTGCAGATGTCTTCATCTGGTTGTACACAATGATTATTTTTAGAAAACTGAAGTGATTTTGATGCTTTGTATTTCCAATTTACTTGTCAATTCCCCAACTGCACACATTTCCACTCTAACCACTATACTACTGTGCCGCATCTGATAAAGTCCCAGCAGGAGACTGTTAACTAAGGTGGAAGCTCATGGAGTTAAGGGCAAATTGTCATGTTAGGAAATTGGTTGAGTGGCAGGCGAGTGTGGGGATAATGGATAATTATTCAAATTGGAATGGGGTGACTAGTGGTGTACCACAGAGATCTGTGTTGGGGCCTCAATTATTCATCAATGACTTGGACGATGGCACAGAAAGTCATATATGCAGATTATACAAAGTTAGGTAGCTTTGTACACATCCCAGATTATAGCATAAAATCACAAGGAGATGTTGACACACTAGGTGAATGGGCAAAATTGTGGCTGATAGAATTTAATGTAAGCAAGTGTGAGGTTATTCATTTTGGCCCGAAAAGGATAGAGCAGAGTGCTTTCTAAATGGAAAGAGATTAGGTACAATGGATGTCCTAAGAGACTTGGGGGCTCAGGTGCACAGATAGTTAAAATGCCAGGAACAAGTGCAGAAAATAATCAAAAAGGCTAATGGAATGCTGTCCTTTATATCTAGAGATTGGGATGTAAAGACACAGGGATTATGCTGGAGCTGTCCAAAACCCTTAGAACCCACTTGGGAGTCACTGAGAGCAGTTCTGGGCACCACACCTTAAAAAGAATATTTTGGCCTTGGAGGGAGTGCAACGTAGGTTTCAAAATGATACTTGGATTACAGGGGTTGAGTTACGAGGAGAGATTACTTAAATTCGACCCGTTTTCGCTAGAATTTAGACGGTGAAGTGGTGCTCTGATCACAGTATTCAAGATTAACTGGGAAAGACAGGCTAGATAAAGATAAACTATTTCCACTGATTGGAGATTCTAAAACTGGGGGCACAGTCCAAAAGTTAGGGCGAGACCATTCAGGCGAGATGTTAGGAAGAACCTCTTCACTCAAAGGGTGGTAGAGGTTTGGAACTCTTTCCTACACACAGCAGTTGAAGCGAGATCAGTTGTTAATTTTAAATCCGAGATAGGTAGATTTTTGTTAAGCAAAGATATTAAGGGATATGGGCCAACGGCAAGTGTATGGAGTTAGGTCACAGATCAGCCATGATCTCATTGAATGGTGGGACAGGCTCGAGGGGTTGAAAGACCTACTCCTGTTCCTCTGTCCCAGCTCTATGACCTCTGATTATCTCTCAGCAGATGCTGCCGGACCAGCTGAGCATTTCCATTACCTTCATCTTCTGTTTTGAATTTGATTCCAGCATTAGCAGCTGAGCTTATGGATGTTACTTCTTAAAAATTATATATTTCTGAAGAATAGTGTGTTCGTCTGTAAAGGCGGCTATGTCTGTGCACACGAAAGAGAAAATGCTGGAAAATCTCAGCAAGTCTGGCAGCATCTGTACGGAGAGAAAAGAGCTAACGTTTCGAGTCCGATGACTCTTTGTCAAAGCTTTGACAAAGAGTCATCGGACTCGAAACGTTAGCTCTTTTCTCTCCCTACAGATGCTGCCAGACCTGCTGAGATTTTCCAGCATTTTCTCTTTTGTTTCAGATTCCAGCATCCGCAGTAATTTGCTTTTATTTATTATGTGTGTGCACATGCCTGTCTGTGCAAGCAGGTGATTTAATTAACTTGGGATAGGTCAACAGAGTCTTGTCTGGGTGAGCTGATAAGAGGGATCAAGTGTTAAATGCTTACATTTGTAACAGGGCCCTGGTGAAGTAGATTTACAAGTAAACATGTTAGGTTTAAAAAATTGCATTAGATGGTAGATCGGGACTTGGTTTGACAGCTTTTAAATTTCAAAGGAGAGTAAGAAACTTAAAGTTTAAAGGTTTCATAAGTAAACAAGGGAGGTTATGAAATTTTAGTTGACCTAAAAACAGGAAGCAATAGGAAGACATGAAAGATTTCTATATTTTTGGAAAAACAGAGTTCAAAGAGCCACTAAGGGTAATGGGATCAAAGATGAAAGGGAAAAGGGGTATTTAAGAAGAGATATTGAGTTAAGTTGTATGGGGAAGACATCCTGGGGACAACTCAATGCTGAGAGGAGGCGTGAAATCCAAAAATCAGAAGGGTCTTTGTTTCAGAAAGCAGCCATGATTCTGCATTTTCTTAGATTTCCACAACAAAGTGGGGGAAAAAAAAAAAAGTACGATTTGCATGGAACATCTTTATTTATTAAAGTGACAATGGTTCTGCCTTGGGTAATATTATTGGATTCTGAGAATTAGAAACCGACAAGGCAGCATTGCCAAGGTGGTGTTTACTTAAATGTTTTAACTAAGTGGTTTTTTAGGGGGATGTTTTGGAAGACTGTTTTAACTGTGTAACTTTAGTCTAGTGTCCTTAAGTTTTTTTTTCTTCGTGCAAATAAATCTTCAAATTGTTCCACCATACAGCAATTGATTAGTCTTACCTTGTAGATAAAATAGGGAGCTTCCTGGTCATCATCCCAAAATCTGCCACTGATTGATTTGGGGAGTTGCTGCATGATCCATTTATATGGGACCTGAGGTCCAGCTAAATCACTGCAAGGGGCACCTCTAAAAGGAATGCTTTGGATTACACATTTACCAGCCTGAAAAATACAACAAATAAATAGTCACCACTCAATATTCATATGGACTCGCCATGTAATCTTCAATCTTTCATTCTAAATTGTGAATATAATTAGCTTGGGAACTTTCAATATATTGGAATGGATTATTGAGCTCCAATGTAAAAGGTTACAAAGGGCAATGAGAGAAACTTAGACCCGAGTTAAGAAACAAGAGTTTCATTAAAATGGAGAAGTTAAATTGTACATTTATAGATAGGGACAATGTTGTAACTTCAAATGGATAGTAATAAGCCTGAACATATTAAATTCAGGATTGATCCAGTTGATATGTTGAAGATAATCAGTTATAGAGCGAGAAATCTCTGGTGTGGGAGCCTACAACAAGGCACCATAACTTGAAATTAAAGCTAGGCTATTCAGGGATGAGTCAAGAAAATGAAACTGTAGACAATGTCTCCCCAAAAGCTGTTCAGGATGGGTCAAGTGAAGATGTCAAAACTGAGATAGATGGATTTTTGTTTGGCAATAAATAATAAACACCTTTAAAAGTAACAAAAATGTCCCAAGGTGCTTTTCACAAACTTTTCCAACAGAAATCTGAACCAGAGAGAGATATTAGAGCAAAGGTTTCAAACAGGTAGGGTTAAAGAGAAAGAGAAGTAGGGTCAGAGTTTTAGAAAGAGAAGTTTAGAGTTTATGGCCTTGGCATCAGAAGACACAGACCCCAAAAGCATTGAGATTAAACTCAGGAATGTAAAAGTATTGGCACAGCACACAGATCTGGGGGTGTAGCACGACTGGAGGAGGTAAGAGATAGGCAGGGCAGAGATCATGCTGGGAGGGTGGGGGGAACTTGAAAACAAGGATGAGTTTTTTTTTAAATAAATGTGGCTGAACTGGGAGCCAGTGAAGGTCAGCAAACTCAAGGAAGGTAGGTGAACATGTCTTGGTGCAAATTTGGCCAAAGGCAGCAGGTGATTTGGACGTCCTCAGCTTTACTAAGGGGATATCAATAGAACAAAGAACAATACAGCATTGGAACAGGCCCTTCGGCCCTCCAAGTCTGTACCGGTCATGATACCACCGATGGCCAAAACCCTCTGCACTGCCCAGTGCCATGTCCCTTTATACCAATCCGATCCATGTATTTGTCGAGACGCCTTTTGAACGCCGTTAATGTATCTGCCTCGCACATCTCCTCTAAACTTTGCCCCACGGACCTTAAACCTATGCCCCCTAGTGACTGACCCCTCCATCCTGGGAAAAAGTGCCTGCCCACCCACTCTATCCATGCCCCTCAATCTTGTAGACCTCTATCAGGTCGCCCCACAACCTCCCTCGTTCTAATGAAAACAGTCCAAGTCTCTTCAGCCTTTCCACTCCAGAGCAGGCAACATCCTGGTAAACCTTCTCTGCACCCTCTCCAAAACCTCCCCATCCTTCTGGTGTGTGGCGACCAGAATTGTGCGCAATATCCCAAGTGCGGCCTTACCAAGGTTCTATACAACTGTAGCATGATTTACGAGTTTTTATACTCGATGCCCCATCCAATGAAGGCAAGCATTCCGTGTGCTTTCTTGACTACCTTGTCCACTTGTGTTGCCACTTTTAAAGATCTGTGTACCTGTACGCCCAGATCTCTCAGACTTTCAATATTCCCAAGGAATTTGCCATTTACTATATATTTCCCCTCTATGTTAGACCTACCAAAACGCCTTACCTCACATTTGTCCTGATTAAACTCCATTTGCCATTTCTCTGCCCAGGTCTCCAACCTACCTATGTCCTGCTGTATCCTCTGACAATCCTCAACACGGTAGCACAGTGGATAGCATTGTGGCTTCACAGCGCCAGGGTCCCAGGTTCGATTCCCCGCTGGGTCACTGTCTGTGCGGAGTCTGCACGTTCTCCCCGTGTTTGTGTGGGTTTCCTCCGGGTGCTCCGGTTTCCTCCCACAGTCCAAAGATGTGCAGGTTAGGTGGTTTGACCATGCTAAATTACTCTTAGTATCCAAAACGTTTAGATGGGGTTATTGGGATAGGGTGGAAGTGAGGGCTTAAGTGGGTCGGTGCAGACTCGATGGGCCGAATGGCCTCCTTCTGCACTGTATGTTCTACGTAATCTATGTAAAACTATCTGCCACTCCACCAACCTTGGTGTCATCCACGAACTTACTAATCAGACCGGCTACGTTTTCTTCCAAATCGTTTGTGTACTACAAACAACAGAGGACCGGCACCGACCCCTGTGAACACTACTAGTCACAACCTTCCATTCAGAAAAACACCCTTCTACTGCTACCCTCTGCCTTCTGTGACTCAGCCAGTTCTGTATCCATCTTGCTACCTCATCTCTGATCCCGTGTGACTTCACCTATGAAATGTGTGAGGCCAGCCAGCACTACATTCAATAGAAAGGCATGGATGATGGCTTCAGCAGCAGATAAGCAGGCAAGAGCAAAGTCGACCAACACTACCATGGTGAAAGTTAGTAATCTTAGGGATGGCCTGGATATGTGGTTGGAAGCTCACTTTGGGGGCTAGATATAACACCAAGGATGCAAACAATGGTTCAGCCAGTGATAGCAGTCAGGGAGAAGGATGGATTTGGTGGCAAGAGAATAAAATTTAAGAAAGGGACTAAAGGTAATGGCTTCAGTCTCCCGGCTTTTAAGGTGGTGGAAGTTCTGCTCTTGGATTGTCAGACAAACAACCTGACACTTTAGAAATAGTGGAAGGGCAAGTAAGGCGGTGGAGAGGTCATGCCGGATGGGTGTTATCAGTATAAATGTGGAAACTGATGCGGTGGTCAGGAGATGTCACCAAAGGGTGGTGTGCAGATGAGAAATAGGAGGGAAGGCCAAGGATTGATAGTTAAGGGGACACTAGTAGCAATAGTGCAGAAGCAGCAAGAGGAGCCAAAGCAAGTGATTCCCTAACTGCGACTGGACAGAATAGGATGGAACCTGGCACTGCATTTCCACTCGGTTAGATGGTGGAGAGGCACTGGCACCACATTGCATGGTCAAAGGCTACAGATAGACTGAGAAAGGACAAAGAGGGACGGTTCACATTTCTCAGCCAACCAGAATATCATTTGTGACATTAGCTTACTATAATGGAGGTAAAAATTGTGCCCGAGGGATTTGAACATGAAGTTCTGAGAAAGAAGGAAAAGATTTTGGGGGAACATGTTTGAGAGAAGAGAGGTGCTGGGTATTAAAGATTATGGAACCACAATAAGCAGATGAATTTAAGAGGGTTTTTTTTTCCAATTAAGGGGTGATTTAGCATGGCTAATCCACCTACCCTGCACATCTTTGGGTTGTGGGGCTGAGACCCATGCAGACACGGGGAGAATGTGCAAACTCCACATGAACAATGACCCCGGGGACAGGATCGAAGCCGGGTCCTCGGCACTGTGAGGCAGCAGTGCTAACCACTGGGACACTGTGCCACCCACGCAGATGGATTTAAGATAGTAATCAGCCGTGATCTAGTTGGATCTGGAACTGGCTCGAGTGGTTGAATAGCCTTCTCCTGTTGCTATATATAAAAGTGAAAAGATCTGAGACGTCGGAGATTCACAACCTAGAATAATGCAGTTCAGGGAACGCTTCAGGAAAATTAAATAACATAAATAAAGTGAACCCAGAAAACAGTCAATGGATCAAATAGAAATTAGTGAAAAGTAAATATCAGGCTAAAAACCAAAAATGCAGTCAGATGCCTTGATTGGACAGTTAATGCATCAAGAGGGATGCGTATCAGATGAACTGACTTCAATTTAACTTCTGGTGAAATGTGATCTAATAATTTCTCCAGAAAGGGAATCAATCAGGCTGCTTGCACAGCAACAAGACAATTGTTATTCTAAATAATTAGGATAGCTGGAAGCCACATAACTATGAGCCCTTACCTCAAACAGGTATATGCAAGGATAGTTATAACCATACCATGGAACTCCCATTACTATCTTTGACGAGGGAATACCCAGTTTGAGATAAGCATAGTAACCTAAATGGGCCAACAAAAACAAAAAAAAATCAATGTCACGGCTTAGCGAAAAAGGCAGGTAGTTCCTGAATCAGAAAGTCATAGTGCACATACCTGCCACGGTCTGGTTATACGGTGCATTTGCCTTTGCAATGCAATCACCCCAGATTTGACTTTGCATATCATAGGACATCACAAAAATAAAATCACATGAGTGTGCAATTGATGCATAATCATAGCATCGGCCATCCACACAGCCTGGTTTCCATGCCACGTCAAATGTGACCTAAGTGTCAAATAAAAGTAAGTTAATCTTAGTTCATACCTTATGTTGGATATTTTAATAATCACTTCCTCTACAGTGAATTTAATGGGGAAAATGTTAGTCAAGAGGTTTTCAAAACAATAACCAGGTTTAATTCCCCAACAGTCACACAGTACCTTGCTCCAAATTTTCTCTGCTCTCCTAAAGGCATCAAGCTGTGACTTAACTGCAGCAAAGTTGGAAGCCCATGGAATAAAAGGAACAGTAAGAGCATGAATGACAGCAAATAGTAGTTGTCAGAGAGGGAGAAGGTATGCAGTGGGGTGCCCCAGAGGGCAGGATTAAGATCATTGCATATCCTGATCTTTACTAATGACCTAAATTTGGGTGTACAGGTCATAACTTCAAAATTGGCCGATGACGCTAAACTATGGAAGTATTGTGAATGGTGAGGACGATAGTGTTAAACTTCAGGGGACATAGGCCAGTGGGATGGGAGGACTGGGTGGACAAGTGGCTAATAAATTTAATGAACAGAGAGTGAAGTTATACATTTTGGAATGAAGAATGAAGAAAGAGAAAATAAAGGACACAATTCTGGAGGGGAGGATGGCAGGAGCGGAGGGATGTGTGGGTATATGTACACAAACTATTGAAAGTGGCAGGGCAGGTTGAGAAAGTGGCAAATCAACATTTTGGGATCCTGGCCTTTATAAACAGATTTCTGAATTCTCCCGCTGTGTACCTGAACAGGTGCCGGAATGTGGCGACTCGGGGCTTTTCACAGTAACTTCATTGCAGTGTTAATGTAAGCCTACTTGTGACAATAAAGACTATTATTAAATGGGGGCAAAGTACAAAAGCAATTATGATAAACCTTATAAAACAGTCCTGCTCAACAAGGGAATTGTGCAAACTTTGGACACTACACTTTAGGAAGAAAATAAAGGCATTTTTAAGAGAAGAGCAGCTTGACAGCAGATTTGGAAGAGGTGTTTAATAATAATCTTTATTAGTGTCACAAGTAGGCTTACATTAACACTGCAATGACAGCAGTGTGAAAATCCCCTAGTCACCACATTCCAGCGCCTGTTCGGGTACAGTGAGGGAGAATTCAGAATGTCCAATTCACCTAATACGCACGCCTTTCGGGACTTGTGGGAGGAAACTGGAGCACCCGGAGGAAACCCACGCAGATACGGGGAGAACGTGCAGACTCCGCACAGACAGTGGCCCAAGCCGGGAACCCGGGTCCCTGGCGCCGTGAGTGTTAAACATCATGAAGGATCTAGAGGAAGAAACTGTTCCCATTGGGGTGGGTAAGCCCACATGCTATAAAAAAGGAATTTTAAAAAGCGCCCAACACAAAGCAGCCTGCTTCAGTGGCATCCCATCCACCACAATAAATATTCCCTCCCTCCACCACCAACGCACCATGTGTACCACCTACACACTCTCCAACAGCAACTTCCAAACCCACAACTTACATTGCCTCGAAGAAAAAAGGCTCCAGGAAACTGGATCACCGATAAGTTCCCCTCCAAGTCAGTCAGACCACTGCACCTTGCAACAACATCGCTGTTCCTCCATCGTCAACAGTGAAACTCTTTGAATTACCTTCCGAATAACACTATGGGTATAGCTACATCAAATGGACTGTAGCAGTTCTATTTGCATGTTCACTACCGCCTTTCAAGGACAATTAGGGATGGTAAAACATTCTGGCCCTGTCAATGACACCAACATTCAATGAAGAAAAGATTGCAGTTTGCTCGCCTACTTAATGACCCCTTAATTTCAGCAAAACCTACTGCATACAACAGTGGACATTCCTGAAAGATCTTATTGGGGAGTATAGAAATACAATTTTTCCTCCCCTTTATGCAGTGTTTTCATGGAGTAAGAAATAATCTCCTTCCAGTGGGAGGAAGGTCAGAAACCAGAACGACCAGATTTAACGCAATTTCTAAGAGTAAAGGAGGCATGTAGGTGAAGATTTTATTTTTAAAAAGCTGCAAAAATGCACTGCCAGGAAGGTGGAAG
This sequence comes from Scyliorhinus torazame, assembly GCF_047496885.1. Taxonomy (NCBI): domain Eukaryota; kingdom Metazoa; phylum Chordata; class Chondrichthyes; order Carcharhiniformes; family Scyliorhinidae; genus Scyliorhinus; species Scyliorhinus torazame. Next base: position 13,137,462 of record NC_092713.1, read on the forward strand.
CAGATCGGATCCTAATATTCAAAATGTATTTAGATAAATACTTGACAAACAACGACGAATCAGACTGTAGAAGGAAGATAGGTCACTTGGTTGCATGGTGTACCGAAAAAAACCTCTCTAAATATCGGAAAGATCAAGGTACTGATCATTGACTTCAGAATGCCCCTCTGCATCAATGACTCCGCAGTGGAGATGGTCGATAGCTTCAATTTCCTGTGGGTCACGATCACCAACTGTCTGTCCTGGGTCACTCAAGTTGATGCAAGTCAGGAAAGCTCAACGTCTCTACTTCCTACGGAAGCTAAAGAAACTCGGCATATCTGCATCGACTCTCATAAACCCCTACAGATGTGCCATAGAGAGCATCCTATCCGGCAGCATCACAGCCTGGTATGGAACTGCTCGGCCCAAGAACGCAAGAAACTGCAGAGTGTGGTGAACTCAGCCGAACGCATCACACAAGCTTCCCACCTTCACATTGATTCTGTCTACACCTCCCGCTGCCTCAGGAAGGCAGACAGCATTATCAGAGACCCCGCCCACCCAGGCTTTGCCTTCTTCCAGACCCTTCCATCAGGCAGAAGGTACAGAAGTCTGAAGACCCGCACATCCAGACATAGGAACAGCTTCTTCCCCACAGCTACTAGACTTCTCAACGACTCTCCCTCGGACTGATCTGTCCCCTGTAAGAACACTATTCGCGACGCCCTATGCTGCCCTTGCTCATGTGTTTGCTTTGTTTGGTCCCTTGTTCCGCACTGTAACCAATCATTGTTTGTCGATGTACCATTTGTCAATGTATTCTGTCGATTATTCTTTTTTGTTGACTATGTACGTACTGTGTACGTTCCCTTGGCCGTAGAGAAATACTTTTCACTGTACTTCGGTACATGCGACAATAAATCAAATCAAGGAAAACCACTTTGTAAGGTTGTGGGGTAACAGACAATAAAATGGGACTACTCTTTCAAAACAGGCATAATGGCCTCCTTCTGTGTAGTATCATCCTTAAAATGATTCAAAGTTAAACTTTGAGCCACACCTTTCCTGGAAGCTGGGTTCCAAATCAAGTGTCTAATTCTGCACATGTGCTGCATCAATTCTGCTGCACATACACTTTAAGCTGATTCAGCCTAAAATGTCTGAGCTCAACTCTGGTCCAGGCAGCATTGAGACAAGATGTTGCGCTAACAATCAGCAACTAGAAATCATTTTGGTTTAATTATTTACAAAAGTATCAATGTTTCTTTACAATTACATCGGAAGTAAATGGTTTGCCCTATTTTTGTTTTAAAACGCTCCTTTACCTGAGACCCTGGTATTTCACGGTGGAATATCTGTGTGGTTTCATTCACCAGTTGAGTTAGTGCATAATATCCTTGGGATTTAAACTCAACCGCTTCCTCCAGATCCAAATTAATTCCATCCAGAAACTGGCGTTTTGCCAAATTTACTTGATCAATGATCCAAGCTGTTCGGTTAGCTGGGTCTATAATGTCCTTTATTGGTACATCTCCTGAAGAAGGGTAAAAAAGCAACTTACATTCATATAGTATCATTCATAGAACATAGAATTCCAGAGTACTTTACAGAGGTGTTTTTGAAGTGTAATCACCAATATGATGTGGTAGCTAATATGTGCCAGCAAAGGTCCCACCATTAGAAAATTATGAAAAGGACAGTTTGCTATTTTGATGGTATTGATAATAATAACGAGTGAGGAATAAATGTTTCCCAGGGCACCATAAGAACACAACATTTTTCAAATGTTGCCAATGGGGTCTTCTACACCCACCGAACAGGCAGATGGAACCTTTGTTCAATGTCGCATTAGAATCACTTGTCAAATAACAATTAAAGAGACAGTTTCCATGCAGCCAAATGGGATAAACACAACTGCTTGTACTTATAATTCACATTTAACATTGTAAAAAAAAACAAAGAACTTTTGGGCAACACGTGATTAGCACTGTGGCTTTACAGCGGCAGGGTCCCATGTTCGATTCCCCGCTGAGTCACTGTCTGTGCGGAGACTGCACGTTCTCCCAGTGTCTGCGTGGGTTTTCTCCGGGTGCTCCGGTTTCCTCCCACAGTCCAAAGATGTGCAGGTTAGGTGGATTGGCCATGATAAATTACCCTTAGTGACCCCAAAAAAAAGGTTTGGAGGGATTATTGGGTTACAGGGATAGGGTGGAAGTGAGGGCTTAAGTGGGTCGATGGGCCGAATGGCCTCCTTCTGCACTGTATGTTCTATGTTTACAGGAGTCCCAAAGAAATCAATACAATGGAAAAAGTTCACACTATATTGTGAAAAACCTGACCAACCAGAAGCCATGAAGACGGAGTGCGCGCCCAGTGTAAGTTCTAATACTGTAGATGAAATGTAGAATATTTAGCACTGATTTTATTAGAGCTGGGAAGGATGTTCAGCACTGCAAGATCAAGTAAAGGCTGTGTACAACATGTCCCTTTATGTGGTTCTCAATAATACTATTTGCACTGGAAGATAGGAAGATTTTTCTTTTCATGATAAAATTTGTTACCTTTCAGGACAACTCGAACATCATTTGCGTGAGCATGACAAAGAAGCTCAGGGTTGTAGGCTCCAAAAGCTGCAATGGTCGTGACCTTAGACCAGTCATAATGTTTCCAATCTGTACCACCAACGTCAAAAACCAAGACCTGATAGAAAACAGTCAGCTATAGTAGTGACATCATAAAACTGGCACTGAATTTTAAATATATTTTCTCATAACAATATAACTGTCCCCAGGATACAGAGATAAGGGCTGATGAGCTGTTTCTCGGATTACCATCAACATCAATCGAAAGGCACCCCGGAGAGAAAGGGAAAAATGAGAACAAGCTCTCAGGACTTTCACAACAGTGTGGGTGAGGAGCTGACCAGTTCACATCACAGTGCTCCATTCCAAGAGTTGCTGCTCAATGCACTTCAAGAAAACAACTTCATGGGCGGCACAGTGGTTAGCATTGCTGCTTCACAGCAGCAAGGACCCGGGTTCAATCCCGGCTGCGAGTCACTGTCCATGTGGAGTTTACACATTCTCCCAGTGTCTGTGTGGGTTGCACCCCCACAACCCAAAAATATATGCAGGGTAGGGGAATTGGCCACGCTAATTTGCACCTTAATTGGAAAAAAAAAGAATTGGGTACTCTAAATTAAAATAAAACTTCAAATCAATGAATTCTATTTCTGAGATAACTTAATGTTACAGAATTTAAAACTTTCCACTTTGCAAGTAAAGTTCTGTCATCATCAAGGATTTCTACTGTCAGGCCAACATTAGATCAGAATAGACCTCAGTATCTTTGATACTGAGGCCAAACCCCAACCCCTCACCACCCCCCATCCAACAAAGCATGCACTGCAACTGAATGACATTTTGCATTTCACACAATGCAGCCTAAAGTCTCAAATGAAACTTTCAAGTTACTGTTACTTTCGCAGCAGTTTTGTGATGTGGACCGGTTGACTGTTAAAACTGCATCATCTAATCTGGCGCTTTGTACAGCAATGAGAGTTTTCCTGGTGTTGGAGAGCTGGCCTCTAAGATGAGTTTTTTATTCCACCATGGGGAGTATCACTAGCACTTGCTGCCCTGGCGACAAGTCTCCTTGACCAGCTGCAATCCAGTATTGCAAGGGAGAGGGTTTCACATTTGAGGCAGCAACACCCTTTGAGAAGGCACGGTGATATAGCACCTATCCACCAGTTAAAAAAAAAAAAAAATTGTGTTGTGGCAGAAAGGGGTGCCAAATACATCCAGTCTGCAGATTCTGTTGCTGGAGATACTGTTGCTGACACACTGCTCACTGAACAACATTACTGTGAGGGAAATACTGACCTCATCAAATACACAATAGTTACATACTGATTTGATATCAATGTTTGTTGAAAGATTCGCTAAGTTGTATTCAGCTTAATCATGAGCAGGATCCCAGTTTTACAATGACGGAGGTAAAATCACAATTTTATTCCATGTGATTCCAAGATTTTTAACTGGTGTTGTGGGGAATCAACATTCTGTGAAAACTGTAAACTTTAACGTGGGATAATAATCCTTATTGCTGCCATAAGTAGGCTTACATTAACACGGCAATGAAGTTACTGTGAAAATCCCCTAGTTGTCACACTTCGGCACTTGTTCGGGTACACAGAGGGAGATCTTAAATGTCCAATTCACCAAACCGCACGTCTTTCCAGACTTTTGAGAGGAAACTGGAGCAGCCGGATGAAACCCACGGAGACACGGGGAGAACGTGCCGATTCCACACAGACAGTGACCCAAGCATGGAATCAAAGCCAGGACACTGGCGTTGTGAAGCAACAGTGCCAACCACCGTGCCCCCATGCCGCCCATTATTATGACTATTAGTCTGTCAGAGTGAGATCCCACATCATTTAAGATTCTACACGTCAGAGAAACATTTTAAAATAAACATTTTACTGGTGCTGCACTTGTTCAAATATCTGTGCATTGTTCAATATGACAGATGTCCTATTTTGCACAGGCTGTAACTACACCAAGATTAACACTTTAACATATATTATATATCATACGATTCTCTTTGTATTTGAACAACAGTCTGAGCTGCTCCTTGTGTCTGTGCACTAGCTTCACCTGCCCCCCCCACCCTGACCCACACCCACCCTGGCCCTGATCCTGGGGTTGTGTTCAGGACCCCTCTCCAGCCTGTATCTCCCCAGCCCAGGCTGGAGGGTGACCGGTTAACGCTCTCCCCCAACCGAACCCAGGCCAGTCCCGGGGGGGAGAAAGAACATCCTAAAGAGGGCAATCTGTCAGAACTTCCACAACAGTGTGGGTGAGAGGAGCTGGACCACATGAGGGAAGACACCAGTCCACAGCCCAGTACACTGACCTCGAACGGCATCTCTCCGGACAGCGGGCGGCACAGGGCCGGGTCGGCGCACGGACAGGCGGAGGGGGAGGAGGCGGCGGCCCCCAGCAGGGCGAGGGCCAGGGCCAAGGCCGGGGCCCGGAGCCGGGCTGTCCCCCAGCGACGCATCCTACCCCAGCCGCCGCCCGCGCTGTGACGCGGAGTGACTTGGCCCGCCCGCCCTGTGACACGGACGTGACGTCTGTGTGAGCCCACCCACGCTGTGACCCGGTCGTGACGCGGAGTGACCCATCCCCGCCCCGCCCCCCTTTCCGGGGTTCTATCACCATCCGGGTCTCCAAGACTTTGGCTGGAGGTCAACCAGTCTTGCGGGAGGAAAGTAGGATTGAGGAGGACTGAGGGTCGGGCGGGAGGGAGTGCTGAGGGCAGGAGGGGGATTATTGAGAAGGAGGGGGAATTACTGACGGGAAGGGAGAAAGGGGATTAACGAGGGAAGGAAGGGAATTACTGAGTGATTCTGGCGGGGAGAGGGGGTACTGAGGAGAGAGGAGGAATACTGAGGGGAGAGGAGGGATACTGAGGGGAGAGGGGGGTACTGAGGGGAGAGGGGGGATACTGAGGGGAGAGGAGGGATACTGAGGGGAGAGGGGGGTACTGAGGGGAGAGGGGGGTACTGAGGGGAGAGGGGGGATACTGAGGAGAGAGAGGGGGTACTGAGGGGAGAGGGGGGGGTACGGAGGGGAGAGGGGGGGTACGGAGGGGAGAGGGGGGGGTACGGAGGGGAGAGGGGGGGTACGGAGGGGAGAGGGGGGGTACGGAGGGGAGAGGGGGGGTACGGAGGGGAGAGGGGGGGTACTGAGGGGAGAGAGGGGGGTACTGAGGGGAGAGGGGGGGGGGGTACTGAGGGGAGAGGGGGGGGTACTGAGGGGAGAGGGGGGGGTACTGAGGGGGGAGGGGGGGGTACTGAGGGGAGAGGGGGGGGTACTGAGGGGAGAGGGGGGGTACTGAGGGGAGAGGGGGGGGTACTGAGGGGAGAGGGGGGGTACTGAGGGGAGAGGGGGGGTACTGAGGGGAGAGGGGGGTACTGAGGGGAGAGGGGGGTACTGAGGGGAGAGGGGGGGTACTGAGGGGAGAGGGGGGGTACTGAGGGGAGAGGGGGGGTACTGAGGGGAGAGGGGGGTACTGAGGGGAGGGGAGAGGGGGGTACTGAGGGGAGAGGGGGGTACTGAGGGGAGAGGGGGGTACTGAGGGGAGGGGAGAGGGGGGTACTGAGGGGAGGGGAGAGGTGGGTACTGAGGGGAGAGGGGGGTACTGAGGGGAGGGGGGTACTGAGGGGAGGGGAGAGGGGGGTACTGAGGGGAGAGGGGGGTACTGAGGGGAGAGGGGGGGTACTGAGGGGAGAGGGGGGGTACTGAGGGGAGAGGGGGGTACTGAGGGGAGAGGGGGGTACTGAGGGGAGAGGGGGGGTACTGAGGGGAGAGAGGGGTACTGAGGGGAGAGGGGGGTACTGAGGGGAGGGGAGGGGGGGGTACTGAGGGGAGGGGAGGGGGGGATACTGAGGGGAGAGAGGGGTACTGAGGGGAGAGGGGGGTACTGAGGGGAGGGGAGGGGGGGGTACTGAGGGGAGGGGAGGGGGGGATACTGAGGGGAGAGGGGGGGTACTGAGGGGAGAGGGGGGTACTGGGGGGAGAGGGGGGTACTGAGGGGAGGGTGGGGGTACTGAGGGGAGGGTGGGGGTACTGAGGGGAGGGGGGGGTACTGAGGGGAGAGGGGGGGTACTGAGGGGAGAGGGGGGTACTGAGGGGAGAGGGAGGGTACTGAGGGGAGAGGGTGTACTGAGGGGAGAGGGGGTACTGAGGGGAGGGGGGGATACTGAGGGGAGAGGGAGGGTACTGAGGGGAGGGGGGGTACTGAGGGGAGGGGGGGGTACTGAGGGGAGGGGGGGGTACTGAGGGGAGGGGGGGGTACTGAGGGGAGAGGGAGGGTACTGAGGGGAAGGGGGGTACTGAGGGGAGAGGGGGGGTACTGAGGGGAGAGGGGGGGTACTGAGGGGAGAGGGGGGGTACTGAGGGGAGAGGGGGGGTACTGAGGGGAGAGGGGGGTACTGAGGGGAGAGGGGGGTTACTGAGGGGAGAGGGGGGATACTGAGGGGGTGGGGAGGAGGGGGAGATGACTGAGGGGAGGTGGGATTACTGTGGGAGGAGCGGAATTACTGCCGTGTGGTGGTGGAGGGGAGATTACTGAGGGAGGAGCTGGGATTACTGGGAGAAGGGAGGGTGTGAGGGGATTACTGGGGGAGGAGGGGGTGAGGGGATTATTATGGGGGAGGAAGGAGGGGATTATTGTGGGGGAGGAAGGAGGGGATTATTGTGGGGGAGGAAGGAGGGGATTATTGTGGGGGAGGAAGGAGGGGATTATTGTGGGGGAGGAAGGAGGGGTATATTGTGGGGAGGAAGGAGGGGATTATTGTGGGGGAGGAAGGAGGGGTATATTGTGGGGAGGAAGGAGGGGTATATTGTGGGGAGAGAAGGAGGGGAAATTACTGGGGGGAGGAGCGAAAGGGGATTACTGGGGGGGGGATTACTGAGGGACGAGGCGGGATTACTTGGGGAAGCGAGGAGGTGGGATTACTTAGGGAAGGGAAGAGGGGTGAGGGGATTACTGGGGGAGGGAGGAGGGGAAATATTGAGGGAGATGGGATTACTGGGGCGAGGGAGTAAAGGGGATTACTGGGGAGGATTACTGAGGGAAGAGGTGGGATTACAGGTGGAGGGAGGGGGATTACTGAGGAGTGAGTGCACCGGGGGGAGGGGGAGTCCAGAGCTGGCACAGTGTGCATGTGCAGATACTCAGGGACAAGTGAGCAGCAGAAACACAGGCCTGCAGTCGACTCCCTGTGAGTTGTCCGGCTTCGACAGTGGGTGGCTGCCTTCTTGAACTGCCAATACACCCACAGTGCTGTTCGAGTGGTAGTTCCAGGATTTTGACCCAGCGACAGTGAAGGAACAGTGATATATTTCTTTGTCAGGATGATTAGTGACTTGGAGGAGAACTTCCAATTGTCTGCTGCCCTTCCAGATGGTAGCGTTTGTGTTTGGAAGTTCCTGCCTAAGAAGCCGTGGTGAATTTCATGCAGTGCTTCTTCTAGATCGGGGTTTTTCAAAATCAGGGTCGGGACCCATGGGTGAGTCACGGGGCAGGTGTTGGAAGGGTCAAGGAGCGATTGATTGCAGCATTCCCAATCACAGGAGAACTGCCCAACAGCCATGCCTGGCCTTTTAAAATGCCGGCCACAACCGGCTTCTAGGTTAAGAATGCCGGCCGCGACTGCCAGCAGCCACAACATTTTGCCTTGCTCCATCTGATTGGCACCCAGATTATTCCATGTGTGATTAGCTTTCTTAACGTCATATCCGGCACCTCATTGTTCCGCTGACCAAAATGAGGAGACGGGGGCATTACTGCTGGAGCTCAGAACCTTTAAAGGACACGGAGAGCGGCCGAGTGATGTTTCTGTGAGGGGTAAGAATGGCGAGTCACGATGCTGGCAGTCAGCACCAGTTCACTGACTTCCACAAGTACTTCAGTGCCTACACCATCACAGGGAGGAGAAATTATGTGATAGCTACATATACAGGGATTGCAACAATTTGTTTGTTCTTCAAACTGACATCCAAGAAGAAGGACGAGCAGCAATCATAAAATATACATGACGGGCGGTTCTCCTCTGGGATAGGGAAAGTGGAATTTAAGGACCAGCATGTGAGTCCTCACTAATAAAACTCTCGGGACTCCATGTGCTATTATAAAAAAAGAATGCTGTGTGCATGCATGACCCCTCCGGCAGTGCGCAGTGCCCAGCGGGGAAACCTGCTACTTCCTGACGTCAGTGCGCTGTCCAAGTACAGTCTCCTGACATCAGTGCGCTGTCCCAGTACCATCTCCCCCTGACCCAGGACCAATTTCTTTTAATGACGGCAGAGTCTTCTCACCAGAAGTGGCAGCAGAGAGCATGTCACACGCCTGGCACGTGCACTGATGTCACATGATCCGTGCTTTGGCCGCAAGATCATGGAGGAGGGATTCCTCCATTTTGTAGTTGCTGGCAAGCAAGCAACAGAAGTGTGTGAAGAACGGTCAATTCTAAAAATAATAGAGGGCCAGAGACAAAAACAGGCCAGTATCTCACAACTGAATCTGCTGGAGAGAGCTTATCAGGAGAGCCCAGGGCAGGCCAAAGCAGTGCTGGTGTGAGCTCCAGGGTCTCGGATGAACAACCCATTAAGAAGAAGCTGAAATCGGTAACAGAGCAGTATAGATGATTTCTTGAGGTATAGCTTTATTAATTGTGCCAATGCAAATCAGGATGAAAAGCCCATGTGTGTTTTATGGAGGGAAGTAATGGAAAATGAAAGATTAAAGCTCAAAACTTCAAAAGCATTTGAAAACTAAGCTAGCGTGTTCGAAGACAAACCTCTTGATTTTTTTCAAAGGATGCAGCGAGGTTCGATTCCCGGCTTGCATGTTCTCCCCGTGTCTGCGTGGGTTTCCTCCTGGTGCTCCGGTTTCCTCCCACAAGTCCCGAAAGGTGTGCTGTTAATTTGGAGAATCTGAATTCTCCCTCTGTGTACCCAAACAGGCACCGGAGTGTGGTGACGAGGGGCTTTTCACAGTAACCTCATTGCAGTGTTAATGTAAGCCTACATGTGACAATAAAGATTATTATTATTATTAGATGTCATTACTGAGGCTGCAGGAACCAGTGTCTGCCCAGTGAGAGAGAGAGCAGAAGCTCCTGGGAGTGGGAAATTAGGCGGGTCAACTTTTTCAATTAAGTAATCAGCAAATGAGAAAGAGGACCTTCAGATTTTTTTTTTTTTAAACTCTTTCATGGAATGTGCACATTGCTGAAAAGGCCAGCATTTATTGCCCATCCATAATTTCCCTTGAGAATGTGTTGCAGACACACCCACAGTGTTGTTAAGGAATGAGTTTCAGGGTTTAGACCCAATGATAGTGAAGGAACTGGTATATTTTCAAGTCAGTGTGATGTGTGGCTTGCAGAGGATTTGCATGTGGCGATATTCTCATAAGGCACTTGATGCCTTTGCCCTTCTAGGTGGTGCCCTTTGGAAGGTGCTGTGAAAGGAATGTTGGTGAGCTGCAGCAGTGTATCTTATAGGGGCGTTAGTTCTGAAGCACAAGTCTGCCAGAATGGGGCCAGCGCCTACAGCTTTTGCAGCATCCAATTCCATCAGTCGTTTCTTGATATCGTGTGGAGTGAAGTGTATTTGGCTGAAGACTGGAATCTGTGTTGCTGGGGACCTCAGAAGCGGTGCAAGATGGAACATTTATTTGGCATTTCTGGCTGGAGATGCTTGCAAATGCTTGAGCCTTACCTTTTGCACTGATGCGCAGGGATCCTCTTCTTGAGTATGGGGATGTTTATGGGGCCTCCTCCTCCAGTGAGTTGTTTAATTGTCCATCACAATTCCTAAATGCATTTAACAGGACTGCAGAGCGTAGATCTGATCTGTTGGTTGTGGGATCGCTTAACCATGTCTTGTTGTATCCTGTTTCCGGAATTTGGCATACAAGGAGTCCTGAATTGCAGCTTCAGCAGGTTACCACCTCATTTTGTTGGCACATCTGGTGCTACTCATGGCATGCCTTCTGGCACTTTTCCTTTAACCAGGATTGATCACCAGGCTTCATGTTAATGATAAAATGGGGAATAATACAATTCTGCTACTGTGCCTCAACAAGCCCAGTTTTGAATTGCCTGATCTGTTCGAAATCTACCCCAGGTAGCAGGGTGGTAATGTCAGACGATTAAAGGAATGCTCAATGTGAAGGCAGGACTTTATCTCTACAAGGAATATATGGTGGTCACTTCCACCAATACGGCTGTGGACCAATCCATCTGCGACTGGTAGATTGGTGCGGATAAGGCCAAGTAGGCTTTTCCATCATGTTGCTTCCCTCACTGTCTGCCGTATACCCAGTCTAACATAATAATAACCTTTATTGTCCTAAGTAGGCTTACTTTAACACTGCAATGAAGTTACTGTGAAAAGTCCCTAGTTTCCACATTCCGGCGCCTAATCGGGTACACGGGAGAATTCAGAATGTCAAAATTACATAATGGCATGTCTTTCGGGACTTGTGGGAGGAAACCGGAGAACCCGGAGGAAACCCCATGCAGACACCGGGAGAACGTGCAGACTCCGGACAGACAGTAACCCAATACAGGAATCGAACCTGGGACCCTGGGACTGTGAAGCCATTGTGCTAACCACTATGCTACCGTTCTGCCCATATGTTCTTAATGCAGCTATGTTCTTTAAGATGCTGTGAGCTCAGTCAGTAGTGAGGCTACCCTGCCAACCATGCTGATGGCCGTTGAAGTCCCCCACCCATGAAATGTTGAAATTGTGCTGTAATAGAATATGTGCTTTAAGTTGGGATTTACGCACAGCTGTCTCCACTTGCACACCAGCAACGGAAAATTAAAGTTGAGATGTGGACATGGGTTATTTAATTACTCCGAAAGAAGCAAGATATGGCTTAGGCTTTGTCATTACCAGGAAAAAAATGAGATTATGAGAAAAACATTTTCAGAAATGGACATGGATGACTTCGATGCCGCAAAGGAATTGACCTTTCCGTTACCGTTTTTGGATTAGACCGACGAGATGGATGATCTATTGGCAGCAGATGAAGCATGGCCAACCTTTGATAGATTTAACAAAACAGGTAATCCCCCCTCATCCGTCTAAACTCCAACGAGTACAGACCCAGAGTCTTCAACCATTCCTCTACGACAAATTCTTCATTCCAGGGATCATTCTTGTGAATCTACTCTGGACCCTTTCCAAGGCCAGCACATCGTTCCTTAGATACGGGGCCCAAACCTGCTCACAATACTCCAAATGGGGTCTGACCAGAGCCTTATACAGCCTCAGAAGTACATTCCTAGTTTTGTACTCTAGCCCACTTGACATGAATGCTAACATTGCATTTGCCTTCTTAACTGCCGACTGAACCTTCACATTAACCTTAAGAAAATCGTGAACAAGGACTCCCAAATCCTTTTGTACTTCTGATTTCCTTAGCATTTTCGCATTTAGAAAATAGTCTATACCTAAATTCCTCCTTCCAAAGTGCATAGCCTCACTCTTTACCACATTGTATTTCATTTGCCACTTCATTTCCCACTCTCCTAGCTTGTCCAAATCCTTCTGCAGCCCCCTTGCTTCCTCAATACTACCTATCGCTCTACAGATCTTTGTATTATCCTGGGGGTTACCATTGACCAGAAACTAGCCAAATAAATAGTAGCTACAAAAAGGAGGGAGACTGGATTCATTGGTAAAAGTGAGTGGAAGCTTTGATTAAAAGAGTCATTTGGAAAACCTGGACTGGATTCTGTGTAGCAAACCACTGACGGAAAGCATTGTTGTGAAATAAGGTAATAAAGCGTGTGCGTGGGAGTGGAATTTGGAAACTTCCACCTGAATATCATTGGGTGGGGGAGTGGCGTTCTGAGGAGAAATACGCAGCCACTGACTTGAGTTCAGAACAGAGAGTGTATTTGACAACAGCCAATTTGTGTGATTAAAAGAACTTTCAGTTACTCAAACCATTGTATTTTAGCACATTCTTTGCCTCAGAGGCCGCGGAGGCCAAATGACTGAGTGTCTTTAAGACAGGTTCGTAATTAATAAGGGGATCAGAGGTAATGGGGAGAAGGCAGAAGAATGGGGATGAGAAACATATCTACCATGACTGAATGGCAGAGCAGACGCAATGGGCCTAATAGCCTAATTCTGCTCCTGTGTCTAATGGTCTTATACATTTGGAAGTTCTTCGCTCCTTCTTCTACTAGCACTCTGCTAAGAGGACAGGACTGTGTAAGATGCTCACCAATTGTGCTGCAGAGGCAGAACTTTGAGATTTACACTTGATGAAGCTCTGGTCACAGGGACATGGTAATGTTTATAGAACCACAGAATGTTTACAGAGCAGAAGAAGGCCATTCAGCCCATCGAGTCTGCACCGGCTCCCTGAAAGTGCATCTCACTTCCGTGCAATATCTCTGTAACTTTGCACTCTCTTTTCACATAGCAATCCAATTTCCCTTTCAATAGCGCGGGGTATCCATTTCCATCACCGTCTCAGAAAGATTATTCCAGGCGCCAACTACTCTTTGGGTGAAGAGATTTTTGCTGCCATTACTACTCCTTTTGGCCATGATGTTGCGTAGAGAAGACTGGAAGATAATCGCCAGCGTCCCTACAATTTGCATTGTTACTCCCATCAATATCACTCAATACATCTCACCTGTTTCCAATGCCTTGTCAACTGTCATTATCAACAGTATCTTGAACACTTCCTCTTCAACAATTTCTAACCTTTCCAGAGACAGAGTTGCCCATTTGGCACCGCGTCCTGGGTGGCATCTACCTCCTTGGTAAAGAGAGGTGCAAAGTATTTATTTATTCGTTTAAGACCAAAGGTTCCATGAGAAAATTGCCTGTTAGATCACTAACCGGCTCGACTCCTCCATTTTAACTCCTTTTACTATATATATCCCTGCAGGAAACTTTGGGATTCCCTTTTTTGTTGGTTGCTGTAGTCTTTTCTTATAATCCCACTTCGCTGCTCTAATGAGTTTTTTCATCTCCTCTCTGAACTTTGTATATTCCTATTGGTTGTCAAATGTACTTTAACATGTCACCTGTCATACGCACACGTTTACTTCCTTACCTAAATCTTTATCACTTCTTTCATCCAGGAAGCTCTTGATTTGATGGCCCTCCCTTTATCTTTTCAGGAAATATATATTGACCATGTCAGGAACATTTTTAATAGAGTCCGTTGTTCAACTAAAGCTTTACAGACAACGTTTCATTCCAATCTATCCAGCCCAGCTCCATACTTGTCCAATTGAAGTCAGCTCTCCCCCAGTTAATTATTGCCAATCTGGACTGCCTGTTGTATATGTCTATCATTGTACTAAACCTTATGATAGAATGATCACGGTCTCCTAAATGTTCCTGCATTGACACTTGATCAAATTGTTACACCTCATTTCCAAGAACCATCCACTGATGCACGATCAATTGCACAAAGACTAAAGTTGGGTACAACTGTGGCTTTATTACAGTCGGATGTGTGGCCGCCTGCTGCAGCTGGCGAAATGGCAGGGCACTGGAGGTCATACATATTTATACAGTTCTCCGTGGGCGGAGCCAGCCGGCAGGAGCTACCGGCGAACCTGTAGTGCAGGTCCTAGCTTACATCTATTACAGTGGTTCACCACATCCACCCTTTGTGGTAACCCTATCCGAGCTCATATTTCGATAATTAAAGTCCCCCATCATAACTACTCTATACCATTTACATCGCCCTGTAACTTCATTTCAGAATTGTTCTTCTCCGACCTTCTCACTAGTTGGTGGTCTCTACACTACACTACACCGAGCAACATAATTGCACCCCTTTTGTACCTTATCGCTAATCAAATTGATTCTGGCCTTGAACAATTTGCGGCATCCATTTTCTCCATGACTATGTGATACGGTACGAATTAAGTAATGGCATGATGGGAAAACTGGTCAATGGGAAGACTGGTCAAAAGGTTTGATACAATACAAGAAAGATGAAACTACTCATTCCAGCTCCCCAGGCCCAGGTAAAGAATGCTGCCCTAACCATTTTCAGACTAGTATGGCTGTAGGCCAACTCTGCATAACTTGAAGTCTGAAAGGATCAGCGAAGGTTGAGACATTCCAAAACACCGGACCTCGGCAACTCCTGATAAAACTAACTCATCATAACCCAGGGATTTAAAACAAAGATAAGTTCAGGAAGAAACAAGTCTATTCTGACCTTTCAATGTTCCCTCCAAGGACTAAATAATGGTATGAGTGATATGACCAAACATGGTCTGGTCTTTGCTTCCATTTGTATTTCCGATCAAACTCCTGACCATACTGTTGTCACATAATCTTGATAAAGATAATGTATAAATATTGATCTAATTCTCCGCGAAAAGCGGGGAACTTGTGAAAGACTGAGCAGTTTTGTTAACTGCTCTCTTACTTCAAGTTGATGGTGAATGACTATGATTTTGTGGCCATGACTGAAACATGGTTAAAGGATGGTCACGACTGGGAGTTAAATATCCAAGGGTATCAAACTATTCGGAAGGACAGAGTGGATGGTAAGGGAAGTGGTGTAGCTCTGTTATTTAAGGATGACATCTGGGCAATGGTAAGGGATGACATCGGTGCTATGGAGGTTAAGGTTGAATCCATTTGGATGGAAATCAGGAATAGTAAGGCGAAAATCACTGATAGGAATAGTCTATAGGCCACCAAATAGTAACATTATGGTGGGGCAGGCAATAAACAAAGAAATAACTGATGCATGTAGAAATGGTAAAGCAGTTATCATGGGGAATTTAATCTACATGTCGATTGGTTTAACCAGGTCGGACAAGGCAGCCTTGAGGAGAGGTTTATTGAATGTATCTGCGATAGTTTCCTAGAACAGTATGTAACGGAACCTACAAGGGAACAAGCGGTCCAAGTGGCAGGCAGATCTCTAAACTCTTTGAAAACATTCCTGGAACTGCACCTTAAATGCTGGAAGCGACAGAGCTATGGGCCATGTGCAAGAAGATGGGATTAGAAAGGGCATCTGGGTGTCTTTGGGTCAACATGGACCAGATGGGTCAAATGGCCTCCCTCTTAGCTTAGATTTCTGAGGTTCTATTGGCAATGAGGAGAGAAGGTGATTCACTAAAGACATATGTACCAAGCTTAGATCCACGTGTGTTAATCAGAATCACATTATTGGTTTATTTTGCACCTTCTATTCCACCCTCACTTTCTTGCACAACACAACCAAAACACATCGTTTGAAAACAACATTTTATTTTGCGAAACAATTATTTGTATTCAGATACAAATTGCCTTTCCGGAATAAGCAAATGTAAAACACTCAGGAGGATTTCAAATTCAAATAGTTGCAATGTTTTGCATTATTACAATTAAGAAATAAGCCAATTTCACATCCTTCGTTGGAGGAGACTGATAAGTTATGTTTGTCCAAATTCAAAATTATAACCAGCAGGACAATAAAATCATGACATGCATTTATGATCTAGATCTTGATGTGAAAGGAACAGCTTCAACGCTTGCAGATGATACAAAACTTGGATATATTGTAAACATTGAAGAGGACTGTGTAGAACTTCAAAAAGACATAGACAAGTTGGTGACATGGGCAGAGAGGTGGCAGATCAAGTTCAGTGTGGTGAAGTGGGAGGTGTTGCATTTTGGTAGGAAGAAAATGGAGAGGCAATACAAAATAAGGGGAAGCATATAGCATTCTGAGCTTTATTTATAAGGGCACAGAATACAAGAGCAAGGAGGTTATAATGAACTTACACAAGACACTAGTTAGACCTCAGCTGGAATATTGTGTGCAGTTCTGGGCGCCACACTTTGGGAAGGATGCACTCACTTTGGAGAGAGTGCCGAAGAGGTTTACAAGAATAGTTCCAGGGGTAAGAATTTTCAGTTATGAGGATAGATTGGAGAGGTTGGGACAGTTCTCCTTGGAGGGAAGAGGAGATTTGATAGAGATGTTCAAAATCATAAAGGGGGCTGGACAGAGTAGACAGGGAGAAACTGTTCCTCCTTACAAAAGGATCAAGAACGCGAGGGCACATATTTAAGGTGATTTGCAAATGAGGCAAACATGGTGCGAGAAAAAACCTTTTCACACAATTGAATGGTTGGGGTTTGGAATGTGGTGGAGGCAGGTTCAATTACGCATTCAAGGGGGCATGAGATGATTATTGGAATAAAAACAATGTGCAGGGGTTCAGGGAAAAGGCAGGGGAATGACGATGTTTGTTTGGAGACATGATGGGCCAAATAGCCTCCTTCTATGTCGTAACAATTCTGTGATTCTGTGATTAAAAAAAGGTTATCAAATATTAAGATGTGGGCAAATCAGCCAGCACACATGTGCATCTGGAATCGGATAATAACCCAATGGGAAAGCTAGACTGTTCCCTGAATTGTAAACATTTCATGGCATAAAGCTTTAACTTAAACTGTCACTAAACACAATGAAAGTTGCTGCAGGTTTTCCTGAAGTGACTTAATCTTGCAATGAAATTTATACTCGTAAACTTGCTTTAATTGACGAGAAATTCATTGATAAGATTAAATGTTAAAGCTGTTCCTTAGATATATGTTATTTTTTAAGAATGGAAGCTATGTCACATTTTGGTGTGCTTATTTGTAAAATTGAAGAATCGCATTATATGAAAATAAAATAGTTCAAGTCGGACATTTTCCTCAATTAACTCTCAAAGCTTCCCACATGTCTCCAGTCTGCCTTGCTGCTTCAGGATTTGTACTATAGTTTAGGAAATTTCCAATCCACACACCTATGCCACGAAGTTTTAATTTCTTCAAGATAGATGACTTTATTGAAATGCTTTCTGGATCATCATACCAAACCTCATGGTGCGTATTATTAACCTGTAACAAAAGCAAAGAGGGTTACACAGGTAGGGATTATATTTTGGTCACTGCGCATTGTCAAGGACAATGCTGAACACCTTTGGCACTATTTAAAATGCATTGAACTGACACTTGTAGTAAAGAATGATGGCAGCTGAACTGGGGAAAGGAAGTATACTTTCTTCCAAACCTCAGGTGCAGCAGATTATAAAAAATATTGCAATCTTATTTGTACTGTAGTAATCTGTGACGTGGTTTAATAATAATACTCTTTATTAGTGTCACAAGTAGGTTTACATTAACACTGCAATGAAATTACTGTGACAAGCCCCTAGTCTCCACAATCCGGCGCCTGTTCGGGTACACTGGGAGAATTCAGAATGCCTAATTCACCTAACAAGCACGTCTTGCGGGACGTGTGGGAGGAAACCGGAGCACCCGGAGGAAACCCACACAGACACGGGGAGAACATGCAGACTCCGCACAGGCAGGGACCTGAGCTGAGAATTGAACCTGGGACCCTGGCGCTGTGAAGCAACAATGCTAACCACTATGCTACCGTACAAAAGGTTATAGAGAGAGGGTTGGGCGAGAGCATGGTGAGATTTGGAAAATAATTATAAACATTTACAAATCAAGGATTTGCCAGATTTTTAAGTGTAGCCATTGTACCAATGTAGAAAGCACAGCAGCCAATTTGTGCATAGCAAGCTCCCACGAACAGCAAGCAATAATGACCAGAAAATCTGTTTAAATGATGTTGGTTGAGGAATAAATATTGGCCAGGAAATTGGGCAGAACTGCCCATTTCTTCTTCAAGTTAGTGCCAGACATACTTTGACCTCTATCTGAGAGGGCAGTAGAGGCTTTGGTTTAAAAGGTGGCACCTTCTACAATGTCCGCGATCAGTTATACAGAATGTTTTTAAAAACTGGTTTTGGTTCATTGTATGCCAACTCACATTTCCTTGTCAATTCTGCAACTAGACACTCCTCTCCAAAATGGGCTTTCTAAACATTACTGAACCTGGTACACAGAGCAGACTGATTTATTAAACACTGCAATGATTGAATTCTATGAGTGTTAGATTGCACATTCTACTGTGATTTGATTGAAAGTCTTACCATGTAGATATAATATGGAGCTTTGTGATCGTCATCCCAATATCTGCCACTAATTGATTTGGGCAGGTGCCTCATGATCGCTTTGTATGGGATCCAACGGCTAGCTCGAAAGTTACAAGTGGGTTTGCGAAAATGAAAGGTTTCCAATTCACATCTCCCAGGCTGAGAAGAACGAAGAGAGAGTAAACACAACATTTGCAAAACTTTGGTAACTTCAAAAAAGCAGGAATACAATGACTGATCTCCACATTTAAAGGGCGATATGGACAATTAAAGATCTTAACATAGATTTCCTACAATGCCTTTTGCCCAATTATGTCTGCATCAATCCCGTGAAAGAGCACACTACCTTGGCCCACCCTCCTGCCCTATCCATGGAACCCCATCTAACCTGCACATCTTTGGATACCAAGGGCAATTTAACATGGCCAATTCACCTAACCCGCACATCTCTGGTCTGTGGGAGGAAACCGGAGCACCCGGAGGAAACCCATGCAGACACGGGGAGAAAGTGCAAACTCTACACAGTCACCCAAGGCAGGAATCTAACCCAGGTCCCTGGAGTTGTGAAGCAGCAGTACTAACAACTGCGCCACTGTGCCACTCCATCAATAATGTTCCTTTCCTCCTTACTTTCTTTCCCAATATTTGCTGAACACCTTGTACACCAAAATATTTAGCACCCAGTCCTGTCCTTCTTTGAACCAGGCCTCCATTTTAGCCACAATGTCATATTTTCACATGACTGTGTGCGTCTACAGCTTATCAATTGTATTTACAATACACTGTGCATTCACATACATGCACAGTAATGCTATCTTACACCTCATGACGTTCAATTGTCAGGGGCTGTTTAGCACAGGGCTAAATCGCTAGCTTTAAAAGCAGACCAAGGCAGGCCAGCAGCACGGTTCAATTCCCGTAACAGCCTCCCCGAACAGGTGCCGGAATGTGGCGACTAGGGGCTTTTCACAGTAACTTAATTGAAGCCTACTTGTGACAATAAGTGATTTTCATTCATTTCATTTCATTTTCAATTGTACTTTGGCCCCACCCATTAGTTGGCGGGAGGAAGCGGAAGCGGAGGGCAATGGTCAAATTGGTTGAATAATAGGGAGCAGAGAGAGTATTGGTCAATGGATATCCTTCGGACTAGTTTGAGCCTATCAGCAGCAAATACGGGGAGGAATCAGCCCTAACTGGCTATGTCGATGTGCTCTACACTCTACACTCCAGCTGACTGAGTATTCCAGTATGGTACAGGGTGGCCGGCGGTACTGAGGCACAGTGTGCTTCATTGTGAGTCCATCCCGACCCAGAAGTCTAAAATCTTCCTGCATCATCCTTCCAGCCACCCAGTTATCTGCTCTATCCTGTTGCTATACTTTCTTTATGGTATGGGAAGTAATCCAAAGATTACGTTGAAGGACTGCTTGCCAGTTTCCTTTCTAGCTCTCTAAACTCTGCCTGCAGGACCCCATCAACAATCCGCTTGAGTTATTGTCCCGATATAGGCCACCACTGCGAGCTATTCGCCCTCCTCCTCCAGGCTGCTCTGCAAGTGCTCAGTGATGTCCTCGAACCTGGCACCAGGGAGGAATTTTGGATTTTTGTATGTGGTCACAGAAACACCTGTCCACTCCACTTACTATTGCTATCACGATTGCTTCTCCAAACTTTCTCCTTTCTACCCTGTGTAGCTGAGTTGGCCATGGCGCCTTCAACTGGGCTTTGCCTATACTCCACATATGAACCATCACTTTCATCAATATTCAGAAATGAATACTGTGAGGAGGGTGAGATGTGCTCAGGGGCTCCCGTGCTTCCTGCCTAGTCCTTCTTGACTGCCTTGTGGTCAACCCTTACCTCGCTCTGTCATAGAAAAGATACTCACATTTCAAAAGTAGAAGATTGTTGAATTACAAACCAACTAACAGAGATAGCGACTCTGGGCTCTTCCAAACTACATTTAGATGTCCTAATTGGACGTTTCAGATAAATTGACCACCCCCATTTTTTTGCAAAATTCAAAATAGATGGTTCTCCATACCTCCAATAAGTGCAGGCAAGTATAGTCATAACCATACCACGGAACTCCCATGACAAGCTTTCTGGAATCAATACCCAGATTGATATAAGCGGAGAGACCTAAATGGTAAAATTAATGACAGTCTTAGATTAATATTTACATTGGGCAGATAGACCCTGAACCAGAAGGTTAAATTTGAACATACCTGATATTGTCTGGTTGTAGGGAGCATTTGGCCTAGCGAAGCAGTTGCCCAACTTTCGACGATGTATGTCATAGGACATCACAAACAAAAAGTCACAGGAATTTGCAATCGCTGCATAATCATAGCACCGGCCAACAATGCAATCTGGAGACCAAGGCACGTTAAATGTGACCTAAGAGTAATGAGAAGAAGTTGTTGATTTCATCTTTTACAATGTGAGAGCTTCAGAAATATTGACGGATACAAGTGCTGGTCAGATGCTGAGGTTTCTGTTGTGAGTAACCTATCTCTTGACTCCGCGAAGGCCGTCCACAAGGTACAAGTCAGAAGTGCGCTGAAATATTCTGCACTTGCCTGGATCAGTGCAGCTCCAACAACACTCAAAAAGCTCAACACAGTCCAGGATTGGCACCCCAACTGCCACCATAAGCATTCACTCCCTCCAACACTGATGCATTTTGGCAGTTGTGTGTACCATCTACATGATGCACTGGAGCAACTCACCAAGGCTCATAGATACATAGAAGATAGGAGCAGGAGGAGGCCTTTAGGCCCTTCAAGCCTGCTCCGCCATTCATCACGATCATGGCTGATCATCCAACTAAATAGCCTAATCCTGCTTTCTCCCCATAGCCTTTGATCCCATTCTCCCCAAGTGCTATATCCAGCCGCCTCTTGAATACATTCAATGTTTTAGCATCAACTACTTCCTGTGATAATGAATTCCACAGGCTCACCACTCTTTGGGTGAAGAAATTTCTCCTTATCTCTGTCCGAAATGGTTTGCCCTGAATCCTCAGACTGTGACCCCTGGTTCTGGACACACCCACCATTGGGAACATCTTCCCTGCATCTACCCTGTCTAGTCCTGTTAGAATTTTATAAGTCTCTATGAGATCCCCCCTCATTCTTCTGAACTCCAGCGAGAACAATCCCAACCTAGTCAGTCTCTCCTCATATGACAGTCCCGCCATCCCTGGAATCAGTCTGGTAAACCTTCGCTGCACTCCCTCGAGAGCAAGAACATCCTTCCTCATAGAAGGAGATCAGAACTGCACGCAATACTCCAGGTGTGGCCTCACCAACACCCTGTACAATTGCAGCAACACATCCCTATTCCTGCACTCAAACCCTCTCGCTATGAAGGCCAACTTACCATTTGCCTTCTTTACCACCTGCTGCACCTGCATGCTTACCTTCAGCGACTGGTGCACAAGGACACCCAGGTCCCATTGCACACTCCCCTCTCCCAATTTACAACCATTCAGGTAGTAATCTGCCTTCCTGTTTTTGCTTCCAAAATGAATAACCTCACACTTATCCAAACTTTACTGCATCTGCCATTGGTTTACCCACTCGCACAACCTGTCCAGATCATGCTGTAGGATCCCTGCATCCTCGTCACAATTCACCCTCCCACCTAATTTGGTATCATCTGCAAACTTTGAGATGTTACATTTTATTCCCTCATCCAAATCATTAGTATATATTGTGAATAGCTGACGTCCCAGCACCGATCCCTGTGGTACCCCACTAGTTACTGCCTGCCAATTTGAAAAGGACCCATTAATCCCTACTCTTTGTTTCCTCTCTGCCAATCAGTTTTCCATCCACCTCAATACATTTCCCCCAATCCCATGCGCTTTAATTTTGCACAATAATCTCTGGGGTGGGATTCTCCCCTACCCGGCGGGGCGGGGTCCCGGCGGGATGGAGTGGCGGGAACCGCGCCAGCGTCGGGCCACCCCAACGGTGCGGAATTCTCTGCACCTTTAGGGGCCGGGGGGTCGGAGAATCCCGCCCCATATGCGGGACTTTGTCAAACGCCTTCTGAAAGTCCAAAAATACCACATCGACTGGCTCCCCCTTATCGACTGTACTGGTTACCTCTTCAAAGAATTTCAACAGATTTGTCAAGCATGATTTTCCCTTCATAAATCTGTGCTGACTCTGACTGATCCTGCCGCTGCTTTCTAAACGTTCCGCTATAAAGTCCTTGATAATGGATTCAAGCATTTTCCCCACAACCGATGTTAGGCTTACTGGTCTATAATTCCCTGCTTTCTCTCTACCTCCCTTTTTGAATATCGGTGTGTCGTGAGCTACCCTCCAACCTGCAGGGACAGATCCAGAGTCTATAGAATCCCGGAAGGTGACCACCAATACATCCACTATTTCCAGAGCCACCTCCTTAAGCACTCTGGGATGCAGATTCTCAGGCCCTGGAGATTTATCCGCCTTCAATCCCATCAGTTTTCCCAGCACCATTTCTCTACTAATGTTGATCTCCCTCAGTTCTTCCCTCTCACTAAACCTTTCAGTCTCCAACATTTCTGGTATCTGATCTGTGTCCTCTTTTGTGAAGACAGAACCAAAGTATGTATTCAATTGCTCAGCCATTTCTTTGTCCCTTATTATGTATTCCCCTGTTTCTGTCTGTAGGGGGCCTACATTTCTCTTTACCAATCTCTTTCTCTTCACATATCTGTAGAAACTCTTAGTGTCAGTCTTTATGTTCCCTGCAAGCTTCCTTTCGTACTGTACTTTCCCCTTCTTAATCAATCCCTTCGTCCTTCTTCGCTGAATTCTAAACTGTTCCCAATCCTCAGACCTATTTGCCGTGATTCTCTGCTCCGGCAACAGAGTGTGGGCGCCGGTGAGAAAACGGGCGCATTTTACCTCGCTGCCGGCACCCGTTCCGAGACGGCATTCTCTGGCCTTCAAGGGGACTAGCAGGAGCGTGGCAGGAAGCATGGGCGCAGCCTAGGAGTGGCCTCGGAGACCCGGCGCCACGTAAATGACACGGTGCCGCGGCACACAGCAGGTGTCGCGAGCGCACAGGCCGCCGACAGGGCGCCATGGCGCCACGCCGAGCAGCGCCCAGGTTCACACACCATGACCTGGAGACGCTGCTGGAGGCTCTCGAGGAGAGGAGAGGACGTTTGTACCCCGGACCCGGCCGGAGGGTGCAAGCCAACATTGCCCGGCATCTGTGGAGGGAGGTGGGCGCGGCCGTGAGTGCCACTGCGGTGACACCCAGGACTGGCGAGCAGTGCCGCAAAAAGCTCCATGACCTACTGAGGGCAGCCAGGGTGAGTAACCAACAGTGTGCCCATGGCACCAACCCCCCTACCCCCCACATGTGTGACACCCACCCTCTCCCCAGGGGGATGGTACACCCGCAGTCATGAGGCACATGGCTTCAGCCACCCATACAAGCCGCGTTGGCCCTGTGCCCTGTGCATCCATGCCAACATAGACCCAACTGCATGCAGCGGACCGCCTAACGATGCTGTTATTCCTCCCCCCCCCCAAGGAAAAGAGCGGCCATAACCAGCGAGAGCGTGCCCGAACCGGAGGGGGTGAACCTGACTTGCGGCCCCTCACCGTGCACGAGCAGAGGGCACTGGACAGAGCCGGTGTACCCGAGGACCGGGAGATTGCCCATGCCGAGGTCGGGGACGCGCCACCAAGTGAGATCCCCCCCCCTGTCTGGCCCCCTTCCCCTCAGCCCTCAACCCCTTAGGCCACACTTGGAGTATAGTGTTCAATTCTGGTCGCCACACTACCAGAAGGATGTGGAGGCTTTAGAGAGGGTGCAGAAGAGATTTACCAGAATGTTGCCTGGTATGGAGGGCATAAGCTATGAGGAGCGATTGAATAAACTCGGTTTGTTCTCACTGGAACGAAGGAGGTTGAGGGGCGACCTGATAGAGGTATACAAAATTATGAGGGGCATAGACAGAGTGGATAGTCAGAGGCTTTTCCCCAGGGTAGAGGGGTCAATTACTAGGGGGCATAGGTTTAAGGTGAGAGGGGCAAAGTTTAGAGTAGATGTACGAGGCAAGTTTTTTACGCAGAGGGTAGTGGGTGCCTGGAACTCACTACCGGAGGAGGTAGTGGAGGCAGGGACGATAGGGATTAAGGGGCATCTTGACAAATATATGAATAGGATGGGAATAGAAGGATACGGACCCAGGAAGTGTAGAAGATAGTAGTTTAGTCGGGCAGTATGGTCGGCACGGGCTTGGAGGGCCGAAGGGCCTGTTCCTGTGCTGTACATTTCTTTGTTCTTTGTTCTTTGTTCTTTCCCCTCAGCCCTGCCCCCTCAGCCCTCCCCTCAGCCCTGCCCCCTCAGCCCTCCCCCTCAGCCCTGCCCCCTCAGCCCTGCCCCCTCAGCACCCTCCCCTCAGCACCCTCCCCTCAGCACCCTCCCCTCAGCCCTCAACCCCTCAGGCCTTTCCCCTCAGCCCTGCCCCCTCAGCCCTCCCCCCTCAGCCCTGCCCCCTCAGCCCTGCCCCCTCAGCACCCTCCCCTCAGCACCCTCCCCTCAGCACCCTCCCCTCAGCCCTCTCCCCTCAGCCCCCTCCCCTCAGCACCCTCCCCTCAGCACCCTCCCTCAGCACCCTCCCCTCAGCACCCTCCCCTCAGCACCCTCCCCTCAGCCCTGCCCCCCTCAGCACCCTCCCCTCAGCACCCTCCCCTCAGCACCCTCCCCTCAGCACCTCTCCCTCAGCACCCTCCCCTCAGCACCCTCCCCTCAGCACCTTCCCCTCAGCACCCTCCCCTCAGCCCCCTCCCCTCAGCACCTTCCCCTCAGCACCTTCCCTCAGCACCCTCCCCTCAGCACCCTCCCTCAGCACCCTCCCCTCAGCACCCTCCCCTCAGCACACTTCCCCTCAGCACCCTCCCCTCAGCCCCCTCCCCTCAGCACCTTCCCTCAGCACCTTCCCCTCAGCACCCTCCCCTCAGCACCCTCCCCTCAGCACCCTCCCCTCAGCACCCTCCCCTCAGCACCCTCCCCTCAGCACCTTCCCCTCAGCACCCTCCCTCAGCCCCCTCCCCTCAGCCCCCTCCCCTCAGCACCCTCCCCTCAGCACCTTCCCCTCAGCACCCTCCCCTCAGCACCCTCCCCTCAGCACCCTCCCCTCAGCACCCTCCCTCAGCCCCCTCCCCTCAGCACCTTCCCCTCAGCCCTTTCGCCTCTGTTAAGAAATTTGGACATTCTGAATTCTCCTTCTGTGCACCCGAACAGGCGCCGGAATGTGGCGACTAGGGGATTTTCACAGTAACTTCACTGCAGTGTTAATATAAGCCTACATGTGACAACAATAAAGATTTTTTTAAAAAGGTTTTAAATTATTATAATTTAATTTGAGTTTGGCCTTTAAAGTTTTGTTTTTGGTTTGCGCAGAAGGATGTCATATTCTTCATAGATAAGGGACATTGAAGAATTTAGTAAAACAAAGATTAAAAGATATAAGATTTGGATCAAAGTGAAGAATGGAATTGATAATTGGGGAGATTGCGGCGTTGTGGTTTCATCACTGAAATAGTTATTCAGAGACCCAGAGTAACGCCCTGGGTACCCGGGTACGAATCCCGTCGCTGTAGATAGTGAAGTTTGAATTCAATAAACAATCTGGAATTAAAAGTCTAATGATGACCAGGAAACCATTGTCGATTGTCGTAAAAACCCACTCTGGTTCACTAATGTCCTTTAGGGAAGGAAATCTGTTGTCCTTACCTGGTCTGGCCTACATGTGTCCTCCAGACCCTCAGCAATGTGGTTTGATTTGATTGGTTTGTTTATTGTCACGTGTACCGAGGTACAGTGAAAAGTATTTTTCTGCGAGCAGCTCAAGAGATCATTCAGTGCATGAAAAGAATAGGAAATAAAAGAAAATACATAATAGGGCAAGAAAATACCTAATAGGGCAACTCTTAAATGCCCTTCTAGGGGCTGGTTTAGCACACTGGGCTAAATCGCTGGCTTTTAAAGCAGACCAAGGCAGGCCAGCAGCACAGTTCAATTCCCGTACCAGCCTCCCCGCACAGGCGCCGGAATGTGGCGACTAGGGGCTTTTCACAGTAACTTCATTGAAGCCTACTTGTGACAATAAGCGATTTTCATTTTTCATTTCATGCTGGCACAGCCTGCGACTCCCACGCCCCATGAACGAATAAAACAAAATTGTGCAGCTGTTGTGAGGCTTTTTTGATATCCAAATTAGCTTACCAGCAGAAAAACAGAAAAAGGTGTTTACCTAAGTGACAGGGGGGACGGCCGGGGGGGGGGGGGGGGGGGGGGGGGGGGGGCTGGCGAGGGTGAACAATGGCCCATAGGAATAGGTGTTCAAACTGCGAAGAGGTGAGTCCAAAGTGGAGAGATATGAATGCAGTTTATAATAATAATAATCTTTATTGTCACAAGTAGGCTTACATTAACACTGCAATGAAGTCACTGTGAAAAGCACACCAATATGTTATCAGCCTGGCCCCAGGGGGTTAGAAAGATAATGGGCTGGATTCTCCGTTACGACACCGACGTTTTACTGGTTTTAACTCACAGAGTTACACTGAGTGGAACGTCGTTTGGGACAAGGGACATTCCTCAGAATTCAAATAGACGGAATGGGGTTAACTTCATGAGGATACAGGGTGGGATTTTTGTGGTTGTTCACACCAGCAGGATTTTCTGTTCCCACTGACGGCACACCCATGGCACAGGGGTGATTTGATGGAAAATCCCATTGGCGGCAGTGGGACAAGAAGATCCTGACACTGACCAATAGCGGGCCACCGTCAAGAAACAGATTGCGTGGTGGCCAGAGCATCCCACCCAGTGTGTGTGTGTGTGTGCATGCGTGTGTGTGCATGTGTGTGTGTGTGTGTGTGTATGCATGTGGTGTGTGCGTGTGGTGTGTGTGTTTATGTGTGTGTGTATGTGTGTGTATGCATGTGTGTGTATGCGTGCGTGTGTGTGTGTGTGTGTGGCTGTATTGTAGTCTTCTGTATTTATTTTAAGTTAATAAATATTATTTTATTATAGAATCATAGAATTTCTCCAGAGCAGGAGCAAGCTGTTCGGCCCATCGAGATTCCACTGACCCTTAGAAAGAGTATCCGACCGTGCCCACACCCCGACCCCTATCCTCATAACCCAGTAACCCCACCCAACATTTTGGACACGAAGGGGCAATTTATCACGGTTCAATCCACCTAACCTGCACACCTTTGGAGTGTGGGAGGAAACCGGAGCACCCGGAGGAAACCCACGCAGACACGGGGAGAACGTGCCGGACTCCGCACACAGTGGCCCAATGCCGGAATTTGAACCTGGAACCCTGGAGCTGTGAAGTTAAGCACTAACCACTGTGCTGCCGTGCCGCCCTTTTAATGATTTTATGGTTGATTACAAAAAGACTGGACTGTTCCTCACGAGTTTGCATGATCTTTCCTCGCATTATACCAAACTGACAATATACATCGCAAAGAACTAAGGTTCCAAGTTACTCTCCTGGGTTTTGTGATACCCTCGCATTTAACAAGGGGTTCTTAACAAGAGAGACAGTGGGGACATTAGGTGTTGGTTAGGAAAGTTGCAGGTTGCATTCTGAAAATAAATCTAGTGTTAAGTAAAAGATTGGTGTTGGATTTCCTCCTTCTCCCAACTGGCTGCAAAATAATTAACACCCAACACCCACATTGGTAGGCCTAAACAGAGCTCCCTGGTAGCAATTGCATGGTCCAGCCAACTGACACAATAACACTAAAGATAAATTGTATCCTACAATATCTTATCTGGGATTAGACTTAGCGTGGACCAGCATGGATATGGCTCACACATTCCCAATGTTAACCATGAGATGGAAGTGCGGCTCCATTCAAGAATTTGAGTATTGAGTTTCAAAATTCTTTGATATAGAACTCAAATGTCTCCTTGCATCATCATTCCATAATAATAAAGTGGATGTTTTTAATTTTAATCATAGAAACATAGAATTTACAGTGCAGAAGGAGGCCATTCGGCCCATCGAGTCTGCACCGGCTCTTGGAAAGAGCACCCTACCCAAGCCCCCACCCCCACCCTATCCCCATAACCCAGTAAACCCACCCAACACTAAGGGCAATTTTGGACACAAAGGGCAATTTAGCATGGCCAATCCACCTGCACATCTTTGGACCGTGGGAGGAAACCGGAGGAAACCCACGCACACACACGGGGAGAACGTGCAGACTCCGCACAGACAGTGACCCAGCGGGGAATCGAACCTGGGACCATGGCGCTGTGAAGCAATTGTGCTAACCACTATGCTACCGTGTTGAGGATTGTCAGAGGATACAGAAATGAAATGTTCCTGTTCTAAATTATAAAATGTTTTGTTGGAGCCAATGAAGAGAAAGATTTGTCAGTGGTAGGTGGCCGATGACCAAAGAACCCCGGCTTAAGGTGATTCAGAATGATCCAGCTGTGTCCATACCCATTCCAACGAAGGTAGACATGGGACCAATCTCCATTATGCCAGATGTGGAATGGTGCCCCCACAAGCTATATACCCCAATTGTCTCTACTAGAGATAGAGGGATGTCTACAGGCCCTCAAAGACTGTAACTCATGTTACAACTATTGTCTAGCTGTCCTGGTAACTAGAGTATAATAATAATATTTATTATTGTCACAAGTAGGCTTACATTAACACTGCAAAGAACAATGAACAATACAGCACAGGAACAGGCCCTTCGACCCTCCAAGCCTGTACCTGTCATGACACCAACCTTTGCCAAAACCCTCAGCATTTCCTTGTGCCGTATCCCTCCACACCCATCCTATCCCATGTGTTTGTCGAGATGCCTTTTGAACGCCGTTAATGTATCTGTTTCCACAACCTCCCCTGGCAACGTGTTCCAGACACTCACCACCCTCTGTGTAAAAACCTGCCTCGCATATCTCCTCTAAACTTTGCCCCACGGACCGTAAACTTATGCCCCTGGTGACTGACCCCTCCATCCTGGGAAAGAGCACCTGCCCATCCACTCTATCCAAGACCCTCATAATCTTGTAGACCTCTATCAGGTCACCCCTCATTTTCTAATGAAAACAGTCCGAGTCTATTCAGCCTCTGCCATAGCTAACACCCTCCAGACCAGGCAACGTGCTGGCAAACCTCCTCTGCACCCTCTCCAAAGCTCCACATCAAGATGTTACTGTGAAAAGGCGTGAGTCGCCACATTTCGGCACCCGTTCGGATACAGTGAGGGAGAATTCAGAATGTCCAAATGACCTACAAGCATGTCTTTCAGGAGTAGAGTCCAGGGCCGGGATTCTCCTACAACCAGCAGGGCAGGCCGTACTGGCGCCAAAGAGTGGCGTGAATCACTCCGAAGTCGGGCCGCCCGGTAGGTGCGGAATCCTCCGCACTTCCGGGGGCTAGGCCGGTGCTGGAGTGGTTGGCGCCGCGCCAACTGGCGCTGAAGGGCCTCCGCCAGCGCGAGTTGGCACATGCGCGGGAGCACCAGCATGTTCTGCCGCATGCGCAGAACTGCTGGCGTGATCCCTGCGCATGCGCAAGGGGTTTCTTCTCCGTGCCGGCCATCGCAGAGCGTTACACAGGCCGGCACGGAGGAAAAGAGTGCCCGCATGGCACAGGGCCCACGCGCAGAATCGGTGGGCCCCGATCACAGGCCAGGCCACCGTGGCCCCCCACCACCCCAGCCCACCCGGGGCCAGATGCCCCCGCGTCCCCCCGAGGACTCCGCAGGCCGCCCTCAGAGCCAGGCCCCCCCCGGGATGGACCTTGTCCATTTCACGCCGGCGGGACCGGCCGAAAACAGGCGGCCGCTCGGCCCATCGGGACCCAGAGAATCGCCGGGGGGGGGGGGGGGCACTGCCAACGGCCCCTGACCGACGCGACGTGATCCCCGCCCCCGCTCAAAAAACGGCGCCGGAGAATTCGGCAGCCAGCGTCGGAGCGGGGATTCATGCGGTGCCCCCAACCCCCGGCGATTCTCCGACCCGGCGGGGGGCGGGGTCGGAGAATCCCACCCCAGCTCCTGGAGCGGACACTTACCGCCTCTTTCTGGTTCACTTGAGGAAATTACTTATTTCCTCCATGGCCGGTGGGGATCTC
The DNA here is from genome assembly GCF_047496885.1 of Scyliorhinus torazame. Classification (NCBI taxonomy): domain Eukaryota; kingdom Metazoa; phylum Chordata; class Chondrichthyes; order Carcharhiniformes; family Scyliorhinidae; genus Scyliorhinus; species Scyliorhinus torazame. The sequence continues at coordinate 13,168,160 of NC_092713.1, forward strand.
ATGGGCTGGAGTGTGTCATCAGTCCTGGTAACATTATTTTAATTTAATGAGTTTTAAAATGTTTGTTACAGTGGTCCTTCAAAGTACAGGGGGGGGTGGGGGGGGGAGATTTATTTTTTAATGCAGTGTCTTGTTTTGCCCTGGGATATTCTCTGTGAAAGGATGGTGGAAGCAGGTTCAACAATAAACTCTCAACAGGGAATAAATCTGTGAACATACGTAAACATTGTAAGGCAATTGGGAAAACGAGGATGGGTTGAAATGGTTCCGCTTCTCAAAGAGCAGACACAGACAGGATGGGCTGCATAGCACCTTTCTTATACTTGTATGAAAATTACAGTTTAAGCCACGCCATCTCAATTGTAACTCAGCTTCAATACTGAGTGATGAGGGCTGCATCACCAGGCCAGCTAAACATCCAGCTTAAGCTGATTCAAGCTAAAATATCAGATCTGAGCAGATTTGTAACAAGGCGACGCACACTTACAAACCACAAGCAGAAGTGTTTTCAATTTACGTGTCCATAAAACTGTCCATGTTTCATTATAATCATTTCACCCCCACCATTGGCCTGGGCTTGCGAAATCCTACAACTGTCCTGGCTTGCGACAATCCACACCTCTTTAACCTGTGATTATCCCTCTCTCCAGTTGCACCGCCTGGCCCTGTAAAGACTTAATTACCTGCAAAGACCTGCATTCAAAGTATCATCTTGCATCATTGGCTTTGTCTGTAGAGGCTGTGTTTGTGTAACCTACCTCTTCACTCACCTGATGAAGGAGCTACGCTCCGAAAGCTAATGATTCCAAATAAACCTGTTGGACTTTAACCTGGTGTTGTAAGACTTCTTGCTGTACTCACCCCAGTCCAACACCGGAATCTCCACATCATTATTATCAGTGAGAAACTAAATTGCTTCTCCCCGTTTAAACGTAACAGCTCTTTTACCTGAGAACCTGGGATTTCACGATGGAAGATTTGTTGTGGCTTCCTTAACCAGCTCAGAAATGCACGAGAATATTCCGACCCAGGAGCATCAGTTTCCCATACTTCCATATTGATGCCATCCATAAATTGCCTTCTTGCCAACAACATTTTTTTTTTGATCCAAACTGCTCGCTTGTTTCTGTTCAATAAGTTGTGCTGTGCTATCGTTGCTGGTGTAGCATAAAGAAAGAATAACAAATGTTTATATAGCATTGATCGCAGAGCAGATAGTCTCACAGCATTTTGCCAAACAGTGCTGATGCCAAGTCGATAGTAGGAAATGAAGATTTAGCTAGACCTTTACAAAGAACAAGGAACAGATGGGCAGCATGATAGCACAGTGGTTCGCACCAGTTGCTTCACAACTCCAGGGGTCCCATGTTCGATTCCCGGTTCCCATTGTAGACTCAATGGCTGGAATAGCCTCTTTCACACTGTAAATTCTATGATTGTAACAAAGAAAAGTACAGCACAGGAACAGCCCTACGGCCCTCCAAGCCTGTGCCGCCCATGATGCCCCTAACTATAAAAAAAACCTTCTGCCCTTACTCACTCCGTATCTCTCTATTTCCTCCCTATTCATCGACCCACCCAGATGCTTCTTAAATGTTGCTAATGTGCTGCTTCCACCACATACTCTGGCAGCAAGTTCCAGGCACCCACCACTGTCTGTGTGAAAAACATACCTCACACATCTCCCTTAAACTTTCCCCCTCTCACCTTGAACCTGTGCCCCCTTGTAACTGCCACTTCCACCCTTGGAAAAAGCCTCTGACTGTCCACCCTGTTTATGCCTCTCATAATTTGGTAGACCTCCATCAGGTCTCCCCTCAGCCTCCGTCTTTCCAGTGAAAACAATCATAGTTTATTCAACCTCTCCTCATAACCATCACCCTCGAGACCAGGCAACATCCTGCCACTCTCCCCAAAGCTTCCACGTCCTTCTGATAATGTGGTGACCAGAACCGCACGCAATACTCCAAATGCGGCCTAACCAAGATTTTATGTCGCTGCAACATTATTTCCCAATTCTTGTACTCAGTGCCCCGGCTGATGAATGCAAGCATGCCATATGCTTTCTTATCACCTTGGCCACCTGTGTTGCCGCTTTTAATGGACCTGCACACCCAAATTTCTCTGGCTGTTAATGCTCCCTAAGGATTCTGTCATTTACATGTATAATTTATACCTAGATTTGATCCTCCAAAATACATCACCTCACATTTGCCTGAATTAAACACCCTCTGCCATCTCTGTGCCAAGTCTCCAAACTATCTATATCCTGTTGTTTCCTCTGACAATCCTCGGCACTATCAGCAACTCCGGCAATCTTCATGTCATCCGCAAACGTACTAATCAGACCACCCACATTTTCCTCCAGATATATACTACAAACAACAGAGGTCCAGCACTGATCCCTGTGGAACACCACTAGCTACAGATCTTCATTCAGAAAAAACACCCTTCCACCTCCACTCTCTGCCTTCTATAACCAAGATGTGGAGATGCCAGTGTTGGACTGGGGTGAGCACAGTACGAAGTCTTACAACACCAGGTTAAAGTCCAACAGGGTTGTTTCGATGTCACTAGCTTTCGAGCGCTGCTCCTTCCTTCACCTGAGAAGAGCAGTGCTCCGAAAGCTAGTGACATCGAAACAAACCTGTTGGACTTTAACCTGGTTTGTAAGACTTCGTACTGTTCTATAACCAACCCAGTTCTGTATCTATCAAGCCCAGCCCACCCAAATCCTATGTGATTTTAGTTTTTGTACCAGTCTGCCATATGGGACCTTGTCAAACGCTTTACTAAAGTCCATATAAACTGCATCCACAGCCCCTTCCCTCATCAAATTTTCATTTCACCTCTTCAAAAACTCAATTCAGTTGCTGAGACATGACCTTCCCCGTACAAAACCATGCTGTCTGTCACTAACTAGTCCATTTGGATTTGTTGGATTGGATTTGTTTATTGTCACGTGTACCGAGGTACAGTGAAAAGTATTTTTCTGCGAGCAGCTCAACAGATCATTAAGTACATGAGAAGAAAAGGAATAAAAGAAAATACATAATAGGGCAACACAACATATACAATGTAATTACATAAGCACTGGCATCGGATGAAGCATACAGGGTGTAGTGTTCATGAAATCAGTCCATAAGAGGGTCATTTAGCAGTCTGGTGACAGTGGGAAGAAGCTGTTTTTGTGTCTGTTCGTGCGTGTTTTCAGACTTCTGTATCTCCTGCCCGATGGAGAAGTTGGAAGAGTGAGTAAGCCGGGTGGGAGGGATCTTTGATTATGCTGCCCGCTTTCCCCAGGCAGCGTGAGGTGTAGATGGAGTCAAAGAACAACAAAGAACAAAGAAATGTACAGCACAGGAACAGGCCCTTCGGCCCTCCAAGCCCGTGCCGACCATGCTGCCCGACTAAACTACAATCTTCTACACTTCCTGGGTCCGTATCCTTCTATTCCCATCCTATTCATGTATTTGTCAAGATGCCCCTTAAATGTCACTACCGTCCCTGCTTCCACACCTCCTCCGGTAGCGAGTTCCAGGCACCCACTACCCTCTGCGTAAAAAACTTGCCTCGTACATCTACTCTAAACCTTGCCCCTCTCACCTTAAACCTATGCCCCCTAGTAATTGACCCCTCTACCCTGGGGAAAAGCCTCTGACTATCCACTCTGTCTATGCCCCTCATAATTTTGTATACCTCTATCAGGTCTCCCCTCAACCTCCTTCGTTCCAGTGAGAACAAACTGAGTTTATTCAACCGCTCCTCATAGCTAATGGATGGGAGGCAGGTTTGTGTGATGGACTGGGCGGTGTTCACGACTCTCTGAAGTTTCTTGCGGTCCTGGGCCGAGCAGTTGCCATACCAGGCTGTGATGCAGCCCGAGAGGATGCTTTCTATGGTGCATCTGTAAAAGTTGGTAAGAGTCAATGTGGACATGCCGAATTTCCTTAGTTTCCTGAGGAGGTATAGGCGCTGTTGTGCTTTCTTGGTAGGTAGCGTCAACGTGGGTGGACCAGGACAGATTTTTAATGATGTGCACCCCGAGGAATTTGAAGCTGTCAACTATCTCCGCCTCGGCCCCGTTGATGCTGACAGGGGTGTGTGTACAGTACTTTGCTTATGGAAGTCAATGACCAGCTCTTTAGTTTGCTGGCATTGAGGGAGAGATTTGTTGTCGCTACACCACTCCACTAGGTTCTCTATCTCCCTCCTGTACTCTGACTAGTCGTTGTAAGCCTCCTGCTGCTGTAATTCCTCCTCATCCAGCCTCCTTGATTGCATCTATGTTATTCACATTAACCACCATCTGGGTAAAGGTGTTTGTCCTTGAGATCCTGATTGGATTCATTAGTGACTATTTTATATTGATAGCTCCGAATTTAAACATTTCCCACATATAGAAACATCGGTCAGGATTTCCTGACCCCTCCTGTCAGCATCTTCCTGTCCCACTGAAGTCAATGAGCATTTGAGTGGCTTAGCTCAGCCACTGTGGAGCAACCAGTGAGAGCAGGGAAAGACATTCCAGCTTCCGTTTGTACCTTATCGAGTCCAATCATAATTCTAAACATTTCTACTGGGTCACTTTGCAGCCTTCACTTCTCCAAAGAATCTATAGAATTCCTGCAGTGGCAGAAGGAGGCTATTCGGCCAAGTGAGTCTGCGCTGGCCCTTTGAAAGAGCACCCGACGTAGGCCCACTCCCCCGCCCCATCCCTAAACCCCAACTAACCGGCACGTCTTTGGACTCTAAGGGGCAATTCAGCGTGGCCGATCCACCTAACCTGCACATCCTTGGAGACACCTCTGGGGCCTTAGCCTGTCCAGTCTTTCCTGATGGCTGTACATCTATTTGTGTGCTTTTTTCCAGTGAGCCTACTTCAGTTTTTGTGGTGAGCAGGTACAGCTGTGTTCAAAGAACAAAGAAAAGTACAGCACAGGAACAGGGCCCCTTCAGCCCTCCAGTCCTGCGCCGACCATGCTGCCGTCTGAACTAAAATCTTCCACACTTCCTGGGTCCATATCCCTCTATTCCCATCCTATTCATGTATTTGTCAAGACGCCCCTTAAACGTCACTATCGTCCCTGCTTCCACCACCTCCTCTGTAGCGAGTTCCAGGCACCCACTACCCCCTGTGTGTAAAAAACTTGCTCGTACCAATCCTCTAAATCTTGCCCCTCGCACCTTAACCTATGCCCCCTAGTAATTGACCCCTCTACCCCAGGGAAAAGTCTCTGACTATCCACTCTGTCTGTGCCCCTCATAATTTTGAGGACCTCTATCAGGTCACCCCTCAACCTCCGTCGTGCCAGTGAGATCAAACTGAGTTATTCAACCGCTCCTCATAGCTAATGCCCTCCATACCAGTCAACATCCTGGTAAATGTCTTGTGCACCCTCTCTAAAGCCTCCACATCCTTCTGGTACTGTGGCGACCAGAATTGAACACTATACTCCAAGTGTGGCCTAACTAAGGTTCTATACAGCTGCAACATGACTTGCCAATTCTTATACTCAATGCCTCGGCCAATGAGGGCAAGCATGCCAGTATGCCTTCCTGACTTACCTTCTCCACCTGTGTTGCCCCTTTCAGTGACCTGTGGACCTGTACACCTAGATCTCTCTGACTGTCAATACTCTTGAGGGTTCGAACATTCACTGTATATTCCCTACCTGTATTAGACAGGTCGGGAATATACAGTAATCGATGCCTGGCCAAATCAAGGCTCTGTACAATAAATGTGTTAATTAAGATGTTAACTCAGTGTTTTTCCTCAGCTGCTGCTTGACTGACTGAGTATTTCTTGTATTTTTATTTTTGCTTTTAGTAGAGATTGATAAGGTTTTAAGTAATGGCCTCAGGTTTTGAATTGTATTCCTCTAAACCCTAGTGTCATGTTGGCATTTCTATGTGTTGTGAAATAAGCATTTATACGAAAGGCTAAAAAAGATGAAGGAAATGCGGGCCAACGGATCAGTGGCTGCATGAAAATTTAATTTGCAGTACCCTGTGATGCGCGATCAATTACACTCAAGACGAAGTGATTTCATAACTGAATCTACTAGAACTTGTTCCCCAGCAGCTTCGGTACAGAAAGTGAAGGCTGCTGGACGGCACCGTTTCTTATACTCCGCCTGTCAGGGCAGAGCTACGTAACAACAGCCAATGGTAAACTCCTGGGTTTAACCAATGGTCATCAGCCTCTTAGGTACCGCAATTGTTGGTACTACCACATTCACCCCCTGTTAAAAAAAGAGTCTGGCGGGGGTGGTGGCCAGTGGCGGCAGTCGCCTTTAACATGGTATGATCAGGTATGGAGGTGCCGTGCTGTCGAGGACATTTACAAAATGTTCGTTCATAGTTAAAGTCACAGTGAAGCAATCAGTCGATTGGGTGGCCCTGGTCGTCCTTCTGGAGTGTCTGGGCTTCGGTGGTGATTCTGGTGGGGGTCCTGGTGGTTGCGACTCCGGGAGCGTGGTTTCGGCCTCCCTGGCAGCTTCGTCACCCCTAGGTGGCGCTGTTGGGCAAAAGGTTGACACGGGGGGGGGGGGGGGGGGGGGGGGGGGGGGGCGGGGGGGGGGGGCCCTGTAGGGGGCGTCAGTGAGTGGGTGGTCCTAGGCAGGAGCGGCGAGAGTACTGATCTCCAGTGAGGTGCTGTGGGGGTGGGTGGGGTGGGGGTAATGGTTCGGGTGCGCGTGGGGGTTCCGGCGGGCGCCAGGTCCCAAAGGGAGACTGTATCTTGCCGGCCATCAGGGAACGCCACGTAGCGTACTGGGGGTTAGCGTGCAGCAGGTGGACCCTCTCAACCAACGGGTCCGACTTGTGCTCCCCGCCGTGCTTCCGAAGCAGGATGGGTCCGGGTGTCGCTAGCCAGGTTGGGAGCGAGGATCCGGAGGAGGGTAGTCGCGCAGAGGTGCGGCAGGACATACAGGTGGAAATTGTCGATTCTCCTGCCTTGGACAGTGAGGTTCGCTAGGCAGAACCCCTTTATCTCCACGCGTGTGACCCGGAGGCCAGGGAGATCCTTTGGTTTACAGGGTGGGTAACAAGGGAACAGCGCCTTACCGTGTCGAGGTGAACAAAGCTTCCGTGCTCCCAGAGTCAATCAGGCAAGACGTCTCGTCGCCGTTGATAAAGATCGTCGTTGTTGCTGTTGCAAGTGTCCGGGGTCGACTTTAGTCCAGTGTCACGGAGGCCAGATGAAGCAGTTGCGAGTTCTGATCGGGCAGCGTGTAGTCAGCCGTGCTGGGGGCCTGGGCCCCATCAAGATGGCGTCACCCATGGGTCGCACATGGTGGCCGGGGATGGACAAGATGGCGATGGGATGGACAAAATGGCGGCGCCCACCCGTCCAGCGTGGTGTCCGGGGGGCAAGATGGCCATGCCCGTGGTCGCACGTGGCCCGAGGATACTGGGGTGGTGGTGAGCGCTGGCCGGTCGTGGCTGAAGGGGGGGTTGCCGCGGCGGTCCGGAGTCGCTGGAGACCACGGCCACGGTGCGGGATAGGGGGGGTGGCGGTGAGCGCTGGCCGGCTCGGGGCCTGAAGGGGGGTTGCCGTGGCGGTCCGGAGTCGCTGGAGACCGCGGGGGGGTGGCGGTGAGCGCTGGCCGGTCAGGGCCTGAAGGGGGGGGTTGCCGCGGTGGTCCGGAGTCGCTGGAGACCGCGGCCACGGCGTGGGCCTGGCAGACCCCCACAAAGTGGCCCTTCTTGCCGCACCCTTTGCAGGTGGTGGTGCGGGCCGGACAGCGTGGGCAGGGCTTGATTCGCCTGCCCGCAGAAGAATCAGCGGGGCCTGGTAGCGTTTAGCGGGCCGTCTCGTAGCGCAGGCCTGCGGGGTCAGGGGAAGGTCTGTGGGGCTGCCGCTGCGGGGTGCCACGCAGCCCAGGGGGGCCGCCGTGCGGTCGGGCGCATAGGACTGCGTTGTTTTGGTAGGCTATGCCCGTGGACTCTTGCCAGGGCCGTGTCTCTCTAAGTCCCAGGGTGTCCTTTTCTAGGAGTCTCGGCAGATATCTGAGGAGTTCATACCTGCTACGAAAGCAACCCTGATTAAAAGTTCCGTGTGCTCGCTCCCCGAAACTTGCGGGCAGCCACAGTTTCGGCCCAGCACCAGTAGCGCCTGGTAGAAATCCTCCAACGATTCCCCGGGGCTTTGTCGTCTAGTTGCAAGCAGGTGACGTACCTAGACCTGAGTTACAGGGCGGATATAATGTCCTTTTAGCAGTTCGATCGCGGCATCATAGTCCTCCCGCCTCCTCGATAAGGGGGTAGATCCCAGGGCTGACCCTTGAGCGCAGGGGGTGCATTTTCTGTCCTTCTGAGGGGGTGCCTCCGGCCATCTCGAGGTAGCCTTCAAAGCACGCCAGCCAGTGTTTAAATATTGCAGCCGAGTTCTCCGCGTGGGGCTGAGTTGTAGGCACTCCGGTTTGATTCGGAGATCCATCCTTCCAACTTAAGTCTAGTCGATTAAATTGATGCACGATCAATTACACTCAAGACGAAGTGATTTCATAACTGAAGGCTTTAATCTGCTAGAACTCTTTCCCCAGCAGCTTTGGTACAGAAAGTGAAGGCTGCTGGGACGGCACCGTTTCTTATACTCCGCCTGTCAGGGCGGAGCTACGTAACAACAGCCAATGGTAAACTCCTGGGTTTAACCAATGGTCATCAGCCTCTTAGGTACCACAATACCTGGTACTACCACACCCTGCAATGAATGAAGGCTAACCACTGGGTCACCGCGCTGCCCTTTTTCTCCAACTGTTATAATTCATTACGTTTCTATCCCTCTTCAGCTCTGAAAAAGAGTCAGACAGACTTGAAAATGTTAACTCTGTTTCTGGATGGAAATTGTCCCGTTGGGCAGACGCAGCATGGGTTCATAAAGGGCAGGTCGTGCCGAACTAATTTTTTGAGGACATTACCAGTGCGGTAGATAACGGGGAGCCAATGGATGTGGTATATCTGGATTTCCAGAAAGCCGTTGACAAGGTGCCACACAAAAGGTTGCTGCATAAGATAAAGATGCATGGCATTAAGGGGAAAGTAGTAGCATGGATAGAGGATTGGTTAATTAATAGAAAGCAAAGAGTGGGGATTAATGGGTGTTTCTCTGGTTGGCAATCAGTAGCTAGTGGTGTCCCCCAGGGATCAGTGTTGGGCCCACAATTGTTCACAATTTACATAGATGATTTGAGTTGTGGACCAAGGGCAATGTGTCCAGGTTTGCAGACGACACTAAGATGAGTGGTAAAGCAAAAAGTGCAGAGGATACTGGAAGTCTGCAGAGGGATTTGGATAGGCTAAGTGAATGGGCTAGGGTCTGGCAGATGGAATACAATGTTGACAAATGTGAGGTTATCCATTTTGGTAGGAATAACAGCAAAACGGATTATTATTTAAATGATAAAATATTAAAACATGCTGCTGTGCAGAGAGACCTGGGTGTGCTAGTGCATGAGTCGCAAAAAGTTGGTTTACAGGTGCAACAGGTGATTAAGAAGGCAAATGGAATTTTGTCCTTCATTGCTAGAGGGATGGAGTTCAAGACTAGGGAGGTTGTGCTGCAATTGTATACGGTGTTAGTGAGGCCACACCTGGAGTATTGTGTTCAGTTTTGGTCTCCTTACTTGAGAAAGGACATACTGGCACTGGAGGGTGTGCAGAGGAGATTCACTAGGTTAATCCCAGAGCTGAAGGGGTTGGATTACGAGGAGAGGTTGAGTAGACTGGGACATTACTCGTTGGAATTTAGAAAGATGAGGGGGATCTTATAGAAACATATAAAATTATGAAGGGAATAGTTGGATAGATGCAGGCAGGTTGTTTCCACTGGCGGGTGAAAGCAGAACTAGGGGGCATAGCCTCAAAATAAGGGGAAGTAGATTTAGGACTGAGTTTAGGAGGAACTTCTTCACCCAAAGGGTTGTGAATCTATGGAATTCCTTGCCCAGTGAAGCAGTAGAGGCTCCTTCATTAAATGTTTTTAAGATAAAGATAGATAGTTTTTGGAGAATAAAGGGATTAAGGGTTATGGTGTTCGGGCCGGAAAGTGGAGCTGAGTCCACAAAAGATCAGCCATGATCTCATTGAATGGTGGAGCAGGCGCAAGGGGCCTGATGGCCTACTCCTGCTCCTAGTTCTTATGTTCTTATGTTCTCAAGCCGCCGAGGTCCCAGGTTCGATCCCGGCCCCGGGTCACTGAATATGTGGAGTTTGCACATTTGCCCCATGTCTGCGTGAGTTTCACCCCCGCAACCCAAAGATGAGCAGGGTAGGCAGATTAGCTCCTTAATTGGGAGAAATAATTGGGTACTGTGAATTTATTTTTTAAAGTAAATAAATAAATAATAGATGGAGGGGAGGTGGAGGATGTGGGGCAGCGTGGATGCTCGGAGAAATGTCTGAGCGAAGGAAAGATTGTCAAAGATGCCATGCGCACAAGATAAAGGGGATGTTAATGGTAACATTAAGGATTGAAGAACTGCTCATAGTGGCATAAAGATAAAAATTGCAGAATCTGTTAATAGGAGTGTGGTAGTCACCACTATTTTATTATATTGTATATATGGGTATTACGGTAAGGCCCCTGTACTACAGGTACGGGGGTAGATCCCTGCCTGCTGGCTCCGCCCAGTAGGCGGAGTATAAATGTGTGTGCTCTCCGAACTGCAGCCATTTGGTAAGCTGCTGTAGGAGGCCACACATCTCTGTGTAATAAAGCCTCGATTACATTCTACTCTCGTCTCGTCGTAATTGACAGTGCATCAATTTATTACACAGAGATTTTTCAGAGATGGCCCTCCGCATCAAGCCCGATCGCCTGCAGCTGCATCCTCAAGCAGACAACGCCAAAAAGGACTTCCACCATTGGCTAGCTTGCTTTGAAGCATACGTTGGGTCTGCGCCAGACCCAATCTCAGAAGCACAGACGCTCCAGATTCTGTACACGCGGCTGAGCTCCAACGTTTTTCCCCTCGTCCAGGACGCGTCGACCTACGCAGACGCCATGGCGCTACTGAAGGAGAACTACGCTCAGCAGACCAACAAGATCTACACCAGACACCTCCTATCCACGCGGCACCAACTTCCCGGTGAGTCTGTGGAAGATTTCTGGCGTGCCCTGCTCGCCCTGGTGAGGGACTGATTGCCAGGCCGTTTTGGCCACTGAACATTCGAACCTGCTAATGAGAGATGCGTTCGTTATGGGCATAGGGTCTGACTACATCCACCAGCGCCTCTTAGAAGGGGCCACGCTTGACCTCGCGGCGACCAAGAAACTAGCGCTCTTGCTCACGGTCGCCTCACGCAACGTACAGGCTTATGCCCCCGAGCGCACGGACCCCCCCAGTGCATCATGGACCCCGCCAGCGGCCACCCCATCATGGACCCCATCAGCGACCGCCCTCAGCCAACCCCACGCCTGCACCGCGCGGCAACCAACCACCCCCGGGGGACCCAAGTGCTACTTCTGCGGACAGACAAAACACCCCCGGCAGCGCTGCCCGGCGCGGAGCGCGCTCTGCAAGGCAAGGCAGGCCAGCAGCACTGTTCAATTCCCATAACAGCCTTCCTGAACAGGCGCCGGAATGTGGCGACTAGGGGCTTTTCACAGTAACTTCATTTTGAAGCCTACTTGTGACAATAAGCAATTTTCATTTCATTTCATTCATTTCAAGAAGGGACATTTCGCTGCAGTGTGCCAGGCCCGCTCAATCGCCGCTATTGTCCCGGCACCCCCTACGTGCAGACAGTGGGAGCCGCCATCTTCCTCTCTTCAGACCACGTGTGGCCCGTGGGTGCCGCCATCTTGCTACACTCACAACATGTGCGGCCTGTGGGCGCTGCCATCTTGCTTGCCTCAGAACCAACGGGCACCGCCAACTTGCCTGCCCCAGGACATGTGCGGCCCATGGGCGTCGCCATCTTACCCGCCTCAGGACCCCTTCCGTCAGGCACCTCATCGGGCCGCTCATTGCGTGCAATCGACGACGACCAGCCGCATCTCGCCTTGGTCATGATCGACCAGTCTCGACCGCACAACCTCGCGACCGCTTCGACAAAGGTGAAGGTCGACGGGCACGAGATATCCTGCCTTCTGGACTCCGGGAGCACTGAGAGCTTCATCCACCCCAATACGGTAAGGTGCTGCTCCCTCACGTTCACCCTGCGAACGAAAGAATCTCCCTGGCCTCCGGATCCCACTCCGTGGCGATCCGGGGATACTGCATCGCCACCCTCACCATCCAGGGCGTAGAGTTCAGCGGCTTCCGGCTCTACGTCCTCCCCAACTTCTGCGCTGCCTTGCTACTCGGCCTGGACTTCCAGTGCAACCTCCAGAGCCTAACCCTGAAATTTGGCGGGCCCCTATCACCCCTTACTGTTTGTGGCCTCGCGACCCTTTTTTGCTCTCCTTGGTTCGTCCCAATAAAACCTCCCCCACCCCGGACCACCTGTTACTTGTTCTTCAGCTTTCCTATCACTGAACACTGGACTTCATTCTCCTATTAACACATCTTACCCTGAGATTCCATTCTGCTCCACCCCTCTCTCCAATTATACAATTCGTCACATTTCTACCTCTCGTTACAAGAGTCGTATGGACTCAAAATGTTACCTCTAATTTCACTCTCCACAGATGCTGCCTGACCTGCTGAGTTTATTTCTGATTTACACCACCCACAGCATATTGCTCTTATTTGAGCAGATAAAACCGAGTTGAGTGCCTGAGATATTTCAACCAATGTGTTCAAATGGAATCAATTTACATTTTGAAATTTAAAAAAAAGATTTGGAGAACCCAATATTTTTTTCCCCCCATTAAGGGCGAATTTTAATATGGCCAACCCATCTACCCTGCACATCTTTGGGATGTGGGGGTGAAACCCACGCAGACACGGGTACCAGCCTCCCCGAACAGGCGCCGGAATGTGGCGACTAGGGGCTTTTCACAATAACTTCATTCGAAGCCTACTTGTGACACTAAGCGATTTTCATTTCATTTCATGTGCAAACTCCACACTGACAGTGACCCAGGGCCGGGATTGAATCCGGGTCCTTGGCGCCATGAGGCAGCAGTGCTAACCGTGTCACCCTGTGAAATATTTTTTGATCTGACATTACTTTGTGTAATAAATTTAGAGTACCCAATTATTGTTTTTTCCAATTAAGGGGCAATTTAACGTGTTCAATCCACCTAAACTGCACATCTTTGGGTTGTGGGGGCGAGACCCACGCAGACACGGGGTGAATGTGCAAACTCCACACGGACAGTGACCCAGGCCCGGGATTCGAACCCGGGACCTCAGCACCGTCGGCAGCAGTGCTAAGCACTGCGCCACGTGCCGCGCCTGGTCTGACATTATAGTTAAATGGCAACCTGAAATTTAAGCAGCAAAATTGGGAGGCGACATTGCCACCAACGTTCGAGAGGTCCTCATTATGACAGGTTTACCGAGACAGACACCATGGAAACATGGGGCAGAATTCTCTGACACCCCGCTGGGTCGGAGAATCGGCGCGGCGCCACACGAATCACGCCACGTCACCCCGACGCCGGGACGCAATTCTCCGCAGTGCGGGAGAATCGGCGTTTCGGCGTGGCGTCGGTCGCGGTATGCGCCGACTCTCCGGCACGGGCCGGCGTGCCGATTCTCCAGCCCGGATGGGCCGAGCGGCCGTCAACAAAAACTCTGAGTCCTGCGGCTGCCGTTCTAACATGGTCTGAGCTGACGGGACTGCGGCGTTGAAGTGGCCGGAGGCGGCCTGTGGGGTGGGGGGGGTCTCCATAGTGGGGCCCACCGATCGGCGGGCCGGCCTCTCTGTCTGGGCGCCACCTTTCCTCTACGCCGGCTCTTGTCGCCCTGCGCCATTTGGCGTCGAGGCCGGTGCGGGGAAGAAGGCCACTGCGCATGCGCTAGTTGGCGCCGGCCCAACTGTGCATGTGCGGACCCCGCGGCGCCGGGTTCACGTCAGGATCGGCAGCTGGAGTGGCCTGGGCCGTTCCAGAGCCGTGCTAGCCCCCTGTGGGCTGGAGAACGGGCACCGACACCGAAGTAAAACACCCCCATTTTTACGGCGGCGTCGACACTTAGCCGCCCGATGGCAGAATCGAGCCCATGGACAGAGGAGATATAACCACAAAAGTGTGAAAAATTTGTCAACAGGATGTCAGGCTTTGAAGGCAGGAGTGATCTGTCACTGTAAGACTGTTGATATGTTGTAAATGGAATGTAGAATAATTTGCAACAGTTGTATCAGAGCTGGAGATAGATATCTGGAATGTTTGGGGCCAGTGAGTCAGAATAACAAAGTCACAGCTGTGCACAGTCTGTCTTTATATGTGTTTCTCATTAATTAGCTTTGGCGCGAGCAGGTTTATTCCCTGTGATCAAATGAATTACCTTTCAGGACGACTCGAACGTTATTTGCATGAGCATGGCACAGGAGCTCACGGTCATACCTTCCAAAGGCAACTACAGTTGTGATCTTTGACCAGTCATAATATTTCCAATCCGCTCCTCCGCTATCGAAGACAAGGACCTGGTATAAACGTAAAGCAGTCAGCTGAATTAATGACGGATAGAAAACTGACCTTAAACATGTTGATTTTCTTTTCCCGTCAATATAATTCTCCGCAGGGTACAGGAGCAGGAAGGGATAATGACCACATCTAGTCAGCAGGTTACATTGCGGGAGATCTTGTTTCTTGGGGTTCCTTAGGCGGCATTTTCCAAACCCACGACTACTACCACCTAGAAGGACGGGAGCAGCAGGTACCTGGGAACCCCACCACCTGGAGGTTCCCCTCCAAGTTGCTCACCAACCTGACTGGGAAATATATCGCCGCTCCTTCACTGTCGCTGGGTCAAAGTCCTGGAACTCTCGCCCGAACAACACGGCGGGTGTACTTACGCTACATGGACTGCAGCAGTTCAAGAACGCAGCTCACCCCCAACCTCTCAAAGGAAACTAGGGACGGGAAATAAATGCTGGCCTAGCCGGCGAAGCCCACATCCCATAAAATAAAATTAAAAAAAAAACATTTTACACACTGAACATTTGGCACAGGTCACACATGTAGCTGTATATCATCATTGACTCAAAGCAGGGCTTCACCTCCGATCATTCTGCAGAGCCCTGGCCATTGGTCAAAGGCACCACTTGCCTGAGATCATTTGGTAGTTGGCATGCATTAAGCACCCCATGTTCAAAAAAATCACACCCAGGCACCTTCCACTTGTCAAATTTAGGTTTGCCACCTGGAACATCATGACCTTCATGGACAACCTCCAACCGTAATATAGTACAGTGCAGAAGGAGGCCATTCGGCCCATCGAGTCTGCACCGACCCACTTAAATCCTCACTTCCACCCTATCCCCGTAACCCATTTACCCCTCCTAACCTTTTTGGTCCCTCAGGGCAATTTTGCATGCCAACCTCACCTGCACGTCTTTGGACTGTGGGAGGAAACCGGAGCACCTGGAGGAAACCCACGCAGACACGGGGGGGAACGTGCAGTCTCCGCACAGACAGTGTCTGTCATGATATGAAAACATGGAACCAATGAACACTCAGAATAGGACACAACCAATGGGCAGTCAGGACACTCAGTGGGCAGCACAGTGGCGCAGTGGGTTAGTGCTGCAGCCTCACGGCTCTGGGTCACTGTCCATGTGGAGTTTGCACATTCTCCCCGTGTTTGCGTGGGTTTCGCTCCCACAGCCCAAAGATGTGCAAGGTAGGTGGATTGGCCACGCTAAATTGCCCCTTAATTGGAGAAAATTAATTGGGTACACTAAATTTTAAAAAAAGTCAGGGCACTCAGAGGTGGCATCACCACAAGGGAGCATGACATAAACACTATAAAAGGCATGAGGAACTCACACCCTGCCTCTTTCCACAGACAGACATCTAGAGAGTTAGACAGGGTTGATCAGCAACATCACACCCCAGCACGTGGCTGAGAGCAAGCTGGTACAGTTAGACTGAGTTACTACAGATTAGCAGAGAGTCGAACTCATTTGAGAACTGTGTTAATAGTTCAATAAACACGTTGAACTAATTTCAGAGTCTGGAGCACCCTTTAGTTAAGACTGCATCAAGTAGCAGCCTGTGTTATCCAAAGCAGCAGAACACAACAGTGCAACGGCAGGGAATCGAACCTGGGATCCTGGCACTGTGAAGCCACAGTGCTATCCACTTGTGCTACCGTGCTGCCCTGAGAGAACACATGGACAGAGTTTGCCTGGAACATGCGGAGACAAAATTGAGGTATTGGAGGGAGTGTCCAAACCTCCAAACAGCTAATTTACTCAATACTTTCAGCACAAACACATGTGGCAGGGGTTGAGGACTGTGCATTGGATATTCAGCCATCTTCAAACCAAGTGGAGTGGAAACAGGGCATCCTGGATTTCGAGGGAAGGCCGTGGAGAAAAAACTGAGCAACACTATCAACAATTCAATGGTTACATAGTGATTTGATATCAATGTTTGTTGAAATATTCGCTAAATTGTATTCCGTTTAACCATGAGCAGGATCCCAGTTTTACAATGACTGAGATCAGATCACAATTTTATTCCATGTGATTCCAGGATTTTTAACTGGTGTAGTGGGGAATCAACATTCTGGGAAAACTGTAAACTTTAACCCGGGTATCAGTCTGTCAGAGTGAGATCACACATCATTTAAGATTTTACACATCAGAGAAACATTTTAAAATAAACATTTTACTGGTGCTGCATTTGTTTATATCTGTGCATTGTTCAATATGACAGATGTCCTATTTTACACAGTACGAAGTCTTACAACACCAGGTTAAAGTCCAACAGGTTTGTTTCGATGTCACTAGCTTTCGGAGCGCTGCTCCGGTTCACCTGAGGAAGGAGCAGCGCTCCGAAAGCTAGTGACATCGAAACAAACCTGTTGGACTTTAACCTGGTGTTGTAAGACTTCGTACTGTGCTCACCCCAGTCCAACGCCGGCATCTCCACATCATGGCTATTTTACACAGGCTTTAACTGCACCAAGATTAACACTTTAACATATATTATATATCATACGATTCTCTTTGTATTTGAACAACAGTCTGAGCTGCTCCTTGTGTCTGTGCACTAGCTTCACCTGCCCCCCCCCCCCCCTCCCCACCCCTGACCCACACCCTCAGCCTGGTCCTGATCCTGGGGTTGTGTTCAGGACCCCTCTCCAGCCTGTATCTCCCCGGGAGCCCAGGCTGGAGGGAGACCGGTTAACGCTCTCCCCCAACCGAACCCAGGCCAGTCCCGGGGGGGAGAAAGAACATCGTAAAGAGGGCAATCTGTCAGAACTTCCACAACAGTGTGGGTGAGAGGAGCTGGACCACATGATGAAAGTCACCAGTTCACAGCCCAATGCTCCATTCCAAGTGTTGCTGCCCAATACACTTCAAAAAAACAACTTCAAATCAATGAACTCTTTTCCCGAGGGAATTTAATGCTCTGACACACCCACCTCCACTGGGACCTGATGGTCTGCGGGTAGAGAACCGCACAATCTCGGTGTTGTACACGGACACTTGCTCAGGAAACCAGCCTCAGAGCCTCCGCCGATCCACATCACCAGCAGCGCCACAACCTGCGCCAATGCCAGACTCCAGCGCATCCTCTCCGCCACAACCTGCGCCAATGCCAGACTCCAGCGCATCCTCTCCGCCTGAGATGAGGATCTATCAGTCGCAGCGAGATCCTTTCTTTATACTGAGCCTCATGTGAATGATGATGCCGCCTCCTGGGTCTCTCTATCTCTATCTTGCTTTGTGTGATAACAGGGAAATGTTGACGCAAGCTTCATGCTGTTAAATGTAACTTTGTAGGGAAGGTTTCCGTTCTTCCTCTCACTCTCTCATCTGAGTTACATTTATCCAGAGACGTTTTTCCTTTCATCATTGCTTCGTGCTTTACATTTACATCTGGCACCCTGGACCTTCCTCCCCCAACTTAGCCTGGGTGTCAGGGAATGGGGAACTTCTCTCCAGTACTCCCCTATTCCCCCCTAACCTGGTCAACATTGATCCCTGAATCTGTCCCCAATACCCACCCAAGCCGGGCTCGGCCAATTCCCCCGATCAAACCTCTCTCCTTCCTGCTGCCCTTTGCTAATGGCTGAATTGGGACTGATCAGAGGCAGGCGATTCGGCCCGACCTGTCTCTCCCGGCACTTTAGATGAAGAATGCACCTCCTGCCAACAACCCCCCCGCCTATCCCAGGCAACCTGCTCTTCAGATACAAATTGAATTCCCTCTTTAATGTCGTAGTACGAAGTCTTACAACACCAGGTTAAAATCCAACAGGTTTGTTTCGATGTCACTAGCTTTCGGAGCGCTGCTCCGTCCTCAGGTGAATGAAGAGGTCTGTTCCAGAAACACATATATAGACAAATTCAAAGATGCCAAACAATGCTAGGAATGCGAGCATTAGCATTCCCTCTTTAATGTCATTTGAGATCCGAACCGTCCCCTGAATGAAAAACGTACTCCAGGTGTCTTCTTGGCTTCCAGTGCCGGGATAATAAGGCAGGAAAATGGCTGGAATGGGTTTCGGGCAATGCTGGGAGAAGAGGTGGGTTGGGGCAATGTCCGGTGACAAGACTAATAATAATCTTTATTGTCTCAAGTAGGCTTACATTAACACTACAATGAGTTAGCCCCTAGTTGCCACATTCCGGCGCCTGTTCGGGTACACCGAGGGAGAATTCAGAATGTCCAAATTACCTAATTCATCATTTTTTCCAGAAAGAAAAAGGGCCAGCACGGTAGCATGGTGGTTAGCACAATTGCTTCACAGCTCCAGGGTCCCAAGTTCGATTCCAGCTTGGATCACTGTCTGTGCGGAGTCTGCACATCCTTCCCGTGTGTGCGTGGGTTTCCTCTGGGTGCTCCGGTTTCCTCCCACAGTCCAAAGATGTGCAGGTTAGGTGGATTGGCCATGATGAATTGCCCTTAGTGTCCCAAAATTACCCTTAGTGTTGGCTGGGGTTACTGGGTTATGGGGATAGGGTGGAGGTGTGGACCTTGGGTGGGGTGCTCTTTCCAAGAGCCGGTGCAAACTCGATGGACCGAATGGCCTCTTTCTGCACTGTAAATCCTATGGTAATCTATGATAATCTAACAGCACGTCTTTCAAAGATGTTGAAATATGGAAGGCTTTGGAATCCAGCAGGGGTCTCTGGAGGTGGAAGAGGTGATGGGGTAGGGTAGGGACTCAGGGATGAGTTTTTAAACAAATTCGTTCTTGGGCCAGCATTTGTTGTCCATCCATAAATGCTGTTGAATTGAGTGGCTT
The DNA here is from genome assembly GCF_047496885.1 of Scyliorhinus torazame. NCBI lineage: Eukaryota > Metazoa > Chordata > Chondrichthyes > Carcharhiniformes > Scyliorhinidae > Scyliorhinus > Scyliorhinus torazame. Next base: position 13,187,482 of record NC_092713.1, read on the forward strand.
GCTCGGCCATTTCAGTGGGGACAGTTAAGAATCAACCACATCACTGTGTGGGCCTGGAGTGACATGTCGGTCAGAGGGGGTAGGAATGGCAGATTAGTGAACCAGATGGGTTTCTACGACAATTGGCAATGGTTTCATTAATCATCATTAGACTTTTCATTCCAGATTTTTATCAAATTCAAATTTCACAATCTGCGTGGTGGGGTTGAAACCCGGGACCCCAGAGCATTATCCTGGATCTATGGATTATTAGTCCAGTGGCAATACTCTCTAAGCCACCGCCTACCCAAAGTAGGGAGGAAAGGCCAGGAGAGGATTCCTGGTGAAAATTGGTCCAGGGATGGAAGAAGTGGGACGGAGAACAGGAAATCAGAAATTCTGGGATGAATATTGGAAAAGACTGGAAGGAACGGGGAGGGAAGAGAGAAGTGAGGATTAATATTAATAAGGCCTTGGGACAAGGAGAGAGACGTTCAACAATGAAAGTCAAGAAAGAGAGGAAATAGTGCAGAGGTTAATGGATAATGTTACTCAAGAGGAGTGACGGGGAGAAGAGAACTTCCCTACAAAGTTACATTTAACAGCATGAAGCTTGCGTCAACATTTCCCTGTTATCACACAAAGCAAGATAGAGATAGAGAGACCCAGGAGGTGGCATCATCATTCACATGAGGCTCAGTATAAAGAAAGGATCTCGCTGCGACTGATAGATCTTCATCTCCGGCGGAGAGGATGCGCTGGAGTCTGGCAGTGGCGGAGGTTGTGGCGGTGCTGGTGATGTGGATCGGCGGAGCCTCCGGGGTTTCCCCCATTAATGTGTGTCCATGTTCAAAAAAGAGCCTGTGTGAGCCTTTACCCGCAGACCATCAGGTCCCAGTGGAGGTGGGTGTGTCAGAGCATTAAATTCCCTCGGGAAAAGAGTTCATTGATTTGAAGTTTTTTTGAAGTGTATTGGGCAGCAACACTTGGAATGGAGCATTGGGCTGTGAACTGGTGACTTTCCTCATGTGGTTCAGCTCCTCTCACCCACACTGTTGTGGAAGTTCTGACAGATTGCCCTCTTTAGGGTGTTCTTTCTCCCCCCCCCGGGACTGGCCTGGGTTCGGTTGGGGGAGAGCGTTAACCGGTCACCCTCCAGCCTGGGCTCCCGGGGAGATACAGGCTGGAGAGGGGTCCTGAACACAACCCCAGGATCAGGACCAGGCTCAGGGTGAGGGGGGCAGGTGAAGCTAGTGCACAGACACAAGGAGCAGCTCAGACTGTTGTTCAAATACAAAGAGAATCGTATGATATATAATATATGTTAAAGTGTTAATCTTGGTGTAGTTAAAGCCTGTGTAAAATAGGACATCTGTAATATTGAACAATGCACAGATATTTGAACAAGTGCAGCACCAGTAAAATGTTTATTTTAAAATGTTTCTCTGATGTGTAGAATCTTAAATGATGTGTGATCTCACTCTGACAGACTGATACCCGGGTTAAAGTTTACAGTTTTCACAGAATGTTGATTCCCCACAGCACCAGTTAAAAATCCTGGAATCACATGGAATAAAATTGTGATCTGATCTCAGTCATTGTAAAACTGGGATTCTGCTTATGATTAAACTGAATACAACTTGGGGTGTCACAGCGGCACAGTGGTTAGCACTGCTGCCTCAGGGTGCCGAAGACCCGGGTTTGATCCGGTCCCCGTCTTTGATCCCGGTCCCGTGTCACTGTCCGTGTGGAGTTTGCTCATTCTCCCCGTGTCTGCGTGGGTCTCACCCCCCCCCAATAAAAAGATATGCAGTGTTGGTCAATTGCCCAAAACTAAATTGCCCTTAATTGGGAAAAAAAAGAATTGGTTACACCAAATTTATTTTAAAAACTGAATACAATTTAGCGAATATTTCAACAAACATTGATATCAAATCACTATGTAGCTGTTGTGTATTTGATGAGGTCAGTATTTCCCTCACAGTAATGTTGTTCAGTGAGCAGTGTGTCAGCAACAGTATCTCCAGCAACAGAATCTGCAGACTGGATGTGTTCATTAACCCTTCCTAATCTTCATTCATTCTGATGAGTGGTAATAATAATAATCATAGGGCAGGATTCTCTGTTTCTGCGGCTAAGTGCCGACGTGGCCTGGGAACTGCGGCATTTCACAACAGCAAAATCGGTGGCGAACCCTCACCGCTTCCAGGACCGGTGAGGGGCTTGCGGCAGTGGCCAGGGATAAAACCTTCGGCTCCCACGGCAAAAACGGCCGGGGAATGACCGGGTGCGTGACCATGCATGCGCACAGTGACGACCTGCAGCGGCCGTGCCGCACAGCATGGCGCCGACCATGTGTGGACCTGACCTGCTAAATACGGCCACCGGCTAGCCACCTCCCGCCAGTCCCCCAGCCCTCACGGAAGCCACCCAGGCGAACAGCACGGCTACCGGCCACGCCAACTGCGTGGTCGGGAACTCGGCCCATCGGGGTGGAGCATCAGGAGGGCCTTCCGATAATGCGCCAACGCGTTCCAACGGCGTGCGGCACGCGATATGGTGATGCCATTTCCTGGGTGCGGAGACTCGAAAACCGGCGTCAAACTGGCGCTGCCCCCAGTTTGAGCGTCGGAAGGTATTCTCCGCCCAATCGCTGATTACGATATCGGCGTTGAGCAGCAGAGAATCCGCTCATAATCTTTATTAGTATCACAAGTAGGCTTACATCAACACTGCAATGAAGTTACTGTGAAAATACCCTCGTCGCCACATTCCGGCGCCTGTTTGTGTACACAGAGGGAGAATTCAGAATGTCCAATTCACTTAACAAACATGTCTTTCGGGACTTTTGGGAGGAAACTGGAGCACCCGGAGGAAACCCACGCAGTCACGGGGGAAACGTGCAGACTCCGCACAGACAGTGACCCAAACCGGGAATCGAACTCGGGTTCCTTTCGCTGTGAAGCAACAGTGCTAACCAGTGTGCATCTGTGCCGCCCGCAATAATAATCTTTATTAGTGTCACAAGTAGGCTAAAATTAACACTGCTATGAAGTTCCTGTGAAAATTGCCGAGTCGTCACTTTCCGGCGCCTGTTCGGATACACAGAGGGAGAATTCAGAATGTCCAACAAAAACAGAAAATACTGGACAATCTCAGCAGGTCTGACAGCATCTGTGGAGAGAAAAGGCAACTAATGTTTCGAGTCTGGATGCCTCTTTGTCAAAGCCTCCGGATCCCTGGCACTCTGAAGCAACAGTGCTAACCAGTGTGCTATCGTGCCGCATCACACATCATTCAAGAATCCGGGGTTACTTTGATAGGAAATGTTGATATTTTGATGTGAGTTTTATGTCAGTAATTACTGCAGCTGACAGCTTTATTTTTGCACCAGGTGTTTATCTTTGATCATGAAGGAATGGATTGGAAACATTACGACTGGACTAAGGTCACAATGATTGTGGTCGATTTGGTGCCTCCCTTTCCCTTAATTTGTTACGCTCATGATCAGGGCGTTCGAGTTGTCACAAAAGGTAACCCATGTTATTACAGATCAGTCAAATATCTTTCAACCCTAATGCAAGATATAATGTTGAGAAACCCATAAAGGAACATGCAGTTTACGGACTTGGCCCTCGAAAGGAGCATCGCCGCTTGCAGTGACTGGATTGGCTCAACAACCTGTTTGTCTGCTGTATATTCCGTGTCCTTCTCTGAAATTTCTATTGTCAACATTATCATGCTGAGATTCCTCTGCGACTCCGATATAACCTTTTCTAACTACTCTACAACCCACCCATGATGTATTTACAAACACGCCTCCAGTCTTCAAACCTCCCTGCCTGTCCAAACCTTTCACACTTTGATGTCGATCTTTTCCATTTACAACTTCATCTGACGCTGCTTTGAAGGATCTTGGGGCATTTTGCTGTGTTATATTAATATAAATATTTCTGTTTGTGTTGTCCACACTTATAATGGGAACTTGCTGCACAGTCATGAGAACTTCCCCATTGAGGTGTTCTTTATGTTGCTAAATTCAGGATGGTTGGCGTTCCGTTCACAAAGACCACAAAATGATTTGAACTTGAACAAAGCTATGAATTTATTAACACCACTAATTTGGATTCAACGCGTATTCCTAAATAATTCACAATTGATTATTAACATATAAACTACACTCATCTACAACTAATCTCTACTGTTATAAACTATGATCTGCTCTTACTCACACTTTCTTTACTTCTGCCTGTCTCTAGCTAACTCCTGCACCACTCTCCCCCCAAGGCTTAGCATCAATGCCTTATATACTTGTATCTGTAGCTCTCTCTAGTGGCTACTTCTTCCAGTTATGATAATACCCCACCCACCATTGGGCCCACTGCAGCATCTCCAGTTTGCACCTTCCAGTTTGAATTATGATTTAACCATGAAACAATATCAGTGCAAAGTATCACTTTTAAAAAAATGTCAGTGTGCATCATTTCAGAAAGAGGACTTGTTCTTCGGCGATCACTCGCTGACGAGTTTGATTGGCCACCTAAGAAGCTCCGTGTCACTGGCCATGGGTTCCGTGGGTCCTTACGTTGCTGTTGAGCCCAATCCTAGAGCCGTTTCTTTGACCACACACCTGGCAGGTGTTTCCAGGGGGTGGGATCGGTGCTTGGAGTCCAGATCGCTGGTATTCTTTTTTAGTGAAGGTGCCATGCAAACAATTGACAACGACACCATCACACTCCCGACTTCCGCCTTGTGTGGACAGGCTTGAGGAATCAGGAGATGAATTACTTGCTGTCGAATTCCCAGCCACTGACTTGTTCGTATCCAGTTGACAAGCTGGTCAGCGGTAACCCCCAGAAAATGAAATGAAAATGAAAAATGAAATGAAAATCGCCTGTTGTCACAAGTAGGCTTCGAATGAAGTTACTGTGAAAAGCCCTTAGTCGCCACATTCCGGCGCCTGTTCAGGGAGGCTGGTACGGGAATTGAACCGTGCTACTGGCCTGCCTTGGTCTGCTCTTTAGCCCTGTGCTAAACCAGCCCCTAGAAGGTTGATAATTGGCAATTCAATGATATTAATGCAATTGACTTTCAGAAAGAGACTGGTAGATTTTCTCTGGGTGCAGTGATGATTGCCTGGCAGTTGTGTGGTTTGGATGTTACTTGTCATTTATCAGCCCAAGCGTGAATGCTGTCTGGGTCTTGCTGCATTTGTGCATGGACTGCTTCAGTACCTGGGTGAATGGTGCTGAACATTGTGCAATCATCCGGGAATTCTGGACTTAAGAGGATCTTATTGATGAAGTAGCTGAAGACAGTTGCACCTCGGGTACAACCCTAAGGGACTCCTGCAGTGCTGTCCTGGAACTGAGATGATTAACATCCAACATCCAGAACCAATATCCATTTTGTTCGGAAATCTTAAAAAATTCATTTACGGGGTGCGGGCATCGCTGGTTCGGCCAACATTTATTGCCCATCTCTGGTTGCCCTTCAGAAGGTGGTGGTGAGTTACCTTCTTGAAACGTTGTAGTCCTTCAGGTGTAGATACATCCACTGTGCTGTTCGGGAGGGAGCTCCAAGATTTTGGTCCAGCCACAGCAAAGAAACGGCCAATATATTTCCAAGTCAGGGTGGCGAGTGACTTGGAGGGGAACCTCTAGGTGGTGGGGTTCCCAGGTATCTGATGCTCTTGTCCTTCTAGATGGTAGTGGTCGTGGGTTTGGAAGGTGCTGTCTAAGGAGCCTTGGTGAGTTACTGCAGTGCATCTTGTACATGGTGCTAGTATTGATCTGTGGTGGAGAGTTTGAATGTTTGTGGAAGGAGGAGCGATCAAGTGGGCTGCTTTGTCCTGGATGGTATCGAGCTTCATGTGTGTTGTTGGAGCTGCATTCATCCAGGCAAGTGGAGAGTATTCCATTACACTCCTGACTTGTGCTTCTCTTTTAAAAAAAATATATTTTATTCAAATTTTTCGGTCAAACAAAGACAGTACAAAATTTTCCCCTTTTGCAGCTTGAAAACAATATAAATATTAAATTTAAGAATAAATAATATATTAACTAGACTGCAACTGCCAGCAACAAAAATAAAAACTAGCCAATATCCAAAATAATAAAGTCACAAAAACCAATATAAATAACTCATATACAAACACCTGTACAAAACACCTGAGGGCCCGGATGGGCCCTCCCCTCCCCCCCCCCTCTCCCCCCCCCACCCCCCCCCCTCACCCCTGGGATTGCTGCTGCTACCTTTCCCATTTCCCTTATCGTTCTGCGAGATAGTCGAGGAACGGTTGCCACCGACTGGTGAACCCTTGAGCCAAACCTCTTAGTACGTATTTTATCCGCTCCAATTTTATAAACCCTGCCATGTCGTTTTCGGCGGGAGAACAGCTGGTGAGTCAGTTTCAGCGGGAGCAGTGCGGAACTGGCTGCTGGGAGGTAAGTCTGTCCTTTAAAAGCACTTGTCTTTGCAGGGGCAGGCCAGTCGATTTCGGCGTGAGAACAGCTGGTGAGTCAGTTTCAGCGGGAGCAGTGCGAAAGTGGCTGCTGGTAGGTAATTCAACCTTTAAAAGCACTTGTCTTTGCAGGGGCAGGCCAGTCGATTTCGGCGTGAGAACAGCTGGTGAGTCAGTTTCAGCGGGAGCATTGCGGAAGTGGCTGCTGGGAGGTAAGTCTGTCCTTTAAAAGCACTTGCCTTTGCAGGGGCAGGCCAGTCGATTTCGGCGTGAGAACAGCGGGTGAGTCAGTTTCAGCGGGAGCAGTGCGAAAGTGGTTGCTGGGAGGTAAGTCAACCTTTAAAAGCACTTGTCTTTGCAGGGGCAGGCCAGTCGATTTCGGCGGGAGAACAGCTGGTGAGTTAGTTTCAGTGGGAGCATTGCGGAAGTGGTTGCTGGGAGGTAAGCCTGTCCTTTAAAGGCACTTGTCTTTGCAGGGGCAGGCCAGCCGATTTCGGCGGGAGAATCAGCTGGTGAGTCAGTTTCAGCGGGAGCATTGCGGAAGTGGCTGCTGGGAGGTAAGTCAACCTTTAAAAGCACTTGTCTTTGCAGGGGCAGGCCAGTCGATTTCGGCGGGAGAATCAGCTGGTGAGTCAGTTTCAGCGGGAGCATTGCGGAAGTGGTTGCTGGGAGGTAAGTCTGTCCTATAAAAGCACTTGTCTTTGCAGGGGCAGGCCGGTCATTTCGGCGAGAGAATCAGGGGGTGAGTCAGTTTCAGCGGGAGCATTGCGGAAGTGGCTGCTGGGAGGTAAGTCAACCTTTAAAAGCACTTGTCTTTGCAGGGGCAGGCCAGTCGATTTCGGCGTGAGAACAGCTGGTGAGTCAGTTTCAGCAGGAGCATTGCGGAAGTGGCTGCTGGGAGGTAAGTCTGTCCTTTAAAAGCAGTTGTCTTTGCAGGGGCAGGCCAGTCGATTTCGGCGTGAGAACGGCTGGTGAGTCAGTTTCACCGGGAGCAGTGCGAAAGTGGTTGCTGGGAGGTAAGTCAACTTTTAAAAGCACTTGTCTTTGCAGGGGCAGGCCAGTCGATTTCGGTGGGAGAATCAGCTGCTGACTCAGTTTCAGCGGGAGCATTGCGGAAGTGGTTGCTGGGAGGTAAGTCTGTCCTTTAAAAGCACTTGTCTTTGCAGGGGCAGGCCGGTCATTTCGGCGGGAGAATCAGCTGGTGAGTCAGTTTCAGCGGGAGCATTGCGGAAGTGGCTGCTGGGAGGTAAGTCAACCTTTAAAAGCACTTGTCTTTGCAGGGGCAGGCCAGTCGATTTCGGCGGGAGAACAGCTGGTGAGTCAGTTTCAGCGGGAGCAGTGCGAAAATGGTTGCTGGGAGGTAAGTCTGTCCTTTAAAAGCACTTGTCTTTGCAGGGGCAGGCCAGTCGATTTCGGCGGGAGAACAGCTGGTGAGTCAGTTTCAGCAGGAGCATTGCGGAAGTGGTTGCTGGGAGGTAAGTCTGTCCTTTAAAAGCACTTGTCTTTGCAGGGGCAGGCCAGTCGATTTCGGCGGGAGAATCAGCTGGTGAGTCAGTTTCAGCGGGAGCATTGCGGAAGTAGCTGCTGGGAGGTAAGTCAACCTTTAAAAGCACTTGTCTTTGCAGGGGCAGGCCAGTCGATTTCGGCGTGAGAACAACTGGTGAGTCAGTTTCAGCGGGAGCATTGCGGAAGTGGCTGCTGGGAGGTAAGTCAACCTTTAAAAGCACTTGTCGTTGCAGGGGCAGGCCAGTCGATTTCGGCGTGAGAACAGCTGGTGAGTCAGTTTCAGCGGGAGCATTGCGGAAGTGGCTGCTGGGAGGTAAGTCTGTCCTTTAAAAACACTTGTCTTTGCAGGGGCAGGCCAGTCGATTTCGGCGTGAGAACAGCTGCTGAGTCAGTTTCAACGGGAGCAGTGCGAAAGTGGTTGCTGGGAGGTAAGTCAACATTTAAAAGCACTTGTCTTTGCAGGGGCAGGCCAGTCGATTTCGGCGGGAGAACAGCTGGTGAGTCAGTTTCAGCGGGAGCATTGCGGAAGTGGTTGCTGGGAGGTAAGTCTGTCCTTTAAAAGCACTTGTCTTTGCAGGGGCAGGCCAGACAATTTCGGCGGGAGAATCAGCTGGTGAGTCAGTTTCAGCGGGAGCATTGCGGAAGTGGCTGCTGGGAGGTAAGTCAACCTTTAAAAGCACTTTCTTTGCAGGGGCAGGCCAGTCGATTTCGGCAGGAGAATCAGCTGGTGAGTCAGTTTCAGCGGGAGCAGTGCGAAAGGGGCTGCTGGGAGGTTAGTCAACCTTTAAAAGCACTTGTCTTTGCAGGGGCAGGCCAGTCGATTTCGGCGTGAGAACAGCTGGTGAGTCAGTTTCAGCGGGAGCATTGCGGAAGTGGCTGCTGGGAGGTAAGTCTGTCCTTTAAAAGCACTTGCCTTTGCAGGGGCAGGCCAGTCGATTTCGGCGTGAGAACAGCTGGTGAGTCAGTTTCAGCGGGAGCAGTGCGAAAGTGGTTGCTGGGAGGTAAGTCAACCTTTAAAAGGACTTGTCTTTGCAGGGGCAGGCCAGTCGATTTCGGCGGGAGAACAGCTGGTGAGTCAGTTTCAGTGGGAGCATTGCGGAAGTGGTTGCTGGGAGGTAAGCCTGTCCTTTAAAGGCACTTGTCTTTGCAGGGGCAGGCCAGTCGATTTCGGCGGGAGAATCAGCTGGTGAGTCAGTTTCAGCGGGAGCATTGTGGAAGTGGTTGCTGTGAGGTAAGTCTGTCCTTTAAAAGCACTTGTCTTTGCAGGGGCAGGCCGGTAATTTCAGCGGGAGAATCAGCTGGTGAGTCAGTTTCAGCGGGAGCATTGCGGAAGTGGCTGCTGGGAGGTAAGTCAACCTTTAAAAGCACTTGTCTTTGCAGGGGCAGGCCAGTCGATTTCGGCGGGAGAACAGCTGGTGAGTCAGTTTCAGCAGGAGCAGGGCGAAAGTGGCTGCTGGGAGGTAAGTCAACCTTTAAAAGCACTTGTCTTTGCAGGGGCAGGCCAGTCGATTTCGGCGGCAGAATCAGCTGGTGAGTCAGTTTCAGCGGGAGCATTGCGGAAGTGGTTGCTGGGAGGTAAGTCTGTCCTTTAAAAGCACTTGTCTTTGCAGGGGCAGGCCAGTCGATTTCGGCGGCAGAATCAGCGGGTGAGTCAGTTTCAGCGGGAGCATTGCGGAAGTGGCTGCTGGGAGGTAAGTCAACCTTTAAAAGCACTTGTCTTTGCAGGGGCAGGCCAGTCGATTTCGGCGGGAGAATCAGCTGGTGAGTCAGTTTCAGCGGGAGCAATTGTGGAAGTGGTTGCTGTGAGGTAAGTCTGTCCTTTAAAAGCACTTGTCTTTGCAGGGGCAGGCCGGTAAATTCAGCGGGAGAATCAGCTGGTGAGTCAGTTTCAGCGGGAGCATTGCGGAAGTGGCTGCTGGGAGGTAAGTCAACCTTTAAAAGCACTTGTCTTTGCAGGGGCAGGCCAGTCGATTTTGGCGGCAGAATCAGCTGGTGAGTCAGTTTCAGCGGGAGCATTGCGGAAGTGGCTGCTGGGAGGTAAGTCAACCTTTAAAAGCAGTTGTCTTTGCAGGGGCAGGGCAGTCGATTTCGGCGGGAGAACAGCTGGTGAGTCAGTTTCAGCGGGAGCAGTGCGAAAGTGGTTGCTGGGAGGTCAGTCAACCTTTAAAAGCACTTGTCTTTGCAGAGGCAGGCCAGTCGATTTCGGCGGGAGAACAGCTGGTGAGTCAGTTTCAGCGGGAGCATTGCGGAAGTGGTTGCTGGGAGGTAAGTCTGTCCTTTAAAAGCACTTGTCTTTGCAGGGGCAGGCCAGTCGATTTCGGCGGCAGAATCAGCTGGTGAGTCAGTTTCAGCGGGAGCATTGCAGAAGTGGCTGCTGGGAGGTAAGTCAACCTTTAAAAGCACTTGTCTTTGCAGGGGCAGGCCAGTCGATTTCGGCGTGAGAACAGCTGGTGAGTCAGTTTCAGCGTGAGCATTGCGGAAGTGGCTGCTGGGAGGTAAGTCAACCTTTAAAAGCACTTGTCTTTGCAGGGGCAGGCCAGTCGATTTCGGCGGGATAACAGCTGGTGGGTCTGTTTCAGTGGGAGCATTGCGGAAGTGGTTGCTGGGAGGTAAGTCTCTCCTTTAAAAGCACTTGTCTTTGCAGGGGCAGGCCAGTCGATTTCGGCGGGAGAATCAGCTGGTGAGTCAGTTTCAGCGGGAGCATTGCGGAAGTGGCTGCTGGGAGGTAAGTCAACCTGTAAAAGCACTTGTCTTTGAAGGGGCAGACCAGTCGATTTCGGCGTGAGAACAGCTGGTGAGTCAGTTTCAGCGGGAGCATTGCGGAAGTGGCTGCTGGGAGGTAAGTCTGTCCTTTAAAAGCACTTGTCTTTGCAGGGCCAGGCCAGTCGATTTCGGCGTGAGAACAGCTGGTGAGTCAGTTTCAGCGGGAGCAGTGCGAAAGTGGTTGCTGGGAGGTAAGTCAACCTTTAAAAGCACTTGTCTTTGCAGGGGCAGGCCAGTCGATTTCGGCGGGAGAACAGCTGGTGAGTCAGTTTCAGCGGGAGCATTGCGGAAGTGGTTGCTGGGAGGTAACCCTGTCCTTTAAAAACACTTGTCTTTGCAGGGGCAGGCCAGTCGATTTCGGTGGGAGAATCAGCTGGTGAGTCAGTTTCAGCGGGAGCATTGTGGAAGTGGCTGCTGGGAGGTAAGTCAACCGTTAAAAGCACTTGTCTTTGCAGGGGCAGGCCAGTCGATTTCGGCGTGAGAACAGCTGGTGAGTCAGTTTCAGCAGGAGCATGGCGGAAGTGGCTGCTGGGAGGTAAGTCTGTCCTTTAAAAGCACTTGTCTTTGCAGGGGCAGGCCAGTCGATTTCGGCGTGAGAACAGCTGGTGAGTCAGTTTCAGCGGGTGCAGTGCGAAAGTGGTTGCTGGGAGGTAAGTCAACCTTTAAAAGCACTTGTCTTTGCAGGGGCAGGCCAGTCGATTTCGGCGGGAGAATCAGCTGGTGAGTCAGTTTCAGCGGGAGCATTGCGGAAGTGGTTGCTGGGAGGTAAGTCTGTCCTTTAAAAGCACTTGTCTTTGCAGGGGCATGCCGGTCATTTCGGCGGGAGAATCAGCTGGTGAGTCAGTTTCAGCGGGAGCATTGCGGAAGTGGCTGCTGGGAGGTAAGTCAATCTTTAAAAGTACTTGTCTTTGCAGTGGCAGGCCAGTCGATTTCGGCAGGAGAACAGCTGGTGAGTCAGTTTCAGCGGGAGCAGTGCGAAAGTGGTTGCTGGGAGGTAAGTCAACCTTTAAAAGCAATTGTCTTTGCAGGGGCAGGCCAGTCGATTTCGGCGGGAGAACAGCTGGTGAGTCAGTTTCAGCGGGAGCATTGCGGAACTGGCTGCTGGGAGTTAAGTCTGTCCTTTAAAAGCACTTGTCTTTGCAGGGGCAGGCCAGTCGATTTCGGCGTGAGAATCAGCTGGTGAGTCAGTTTCAGCGGGGGCAGTGCGAAAGTGGTTGCTGGGAGGTAAGTCAACCTTTAAAAGCACTTGTCTTTGCAGGGGCAGGCCAGTCGATTTCGGCGTGAGAACAGCTGGTGAGTCAGTTTCAGCGGGGGCAGTGCGAAAGTGGTTGCTGGGAGGTAAGTCAACCTTTAAAAGCACTTGTCTTTGCAGGGGCAGGCCAGTCGATTTCGGCGTGAGAACAGCTGGTGAGTCAGTTTCAGCGGGGGCAGTGCGAAAGTGGTTGCTGGGAGGTAAGTCAACCTTTAAAAGCACTTGTCTTTGCAGGGGCAGGCCAGTCGATTTCGGCGGGAGAACAGCTGGTGAGTCAGTTTCAGCAGGAGCATTGCTGAAGTGGTTGCTGGGAGGTAAGTCTGTGCTTTAAAAGCACTTGTCTTTGCAGGGGCAGGCCAGTCGATTTCGGCGGGAGAATCAGCTGGTGAGTCAGTTTCAGTGGGAGCATTGTGGAAGTGGCTGCTGGGAGGTAAGTCAACCTTTAAAAGCACTTGTCTTTGCAGGAGCAGGCCAGTCGATTTCGGCGTGAGAACAGCTGGGGAGTCAGTTTCAGCGGGAGCATTGCGGAAGTGGCTGCTGGGAGGTAAGTCAACCTTTAAAAGCACTTGTCTTTGCAGGGGCAGGCCAGTCGCTTTCGGCGGAAGAATCAGCTGGTGAGTCAGTTTCAGCGGGAGCATTGTGGAAGTGGTTGCTGGGAGGTAAGTCTGTCCTTTAAAAGCACTTGTCTTTGCAGGGGCAGGCCGGTAATTTCAGCGGGAGAATCAGCTGGTGAGTCAGTTTCAGCGGGAGCATTGCGGAAGTGGCTGCTGGGAGGTATGTCAACCTTTAAAAGCACTTGGCTTTGCTAGGGCAGGCCAGTCGATTTCGGCGGGAGAACAGCTGGTGAGTCAGTTTCAGCAGGAGCAGTGCGAAAGTGGCTGCTGGGAGGTAAGTCAACCTTTAAAAGAACTTGTCTTTGCAGGGGCAGGCCAGTTGATTTCGGCGGGAGAACAGCTGGTGAGTCAGTTTCAGCGGGAGCATTGCGGAAGTGGTTGCTGGAAGGTAAGTCTGTCCTTTAAAAGCACTTGTCTTTGCAGGGGCAGGCCAGTCGATTTCGGCAGCAGAATCAGCTGGTGAGTCAGTTTCAGCGGGAGCATTGCGGAAGTGGCTGCTGGGAGGTAAGTCAACCTTTAAAAGCACTAGTCTTTGCAGGGGCAGGCCAGTCGATTTCGGCGTGAGAACAGCTGGTGAGTCAGTTTCAGCGTGAGCATTGCGGAAGTGGCTGCTGGGAGGTAAGTCAACCTTTAAAAGCACTTGTCTTTGCAGGGGCAGGCCAGTCGATTTCGGCGGGATAACAGCTGGTGGGTCTGTTTCAGCGGGAGCATTGCGGAAGTGGTTGCTGGGAGGTAAGTCTCTCCTTTAAAAGCACTTGTCTTTGCAGGGGCATGCCAGTCGATTTCGGCGGGAGAATCAGCTGGTGAGTCAGTTTCAGCGGGAGTATTGCGGAAGTGGCTGCTGGGAGGTAAGTCAACCTGTAAAAGCACTTGTCTTTGCAGGGGCAGACCAGTCGATTTCGGCGTGAGAACAGCTGGTGAGTCAGTTTCAGCGGGAGCATTGCGGAAGTGGCTGCTGGGAGGTAAGTCTGTCCTTTAAAAGCACTTGTCTTTGCAGGGCCAGGCCAGTCGATTTCGGCGTGAGAACAGCTGGTGAGTCAGTTTCAGCAGGAGCATGGCAGAAGTGGCTGATGGGAGGTAAGTCTGTCCTTTAAAAGCACTGGTCTTTGCAGGGGCAGGCCAGTCTATTTCGGCGTGAGAACAGCTGGTGAGTCAGTTTCAGCGGGAGCATTGCGGAAGTGGCTGCTGGGAGGTAAGTCAACCTTTAAAATTACTTGTCTTTGCAGGGCAGGCCAGTCGATTTCGGCGGGAGAACAGCTGGTGAGTCAGTTTCAGCGGGAGCAGTGCGAAAGTGGTTGCTGGGAGGTAAGTCAACGTTTAAAAGCAATTGTCTTTGCAGGGGCAGGCCAGTCGATTTCGGCGGGAGAATCAGCTGGTGAGTCAGTTTCAGCGGGAGCATTGTGGAAGTGGTTGCTGTGAGGTAAGTCTGTCCTTTAAAAGCACTTGTCTTTGCAGGGGCAGGCCGGTAATTTCAGCGGGAGAATCAGCTGGTGAGTCAGTTTCAGCGGGAGCATTGCGGAAGTGGCTGCTGGGAGGTAAGTCAACCTTTAAAAGCACTTGTCTTTGCAGGGGCAGGCCAGTCGATTTCGGCGGGAGAACAGCTGGTGAGTCAGTTTCAGCAGGAGCAGGGCGAAAGTGGCTGCTGGGAGGTAAGTCAACCTTTAAAAGCACTTGTCTTTGCAGGGGCAGGCCAGTCGATTTCGGCGGCAGAATCAGCTGGTGAGTCAGTTTCAGCGGGAGCATTGCGGAAGTGGTTGCTGGGAGGTAAGTCTGTCCTTTAAAAGCACTTGTCTTTGCAGGGGCAGGCCAGTCGATTTTGGCGGCAGAATCAGCGGGTGAGTCAGTTTCAGCGGGAGCATTGCGGAAGTGGCTGCTGGGAGGTAAGTCAACCTTTAAAAGCACTTGTCTTTGCAGGGGCAGGCCAGTCGATTTTGGCGGCAGAATCAGCTGGTGAGTCAGTTTCAGCGGGAGCATTGCGGAAGTGGCTGCTGGGAGGTAAGTCAACCTTTAAAAGCAGTTGTCTTTGCAGGGGCAGGGCAGTCGATTTCGGCGGGAGAACAGCTGGTGAGTCAGTTTCAGCGGGAGCAGTGCGAAAGTGGTTGCTGGGAGGTCAGTCAACCTTTAAAAGCACTTGTCTTTGCAGAGGCAGGCCAGTCGATTTCGGCGGGAGAACAGCTGGTGAGTCAGTTTCAGCGGGAGCATTGCGGAAGTGGTTGCTGGGAGGTAAGTCTGTCCTTTAAAAGCACTTGTCTTTGCAGGGGCAGGCCAGTCGATTTCGGCGGCAGAATCAGCTGGTGAGTCAGTTTCAGCGGGAGCATTGCAGAAGTGGCTGCTGGGAGGTAAGTCAACCTTTAAAAGCACTTGTCTTTGCAGGGGCAGGCCAGTCGATTTCGGCGTGAGAACAGCTGGTGAGTCAGTTTCAGCGTGAGCATTGCGGAAGTGGCTGCTGGGAGGTAAGTCAACCTTTAAAAGCACTTGTCTTTGCAGGGGCAGGCCAGTCGATTTCGGCGGGATAACAGCTGGTGGGTCTGTTTCAGTGGGAGCATTGCGGAAGTGGTTGCTGGGAGGTAAGTCTCTCCTTTAAAAGCACTTGTCTTTGCAGGGGCAGGCCAGTCGATTTCGGCGGGAGAATCAGCTGGTGAGTCAGTTTCAGCGGGAGCATTGCGGAAGTGGCTGCTGGGAGGTAAGTCAACCTGTAAAAGCACTTGTCTTTGAAGGGGCAGACCAGTCGATTTCGGCGTGAGAACAGCTGGTTCTCAGCGGGAGCATTGCGGAAGTGGCTGCTGGGAGGTAAGTCTGTCCTTTAAAAGCACTTGTCTTTGCAGGGCCAGGCCAGTCGATTTTGGCGTGAGAACAGCTGGTGAGTCAGTTTCAGCGGGAGCAGTGCGAAAGTGGTTGCTGGGAGGTAAGTCAACCTTTAAAAGCACTTGTCTTTGCAGGGGCAGGCCAGTCGATTTCGGCGTGAGAACAGCTGGTGAGTCAGTTTCAGCGGGAGCATTGCGGAAGTGGTTGCTGGGAGGTAACCCTGTCCTTTAAAAACACTTGTCTTTGCAGGGGCAGGCCAGTCGATTTCGGCGGGAGAATCAGCTGGTGAGTCAGTTTCAGCGGGAGCATTGTGGAAGTGGCTGCTGGGAGGTAAGTCAACCGTTAAAAGCACTTGTCTTTGCAGGGGCAGGCCAGTCGATTTCGGCGTGAGAACAGCTGGTGAGTCAGTTTCAGCAGGAGCATGGCGGAAGTGGCTGCTGGGAGGTAAGTCTGTCCTTTAAAAGCACTTGTCTTTGCAGGGGCAGGCCAGTCGATTTCGGCGTGAGAACAGCTGGTGAGTCAGTTTCAGCGGGTGCAGTGCGAAAGTGGTTGCTGGGAGGTAAGTCAACCTTTAAAAGCACTTGTCTTTGCAGGGGCAGGCCAGTCGATTTCGGCGGGAGAATCAGCTGGTGAGTCAGTTTCAGCGGGAGCATTGCGGAAGTGGTTGCTGGGAGGTAAGTCTGTCCTTTAAAAACACTTGTCTTTGCAGGGGCATGCCGGTCATTTCGGCGGGAGAATCAGCTGGTGAGTCAGTTTCAGCGGGAGCATTGCGGAAGTGGCTGCTGGGAGGTAAGTCAATCTTTAAAAGTACTTGTCTTTGCAGTGGCAGGCCAGTCGATTTCGGCAGGAGAACAGCTGGTGAGTCAGTTTCAGCGGGAGCAGTGCGAAAGTGGTTGCTGGGAGGTAAGTCAACCTTTAAAAGCAATTGTCTTTGCAGGGGCAGGCCAGTCGATTTCGGCGGGAGAACAGCTGGTGAGTCAGTTTCAGCGGGAGCATTGCGGAACTGGCTGCTGGGAGTTAAGTCTGTCCTTTAAAAGCACTTGTCTTTGCAGGGGCAGGCCAGTCGATTTCGGCGTGAGAACAGCTGGTGAGTCAGTTTCAGCGGGGGCAGTGCGAAAGTGGTTGCTGGGAGGTAAGTCAACTTTTAAAAGCACTTGTCTTTGCAGGGGCAGGCCAGTCGATTTCGGCGGGAGAACAGCTGGTGAGTCAGTTTCAGCAGGAGCATTGCGGAAGTGGTTGCTGGGAGGTAAGTCTGTCCTTTAAAAGCACTTGTCTTTGCAGGGGCAGGCCAGTCGATTTCGGCGGGAGAATCAGCTGGTGAGTCAGTTTCAGCGGGAGCATTGTGGAAGTGGCTGCTGGGAGGTAAGTCAACCTTTAAAAGCACTTGTCTTTGCAGGAGCAGGCCAGTCGATTTCGGCGTGAGAACAGCTGGGGAGTCAGTTTCAGCGGGAGCAGTGCGAAAGTGGCTGCTGGGAGGTAAGTCAACCTTTAAAAGCGCTTGTCTTTGCAGGGGCAGGCCAGTCGCTTTCGGCGGAAGAATCAGCTGGTGAGTCAGTTTCAGCGGGAGCATTGTGGAAGTGGTTGCTGGGAGGTAAGTCTGTCCTTTAAAAGCACTTGTCTTTGCAGGGGCAGGCCGGTAATTTCAGCGGGAGAATCAGCTGGTGAGTCAGTTTCAGCGGGAGCATTGCGGAAGTGGCTGCTGGGAGGTAAGTCAACCTTTAAAAGCACTTGGCTTTGCTAGGGCAGGCCAGTCGATTTCGGCGGGAGAACAGCTGGTTAGTCAGTTTCAGCAGGAGCAGTGCGAAAGTGGCTGCTGGGAGGTAAGTCAACCTTTAAAAGAACTTGTCTTTGCAGGGGCAGGCCAGTTGATTTCGGCGGGAGAACAGCTGGTGAGTCAGTTTCAGCGGGAGCATTGCGGAAGTGGTTGCTGGAAGGTAAGTCTGTCCTTTAAAAGCACTTGTCTTTGCAGGGGCAGGCCAGTCGATTTCGGCAGCAGAATCAGCTGGTGAGTCAGTTTCAGCGGGAGCATTGCGGAAGTGGCTGCTGGGAGGTAAGTCAACCTTTAAAAGCACTAGTCTTTGCAGGGGCAGGCCAGTCGATTTCGGCGTGAGAACAGCTGGTGAGTCAGTTTCAGCGTGAGCATTGCGGAAGTGGCTGCTGGGAGGTAAGTCAACCTTTAAAAGCACTTGTCTTTGCAGGGGCAGGCCAGTCGATTTCGGCGGGATAACAGCTGGTGGGTCTGTTTCAGCGGGAGCATTGCGGAAGTGGTTGCTGGGAGGTAAGTCTCTCCTTTAAAAGCACTTGTCTTTGCAGGGGCATGCCAGTCGATTTCGGCGGGAGAATCAGCTGGTGAGTCAGTTTCAGCGGGAGTATTGCGGAAGTGGCTGCTGGGAGGTAAGTCAACCTGTAAAAGCACTTGTCTTTGCAGGGGCAGACCAGTCGATTTCGGCGTGAGAACAGCTGGTGAGTCAGTTTCAGCGGGAGCATTGCGGAAGTGGCTGCTGGGAGGTAAGTCTGTCCTTTAAAAGCACTTGTCTTTGCAGGGCCAGGCCAGTCGATTTTGGCATGAGAACAGCTGGTGAGTCAGTTTCAGCAGGAGCATGGCAGAAGTGGCTGCTGGGAGGTAAGTCTGTCCTTTAAAAGCACTTGTCTTTGCAGGGGCAGGCCAGTCTATTTCGGCGTGAGAACAGCTGGTGAGTCAGTTTCAGCGGGTGCAGTGCGAAAGTGGTTGCTGGGAGGTAAGTCAACCTTTAAAAGCACTTGTCTTTGCAGGGGCAGGCCAGTCGATTTCGGCGGGAGATTCAGCTGGTGAGTCAGTTTCAGCGGGAGCATTGCGGAAGTGGTTGCTGGGAGGTAAGTCTGTCCTTTAAAAGCACTTGTCTTTGCAGGGGCATGCCGGTCATTTCGGCGGGAGAATCAGCTGGTGAGTCAGATTCAGCGGGAGCATTGCGGAAGTGGCTGCTGGGAGGTAAGTCAACCTTTAAAAGTACTTGTCTTTGTAGGGGCAGGCCAGTCGATTTCGGCGGGAGAACAGCTGGTGAGTCAGTTTCAGCGGGAGCAGTGCGAAAGTGGTTGCTGGGAGGTAAGTCAACCTGTAAAAGCAATTGTCTTTGCAGGGGCAGGCCAGTCGATTTCGGCGGGAGAACAGCTGGTGAGTCAGTTTCAGCGGGAGCAGTGCGAAAGTGGTTGCTGGGAGGTAAGTCAACCTTTAAAAGCACTTGTCTTTGCAGGGGCAGGCCAGTCGATTTCGGCGGGAGAACAGCTGGTGAGTCAGTTTCAGCGGGAGCATTGCGGAAGTGGTTGCATGGGGGGTAAGTCTGTCCTTTAAAAGCACTTGTCTTTGCAGGGGCAGGCCAGTCGATTTCGGCGGGAGAATCAGCTGCTGAGTCAGTTTCAGCGGGAGCATTGCGGAAGTGGCTGCTGGGAGGTAAGTCAACCTTTAAAAGCACTTGTCTTTGCAGGGGCAGGCCAGTCGATTTCGGCGTGAGAACAGCTGGTGAGTCAGTTTCAGCGGGAGCAGTGCGAAAGTGGTTGCTGGGAGGTAAGTCAACATTTAAAAGCACTTGTCTTTGCAGGGGCAGGCCAGTCGATTTCGGCGGGAGAACAGCTGGTGAGTCAGTTTCAGCGGGAGCATTACAGAAGTGGTTGCTGGGAGATAACCCTGTCCTTTAAAAGCACTTGTCTTTGCAGGGGCAGGCCAGTCGATTTCGGCGGCAGAATCAGCTGGTGAGTCAGTTTCAGCGGGAGCATTGCGGAAGTGGCTGCTGGGAGGTAAGCCAACCTTTAAAAGCACTTGTCTTTGCAGGGGCAGGCCAGTCGATTTCGGCGTGAGAACAGCTGGTGAGTCAGTTTCAGCAGGAGCATTGCGGAAGTGGCTGCTGGGAGGTAAGTCTGTCCTGTAAAAGCACTTGTCTTTGCAGGGGCAGGCCAGTCGATTTCAGCGTGAGAACAGCTGGTGAGTCAGTTTCAGCGGGTGCATTGCGAAAGTGGTTGCTGGGAGGTAAGTCAACCTTTAAAAGCACTTGTCTTTGCAGGGGCAGGCTGGTCGATTTCAGCGGGAGAATCAGCTGGTGAGTCAGTTTCAGCGGGAGCATTGCGGAAGTGGTTGCTGGGAGGTAAGTCTGTTCTTTAAAAGCACTTGTCTTTGCAGGGGCATGCCGGTCATTTCGGCGGGAGAATCAGCTGGTGAGTCAGTTTCAGCGGGAGCATTGCGGAAGTGGCTGCTGGGAGGTAAGTCAACCTTTAAAAGCACTTGTCTTTGCAGGGGCAGGCCAATCGATTTCGGCGGGAGAACAGCTGGTGAGTCAGTTTCAGCGGGAGCTTTGCGGAAGTGGCTGCTGGGAGGTAAGTCAACCTTTAAAAGCACTTGTCTTTGCAGGGGCAGGCCAGTCGATTTCGGCGTGAGAACAGCTGGTGAGTCAGTTTCAGCGGGAGCATTGCGGAAGTGGCTGCTGGGAGGTAAGTCTGTCCTTTAAAAGCACTTGTCTTTGCAGGGCCAGGCCAGTCGATTTCGGCGTGAGAACAGCTGGTGAGTCAGTTTTAGCGGGAGCAGTGCGAAAGTGGTTACTGGGAGGTAAGTCAACCTTTAATAGCACTTGTCTTTGCAGGGGCAGGCCAGTCGATTTCGGCGGGAGAACAGCTGGTGAGTCAGTTTCAGCGGGAGCATTGCGGAAGTGGTTGCTGGGAGGTAACCCTGTCCTTTAAAAGCACTTGTCTTTGCAGGGGCAGGCCAGTCGATTTCGGCGTGAGAATCAGCTGGTGAGTCAGTTTCAGCGGGAGCATTGCGGAAGTGGCTGCTGGGAGGTAAGTCAACCTTTAAAAGCACTTGTCTTTGCAGGGGCAGGCCAGTCGATTTCGGCGTGAGAACAGAGGTGAGTCAGTTTCAGTGGGAGCATTGCGGAAGTGGCTGCTGGGAGGTAAGTCAACCTTTAAAAGCACTTGTCTTTGCAGGGGCAGGCCAGTCGATTTCGGCGTGAGCACAGCTGGTGAGTCAGTTTCAGCGGGAGCATTGCGGAAGTGGTTGCTGGGAGGTAAGTCTGTCCTTTAAAAGCACTTGTCTTTGCAGGGGCAGGCCAGTCGATTTCGGCGGCAGACGCAGCTAGTGAGTCAGTTTCAGCGGGAGCATTGCGGAAGTGGCTGCTGGGAGCTAAGTCAACCTTTAAAAGCACTTGACTTTGCAGAGGCAGGCCAGTCGATTTCGGCGTGAGAACAGCTGGTGAGTCAGTTTCTGCGGGAGCATTGCGGAAATGGCTGCTGGGAGGTAAGTCAACCTTTAAAAGCACTTGTCTTTTGCAGGGGCAGGCCAGTCGATTTCGGCGTGAGAACAGTTGGTGAATCAGTTTCAGCGGGAGCATTGCGGAAGTGGCTGCTGGGAGGTAAGTCAACCTTTAAAAGCACTTGTCTTTTGCAGGGGCAGGCCAGTCGATTTCGGCGTGAGAACAGTTGGTGAGTCAGTTTCAGCGGGAGCATTGCGGAAGTGGCTGCTGGGAGGTAAGTCCACCTTTAAAAGCACTTGTCTTTGCAGGGGCTGGCCAGTCGATTTCGGCGGAAGTGGAGCTGGCTGGTTAGTCAATTTCAGCAGGAGCTGAGAATTTTTCTTTTTTTCAAATTAGTTTTTTAGGCGGGAACAGGAAGTCGACCCGCGGACGTCTGGGAAGACCCTCACCAATAAATTCTGGTGGAGAGGAAACCCGAGACACTACACGTGTCGTGTCTCCCACCCGCCCTCCTCCTCTAACAAAGAACAAACAAAGAACAAAGAAATGTACAGCACAGGAACAGGCCCTTCGGCCCTCCAAGCCCGTGCCGACCATACTGCCCGACTAAACTACAATCTTCTACACTTCCTGGGTCCGTATCCTTCTATTCCCATCCTATTCATATATTTGTCAAGATGCCCCTTAAATGTCCCTATCGTCCCTGCCTCCACTACCTCCTCCGGTAGTGAGTTCCAGGCACCCACTACCCTCTGCGTAAAAAACTTGCCTCGTACATCTACTCTAAACTTTGCCCCTCTCACCTTAAACCTATGCCCCCTAGTAATTGACCCCTCTACCCTGGGGAAAAGCCTCTGACTATCCACTCTGTCTATGCCCCTCATAATTTTGTATACCTCTATCAGGTCGCCCCTCAACCTCCTTCGTTCCAGTGAGAACAAACCGAGTTTATTCAATCGCTCCTCATAGCTTATGCCCTCCATACCAGGCAACATTCTGGTAAATCTCTTCTGCACCCTCTCTAAAGGGTGGTAAAACCCATTGGTCTGAGGTAAGTCCCATATTTTATTATATTATTATTATTTTTTATAAAAATTTAATTTAGTTGTTAGCCAGATCTTGGTAGAAAGTTGGAGGAATGGCAGGGAAGGGGGTGCAATGTTCCTCCTGCAGAATGTTTGAGGTGAGGGATGCAGTTAGTGTCCCTGCTGATTTTACCTGCAGGAAGTGCTGCCATCTCCAGCTCCTCCAAGACCGAGTTAGGGAACTGGAGCTGGAGTTGGAAGAACTTCGGATCATTCGGGAGGCAGAAGGGGTCATAGATAGCAGCTTCAGGGAATTAGTTACACCAAAGATTGGAGATAGGTGGGTAACTGTAAGAGGGACTGGGAAAAA
This sequence comes from Scyliorhinus torazame, assembly GCF_047496885.1. NCBI lineage: Eukaryota > Metazoa > Chordata > Chondrichthyes > Carcharhiniformes > Scyliorhinidae > Scyliorhinus > Scyliorhinus torazame. The sequence continues at coordinate 13,209,475 of NC_092713.1, forward strand.
GCAGTCAGTGCAGGGATCCCCTGCGGTCGTTCCCCTGAGAAACAAGTATACCGCTTTGGATACTTGTGGGGGGGACGACTTACCAGGGGTAAGCCATGGGGTACGGGCCTCTGGCACGGAGTCTGTCCCTGTTGCTCAGAAGGGAAGGGGGGAGAGGAGCAGAGCATTAGTAATTGGGGACTCTATAGTCAGGGGCACAGATAGGAGATTTTGTGGGAGCGTGAGAGACTCACGTTTGGTATGTTGCCTCCCAGGTGCAAGGGTACGTGATGTCTCGGATCGTGTTTTCCGGGTCCTTAGGGGGGAGGGGGATCAGCCCCAAGTCGCGGTCCACATTGGCACTAACGACATAGGTAGGAAAGGGGACAAGGATGTCAGGCAGGCTTTCAGGGAGCTAGGATGGAAGCTCAGAACTAGAACAAACAGAGTTGTTATCTCTGGGTTGTTGCCCGTGCCACGTGATAGTGAGATGAGGAATAGGGAGAGAGAGCATTTAAACACGTGGCTACAGGGATGGTGCAGGCGGGAGGGATTCAGATTTCTGGATAACTGGGGCTCTTTCTGGGGAAGGTGGGACCTCTACAGACAGGATGGTCTACACCTGAACCTGAGGGGCACAAATATCCTGGGGGGGAGATTTGTTAGTGCTCTTTGGGGGGGTTTAAACTAATGCAGCAGGGGCATGGGAACCTGGATTGTAGTTTTAGGGTAAGGGAGAATGAGAGTATAGAGGTCAGGAGCACAGATTTGACGTCGCAGGAGGGGGCCAGTGTTCAGGTAGGTGGTTTGAAGTGTGTCTACTTCAATGCCAGGAGTATACGAAACAAGGTAGGGGAACTGGCAGCATGGGTTGGTACCTGGGACTTCGATGTTGTGGCCATTTCGGAGACATGGATAGAGCAGGGACAGGAATGGATGTTGCAGGTTCCGGGGTTTAGGTGTTTTAGTAAGCTCAGAGAAGGAGGCAAAAGAGGGGGAGATGTGGCGCTGCTAGTCAAGAGCAGTATTACGGTGGCGGAGAGGATGCTAGATGGGGACTCTTCTTCCGAGGTAGTATGGGCTGAAGTTAGAAACAGGAAAGGAGAGGTCACCCTGTTGGGAGATTTTTATAGGCCTCCTAATAGTTCTAGGGATGTAGAGGAAAGGATGGCGAAGATGATTCTGGATATGAGCGAAAGTAACAGGGTAGTTATTATGGGAGACTTTAACTTTCCAAATATTGACTGGAAAAGATATAGTTCGAGTACAATAGATGGGTCATTTTTTGTACAGTGTGTGCAGGAGGATTTCCTGAAACAATATGTTGACAGGCCAACAAGAGGCGAGGCCACGTTGGATTTGGTTTTGGGTAATGAACCAGGCCAGGTGTTGGATTTGGAGGTAGGAGAGCACTTTGGGGACAGTGACCACAATTCGGTGACGTTTACGTTAATGATGGAAAGGGATAAGTATACACCGCAGGGCAAGAGTTATAGCTGGGGGAAGGGCAATTATGATGCCATTAGACGTGACTTGGGGGGGATAAGGTGGAGAAGTAGATTGCAAGTGTTGGGCACACTGGATAAGTGGGGCTTGTTCAACGATCAGCTACTGCGTGTTCTTGATAAGTATGTACCGGTCAGACAGGGAGGAAGGCGTCGAGCGAGGGAACCGTGGTTTACCAAGGAAGTGGAATCTCTTGTTAAGAGGAAGAAGGAGGCCTATGTGAAGATGAAGTGTGAAGTTTCGGTTGGGGCGATGGATAGTTACAAGGTAGCGAGGAAAGATCTAAAGAGAGAGCTAAGACGAGCAAGGAGGGGACATGAGAAGTATTTGGCAGGAAGGATCAAGGAAAACCCAAAAGCTTTCTATAGGTATGTCAGGAATAAGCGAATGACTAGGGAAAGAGTAGGACCAGTCAAGGACAGGGATGGGAAATTGTGTGTGGAGTCTGAAGAGATAGGCGAGATACTAAATGAATATTTTTCGTCAGTATTCACTCAGGAAAAAGATAATGCTGTGGAGGAGAATGCTGAGCCCCAGGCTAATAGAATAGATGGCATTGAGGTACGTAGGGAAGAGGTGTTGGCAATTCTGGACAGGCTGAAAATAGATAAGTCCCCGGGACCTGATGGGATTTATCCTAGGATTCTCTGGGAGGCCAGGGAAGAGATTGCTGGACCTTTGGCTTTGATTTTTATGTCATCATTGGCTACAGGAATAGTGCCAGAGGACTGGAGGACAGCAAATGTGGTCCCTTTGTTCAAAAAGGGGAGCAGAGACAACCCCGGCAACTATAGACCGGTGAGCCTCACGTCTGTAGTGGGTAAAGTCTTGGAGGGGATTATAAGAGACAAGATTTATAATCATCTGGATAGGAATAATATGATCAGGGATAATCAGCATGGCTTTGTGAAGGGTAGGTCATGCCTCACAAACCTTATTGAGTTCTTTGAGAAGGTGACTGAACAGGTAGACGAGGGTAGATAAGTTGATGTGGTGTATATGGATTTCAGCAAAGCGTTTGATAAGGTTCCCCACGGTAGGCTATTGCAAAAAATACGGAGGCTGGGGATTGAGGGTGATTTAGAGATGTGAATCAGAAATTGGCTAGCTGAAAGAAGACAGAGGGTGGTGGTTGATGGGAAATGTTCAGAATGGAGTACAGTCACAAGTGGAGTACCACAAGGATCTGTTCTGGGGCCGTTGCTGTTTGTCATTTTTATCAATGACCTAGAGGAAGGCGCAGAAGGGTGGGTGAGTAAATTTGCAGACGATACTAAAGTCGGTGGTGTTGTCGATAGTGTGGAAGGATGTAGCAGGTTACAGAGGGATATAGATAAGCTGCAGAGCTGGGCTGAGAGGTGGCAAATGGAGTTTAATGTAGAGAAGTGTGAGGTGATTCACTTTGGAAGGAATAACAGGAATGCGGAATATTTGGCTAATGGTAAAGTTCTTGAAAGTGTGGATGAGCAGAGGGATCTAGGTGTCCATGTACATAGATCCCTGAAAGTTGCCACCCAGGTTGATAGGGTTGTGAAGAAGGCCTATGGAGTGTTGGCCTTTATTGGTAGAGGGATTGAGTTCCGGAGTCGGGAGGTCATGTTGCAGCTGTACAGAACTCTGGTACGGCCGCATTTGGAGTATTGCGTACAGTTCGGGTCACCGCATTATAGGAAGGACGTGGAGGCTTTGGAGCGGGTGCAGAGGAGATTTACCAGGATGTTGCCTGGTATGGAGGGAAAATCTTATGAGGAAAGGCTGATGGACTTGAGGTTGTTTTCGTTGGAGAGAAGAAGGTTAAGAGGAGACTTAATAGAGGCATACAAAATGATCAGGGGGTTGGATAGGGTGGACAGTGAGAGCCTTCTCCCGCGGATGGATATGGCTGGCACGAGGGGACATAACTTTAAACTGAGGGGTAATAGATATAGGACAGAGGTCAGAGGTAGGTTCTTTACGCAAAGAGTAGTGAGGCCGTGGAATGCCCTACCTGCTACAGTAGTGAACTCGCCAACATTGAGGGCATTTAAAAGTTTATTGGATAAACATATGGATGATAATGGCATAGTGTAGGTTAGATGGCTTTTGTTTCGGTGCAACATCGTGGGCTGAAGGGCCTGTACTGCGCTGTATTGTTCTATGTTCTATGTTCTATGTTCTATGTTTATCCAGGCCTCCACGCCTGGGGGTTTAGCTTCTTTCCACATAAGTAATATCCTTCGCCAGGCTACTAGGGACGCAAAGGCTTAAACATCAGCCTCTCTCGCCTCCTGCACTCCTGGCTCGTCCGCAACCCCAAATATCGCTAACCCCCAGCCTGGCTCGACCCGGACCCCCACCACCCTTGAAAGCACATTCGCCACCCCCACCCAGAACCCATGCAGTACCGGGCCTGACCAAAACATGTGGGTATGGTTCGCTGGGCTTCCCGCGCATCTCCCGCACCTATCCTCTACTCCAAAAAATCTACTTAACCTTGCTCCAGTCATGTGCGCCCTATGTAGAACCTTGAATTGTATCAGGCTGAGCCTGGCACACGAGGACGAAGAGTTTACCCTACTTAAGGCATCTGCCCACAGCCCCTCCTCAATCTCTTCCCCCAGCTCCTCCTCCCATTTTCCCTTCAGCTCCTCTACCATCGTCTCCCCCTCGTCTCTCATTTCTCTGTATATTTCTGACACCCTACCATCCCCCACCCATGCCCCCGAAATCACTCTGTCCTGAATCTCTTGCGCCGGGAGCCGTGGAAATTCTCTCACCTGTTGCCTCGCAAAAGCCCTCAGTTGCATATATCGAAATGCATTCCCCGGTGGCAACCCATATTTTTCTGCCAGTGCTCCCAGACTCGCAAACGTCCCGCCTAGGAACAAATCCTTAAATTTCACAATCCCTGATCTCTGCCAAGCTTTAAATCCCCCATCTATCTTCCCCGGACGAACCTGTGGTTGTTCCTTATCGGGGACCTCCCCGAGGCACCCGTTACTCCCTTATGCCCTTACTGCCCTTACTGCCCCCAAATTTTCAGCGTTGTCACTACCACTGGGTTTGTGGTGTATTTCTTTGGGGAGAACGGTAAAGGCGCCATCGCTAATGCTTTTAGGCTGGTTCCCCTACAGGACGCCATCTCTAGTCTTTTCCACGCCGCTCCCTCCCTTTCCCCCATCCACTTGCATACCATTGATATGTTGGCGGCCCAATAATAGTCACTTAAACTCGGCAGTGCCAGTCCCCCCCTATCCCTACTACGCTGCAGAAACCCCCTCTTCACTCTTGGGGTCTTCCCAGCCCACACAAAACTCATAATGCTCTTATCCACTTTCTTGAAAAAGGCCTTTGTAATCATCACAGGGAGGCACTGGAACACAAAAAGAAACCGTGGAAGGACCACCATTTTGACCGCCTGCACCCTGCCCGCCAGTGACAGGGGCACCATGTCCCATCTCCTAAAGTCCTCTTCCATCTGCTCCACCAATCTTACTAAATTAAGCTTATGCAAGGTTCCCCAGTTCCTGGCCATCTGGATCCCTAGGTACCGAAAATCCCTTGTTACTCTCCTCAACGGCAAATCATCTATTCCCCTGCCCTGTTCCCCAGGGTGCATCACAAACAGCTCACTCTTCCCCATATTCAATTTATATCCTGAAAATTCCCCAAACTCCCTGAGTGTCTGCATTATCTCGGGCATCCCCTCCACTGGGTCCGCGACATACAACAACAAATCATCCACGTATAGTGACACCCGGTGCTCTTCTCCTCCCCTAAGTACTCCCCTCCACTTCCTAGAGCCCCTCAGCGCTATGGCCAGTGGCTCAATTGCCAACGCAAACAGTAACGGGGACAGAGGACATCCCTGTCTTGTCCCTCTGTATAGACGGAAGTGGTCAGATCTCTGCCTATTTGTAGTCACACTTGCCACCGGGGCCCTGTATAGAAGCTGAACCCATCCAATAAACCCCTCTCCAAATCCAAATCTCCTCAACACTTCCCACAGGTAATCCCACTCCACTCTATCGAATGCTTTCTCTGCATCCATCGCCACCACTATCTCCGCCTCCCCCTCCGGCGGGGGCATCATCATCACACCCAGCAGCCTCCGTATGTTAGTGTTCAATTGTCTCCCCTTAACAAACCCCGTTTGATCCTCGTGAACCACCCCCGGGACACAATCCTCCTTCCTCGTCGCCATCACCTTGGCCAAAAGCTTGCCATCTACATTCAGGAGGGAAATAGGCCTGTAAGACCCGCACTGCAGCGGGTCTTTGTCCCTTTTCAAGAGCAGCGATATCGTCGCCTCCGACATCGTCGGGGGCCACGTCCCCCTTTCCCTGGCCTCATTAAAGGTTCTCGTCAGAAGAGGGGCCAGCAGGTTCACGTATTTCCTATAAAATTCCACCGGGAACCCATCCGGTCCCGGGGCCTTCCCTGCCTGCATGCTCCCAATCCCTTTTACCACCTCCTCCACCTCAATCTGTGCTCCCAGTCCTGTCCTCTCCTGCTCCTCAACCTTCGGAAATTCCAACTGGTCTCGGAAGTGTATCATTCCCTCCTTCCCTTCCGGGGACTGAGCCTTATACAGCCTCTCATAAAATGCCTTAAACACCCCGTTCACCCTCTCTGCTCCCCGTTCCATCTCACCCTCCTCATCCCTAACCCCTCCAACCTCCCTCGCCGCCCCCCTCTTCCTCAGTTGTTGGGCCAGTAAACGGCTCGCCTTCTCTCCATACTCATACTGCACTCCCTGTGCCTTCCTCCATTGTGCCTCCGCCTTGCCCGTGGTCAACAAATCAAATTCCTTGTGCTGCCTTCGTCTTTCCCTGTATAGTCCTTCATCCGGAGCCACCGCATACTGCCTATCCACCCTCAAAATTTCTCTCAACAATCTCTCCCTCTCTTTGCCCTCTTGTTTCCCCTTATGGGCCCTTATGGAAATCAGTTCCCCTCTGACCACCGCCTTCAGTGCTTCCCAGACTACTCCCACCTGAACCTCTCCATCATCATTAATCTCCAGACACCTTTCGATACATCTCCTTACCCTTACACACACACCCTCGTCCGCCAACAATCCCATATCTAATCTCCACAGTGGGTGCTGTTCCTTTTCCTCTCCTACTTCCAGATCTACCCAATGTGGGGCATGGTCCGAAATGGCTATAGCCGAGTACTCCGTCCCGGCCACCTTCGGGATCAGCGCCCTTCCCAGGACAAAGAAGTCTATCCGAGAATACACCTTGTGGACATGGGAGAAGAAGGAAAACTCTTTACTCCTAGGCCTAGTAAATCTCCAGGGATCCACTCCTCCCATCTGCTCCATGAAGTCCTTAAGCACCTTGGCCACTGCCGGCCTCCTCCTGGTCCTAGACCTGGACCGGTCCAGCCTTGGATCCAGCACCATGTTGAAGTCTCCCCCCATTACCAACTTTCCCGCCTCCAGGTCCGGGATTCGCCCCAGCATACGCTTCATGAAGTTGGCATCATCCCAGTTCGGGGCATATACGTTCACCAGCACCACCGCCTCACCTTGCAATCTGCCACTCACCATCACGTATCTACCCCCACTGTCCGCCACTATGGTCCACGCCTCAAACAATACCCGTTTCCCCACTAATATTGCCACCCCTCTATTTTTCGCATCCAAGCCCGAGTGGAATACCTGTCCCACCCATCCTTTTCGTAATCTGACCTGATCCGCCAGTTTCAGGTGCGTCTCCTGTAGCGTGACCACATCTGCCTTTAATTTCTTTAGGTGCGCAAGTACCCTTGCCCTCTTAATCAGCCCATTCAACCCTCTCACGTTCCACGTGATCAGCCTGGTTGGGGGGCTCTTTACCCCCCCCTCGTCGACTAGCCATCCCCTTTTTTAAACCAGCTCCTCACCCGGTTCCCACGCACCCACTTGTCCCCTCAACGGTGTCCTCCCGTCCCGACCATCCCATCCCGTAGTAGCTCCCCTTCCCCTTAACAGCAGCAACCCAGTTACCCCCCCCCCCCCCCGCTAGATCCCGCTCTAGCGTGATTGCTCCCCCCATGTTGCTTCCAGAAGTCAGCAAAATCTGGCTGACCTCGGCTTCCCCCGTTTTTCCTCAGCCTCCCATTGTGTAAGGCCCCCTCCTTCCTGCGCCCCCTTTTCCCGCCACAATTACCATAGCGCGGGAGCAAAGCCCGCGCTTCCCACTCGGCCCCGCCCCTAATGGCGCAGCTCCCTCTCTCCTTCCCCCTCTCCTTCCCTACCAGCGCCCACAGTCCACCATACCCCCACCCCCCCATCGAGGGGAAAGAGAAAATTTCCCCCCCCTTCCGATTCCCAGTCCCATGCAATCACACCACTGCTTTATTACAAAAGTTCTTTCTCTCTCCAGTCTAGTCCAGCTTCTCATCTTCAATAAATGTCCACGCCTCTTCTGCCGTCTCGAAGTAGTGGTGTTTACCCTGGTGTGTAACCCACAGTCTCGCTGGCTGCAGCATACCAAATTTAACTTTCTTTCTATGGAGCACCGCCTTGGCCCGATTGAAACTCGCCCTCCTTCTCGCCACCTCTGCACTCCAATCCTGGTACACGCGGATCACCGCGTTCTCCCACCTGCAGCTCCGTGTCTTTTTCGCCCATCTCAGGACCATCTCCCTGTCTTTATAGCGGTGAAACCTCACCACTATAGCTCGAGGTATTTCTCCAGCCTTCGGTCTTCTCGCAAGGACTCGATATGCTCCCTCCACTTCCAAGGGGCCCATCGGGGCCTCTGGTCCCATTAAGGAATGAAGCATCGTGCTCACATATGCCCCGACGTCCGCTCCCTCTGCACCTTCGGGAAGACCCAAAACTCTTAGGTTCTTCCTCCTCGAGCTATTTTCCAGGGCTTCCAGCCTCTCCATACACCTCTTATGCAGTGCCTCGTGTGTCTCTGTCTTCACCACCAGGCCCTGTATTTCGTCCTCATTTTCGGCAGCCTTTGCCTTCACGCCACGAAGCTCCAACTCTTGGGTCTTCTGCGCCTCCTTTAGCCCTCAATCGCCTGCAGCATCGGGGCCAGCACCTCCTTCTTTAGCTCCTCAACACATCTCCGAAGGAACTCTTGCTGTTCCGGGCCCCATACCAAACGGCCCCCCTCCGCCACCATCTTGCTTTGTGCTTCCCTTCCTTGCCGCTGCTCCAGAGGATCCTCTGAAATCCGGCCACTATTATCGCCCTTCTCCATGTACATCCGGGGGATTCCCTTCTGTTTCACCGCACAATTGGTTTAGCCGTCAAAAATTGCCGTTGGGGCTCCCAATAAGAGCCCAAAAGTCTGTTCAAACGGGAGGTGCCGAAACGTGCGACCTAGCTGGTCATCGCCGTACCCGGAAGTCCCTGACTTGTGCTCCTCAATGGCAGAGCAGGCTTGAAGGGCCGAATGGCCTCCTCCTGCTCCTATTCTCTATGTTTCTATGTAAGAGGAACAGAGAGTTCTCATTCTAACCTGGGCAACATTCATTCCACTCATCGAACTCTGACCTGCTGAGATTTCACCTCTTTCACTCTCAACGGCAGATCCTTCATCAACATCCTGAACTCGAGAATCGTCCACCTTTCTTACCTCTGACCTTTTTCAGCGGTCTCAAAACCTACTTCATTCATTGTGCCTCTGGTCACTTCCCTCATGTCAGATGGATACAAAACACCACCTTGGCACAGTTTGAAGAGGAATACTCATGGTATCCTGGGCAACATTCGTCCTGCAGCCAGCACCTTTAACATAGCAATGGTCATATATTAATTTTCTATTTGTGGGACCGTACTGGGAGCAAATTAGACGTCAGACCAGCTCATAACATGACAGAGATAACAATTGAAAAATAATTCATTGGGATAGGAAGCACGGATAAACATCCTGAGAATGTGACAGGCACTATGTAAATGCAGGTTCCAGATATGTGTTCCCTTCCTCATTGCTCCGTGTCCAGTGATTAAGGACACTGTGATGTGCAAATATTGTCGGAGAATCTAACTTCTTAATTTTCAACATTTGCTAGAAAACATACAGAAATATGAATTGGCAGACAGCAGTCGCAGAGAGGCGTGGATCAGGAAGCTGGTGATCAAAGCAAAAACCTATTTTCTGGATGGAATCAATTTGGATTTTGTGGACATATTTAAAAATGGACGCCAAAATGTTAGCAAATTATTAAATCTGCTCCAAGAAACTACAGAAAACTTTCACCGCGAAATACCTGGATCCCAGGTAAAAGAACAATTTTTTAAAAATTACATTCATTCAATTTAGTTTCTACTTAATTGTAAAGAAACATGGCTATTTTCTGGATAATAAATTGAAATGATTGCTAGCTGTGGTTTGTTAGCACATCATCTTGTCTCAAGACTGCCTGGACACGAGTTGAGCTTGTCGTGCTGGGTGTTCCGCTATACAGACGAACCAACACGGTTGTAGATGGTACAACTCTGTTTTATTACTCTTGATAACAACATCTGTAAACTTATGACTGTGGTTCGTAATTTACCCGTTAACTTGTGGACCCAGCCCTTACACTATCTTAGCGAGGCCCTCAGCACATGGTCTATGTCTGAGTGGCACGCTGTGAGCTCTGTGCCCTGAGCTGTCTCCTGCTGGAATGAGCGGGAACTGTGGTGTTCCCCATTTTATAGTGCGTGTGCTCTCACTGGTGATTGGCTGTGATGTTGCGTGTGTGTTGATTGGTCCGTTGATCTGTCCATCAGTGTGTATGTGTGTTTGCACCATGATATGTTTATCTGAATATCATGACAGAGCTCAGACATTTTAGAGTGAAACAGCTTCAAGTGAATAAGCAGCAGAATTGATGATGCAGCACTTGTAGCAAAGAATTAGACATGTGGGCAGGATTCCCCATCCCGCCGCAGCCGTTTCCTGTGCTGGCACGAACGGAGAATCCACGGGAGGCTTAAAACAGGAAAATCGGCACAAACCCATCACCTATTCTAGTACCGGTGACGGGCAAGCACCGGCACCGAGTGAAACCCCCGCGCACCACACCAAAAACGGCCGGAGAATGGCCGGGTCCCAGGCCGCGCATGCGTACGGCTGGCGACATGTACCAGGCGCACCGTAAAACATGGCACCGATCGTGCGTGAACCTTAACCCGCCAACCCGTCAACATTTTGTCTCAGGAATGGAGAATTCCGCTCACTATATTTTACCAAGTGTATTGTGGTCTGGTCTATACAGCCATGAACACTGTACAATCTCTCCCCTGTCACTATCACAGCTCCCACCAACTAACTGCTTACAAAATACATTTAATTACTAGGACTTCCAAAATAACGTATGAGATAAAATTAACTCCCTGTTCCTCTTTCTTCCTCAGGTCTCTTTAGATGTTCCGTGGTCTCCTCATTGTATTGATGGCAATTGCTTTCAATATCTGGAAATGTCAAATCTATGTGACTTTTTATTTGTGATTTCCTTTGATATATGGACTCAAAAATGGGATGATTGCTTTGCAAAACCACAATCTCCCTATCACAAAGCGTACACAGGTATGTATGAGATGACTTCCTGGATAAGAGTCGACCGGCTCAAGATCAATATTAACCAAAATATTTGTGTCCATTTAGGCCTCTCTGGATATATCAATATGGGTGTTGATTCCAGAAAGCTCATATTGGGGGTTTCGTGGTACGGCAGTGACTATCATTGCAAACGTTTCATTGAGGTAAGGAAAAATGTGTAGTTTGAATGACACCAGAAATGGACATGAAATTAATTAATCTAAAACCCATCCCTCTGATGCATTAATTGTCGAATCAAATTGTACTGTGATACGGACCAATAATTTTGTATTTGATGGCGAGCTAGTATGGAAGCACAGTGGTTCGCACTGTTGCTTCACAGTGCCAGGGTCCCAGGTTCGATTCCCGGCTTGGGTCACTGTCTGTGCGGAGTCTGCACGTTCTCCCCATGTCTGCGTGGGTTTCCTCCGGGTGCTCCGGTTTCCTCCCACAGGTCCCGAAAGACGTGCTTGTTAGGTGAATTGGACATTCTGAATTCTCCTTCAGTGTACCCGAACAGGCACCAGTATGTGGTGACTAGGGGCTTTTCACAGTAACTTCATTACAGTGTAAATGTAAGCCTACTTGTGACACTAATAAAGATTATTATGATTATTACTATCAATAATTCTATCTCTCAGAATTGCTTCCAATAGTTTCCCCACCACTGAGGTTAGACTGACTGGCCTGTAGTTTCCTGGTTTATCCCTTCCTCCCTTCCTCCAATGGTACCACATTGGCGATCCTCCAGCACTCTGGCACCTCTCTGGCATGAACAGACTCAAAAACAGCTTCTTCCCCACTGTCACCAGACTCCTAAATGACCCTCTTATGGACTGATTTCATTAACACTACACCCTGTATGCTTCATCCGATGCCAGTGCTTATGTACAGTACAAAGTCTTACAACACCAGGTTAAAGTCCAACAGGTTTGTTTCGATGTCACTAGCTTTCGGAGCGCTGCTCCTTCCTCAGGTGAATGAAGAGGTATGTTCCAGAAACATATATATAGACAAATTCAAAGATGCCAGACAATGCTTGGAATGGGAGCATTAGCAGGTGATTAAATCTTTACAGATCCAGAGATGGGGTGACCCCAGGTTAAAGAGGTGTGAATTACATCAAGCCAGGACAGTTGGTAGGATTTTGCAGACCAGATGGTGGGGGATGAATGTAATGTGACATGAGTCCCAGGTCCCGGTTGAGGCCGCACTCATGTGTGCGGAACTTGGCTATAAGTTTCTGCTCGGCGATTCTGCGTTGTTGCGCGTCCTGAAGGCCGCCTTGGAGAACGCTTACCCGGAGATCAGAGGCTGAATGCCCTTGACTGCTGAAGTGTTCTCCGACTGGAAGGGAACATTCCTGCCTGGTGATTGTTGCGCGATGTCCGTTCATTCGTTGTCGCAGCGTCTGCATGGTCTCGCCAATGTACCACGCTTCGGGACATCCTTTCCTGCAGCGTATGACGTAGACAACGTTGGCCGAGTCGCACGAGTACATACCGCGTACCTGGTGGGTGGTGTTCTCACGTGCAATAGTGGTATCCATGTCAATGATCTGGCACGTCTTGCAGAGATTGCCATGGCAGGGTTGTGTGGTGTCGTGGTCACTGTTCTGAAGACTGGGTAGTTTGCTGCAAACAATGGTTCGTTTGAGGTTGCGCGGTTGTTTGAACGCAAGTAGTGGGGGTGTGGGGATGACCTTGGCAAGATGTTCATCATCATCAATGACGTGTTGAAGGCTGTGAAGAAGATGACGTAGTTTCTCCACTCCGGGGAAGTACTGGACGACGAAGGGTATTCTGTCGGTTGTGTCCCATGTTTGTCTTCTGAGGAGGTCGGTGCGGTTTTTCGCTGTGGCGCGTTGGAACTGTCGATCGATGAGTCGAGTGCCATATCCCGTTCGTACGAGGGCATCTTTCAACGTCTGTAGATGTCTGTTACGCTCCTCCTCGTCTGAGCAGATCCTGCGTATACGGAGCGCTTGTCCATAGGGGATGGCTTCTTTAATGTGTTTAAGGTGGAAGCTGGAGAAGTGGAGCATCATGAGGTTATCCGTGGGTTTGCGGTAAAGCGAAGTGCTGAGGTGACCGTCCTTGATGGAGACGAGTGTGTCCAAGAATGCAACTGATTTTGGAGAGTAGTCCATGGTGAGTCTGATGGTTGGATGGAACTTATTAATGTCATCGTGTAGTCGTTTCAGTGATTCTTCGCCATGGGTCCAAAGGAAAAAAAGGACGCTGCGACAACGAATGAACGGACATCGCGCAACAATCACCAGGCAGGAATGTTCCCTTCCAGTCAGAGAACACTTCAGCAGTCAAGGGCTTTCCGCCTCTGATCTCTGGGTAAGCGTTCTCCAAGACGGCCTTCACGACGCGCAACAACGCAGAATCGCCGAGCAGAAACTTATAGCCAAGTTCCGCACATATGAGTGCGGCCTCAACCGGGACCTGGGATTCATGTCACATTACATTCATCCCCCACCATCTGGCCTGCGAAATCCTACCAACTGTCCTGGCTTGATGTAATTCACACCTCTTTAACCTGGGGTTACCCCATCTCTGGATCTGTAAAGATTTAATCACCTGCTAATGGTCGCATTCCAAGCATTGTCTGGCATCTTTGAATTTGTCTATATATATGTTTCTGGAACATACCTCTTCATTCACCTGAGGAAGGAGCAGCGCTCCGAAAGCTAGTGACATCGAAACAAACCTGTTGGACTTTAACCTGGTGTTGTAAGACTTCGTATTGTGCTCACCCCAGTCCAATGCCGGCATCTCCACATCAGTGCTTATGTAGTTACATTGTATATGTTGTGTTGCCCTATTATGTATTTTCTTTTATTCCCTTTTCTTCTCATGTACTTAATGATCTGTTGAGCTGCTCGCAGAAAAATACTTTTCACTGTACCTCGGTACACGTGACAATAAACAAATCCAATCCAATCCCGTGACTAGAGAGCAATTGAAAATTATGGCCAGCACCCCTGCTATTTCCTCCCTTGCCTCCTTCAGCAACCTGGGATACATTTCATCTGGCCCTGGAGATTTGTCTACTTTTAAACTTGCCAGACCACTCTGAATCTGCTCTAAGTTATTTTCTTTAATTTTATCACAGTCCTTCTCCCTGATTTCTATCCCAGACTGGCCCTTTCATTAGTGAACATCAGCATAAAATATTAATTTAGAACCATACCTATGTCCTCCAGCTCCACACACACATTATGTGGTCCTTAATGGGCCCGACTCTTTCACCAGTAATCATTTTACCCTTAATGTAAAACACATTAGGATTGTCCTTTATTTTAACAGCCAGTATCCTTTCATGTCCCCTTTATACTCTCCTAATTTCCTATTTCAATTCCCATTTGCAAATTCTATACTCCTCTACGGCTTCTGCTGTTTTGAGCACTCAATATCTTCCACGAGCCCCCCTTTTGTCTCTGGATCCAGTGCTGTACATCCCTCAATATTCAGGGTTCACTGGATTTGTTGATTCCACCCTTTTTCTTTATTGGAAGATGTTGACTCTGTACTCTCCCTATTTCCTTCTTGAGTGTGTTCCACTGTTCTGTCACAGATTTACCTACAAGTGTCTGCTCCCAGTCCACTCTGATCAAATCAGATCTGATCTTATTAACATTGCACTTCCCTCAGTTTAGAACTTTGATTTCTGGCCTATCCTTGTCCAGTAAGAATAAATGAGCCACACGGTAGCACAACGGTTAGTACTGTAGCTTCACAGTTCCAGGGACCTGGGCTTGATTCCCGGCTTGGGTCACTGTTTGTGTGGAGTCTGCACGTTCTCCCTGTGGTCTGCGTGGGTTTCCTCCCACAGTCCAAAGATGTGCAGGTTAGGTGGATTGACCATGATAAAATTGCCCTTAGTGTCCAAAAAGGTTAGGTGGGGTTACTGAGTTACGGGAATAGGGTGGAGATGTGAGCTTAAGTAGGGTGCTCTTTCCAAGAGCCAATGCAGATTCGATGGGCTGAATGGCCTCTTCTGGACTGTAAATTCTGTGCTTATTTTCCATAATGATCTTGAATCAAATGGAGTTATGATCACTATTTGTAATATGCTCCACAATTGATCCTATACACCCACCTCTCCTCTTGTGCACCAGACCCATGATGCCATGAAGTTGGTTGCCAGTACTTGCCCCTGCACAGTCATCGCAGCCAACGGCATCCAAAACAGTATATCTGTTAGAATGGGGAATGGCCACAGGGGCTCCTGCCTTCCCTTATATTAGGATTTGGATCATTTGTCAGTGGGGGAGAGATTGAATATTTGTGGAAGTGGCAGCTATCAATGGTTTTTCCTGGATGGTGTTGATCTTCTTGAGTGTTCCTTGAACTGCACAAATCCAGGCAAGTGGAGAGTATTCCATCATAGTCCTGACTTGTGCCTTGTAGATGGTGGACAGGCTTTGTGGGGTCAGGAGGTGAGTTACTCGCCGCAGGATCCCTAGCCTTTGATCTACTCTGGTGGTTATGGTATTTATATGGCTGGTCCAGTTCTGTTTCTGCTGAACAGTAACCCCCAGGATGTTGATAGTTGATAGTTATCCACACAGCCAATGTAACAATAACTGTCAAATTCATAATATGGCTCATTTATTCTTACTGGAAGGTACATACGTTCGTACACAGGCACTAATTTTCTGCAAATAAAAGGGATAATAGATTCAAACAATGTAACTTTGTTGAATTACCCCAGACCTTGGGGAGCCTATAGTACCCAGTTGTTTTGTCAATGGCAATGCGTTAGCCAATAAGAGTTGACTTGCCGAGCAATCGGAACACTTTTTCCCTGTGGCAGAAATTGTTGCAATTCTTTGAAATTTGCTGTTCTTGTGTTTGTCCTGTTGAATGCAAGATGAAAAACTTCTGCAACATGTCTCTCTTTTCAACAATACCACACTTAGCTTGAAACTTCGCATTGAGCATTGGACCGTCATCGCCCCTCATTCACGTGGAGATTACTCAAACCACTCCTACATCTTTTGAAGTTCACGGAGTAACTACATTCACAAGTATAATTTTCTCATCCTTGATGTATTTTACAGCCTGGTAGATGTGAAACGACAGAGTCTCCTTTCAGAGGGGGCCGTTGCAGTTATCATGTGGTGCAGCCGATTGCATACAAAGAGGTCATGGAGCAGCTGCCCAAATCATTTACCGGCAGATACTGGGATGATAATTACAAAGCCCCATTTTATGTTTACAAGGTAAGACTATCAGGTCAAAGACGCAATAAAGATCTGTGCAGTATAACATTCGTTCCGGTGTTTCATGATTCAGGATTCGCTGTGAACTAGGTTTAACGATGTTCAGAATGTCCAGTTTGTACAATGGAAAATGTGTGTTGTTGGAGAATTGACAAGGAAATGGGAATTGGGAAGCAGAAAAGCAAACCAAGTTCAATTTTAAAAATTATGCAAAACCAGTTGTGGGCAAAACTGAGATCCCCTTTGTCTTCTCAGGTGGACACGTGGCAGCACGGTAGCACAAGTGGAAAGCACTGTGTCTTCACAGCGCCAGTGTCCTAGGTTCGATTCCCCGCTGGGTCACTGTCTGTGCGGAGTCTGCAAATTTTCCCCGTGTCTGCGTGGGTTTCCTCCGGGTACTCCGGTTTCCTCCCACAGTCCAAAGATGTGCAGGTTAGGTGGATTGGCCACGGTAAATTGCCCTTAGTGTCCAAAAAGGTTAGGAGGTGTTATTGGGTTACGGGGATAGGGTGGAAGTGAGGGCTTAAGTGGGTTGGTGCAGACTTGATGAGCTGAATGGCCTTGTTCTATGTGGATATAAATTATTTTGATTAAGAGCAGAATTGTTCTCCCTGGTGTTTTGGCCAATATTTATCTTTTTTTTTAAAATATATTTTATTCAAATTTTTTTCGGTCAAACAAGAAAAATACAGGATTTTCCCCTTTTTACAACTTTAAAACAATATAAATAATAATGAACATTTTTTTTTAACAAATAAATAATATATTAACTAAACGGCAACAACAAAATAGTAACTCTCCAATACAATAAAGTCCCACACGCCAGTATAAATAACTAATATATAAACAACTATATGAATACCCTGAGGGCCCGCGTGGGCCCTCCCCCCCTCATCGTCGGGGGCAACGTCCCCCTTCCCTGGCCTCGTTAAAAGTTCTCGTCAGAAGCGGGGCTAGTAGGTCCATGTATTTCCTATAAAATTCCACCGGGAACCCATCCGGTCCCGGGGCCTTCCCTGCCTGCACGCTCCCAATCCCTTTTACCACCTCCTCCACATCAATCCGTGCTCCTAATCCTGTCCTCTCCTGCTCCTCCACCTTCGGGAATTCCAGCTGATCCAGGAAGTGCATCATTCCCTCCTTCCCTTCCGGGGATTGAGCCTTATACAGCCTCTCACAAAATGCCTTAAACACCCCGTTCACCCTCTCTGCTCCCCGTTCCATCTCACCCTCCTCATCCCTCACCCCACCTATCTCCCTCGCCGCCCCCCTCTTCCTCAATTGTTGGGCCAGTAACCGGCTCGCCTTCTCTCCGTACTCATACTGTACTCCCTGTGCCCTCCTCCACTGTGCTTCTGCCTTGCCCGTGGTCAGCAAGTCAAATTCCGTATGCAACCTTCGTCTTTCCCTGTACAGTCCCTCATCCGGAGCCTCTGCATATTGCCTATCCACCCTCAAAATTTCTCTCAACAATCTCTCCCTCTCTTTACTCTCTTGTTTCCCCTTGTGGGCCTTTATGGAAATCAGTTCCCCTCTGACCACTGCCTTCAGTGCCTCCCAGACCACTCCCACCTGAACCTCTCCATCATCGTTAATCTCCAGGTACCTTTCGATACATCCCCTCACCCTAACACACACACCCTCATCCGCCAACAGTCCCATAGCTAATCTCCAGAGTGGGTGCCGTTCCTTTTCCTCTCCTACTACCAGATCTACCCAATGTGGGGCATGGTCCGAGATGGCTATGGCCGAATACTCCGTCCCTGTCACCTTCGTGTCCTTCCCAGGACAAATAAGTCTATCCGAGAATACACCTTGTGGACATGGGAGAAGAAGGAAAACTCCCTACTCCTGGGCCTAGTGAATCTCCAGGGGTCTACTCCTCCATCTGCTCCATGAAGTCCTTAAGCACCTTGGCCACTGCCGGCCACCTCCCGGTCCTAGACCTGGACCGGTCCAGCCCTGGATCCAGCACCGTGTTGAAATCTTCCCCCCCATTACCAACTTTCCCGCCTCCAGGTCCGGGATTCGCCCCAGCATACGCTTCATGAAGTTTTCATCATCCCAGTTCGGGGCATATACATTCACCAGAACCACCACTTCCCCTTGTAATCTGCCACTCACCATCACGTATCTACCCCCACTGTCCGCTACTATGGTCCTCGCCTCAAACACTACCCGTTTCCCCACTAATATAGCCACCCCTCTATTGTTCGCATCCAAGCCCGAATTAAATACCTGTCCCACCCATCCTTTACGTAATCTGACCTGATCCGCCAGTTTCAGATGCGTCTCCTGTAGCATGACCACATCTGCCTTTAATTTCTTTAGGTGCGCGAGTAATCTTGCCCTCTTAATCGGCCCATTCAGCCCTCTCACATTCCACGTGATCAACCGGGTCGGGGGGCTCTTTACCCCCCCCCCCTCTCCCATGTCGACTAGCCATCCCCTTTATTAGACCAGCTCCTCACCCGGTTGTTAGTGTTCAATTGTCTCCCCTTAACAAACCCCGTTTGATCCTCGTGAACCACCCCCGGGACACAATCCTCCATCCTCGTCGCCATCACCGTGGCCAAAAGCTTGGCATCTACATTCAGGAGGGAAATAGGCCTGTAAGACCCGCACTGCAGCGGGTCTTTGTCCCTTTTCAAGAGCAGCGATATCGTCCCCTCAACATCGTCGGGGGCCACGTCCCCCTTTCCCTGGACTCATTAAAGGTTCTCGTCAGAAGCGGGGCCAGCAGGTCCACGTATTTCCTATAAAACTCCACCGGGAACCCATCCCGTCCCGGGGTCTTCCCTGCCTGCATGCTCCCAATCCCTTTTACCACCTCCTCCACCTCAATCTGTGCTCCCAGTCCTGTCCTCTCCTGCTCCTCAACCTTCGGGAATTACAACTGGTCTAGGAAGTGCATCATTCCCTCCTTCCCTTCCGGGGGATGAGCCTTATACAGCCTCTCATAAAATGCCTTAAACACCCCGTTCACCCTCTCCGCTCCCCGTTCCATCTCACCCTCCTCGTCCCTAACCCCTCCAATCTCCCTCGCCGCCCCCCTCTTCCTCAGTTGTTGGGCCAGTAAACGGCTCGCCTTCTCTCCGTACTCATACTGCACTCCCTGTGCCTTCCTCCATTGTGCCTCCGCCTTGCCCGTGGTCAACAAATCAAATTCCGTGTGCAACCTTCGTCTTTCCCTGTATAGTCCTTCATCCGGAGCCACCGCATACTGCCTATCCACCTTCAAAATTTCTCTCAACAATCTCTCCCTCTCTTTGCTCTCTTATTTCCCCTTATGGGCCCTTATGGAGATCAGTTCCCCTCTGACCACCGCCTTCAGTGCTTCCCAGACCACTCCCACCTGTACCTCTCCATTGTCATTAATCTCCAGATAGCTTTCGATACATCTCCTTACCCTTACACACACACCCTCATCCGCCAACAATCCCATATCTAATCTCCACAGTGGGTGCTGTTCCTTTTCCTCTCCTACTTCCAGATCTACCCAATGTGGGGCATGGTCCGAAATGGCTATAGCCGAGTACTCAGTCCCAGCCACCTTCGGGATCAGCGCCCTTCCCAGGCCAAAGAAGTCTATCCGAGAATACACCTTGTGGACATGGGAGAAGAAGGAAAACTCTTCAATCCTAGGCCTAGTAAATCTCCAGGGATCCACTCCTACCATCTGCTCCATGAAGTCCTTAAGCACCTTGGCCGCTGCCGGCCTCCTCCCGGTCCTAGACCTGGACCGGTCCAGCCCTGGATCCAGCACCGTGTTGAAGTCTCCCCCCATTACCAACTTTCCCGCCTCCAGGTCCGGGATACGCCCCAGCATACGCTTCATGAAGTTGGCATCATCCCAGTTCGGGGCATATACGTTCACCAGAACCACCGCCTCACCTTGCAATCAGCCACTCACCATCACGTATCTACCCCCACTGTCCGCCACTATGGTCCACGCCTCAAACAATACCCGTTTCCCCACTAATATTGCCACCTCTCTATTTTTCGCATCCAAGCCCGAGTGAAATACCTGTCCCACCCATCCTTTTCATAATCCTACCTGATCCGCCAGTTTCAGATGCGCCTCCTGCAGCATGACCACATCTGCCTTAATTTCTTTAGGTGCGCAAGTACCCTTGCCCTTTTAATCGGCCCATTCAGCCCTCTCACGTTCCACGTGATCAACCGGGTTGGGGGGCTCTTTACCCCCCCCCCTCGTCGACTAGCCATCCCCTTTTTTAAACCAGCTCCTCACCCGGTTCCCACGCACCCACTTGTCCCCCCAACGGTGTCCTCCCGTCCCGACCATCCCATCCCGTAGCAGCTCCCCCTTCCCCTTAACAGCAGCAACCCAGTTACCCCCCCCCCGCTAGATCCCCCTCTAGCGTGATTGCTCCCCCCATGTTGCTTCCAGAAGTCAGCAAAATCTGGCTGACCTCGGCTTCCCCTGTTTATCCTCAGCCTCCCATTGTGTAAGGCCCCCTCCTTCCTGCGCCCCCTTTTCCCGCCACAATTACCATAGCGCGGGAACAGAGCCCGTGCTTCCCACTCGGTCCCGCCCCTGATGGTGCAGCTCCCTCTCTCCTTCCCCCTCTCCTTCCCCACCGACGCCCACAGTTCACCATACCACCCCCCATCAAGGGGAAAGAGAAAATTTCCCCCCCCTTCCCCGTCCCATACAATCCCCCCACTACTTTATTACAGAAAACTCTTTCTCTCTCCAGTCTAGTCCAACTTCTCCTCTACAATAAATGTCCACGCCTCTTCTGCCGTCTCGAAGTAGTGGTGTTTACCCTGGTGTGTAACCCACAGTCTCGCTGGCTGCAGCATTCCAAATTTAACTTTCTTTCTATGGAGCACTGCCTTGGCCCGATTGAAACTCGCCCTCCTTCTCGCCACCTCCGCACTCCAATCCTGGTACACGCGGATCACCGCATTCTCCCACCTGCAGCTCCGTGTCTTTTTCGCCCATCTCAGGACCATCTCCCTGTCTTTATAGCGGTGAAACCTCACCACTTTGGCTCGAGGTATTTCTCCCGCCTTTGGTCTTCGCGCGAGGACTCGATAAGCTCCCTCCACTTCCAAGGGGCCCGTCGGGGCCTCTGGTCCCAATAACGAGTGAAGCAATGTGCTCACATATGCCCGACGTCCGCCCCCTCTGCACCTTTGGGAAGACCCAAAACTCTTAAGTTCTTCCTCCTCGAGTTATTCTCCAGGGCTTCCAGCCTCTCTACACACCTTTTACGCAGTGCCTCGTGCGTCTCTGTCTTCACCACCAGGCCCTGTATTTCATCCTCATTCTCAGCAGCCTTCACATCACGAAGCTCCAACTCCTGGGTCTTCTGTGCCTCCTTTAGCCCTTCAATCGCCTGTAGCATCGGGGCCAACACCTCCGTCTTCAGCTCCTCCACACAGCGCCGCAGGAACTCTTGCTGTTCCGGGCCCCACACCGAACGGCCTCCTTCCGCCGCCATCTTGCTTCGTGCTTCCCTTCCTTGCCGCTGCTCCTGAGGATCCTCTGCAATCCAGCCACTACTCTCTTCTTTCTCCATATATATCCGGGGGGATTCCCTTCTATTTCACGCACAATGGTTATAGCCGTCAAAAATTGCCGTTGGGGCTCCTAATAAGAGCCCAAAAGTCCGTTCCAACGGGAGATGCCGAAACGTGCGACTCAGCTGGTCATCACCGCACCCGGAAGTCAATATTTATCTTTTGACCATCATCTCTGAAATATTTTCTGGTCATTATCATTTTGCTGTTTCTGGAAGGTTGCGATGTTCAAATTAAGACCATAAGACATAGGAGCAGAATTAGGCCACTCGGCCCATCGAGTCTGCTCCGCCATTCAATTATGGCTGATATTTTCTCCTCCCCATTCTCCCCATAACACCTGATCCCCTTATTAATCAAGAACCTATCTATCTCTGTCTTAAAGACACTCAGTGATTTGGCCTCCACAGCCTTCTGCGGCAAAGAGTTCCACAGATTCATCACCCTCTGGCTGAAGAAATTCCTCCTCATCTCTCTTTTAAAGGATCGTCCCTTTAATCTTGGGCTGTTTAGCACACTGGGCTAAATCGCTGGCTTTGAAAGCAGACCAAGGCACGCCAGCAGCACGGTTCAATTCCCGTACCAGCCTCCCCGAACAGATGCCGGAATGTGGCGACTAGGGGCTTTTCACAGTAACTTCATTTGAAGCCTACTTGTGACAATAAGTGATTTTCATTCATTTCATTCATCTGAGATGGTGTCCTCTGGTTCTAGTTTTTCCTACAAGTGCAAACATCCTCTCCACGTCCACTCTATCCAGACCTCACAGTATCTTGTACGTTTTAGTAAGATCCCCTCTCATCCTTCTAAACTCCAACGAGCCCAGAGTCCTCAAACGTTCCTCATACGACAAGTTCTTCATTCCAGGGATCATTCTTGTGAACCTCTTCTGGACCCTTTCCAAGGCCAGTACATCCTTCCTTAGATATGGGGCCCAAAACTGCTCACAATACTCCAAATGGAGTCTGACCAGAGCCTTATACAGCCTCAGAAGTACATCCCTGGTCTTTTATTCTAGCCCTCTTGACATGAATTGCTAACATTGCATTTGCCTTCTTAACTGCCGACTGAACTTGCGCATTAACCTTAAGAGAATCGCGAACAAGGACTCCCAAGCCCTTTGTGCTTCTGCTTTCTGAAGCATTTCCCCATTTAGAAAACAGTTTATGCCTAGATTCCTCCTTCCAAAGTGCATAAGCTCACACTTTTCCACATTGTATTTCATTTGCCACTTCATTGCCCACACCCCTAGCTTGTCCAAGTCCTTCTGCAGCCCCCTTGCTTCCTCAATACTAACTGTCCCTCTACAGATCTTTGTATCATCTGCAAACTTAGCAACAGTGCCTTCAGTTCCTTCTTCCAGATTATTAATGTATATTGTAAAAAGTTGTGGTCCCAGCACTGACCCCTGAGGCACACCACTAGTCACCGGCTGCCATCCTGAAAAAGACCCCTTTATCCCCACTCTTTGCCTTCTGCCAGTCAGCCAATCCTCTATCCATGCCAGGATCTTACACTGAACACCATGGGCTCTTAACTTATTTAACAGTCTCCTATGCAGCACCTTGTCAAAGGCCTTCTGGAAATCTAAATAAATCACATCCACTGGTTCTCCTTTGTCTAACTTGCTTGTTACCTCCTCAAAGAACCCTGACAGATTTGTCAGACACGACCTCCCTTTGACAAAGCCGTGCTGACTCAGTCCTATTTTATCATGCACTCCCAAGTGCTTCGCAATCTCATCGTTAATAACAGACTCTAAAATCTTACCAATGAACCAGCCTATGATTTCTCGTCTTCTGCCTCCCTCCCTTCTTAAAGAGTGGTGTTACATTCGCCACCTTCCAGTCCTCAGGGACCCTTCCTGCCTCCAGTGATTCCTGAAAGATCATCACCAATGCCTCCACAATATCCCCAGCTATCTCTTTTAGGACCCTGGGGTGTAGTCCATCCGGTCCAGGTGACTTATCCACCTTCAGACCTTTCAGTTTCCCCAGAGCCTTCTCCTTAGTAATGGTCACTGCACTCATCTCTGCCCCCTGGTTCTCTGGCATCCCACTGGTGTCTTCCACCATGAAGGCTGATGCAAACTAACTATTCAGTTCATCTGCCATTTCTTTGTTTCCTATTATTACTTCTCCAGCCACATTTTCTAGTAGTCCAATGTCTATTTTTGCCTCTCTCTTACCTTTGATATATTGAAAAAGTCTCTTCCTATCTTCCTTTATATTTATATACTAGCTAGCTTGCACTCATACTTCATCTTCTCCCCCCTTATTGCTTTTTTAGTTGTCCTCTGCTCGCTTTTAAAGGCTTCACAATCCTCTGGTTTCCCACTAATCCTCGCCACTTTGTATACTTTTTCTTTAGCCTTTATGCTGTCCTTGACATCCCTCGCCAGCCATGGATGCCTTGTCCTCCCCTTAGCATGTTTCCTCCTTCTTGGGATGAATTTCTGTTGTGCTTCCCTAATAACCCCCAAAAACTCCTGCCATTGCTGTTCCACTGTCTTCCCTGCTAGGCTCCTTCTCCAATCAACTCTGGCCAGCTCCTCCCTCATGTCTTTGTAGTTACCCTTATTTAATTGTAATACCGTTACATCTGATTGCAGCTTCTCCCTCTCAAACTGCAGGGTAAATTCTATCATACCTAAATTGCAACAATAAGTACACTTCAAAACACTCGATTGGCCGTACAGCTCTTTGGCATGTCCTCAGGTTGTGAAGTGTGCTCTAGAATTTCAAATACTTTCTTTCAAAGCATCACATATCTACTGATTATTTAATCTTACATTTCAGAGAAAACAGGCAGTTCAATATGAAAATTTGAGGAATGCATTTGCTGTTTTAACATGGGCCTTGAGTTCTTTCATTGCTCGAATATAGGTTAATTAATTGAGACCGGTGATATAAAAGATAGACTGCGGGCGGGATTCCCCATAGCCCGACGCCAAAATTGTGTTCGGCAATCAGGCGGAAAATGGGCTCTGATGCCGAAATCGGGGCTGGCGCCGGATTGACACCAGTCCGCCATGCTCTGCCCCCACCAAAATGCGATATCGTGCCACGTGGTGTTTTAGCACCAGTGGTGCGTCATCGGTGGGCTTACCCACAGTGCTCTGCCCTCGATGGGCCGGGTTGCCGACGGCGCGGGACACGTGTGGTTCCAGCGTTCGTGAACCCGGCGTCCTGGCTGCGGACTGTGTCCAGCCACACTCGGCCGGGATCCGTGCCGCTGGCCGTGGGGGCGTCTGCTTGGGCTAAGGGGACTGGTGGGTTGGCCCGATGGTGGCCAGGGGGCGGTGGGCGGGGTCGTGGTTTGCGGGTTAGGTTGTGCGCGCGGCCTGCGCCATGTTTTACGGCCAACCGGCGCAGGTCGTCAGCTGCGCGCTTGCGCAGCTCGGAACCCGGCCATTCTCCGGTCGTTTTCGGTGTGGGCGGCAGGGCTTTCAGTCGGCGCCAGTGCAAACCCCTCACCAGTACCGGAATTGGTGAGGGGTCGGCGCTGAATTTCCTGTCGTGCAAGTCGACACATTCTCGGCTGGCGTCAGCACTTAGTCCCCAGAACGGAGAATCGAGCCCTGTGAATTTCCTTGCAATTTCTCCTGCTTCACGATGGTCACTTTCGAACTGTGACACGGAAAACCCAGTTTGTTTGTGTAAATGGAGTTTCAGCTGATGGAGAAGTCCTGACGAAATTGTCAGCGGCGGCCTTAAGTCTCTGTGTTTCGATATTGCATTGCTGATTTCTCATTGCGCATTTCCTCACTGGACATTTCAGTCCAAACAGTCTGCTGCACCGTCCGCACAGCCAAACCATTGTCACCAGAAAGGTGTGTCGAAGTGTGACCTTATAATGTTGAAATTCAAATTAAACACAAACTGGGCTGGCTCCTTGCGGAACGTAGCTCGAATCGAAGATGCTATTTAAGGATGTCCTCCCCGGAAATCCTGAATTTGAATGTCAAATCCAGGCAGGGAATCTGCCTCGTTTTAAAAAGAGAGAAAGTCCACCATGACAAAACTTTGGAAACCTGAAAAGGAAATCGCTAAATGACAGGAGGGGGGGGTGGTGTATTCCTGGACTAATAATGCCGAGAATGAGAGTTGGAATCCCACCTCAGATTACGGGGGTGATTTTGAACACCGTCCGTGTCAGGGCTTAAATTCGAGAGAGAATTGAAAAACGTGATTCTCTCCGGCGAGATTGGGATATAATATCCCCCCCCACCAACCCTCACTGCTGGAGTAGTTTCAGAACCTGGGTGCCTAATTTTAATACATTAGCATGTCATTAGTGAGCACTCACTCCAGAATTGTCCCCCACTCATGGAATGTTTAGCGGGCAGCGGCACAACGTTACGCCAGCTCATTCACACCGTCCCAGCCAGCCAGAAAACAGTGAGGAGAGCACCACCCTCACCACCCTCACCACCCTCACCCCCTCACCACCCACACACCACCCTCACCACCCTCATCACCCTCACCACCCTCACCCCCTCACCACCCACACACCACGCTCACCACCCTCACCACCCTCACCACCCTCACCACCCTCACACCACCCTCACCACCCTCACCACCCTCACCACCCTCACCCCCTCACCACCCTCTCACCACCCTCACCCCCTCACCACCCTCTCACCACCCTCAGCCATTCACCCCCTCACCACCCTCACCCCCTCACCCTCTCACCCCCTCACCACCCTCACCCCCTCACCATCCTCACCACCTTCACCACCCTCACCCCCTCACCCTCCCACCCCCTCACCACCCTCACCACCCTCACCCCCTCACCACCCACACACCACCCTCATCACCCTCACCACCCTCACCCCCTCACCACCCACACACCACGCTCACCACCCTCACCACCCTCACCACCCTCACCACCCTCACACCACCCTCACCACCCTCACCACCCTCACCACCCTCACCCCCTCACCACCCTCTCACCACCCTCACCCCCTCACCACCCTCTCACCACCCTCAGCCATTCACCCCCTTACCACCCTCACCCCCTCACCCTCTCACCCCCTCACCACCCTCACCCCCTCACCATCCTCACCACCTTCACCACCCTCACCCCCTCACCCTCTCACCCTCTCACCACCCTCACCACCCTCACACCACCCTCACCCCCTCACCACCCTCACCCCCTCACACTCTCACCACCCTCACCCCCTCACCCTCTCACCACCCTCACCCCCGCACCCCCTCACCACCCTCACCACCCTCACCACCCATACCCCCTCACCACCCTCACCCCCCTCACCACCCTCACCACCCTCACCACCCTCACCCCCTCACCCCCTCACCATCCTCACCACCCTCACCATCCTCACCACCCTCACCACCCTCACCCCCTCACCCTCTCACCACCCTCACCCCCGCACCCCCTCACCACCCTCACCACCCTCACCACCCTCACCACCCATACCCCCCTCACCACCCTCACCCCCCTCACCACCCTCACCACCCTCACCACCCTCACCCCCTCACCCCCTCACCATCCTCACCACCCTCACCATCCTCACCACCCTCACCACCCTCACCCCCTCACCACCCTCACCCCCTCACCCCCTCACCCCTCACCATCCTCACCACCCTCACCACCCTCACCACCCTCACCCCCTCACCCTCTCACCACCCTCACCCCCTCACCCTCACACCACCCTCTCACCACCCTCACCCCCTCACCCACTCACCACCCTCACCCCCTCACCCCCTCACCACCCCCTCACCCCCTCATCCCCTCACCCCCTCACCACCCTCACCACCCTCACCCCCTCACCCCCTCACCACCCTCACCACCCTCACCCCTCACCCCCTCACCACCCTCACCCCCTCACCCTCTCACCACCCTCACCACCCTCACCACCCTCACCCCCTCACCCCCTCACCACCCTCACCCCCTCACCACCCTCACCACCCTCAGCACCCTCACCCCCTCACCCCCTCACCACCCTCACCCCCTCACCCCCTCACCACCCTCACCACCCTCACCCCCTCACCCCCTCACCACCCTCACCCTCTCACCACCCTCATCACCCTCACCCCCTCACCCCCTCATGACCCTCACCACCCTCACACCACCCTCACCACCCTCACCACCCTCATCAACCTCACCACCCCCTCACCACCCCCTAACCCCCTCATCCCCTCACCCCCTCATCCCCTCACCCCCTCACCCCCTCACCCCCTCATCCCCTCACCCCCTCACCACCCTCACCCCCTCACCCTCTCACCACCCTCACCCCCTCACCCTTTCACTACCCTCACCACCCTCACCCCCTCACCACCCTCACCCCCTCACCCTCTCACCACCCTCACCCTCTAACCACCCTCACCACCCTCACCCCCCTCACCACCCTCCCTCACCACCCTCACCACCCTCATCATCCTCACCACCCTCACCACCCTAACACCACCCTCACCTCCACCACACCACCCTCACACCACCCTCATCCTCTCACCACCCTCACACCACCCTCCCTCACCACCCTCACCACCCTCACCACCCTCACCACTCTCACACCACCCTCACCACCCTCCCACCACCCTCACCACCCTCACCACCCTCGCCATCCTCACCACCCTCCCACCACCCTCACCACCCTCACTACCCTCCCTCACCCTCTCACCACCCTCACCCCAACACCACCCCTTGCCCGATGGTGTGGAGGCTGTAGCAGGCCACCACAAGGTGGGCGACCCTCTCTGCGCTATGCTGGAGGCCCCTTTAGAGTGTGCCAGCATGAAGGCACCGCGCACACTGCCGGCAAGATGGCGGCCTTGCAGGCCAAGGCAATGGTAGTCTGTGCCTTGACACTGCCCCAGTCCTGTGTGAGGTCACCCCAGCCTGACGCCCACCCCCCTGCCACCCACCCCCCTTCCCCCGACCCTGGCAGTGCCCACCCCCAGCCAGCCCGGCCAGTGTCAAGACCGGCAGCCCACGGTCGCGCTTCTCCCTGTCCTCCCTCCTCCCCCTCCCTCATCCGCCATGGCGCCTCTTTCCCAATTTTTAAAAGCAGATGTGAGCCTCGCCATCGGGAATCCCCCCCCCCCCCCCCCCCCGGAGGCTATGAGTTCCAGAGATCCCGGAGAATACCCGGTCAGGCCCGATAATGATATGCTAACGGCATTGACTGTACCTGTGTGAAATCCCAAGTTTCTTTACCCATCAGTCTGGCCTGAATAAAAGTCGAGATGGATTTGCAGGTACAGCATTAGTTATTTTATTTAGCTTGCAAGCTTTCCTCAATTCTCAGGAGCACAAAGCACATCCTGCTTCGTAGACTTCTGGAATCAAGTGAGGCTGTAGAACAAAGGAGTCTGTACTGATACATTCAACTGGCATCAAGTTTCACATACACGATTCCCATAGGTCATCCTATATCCCTCCTGACCTGTTGATATATTCTGATTGGCTCACTTCCAATCCCCTCCTCTGGCCCCTATTACCCAGCATCCTTTTCTCCTCCTTTGGTGGACACACCTCTTCCTGCTTTGCCATGCGGTCTGAAATCCTTTGTCTGTGACCTCACCAGAATTAGACTGGCCTACCTCTACATTACATTAACTAATATCTCTAAAGTAACTATTTTATATCATGTGGTAGTATGTATTGGGGGTCATGTGGGACTGGACGCCCTAATGTCATTGGCTGACAGATCCCGGGTCCTGGTTGGCCGTTGACCTCTAGCTCCGCCCTGAAGGCGGAGTATAAGAAGCCGGAGTCTTCCCCCGCAGGCCAGTTTACTATCGAGCTGCGGGGAACAGACACGCTTAATAAAGCCTCATCGACTTCACTCTATTCGTCTCACGGAGTCTTTGTGCGCTACATATCACATTCGTCATTCCCTCCTATTATCATTCCATGATAACCGAACTATCCAATCCATAGCTACGGTTCCTCATCTAAAAAGATCCGTCGCTGCATTTCCAATTCCTGGCTTAGCCCCCCTTCATCTGCTGCACCCTCATGGATTTTATCAGTTAAGATTTTAGGGGCGTTGATCTGTTCCAGTGCACCCCGCATTCTACCCATCACACATTTAAGGATGGCTAGGCCCACAAAGATGCAGCCGATAGGCACCACTAAATACATGGCCATATTTATCAACCAGTCCTTCCAACCTCCAAATCCCCAGTTACCCCAAGAGCCAGGATCCTGCATTCCATCCAGGTGATCCCGTATGCGATCCATAAATTTAGTGATGTTAGCGGTCAAGTCCTGAACTCCCATGATACACTTGCCCTGCACTATGGCGCATACCCCACCCTCACGGGCCAGAAGATATCAAGAGCATACCGGTTCTGCATTGCAAACAACCGTAGCTGAGACAATTCCTTGGTTATTGCCCCGAGGGCTCCCAAGGTTTCATTTCCCAAGATGGTAAGGCCACAAATAAAATAATTCCTATTGCTGACAGCCAAGGAACCCCCCACACCTCCCAGTGTCAAGACGCTCAGAATCCCCCATCCGGCTGAGTGGCCCCGGTTGGGTGCGAGAACCTGAGGTTTTTTCCAGTTCTCGCAAAATTTAGCCGAGACTGCCCGGCGTGCTAACTGATTATGCAGCTTCCACGCCGAAGGGCAGGGGACTGTGGTAGGGACTAGAGTCCCAATAGCAATTTGGCGGGGAAATGGGGGTGACAAAACATTGGTCGCTGTGCCATTAAATAAAAAGTAGTATCCTTGTTCCGTGTGCAGGCTAGCATCACAATCAGTATATCGGTTGCGTAAGGATCCCCCAGTAGCCCAGTTTATCCAGCTTCAAAACGCCCATTCGGGCCGCCTAGCAATGCGGAAAGCCCTAGTCCCAACAGTGATATGAGAGACATTCGCCCAGCCACAAAGGAGCTGGAGGCCGGCGTTCAATGGAAAGCAAGTGGTGTTGTTACAAACGCATTGGCCAGACGCCTGGGTGATATGGCACCTCCTGTCCGTACAGGTGGGGAACAGACATGTTATATTCGTTTCCACCTCTACCAGCAAACAGCCGTATCCTTCACTGCTGAAACAATTCTCGTACGACCGGGAATCCCTATTGGGAGTGAAGTGGCTAGGTATATACGCCCTCCACCGTTGCAGCCTATCATACTGTGAATGGGAATTATCCCGAGGAAGGGGAAGGCAAATAGCCGGTGGTGCTGAACCCGGATCGTAAGGAAGAGTGACTTGCTTGGGCAGTGGCTCGGAATGCTGACAATGAACCACCGTTTGGGGAGTGCCCCAAAGCGGTGAAACATAAAATAACCTAGACACTGCTGCGGGGTTCGGGTAGCAGACAACCCATCCGTGGCCATACAAGCGGTGGTAAATCTGGTAGAAGAGATTCATACTACCCAGGTTTTCCTCAGTTTGGCCTTTAACTAACTTAAGTGTATCTCCCGGTAACCTACGTTCTAGCTGTACTTCCCTTCTCACACGCCCCGTCCTCTCTCTAGTCCCTCTCTCTTTCTCATAGCCTCTTCCTACGCTCTCCTGACGGCCTGATGTTACCTTTATTGCACCAATCTTAACACATCCAAAATCAAATTTACATGTACTCCAAAAACAAGGCAATGTCCATATAATGTTCCCTTCCCGTCGCCGGGACCGGTGCAATTGCTTCATGAGTCCTGCATTCTCCTTAACTTTGACAACCTTCCATGAGTCGATACCATGTCCTCGTATATGGGGGCAGCGAAGAACATCATCTTTGCATCGGTGATGTATCCTTGTAGATTGGCTGGGGTTACAAATGTAGTTAATATTCCCCTTTTCCATGTCCGTCGCCAATAACACTCCAAGCGAAGTGAGGCCAAATATCACACAGACGGTGCGTAGCCACCCCATCATGCTCCACACCTGTAAAATAGCACTGGAGAAGGGAGGCAGGTTAGTATCCAACCTTTTACAGTAGTGGAGATGGACTCAATTTACAGTGATGAAGGTGGACCCAAGCACTTCGCCCCTCCACTTTAACTGCTGTGGGGGTGGTAAGGAGAACTTGGAAGGGCCCGTCCCATCGCGGCTCCGACCCCTTCCTAGTCCAATTTTTGACCATGACATAACTGCCGGGCTGGACTGAAAGTGAGCTAGGTACTGGGGGCGATGGCTGGTGAGCCGCGCGGACCTGGCCACGGAGCTCCTTGAGCACCTGCGTGAGGGCTAGAACATAGGTGGTCATCTCTTCAGTCATATGGTGAAACTGAACCAGTCTAGGAACCTGCAGGCTCCAGGGAGTTCTAAGAGGCCTGCCATAAAGAATCTCGGAAGGAGAGAGCCGGGCTGGTCCCGCAGGTGTAACCCGCAGCTGAAAGAGGGCAACGGGGAGCAACTTAAGCCATGTCAGTCCCGTGTCTGCTCTTAATTTAGCCAATTTAGTTTTGAGGGTCTGATTGTGTCTCTCAACCAACCCGGCCGCCTGCGGTCTGTAAGCACAGTGTAACCTCTGGCGTATGCCCAACTGGGAGCAAAACTCCTTGTTAATTTGTCCAATAAAATGAGGCCCATTATCAGAACTTAACTGAGCTGGTATACCGTACCGGGGAATGATTTCCCGCATCAAGACTTTAACCACAGTAGCAGCTTTATTATCGATAGTGGGACGCCTCAACCCATCTGCTGAACACATCAGCAATGACCAAAACATATTTATAACATTGATATCTTTCCAACTCAATGTAATCCATTTGGAGTGTCTCAAAGGGACCACTGGGCAACGGGGTTTGCCCCATCCCACAAGGGATACCTTTTCCGGTGTTATATTGCTGACAAATCAAACACCGATTACTGATACTCTGGGCCAACCCCTGCATTTTAGGGTGCCACCAAGTGTCCAGCAACAAATCACTAGTCCCTCGAGCCCCACAATGAGTTGCAAAGTGTACACATTCGATGACCCATAAAGCCAGTACATCAGACATACAAGTCTGATGTGCTGGCGTGGTCCATAAAGAGGAAACAGAATCATATGTACAACCTAACCGTTTCCACATTTGTTTATCACTCTCAGGAGCGTCCTCCTGTAACCTTATGACGTCTTGGATGGTTGGCATTGACTTGTCAGAAGCAGACATATTTATAGTAGATCATTTAGTCTGACTTAACATTTTAGGCACCATCACTTGCTGAATTTGCGCGGCTGTCCGCGCTGCACAATCTGCTCGTTCATTACCAACGTCAACTGGGGTCTTACCATTTGTGTGGGCAGCGCATTTAATAACTGAAATCTGCGCGGGCATAAGGAGGGCCTGCAGTAGGTCATTAACCAAACCCCGGTGGGATATTTCCGTGCCTGCCGAGGTAAGGAATCCCCTATTCTTCCAGAGTTGTCCGAAGTCATGAACTACCCCGAAAGCATATCGGGAGTCAGTGTAAATATTTACCCGACGATCTACCCCAAGTATACATGCACGGGTGAGGGCAAAAAGTTTGGCTTGTTGAGCTGAATAAGGGGTCTGGAAAGCTGCCGCTTCTAGAATCAGACCATCCTGTTCTACGATTGCATAACCGGACAATCTCCGGCCAGTGGGGCTTACTAATGCACTGCCATCAACATACATAATCATGTCAGGTTGTTCTAACGGAATATCATTCAGATCGTCCCTTATTGTGGTAGTTTCCTGAATCAAGGCTAAACAGTCGTGACCAGGTGCGTCCTCATGGACAGGGGGACCGCTAAGAAAACAGGCTGGATTGATAGTGGTACAATATTTAAATGTCAGACGTGGATTGTTCAAAAGGTATATCTCATACCTATTCTGACGAGCTGCGGTAAGATGCTGAGTCTGCAGTTGCCCCAATAGTGCGATTACCGAGTGGGAGCTATACACCGTAATATCCTGTTGGAGAGTGATATTGGCAGCAGCCTGCAAAC
Organism: Scyliorhinus torazame; assembly: GCF_047496885.1. Classification (NCBI taxonomy): domain Eukaryota; kingdom Metazoa; phylum Chordata; class Chondrichthyes; order Carcharhiniformes; family Scyliorhinidae; genus Scyliorhinus; species Scyliorhinus torazame. The sequence goes on from NC_092713.1 coordinate 13,243,129, forward strand.
TATTGTATATCGCTGCCAAGATCTGGGTGCAAACAGGGTGGCCCAACGCCACTGGGTCGAGTTTGGAAGAGTAATATGCTACGGGCCGGTGCTTGTCCCCATGTTGCTGGGTGAGTACCGCTGTTGAACATCCTTCCAGAACAGTACAGTATATCTGGAATGGTCGGTCGTACAAGGGCCTCCCGAGGGCCGGTGCTTGTAACAAGGCCTGCTTCAGGCAACGGAAGGCCTCGAGTGCCTCGGTGGTGAGAGTAAAGTTCTCCCCTTCACTAGTGTAAGGCGTCAGCAGCTTTGTATAGACAGCGATGTTTGGTATCCACTGCCGACAATAATTCACCATACCCAGCCAATGACGAACCTCCTTGGCTATTGTAGGGGCGGGGAATTGGCATATTAGTTCAATCCTACTGGGTTCGAGACTTCTTTCTGTGGCTGTAAGTAAAACTCCTAAGAACTTAACCTTTCTCTGAGCCACCAAGACCTTTGCTTGTGAGACAACATAACCCAACGAGGATAGGTGGTTCAATAATTGGATCACATCATCCCTATTACTGGGCTCGTCAGGACTTGCCACCAATATGTCATCTACATACTGCACCAGAGTGGAACCATGCTCCAATGTCAAGACCTGGAGTTGGGTCTGCAGACATCTGGAGAAGAGTGTAGGTGAGTTGACGAACCCCTGTGGCAGTCGGGTCCAGGTATACTGCTGTCCTTTGTAAGTGAAGGCAAACAAATATTGGCTTTCAGTTGCAAGTGGGAGGGCAAAGAAGGCGTGCTGAAGGTCAATTATGGCGAAGACCCGGGCTTGAGCTGGAATTTGAGCCAGTATGTGGGCAGGGTTAGGAACGAGAGCATGTAACGGCTGTACAATGGCATTGATTGAACGTAAATCCTGTACTAATCGGTACTGGTCTGGTTTGGCTGGTTTAGGCACAGCAAGTATGAGGGTGTTACATTCTGATTGACAAGGGACCAAAATACCCTGTTGCAACAGCTCTTGAATTAATTTGTCTATAGACGGAGCAGCTTGGGATTTCAGGGGGTATTGCCGAATGGAAGGTAGCTTTACATGATCCTTAATCGTTACCTTAATAGGTGTAACATTTATCTTTCCCACTTGTGATGGGTATTCCGCCCAGACCTGTGGATTGACATATTCCAAAACATCATGTCCCCAGTGATGCTGCAGTCGAGTGTTAATTGTTTCAGGGACCTCAAAATATTTTATGGCAGTGCCGTCTGGCGTGACTTGAAGTGCGTACTCTGTTGGATCTGAATGATCCACTGCCCTCCTTACCATAGGCCCCAGATCCCTGGCATGGTACTGGTCGTGAACCTGACGTGTAATATGAGGGCTTACCGAAGCTGACTGTGGCCATAAATGTGGTGGTATTGTAACAAAATCGGCTGTACCTTCTTTTCCCGTGACTGTGGCTGTAACCTTGACTGGCCATTCGGTCCCAATTAATGGCCGGTATTTGTCCTCCATCTCCCTGTTTTGTCCAGTTCTGTCATAGGCCAGGGTAACGTGATGCAGTGAATGTTCAATGTCTAACGTCCACCACTGGGGGGGTGTGATAGAAATATAGCACTGTTGTCTCATCCTCCATGATTTAACCGTTACCCCCTCGTCTCCGCACTCTAGCTGTAGCTGGAAGATACACAGTAAATCTCGAGCCAACAAGTTACAGTCCAATCCAGTAGTCACTACAAACTGATGATCTGCAGGCTTATTCTCGTAAGTGACTGTCACAGGTTCAGAAATAGGATACTCACACACCTGTCCTTGGAACCCCGACAATTGCTGCGTGTGGTCGAATAGTGGTAGTCGAAGTTCTGATTGCACAGAAGACATGGCTGCTCCAATGTCGATTACAAATGAGTGATGTTGACCTCCTATCTGCAGAGAGATAATAGGTTCCCTGTCCGATTGGAGAGTCCTTATGACTAAATTAGCTAGTCAATCCTGTGTTGGGAAAGGGTTTGCCTGGGAGAAGTCAGTGTATCTCGTCTGTCCTCCCCTTGGTGGGTACCCCCTCCTTTGGGTCGGATAATCTCCTTCTACTGCCTGTTTTTTAAAGGGACATTCCTGTTGCCAGTGATCTGCACGGCCGCAATTAAAACATGCATTGCTCCCTCTATATCTGCCCCGTCCTCTTCTCCCAGTAGACCAATGGCCCCTCAGAGGGGGCGGCGGTTGTAAAGCTGTTGATGCATACGGTGGGCCATAAAAAGGAGCTGAGGGTCCCTTTGGGTGGGTTTGGTATCCTCCCCCTCGCTGATCCACCCACCCAAAGTCACAATATTGGGGCTCCTGCTGGTAAACTACCATTTCTGCCGCTTGTTGGGGTCGCAGATCATCCTTTTTCATTACATACTCAGTCTTAACCTTTGTAACTGAGCCTCCTTCCTGGCCTACACCCTCCTTCCAATAAAATCTGACTGCCCTTGCCATCTGGGAAGGGTCGTTCTCTGTCCAATTCATGTTATTACATTTCACAGCAGTAGCCACAGAAGGTAGTAGGCAATGCATTAACATAGCACAATATTGAGGGGAATTCTGACCATTTTGCTAGCATAATTCAAGTGATTAAGATAATTGCGGTACTTTGCTGGGGTTAAAACCTGCTGGACTAGGGCCCAGAGGTCCCTAGAATCAGCTTGATAAATTGAGATGGTAGTTCTCAAGGAATCCACGAAAGCAGCAGGAGATTTTTTTCTATCTGGGATTGTAGCCATAATAGCCATCATCTCACTGGGTGTCCATGGGAAGTAAATGTCTATCGTGGGTTGGGCCCCTGCAGTCACTGCATCCGGGTTTGGTATCTTCCTAATCGGCAACTGTCTCCGAATCTCACCAGGGGGCACTCTAGCTATTTCCTCTGGTTCTTCCAAGACTTCGACGTCTCTCCCTGTCACTAGAGAGAGTTCTTTCTGTTCAAAATCATCTGTTTCAGCTCCCTTTGTTCTCGAACCTTGCGGTTTCTCCTTGGTTTGGAGGGATTTAGGTGGTATGCTTAATTGTTTCTGGTTAGGATCAAGCCCTTCTCTCGCTGTCCGAGATCTGGTCCTAGAGCTAACTGGGCTTGCGGAACAGAGCTCCTCTTTCTCTACTGATCGTGAAGATGGTAAATCAGGACCCGCACTATCACCCAAAAGGGCTTGAGTTACTGGCATGATTGGAATCTGGGGAGCAGTGACTGGATATAAATTATTATACTCTGGTGGTTCTGGAATTAGTGCAGACAATGCTACAGGTGCAGTCGGAACTTTTAGTGACATTTCTAAATTATTGAATTTATCATTTTCTGTCAATTCAAGGCCAGCCATTGAACTACGTAGCTCATCTTTTGTTTGACCTGTGCCTGTCCTGTCTCTACTTGCGCGTTTTTTGAATGCACATTCCTTTTTCAAGACCTGTAATGTTTTTTGGTTACCCTGTTCACTAATTGGAATTCCCATTTAAAGGGCATTGTCCTGCCAACTAGATAACATGATCTTATCTCTTTCCTCTTGACAATATTGCCTCCATAATCCAATTAATTCTTTTGCTTTCATACTTTGACTCTTTTTCCAGAGGTGTCCCTGGATTTTCTTACTAATCTCTAGGTCTTTGGTGCCCCCTAGTGGCCATTCATCCCCCATTTTACTTCTTAACAGTGCTGACATTTTCCTAAAATCCTTTGCTTTATCCGGATACATATCGCATAATATTTGCAGTGGCATGCCTGGATCATTTGTGCTATCCAAGGAATTCCCCATAATCTCAACTAGTCCTCAGAACTGCGTTTTTCGCCACTACAGTTCAAGGGTACAATTTTAGCTTAATCAACTATAGATTTAAAACACTCACACATGGAATTGAATCATCTTCAGATTTAAAAACACTTATACTGGACTGAACCTTCACTACTGAAGTCCCATCAGCCCTTAAACACTTATACTGGACTGAACCTTCACTACTGAAGTCTCATCAGCCATAAAAACACTTATACTGGACTGAACCTTCACTACTGAAGTCTCATCAGCCATAAAAACACTTATACTTGGAATTGAATCATCATTTTAGATGTCCCATCAACCCAAAACCTAACCCAAGTCGAATCAACAATATGAAATCCCATCAATTAAATATCTAATCCCCAGACTGACCTTTGATTTCGTCGAGACGATCTTTCCGTACCAACCGCGAGTGACCAGACTAATCAGACGATAAGAAGAGGGGAAAAATCAATGCGTGGTCATTTTCCAGCTTTTCATTGTGGGCCCTTTTTCCCCATCCTCCTGTTCATAATCAGTCTAATTCTGATTTCGCAGTTGGTCAGAACCGTCTTGAGAAATCCCGGGTTTTCGGCACCAATTGTGAAATCCCAAGTTTCTTTACCTGTCAGTCTGGCCTCAATAAAAGTCGAGATGGATTTGCAGGTACAGCATTAGTTATTTTATTTAGCTTGCAAGCTTTCCTCAATTCTCAGGAGCACAAAGCACATCCTGCTTCGTAGACTTCTGGAATCAAGTGAGGCTGTAGAACAAAGGAGTCTGTACTGATACATTCAACTGGCATCAAGTTTCACATACACGATTCCCATAGGTCATCCTATATCCCTCCTGACCTGTTGATATATTCTGATTGGCTCACTTCCAATCCCCTCCTCTGGCCCCTATTACCCAGCATCCTTTTCTCCTCCTTTGGTGGACACACCTCTTCCTGCTTTGCCATGCGGTCTGAAATCCTTTGTCTGTGACCTCACCAGAATTAGACTGGCCTACCTCTACATTACATTAACTAATATCTCTAAAGTAACTATTTTATATCATGTGGTAGTATGTATTGGGGGTCATGTGGGACTGGACGCCCTAATGTCATTGGCTGACAGATCCCGGGTCCTGGTTGGCCGTTGACCTCTAGCTCCGCCCTGAAGGCGGACTATAAGAAGCCGGAGTCTTCTCCCGCAGGCCAGTTTACTATCGAGCTGCGGGGAACAGACACGCTTAATAAAGCCTCATTGACTTCACTCTATTCGTCTCACGGAGTCTTTGTGCGCTACATATCACATTCGTCATTCCCTCCTATTATCATTCCATGATAACCGAACTATCCAATCCATAGCTACGGTTCCTCATCTAAAAAGATCCGTCGCTGCATTTCCAATTCCTGGCTTAGCCCCCCTTCATCTGCTGCACCCTCATGGATTTTAACAGTTAAGATTTTAGGGGCGTTGATCTGTTCCAGTGCACCCCGCATTCTACCCATCACACATTTAAGGATGGCTAGGCCCACAAAGATGCAGCCGATAGGCACCACTAAATACATGGCCATATTTATCAACCAGTCCTTCCAACCTCCAAATCCCCAGTTACCCCAAGAGCCAGGATCCTGCATTCCATCCAGGTGATCCCGTATGTGATCCATAAATTTAGTGATGTTAGCGGTCAAGTCCTGAACTCCCATGATACACTTGCCCTGCACTATGGCGCATACCCCACCCTCACGGGCCAGAAGATAGTCAAGAGCATACCGGTTCTGCATTGCAAACAACCGTAGCTGAGACAATTCCTTGGTTATTGCCCCGAGGGCTCCCAAGGTTTCATTTCCCAAGATGGTAAGGCCACAAATAAAATAATTCCTATTGCTGACAGCCAAGGAACCCCCCACACCTCCCAGTGTCAAGACGCTCAGAATCCCCCATCCGGCTGAGTGGCCCCGGTTGGGTGCGAGAACCTGAGGTTTTTTCCAGTTCTCGCAAAATTTAGCCGAGACTGCCCGGCGTGCTAACTGATTATGCAGCTTCCACGCCGAAGGGCAGGGGACTGTGGTAGGGACTAGAGTCCCAATAGCAATTTGGCGGGGAAATGGGGGTGACAAAACATTGGTCGCTGTGCCATTAAATAAAAAGTAGTATCCTTGTTCCGTGTGCAGGCTAGCATCACAATCAGTATATCGGTTGCGTAAGGATCCCCCAGTAGCCCAGTTTATCCAGCTTCAAAACGCCCATTCGGGCCGCCTAGCAATGCGGAAAGCCCTAGTCCCAACAGTGATATGAGAGACATTCGCCCAGCCACAAAGGAGCTGGAGGCCGGCGTTCAATGGAAAGCAAGTGGTGTTGTTACAAACGCATTGGCCAGACGAGTCGAGATGGATTTGCAGGTACAGCATTAGTTATTTTATTTAGCTTGCAAGCTTTCCTCAATTCTCAGGAGCACAAAGCACATCCTGCTTCGTAGACTTCTGGAATCAAGTGAGGCTGTAGAACAAAGGAGTCTGTACTGATACATTCAAATGGCATCAAGTTTCACATACACGATTCCCATAGGTCATCCTATATCCCTCCTGACCTGTTGATATATTCTGATTGGCTCACTTCCAACCCCTTCCTCTGGCCCCTATTACCCAGCATCCTTTTCTCCTCCTTTGGTGGACACACCTCTTCCTTGCTTTGCCATGCGGTCTGAAATCCTTTGTCTGTGAACTCACCAGAATTAGACTGGCCTACCTCTACATTACATTAACTAATATCGGTAAAGTAACTATTTTATATCACATTCGTCACCTGCGGCGTTGAACGCACTGACGCCGCTGTCGAGGCACCGGAGAATTGCGATTTGGCGTGGAACGGGCGCCCACCATGGTTCTGACTGTAAAATCGATTCTCCGCCCATTCGCATTTCCCGAGTCCGGCATCAGGCGACGGAGAATCCCTCCAAATATCTTTACATCACACGCTTATTTAATAAATTTCAAATTGTGCTGTGGAAGACATTCAGCATTGTGTCTGGAACGGGCATTGTTGCAAACCTAGTTCCTCTTTGTTTAATTCCCATTTGCTTTTATATGGCAGGAGAAGGCCACGTACCACGAGGTCTGGTATGAAGACCCAGAGAGCCTGTCACTCAAATCAACCATCATGAGGAAATTGAAACTTGGTGGTATAGGTGTCTGGTTTGGAAATAACCTCAATTACAGCGTGAATCCAACGGCAGCAGTGCAAACTGAAGACATGTGGAACTCGCTGTGCTCTCTCAGAAGGAAGTGGAGAGTTTGAGCCAATTAACCTCCACAGAATGTGATGACCCAGCTTTGCAAATAAACCGAGCAAAAAGTGAATTATCTTCCAACTTTAGAACTGAAACTAATGTAGATCTTGACAACAGATTGAATATTTTACCAAATCTATTTAATGGAAAGAAAATGTGATTTGTATGACAAGATCTGGTTAGTTCAGACATTTTTGTAAGTTGTTTATAAAATCTGCCAAATCCGTGACAACTGTCATATTGATTAATGACAGGCTCGAACTTGTCAGCAAATATTTGCTGTTCAACAAATTTTCAAATCTGAGGTACTAATACAAAGAACAAAGAACAATACAGCACAGGTACAGGCCCTTCGGCCCTCCAAGCCTGGGCCGACCATGGTAGCTACCTAAACTAAAACTGTCTGCACTTACGGAGTCCGTATCATGAGACCATAAGAGCATAAGAACTTGGAGCAGGAGTAGGCCATCTGGCCCCTCGAGCCTGATCCGCCCATTCAATGAGATCATGGCTGATCTTTTGTGGACTCAGTTCCACTTTCAGGCCCGAATACCAGAACCCTTCTTCCCTTTATTCTTCAAAAAACTATCTATCTTTATCTTAAAAACATTTGATGAAGGAGCCTCAACTGCTTCACTGGGCAAGGAATTCCATAGATTCACAACCCTTTGGGTGAAGAAGTTCCTCCTAAGCTCAGTCCAAAATCTACTTCCCCTTATTTTTAAGCTATGCCCCCTAGTTCTGCTTTCACCTGCCAGTGGAAACAACCTGCCCGCATATATCCTATCTATTCCCTTCATAATCTTATATGTTTCTATAAGACCCCCCTTCATCCTTCTAAATTCCAACGAGTACAGTCCCAGTCTACTCAGCCTCTCCTCGTAATCCAAACCCTTCAGGTCTGGGATTAACCTAGTGAATCTCCTCTGCACACCCTTCAGTGCCAGTACGGCCTTTCTCAGGTAAGGAGACCAAAACTGAACACAATACTCCAGATGTGGCCTCACTAACACCTTATACAATTGCAGCATAACCTCCCCAGTCTTAAACTCCATCCCTCTAGCAATGAAGGACAAAATTCCATTTGCCTTTTTAATCACCTGTTGCACCTGTAAACCAACTTTTTGCGACTCATGCACTACCACACCCAGGTCTCTCTGCACAGCAGCATGTTTTAATATTTTATCATTTAAATAATAATCCCTTTTGCTGTTATTCCTACCAAAATGGATAACCTCACATTTGTCAACATTGTATTCCATCTGCCAGACCCTAGCCCATTCACTTAACCCATCCAAAGCCCTCTGCAAACTTCCGGGGCGAGGTGGGGGGTCCCAGTGAGACGGAGTGGCGTGAACCACTTCGGCGTCGGGCCACCCCAAAGGTGCGGAATCCTCCGCACCATCAGGGGCTAGGCCGGCGCCGGAGTGGTTTGCGCCCCACTGGCCGGCTTGGAAGGCCTTTGGCGCTGCGCCAGCCAGGGCTGAAGAGATTCCGACGGCCGGCGCGGGTCCGCGCATGCGCGGGACATCAGCGTCTGCTGACGTCATCCCAGCGCATGTGCGGGGGGGGGGTTCACCTTCGCGCCGGCCATTGCGGAGGCTTACACAGCCGGGCGCGGAGGAATAGAGTGCCCCCACGGCACAGGCCCGCCCGCAGAGAGGTGGGCCCCGATCGCGGGCCAGGCCACTGTGGGGGCACCCCCCGGGGCCAGATCGCCCCGCACCCCCCCGAGGACCCCAGAGCCCGCCCGCGCCGCCAGGTCCCGCCTGTAAGGGACCTACTCCAATTTATGCCGGCGGGAGACCTGCATAGAACGGGTGGGACTTCGGCCTATCGCGGGCCGGAGAATCGCCGGGGGGGGGGCTGCTGCCAGCAGCTGCCGACCGGCGCGGCGCGATTCCCGCCCCTGCCAATTCTCCGGCACTGGAAAATTCGGCAGTCGGCGGGGGCGGGATTCACGCCGCACCCCGGCGATTCTCCGACCCGGCGGGGGGTCGGAGAGTCCCGTCCCCAGTATCCTCTGCACTTTTTGCTTTACCACTCGTCCGAGTGTCATCTGCAAACTTGGACACATTGCACTAGGTCCCCAACTCCAAATCATCGATGTAAATTGTGAACAATTGTGGGCCCAACACTGATCCCTGAGGGACACCACTAGCTACTGATTGCCAACCAGAGAAACACCCATTAATCCGCATTCTTTGCTCTCTATTAATTAACCAATACTCTATCCATGCTGCTACTTTACCCTTAATGCCATGCATCTTTATGTTATGCAGCAACCTTTTGTGTGGCACCTTGTCAAAAGCTTTCTGAAAATCTAGATATACCACATCCATTGGCTCTGCGTTATCTACCGCACTGGTAATGTCCTCAAAACATTCCACTGAATTAGTTAGGCACGACCTGCCCTTTATGAACCCATGCTGCGTCTGCCCAATTGGACAATTTCCATCCAGATGCCTCGCTATTTCTTCTTTGATGATAGATTCCAGCATCTTCCCTACTACCAAAGTTAAGCTAACTAGCTTATAATTACCCGCTTTCTGCCTACCTCCTTTTTTAAACAGTGGTGTCACGTTTGCTAATTTCCAATCCGCCGGGACCACCCCAGAGTCTAGTGAATTTTGGTAAATTATCACTAGTGCATTTGCAATTTCCCTAGCCATCTCTTTTAGCACTCTGGGATGCATTCCATCGGGGCCAGGAGACTTGTCTACCATTAGCCCCATTAGCTTGCCCATCACTACCTCCTTGGTGATAACAATCCTCTCAAGGTCCTCACCTGTCATAGCCTCATTTCCATCAGTCACTGGCATGTTATTTGTGTCTTCCACTGTGAAGACCGACCCAAAAAACCTGTTCAATTCCTCAGCCATTTCCTCATGTCCCATTATTAAATCTCCCTTCTCATCCTCTAAAGGACCAATATTTACCTTAGCCACTCTTTTTTGTTTTATACATTTGTATTCTTCCATTCCCACCCTATTCATATACTTGTCTAGATGCCCCTTAAATGCCGCTATCGTACCTGCTCCCACCCCCTCCCCAGGCAGCGCGTTCCATATATTTACCACCATCTGTGTACAAACCTTGCCTCGCACATCTGTTCTAAGCTTTTCCCCACGCACTTTAAACCTATGTCCTGTCGTACTTGACTCTCCTACCCGAGGAAAGAGCGTCTGACTATCCACTCTGTCCATGCCACTCATAATCTTGTAGACCTCTATCAGGTCGCCTCTCAACTTCCAGTTCCAGTGAGAACAGACCGAGTTTATCTAACCTCTCCTCATAGCTAATGCCCTCCATACCAGGCAACATCCGAGTAAACCGCTTCTGTACCCTCGCCAAAGCATCCACATCCTTCGGGAAGTGTGGCGACCAGAATTGTACACAATATTCCAAATGAGGCCAAACTAAGGTCCTGTACAGCTGAAACATGACTTGCTAGTTTTTAATATTCAATGCCCTGACCGACGAAGGCCTTGACCGCCTTATCCACATGCGTTGCCACTTTCAGTGATCGGTGGACATGGCCAGATCTCTCTGCCTGTCAGTACTCACAAGAGTTCTACCATTTACTGTGTAATTCCTACATGCATTGGACCTTCCAAAATGCATTTCCTCACACTTGTTCGGATTAAACTGCATCTGCCATTTCTCCGCCCAAGACTCCAATCAGTTTATATCCTGCTGTATCCTCTGACAATCCTCTTCACTCTCCGCAACTCCACCAATTTTTGTGTCGTCTGCAGACTTATTTCAGACCAGCTACATTTTCTTCCAAATCATTTGTATACACCACGAACAACAAAGGTCCCAGGACTTTGTGGGCAGCATGGTAGCATTGTGGATAGCACAGTTGCTTCACAGCTCCAGGGTCCCAGGTTCGATTCCGGCTTGGGTCACTGTCTGTGGGGAGTCTGCACACCCTCCCCGTGTGTGCGTGGGTTTCCTCCGGGTGCTCCGGTTTCCTCCCACAGTCCAAAGATGTGCAGGTTAGGTGGATTGGCCATGATAAATTGCCCTTAGTGTTGGGTGGGGTTACTGTGTTATGGGGGACAGGGTGTAGGTGTGGACCTTGGGTAGGGTGCTCTTTCCAAGAGCCGGTGCAGATTCGATGGGCTGAATGGCCTCCTTCTGCACTGTAAATTCTATGAAACTGATCCCTGCGGAGCGCCGCTAGTTACAGCCTTCCTTTCCGCCTCATTCCTGCACTGTCTGAGGCCTTTGTTCATGTATATGCTGTCTGTTTTATGCACAGCTTCATTCTGGATGAGGATTTTATTTGGCCGTTTGTGACCATTATTAATGTTTCGTTCCTTCCAGTGACATGGTTGAATGAGCCGTGAATCAGATTGCCCATTTCCTGCTTGTTCTTGAATCACAATATACATGTCAACAATGCAACCGGCTGACATTTTAATCCTTATGAAATATTTCTGATTGTCTATTTCCAAAATGCACTTTGTTTTTTTTTTCCATGTATCTGAATTTACAAAAACAAAATGCTGTTTCCAAAGTCATTCATTTAGCTGTGGATTGTGTGAATATCAAAAAAAATGTTTTATCTGTTCATGGGCCTCTCAGGCTGTGCCAGCATTTATTGCCCATCCCTAATTACCCTTGAGCTAACCACGTTGCTGTATGTCTGGAGTTACATGTAGGCCAGACCAGGTAAGGACAGCAGATTTCCTTCCCTAAAGGACATTAGTGAACCAGATGTTTTTTTTTACCACAATTGACAAAGATCATCATTAGACTTTTTAATCCCATATTTTTTTTAAAAATTGAATTCAAATTTCACCCCCAGCAGTGGCAGGATTCGAACCTGGGGCTCAGAGAATTACTCTGGATTTTGGTTAACTAGTTCCAGCGACAATACCACTCCGCCACCCCTCCCCTAATTTTGCATCAGGTTAAAAAAACTCTCCCAGTCCAATTGCGTCAAATATATCTGATGGTTCGTAGTTATTCATCTTTCCTCCTCTTTCCCCAACTGGCATTTGTTCAGCAAATTGGCACAAGTAGGGCCCAGGGGGAACTTGGGCTGCGGAGCACCCCGATCAAAGAACAACAAAGAACAAAGAAATGTACAGCACAGGAACAGGCCCTTCGGCCCTCCAAGCCCATGCCGACCATACTGCCCGACTAAACTACAATCTTCTACACTTCCTGGGTCCGTATCCTTCTATTCCCATCCTATTCATATATTTGTCAAGATGCCCCTTAAATGTCCCTATCGTCCCTGCTTCCACTACCTCCTCCGGTAGCGAGTTCCAGGCACCCACTACCCTCTGTGTAAAAAACTTGCCTCGTACATCTACTCTAAACCTTGCCCCTCTCACCTTAAACCTATGCCCCCTAGTAATTGACCCCTCTACCCTGGGGAAAAGCCTCTGACTATCCACTCTGTCTATGCCCCTCATAATTTTGTATACCTCTATCAGGTCGCCCCTCAACCTCCTTCGTTCCAGTGAGAACAAACCGAGTTTATTCAACCGCTCCTCATAGCTAATGCCCTCCATACCAGGCAACATTCTGGTAGATCAGTGACACATCACTGAACACCGTCCTCCTGACAACGTTCAGCGGAGGATTCAGAGATCTCCATTTGCCAACTGGGGATGCTGTTGCCTGTCTTGGCAATCACTGCACACATGGAAACAAAATGGCCAACGTACAAAGCTGATCATTTCTGTTGACTGAGTGGGGTTGGGCACATCTCCCATTTTCTCTGTGTTTCTAATTGTACCCAGCAACAATTGTAATGGACTTTCAATCTGATCCTGTCTTTTTCTGCATCAATGTGGTGTTATGGGAGAGGTGTTTTCAGAACCCCAAAATGTATCATGGAGTTCAACCAACCCCTCCCCTTTAATGGATTGTTGCTTTTGAAGCACACGGCTTGTTCCCCAGGTGTGATATTACAATTATGGACTAGTGGTTTTTAACACAAAACAATGTTTATTCCATGAACTCAATTTAACCTTTTAAATAAACATTGGATCACTTAACACCCCTTACTTCAAAGATAACCCCGAAACTAATACAAGACTAAATATCCCTCAAAATGTTCCTTTAAACATCCAAAAGACTTCACCTTTAACAACAGACATGAGGTTACATTCAATATATTTATAGTCTTTGGATTTGCAGACATCCACAGACCAGTTCTGTGTTTGCTTCTTGCAGCTCTTTGCAAAACAAACAGACACTTCCAGCTTTCTCCTCAAACTGGCTTTTTCCTTTCAAGCATCTCACAGCAAACCAGCCAGGCACCTTTTAGCTGCTCTCTCCCAAAACTGAAACTAAAAACCTCAAAATGGCACAGCTGAAACCCAGCTCAACCCACACTCTGACATCACTGCATTTCTTAAAGGTACATTGCTTAAAGGTACTCTCACATGACAGTGGTTTCAGTCACTTTGTGTAGAGGATCCTGGTCTAACCAGCTCCTAGATAAGAAAACAACTGCGGCAGGAAAATTGCAAGAATAAAGTTAAATCGCGACTGAGCTACAGAAATGAGAAATAAAATGATGTCTTTTAGTGACGAGAAAAGCCATTGGCTGCGATCCTCCTGATTGGCGATAGTCCCACCAACAAGAAAACCAGAGTGATTCTCACGGGCGCTAGGAAGAACCCCGACCATTCTATGGCACTTGGAAAAGGTTTTCATCTCTAGCAGTTTTCCAGTGCCATTTAATGGTTGTGTTCACTTATCAAACCTAGATCCTGAGACACCATTTTTGCAACAACACCTTAAGATGTGAGTATATCGAAAGCTGAATTCTGTAGATCCCTGATTTATGTTGCCTTGGTACCAGTGTCTTCAGCACGCTGGACTCGAATATCCTTTCTGAATTCTCATTCACTCTTTCTCCCCTCTTTTTAAATTTAGAACACCCAATTCATTTCTTTTTCCAATTAAGGGGCAATTTAGCCTTCCACCGACCCTGCACATCTTTGCGTTGCACGCAAACATGGGGAAAATGTGCCAACGCCACACGGGCAGTGACCCAGAGCCGGGATCGAACCTGGGACCTCGGCAGCATGAGGCAGCAGTGCTAACCACTGCGCCACTCTGCGTTTCTCTCGCCCCTCTTTTAAGAATCTTCTTAAAAGCCAGCTTCTTGACCAAACTATCTCGACACCCATCCTAAACAAAAGAGACTGCTCTATCCACAATCATTCACTCCCTCCACCATTGATGCACAGTGGCAGCTGTGCGCACCATCTACAAGGAATCACAAAAGCTCCTCAGGCAGCACCTTCCAAAACCCCAACTGCAGCCATCTAGAACAAGGACAGAAGACACATGGGAACAGAACCACATGCAAGTTCCTTTCCAAGCCACTCACCATTCTGACTTGGAGTTACATCGCCGTTCCTTCACTGTCCCTGGGTCAAAATCATGGAACTCCCTCCCTGCACCATAAAGACTGCAACAGTTCAAGAAGGCAGCTCACCACCACCTCTTCAAGGGTAATTAGGGATAAGGAATGAATGCTGGCCTAGCCCACATCCCAAGAATGAATTTTGAAAATGCACTTGAAGTGTCCTCACATCAAGAGTGGGAAAATTGGATTAAGCTGGATGGCTCTATGTTTGCTGCTGTGGACATGATGGGCTGTCAATGATCCCTTTGATTCTGTGACTTCAAATATTCCAAACCTATCCGGAGAAAGTAAGGGAGATGAGCGTTTGTAGAGCAGGTTAAGAGGAGTTTTGGTAGAGATTTCCCAAAATATTGTTTGAGCCAATTCAATGAGGTGAAAGTGTTTCTTAAGCCCCTGTTTACCCGTCCGCACGGCCCTCAGAGCTGGACCATCCGACGCCGGGTGTTAAGGGCCGGTGCGGACATGACGAATCCCATTGCGTCTACTAAAAGCAGCAGACTCTTGTTCATAAATGAGGCTCCATTATTGGAGACAACCACCTCAGCGATTCCATGGGCCAAAAAAGAAGTCCGCAGGCACTCCACGGTCACCCGGGATGTGATAGACGTCATGTTGTGGAGCTCCACCCTCTTTGAGTGGATGCCCACCACAATCGGAAACATCACCCCCCAAAAAAGGCCCGACCGGCGAAGCCCTCATGGATGTGGCCACTCTTAGGGATCTAGGGGCGCCACTGCACAAAAGGAAATAGTTATAGTTCATGAAGGTTAATTATCTCAGTTCCAGGGCATCACTGCAGGGGGTTCCCCAGTGTAGTTGCTTAGACCCATTGTTATGGGCGAGGCGTTTTCAGAACCCCAAAATGTATCATGGCGTTCAACCAACCTCTCCCTTTAATGGATTTGTGGCTTTTCCGAGCACACGGCTTTTCCTTAGGTGTGGGATTACAATTATGGACACGTGGGTTTTTAAAACACAAAACACTGTTTATTCCATGAACTCAACTTAACATCTTAAATAAACATTGGATCTCTTAACACCCCTTCCTTCATAGATAACTCAGAAAATATTGCAACAGTAAATAACTCCTTAAAATGTTCCTCCAAACTTGCAAGAGGCTTAACACCTTTAAACAAAATCACATCAGGTTAAAGGCTTTACTTTAAATCATCCAAATGATCCAGAGATGGTCTCTCATGGCAGACATCGCAGCAACTCCAGCTCTTTTCAAACTTGCAGTTCTCTGGAAACACACAGACACTGCTTTTAAACTGAAATTAAAAACCTGCAAAACACAGACTGCAAAATGGCTGACCTGAGCTGAGCTCCACCCACTCTATAACATCACTGTTTTCTTAAAGGTACATTGCTTAAACATCCAGTTCTTAAAGGCATTCTCGCATGACACCTCCCCCCAAGACAAAAAAAACCCCATCAACTTCAAGATGGTATCATTTTTCACTTTTGCACTATCCACTAAGAAATGTACACAGTAAATATATTTTATTGTTTCTTTTAAAAAAGCAACACATGCAAACAGGTATAATAATATAGTCCATTTTTCTTTGTTCTTCTTCCTCCAATCGAAATCCTTCTCGATTGACAGTCTCTTTGAACAAAGTCTCTGCACGATCCATCCATTCCTCTACTTCTCGGCATTTCTGTTTAAAGTCAGATACTTTAGTTCAATCTGACCACAGAGTCCCCTGCAATTCTCCCACACAGGAGCATTGGTGATCACAGCTTTCAGGCAGTCAAATGCCTGTTGAAAGTCCGCTGTCCATTGACATTTTTTTCGTTTCTTCAGCAATTCCATTAGTGGAGTAATCACGCCACAAAACTTTTGCACAACTGTTCGATCAAATCCACTCATGCTAAGAAATCGCATTATTTCCCTTCGTCGTGAGGAAAATGGAAACTCCGCAAGGAAAGTGATTCAGGCTTCTCCAAATTCACTTTCGGCTAGATTCATCACCAAACCCACCTCCTGAAGTCGATCGAAGAATTCCATACGATGTTTTAAATGTTCAGTCCATGTCTGGAAGTTGGAAATAAAAGCAGATTGTCCCACTATCTCAATGCAATCCTTCAAACGTGGGATAGGATAAGAGTCCGTTCTTGTAACTGCATTCATCTTTCTATAGTCCACACACAACCGTTGGGTACCCTCTGGTTTAGGTACCATCACTATGGGTGAGCTCCATTGGCTGCAACCCACTTCAATTATGCCATTCTTCAGTATATTCTCAATCTCTCTGTTAACCTGTGCCAATTTTAAAGGATTAAGTCTATATGGATGTTGTTTGATAGGAACAGTATTTCCCACATCTACATCATGTATAGCCATTTTAGTACTTCCCAATTTATCTCTACAAACTTGCCCATGTGATATCAATAACTCTTTCAGGTCAGTTTGTTTTTCCTCTGGAAGGTAACTTAACAATTCTTCCCAATTTCTAAGAACATCCTCATTTTCCAATTTAATTTGAGGTATGTCAAATTCACAGTCATCTGGATTTGGTTTGTCACTTTGAGATAGAATCATTAAAACCTCCTTTTTCTCTCCTTCCCTTTCAAACAGATTCACATGACACACTCGGTGAGTCTTCCTTCTATCTGGTGTTTTTACCACATAATTCACCTCACTTAATTTCCTTTCAATCTGATACGGTCCACAAAACCTAGCTTTTAAAGGCTCCCCTACCACTGGTAACAACACTAAAACTTTATCCCCACTGGCAAAACGACGAACTTTGGATTTCTTGTCCACTACCCGTTTCATCACATTTTGTGCAACTTTCAAATATTGTCTAGCCAATTCACCTGCTCTATTTAATCGTTCCCTAAAATTTGACACGTAATCCAATAGTGTAATTTCCGATTTCTCACCCACCAATTTTTCCTTCATCGATTTAAGTGGCCCTCATACCTCATGACCAAACATTAGTTCAAAAGGACTAAATTTGGTAGACTCATTAGGTGCATCCCTAATTGCAAACAATACGAATGGGATTCCTTTATCCCAATCCTCTGGATAATCTTGACAATAAGCCCTCAACATTGTCTTTAATGTCTGATGCCACCTTTCTAACACTCCCTGCGATTCTGGATGGTACGCAGCTGATTTAAATTGTTTTATTCCTTAGCTATCCATAACTTCTTTGAATAATTTGTTCCTTGATCCAATTGAATTTCTTTGGGTAGTCCATATCTAGTAAAGAATTGAAGTAACTCCTCCACAATCCTTTTAGCTGTAATATTACCTACTGGAATGGCCTCTGGAAACCTAGTAGATGCATTCATTATAATCAAAAGATATTGATTCCCACTTTTTGTTTTAGGAAGCGGTCCTACACAATCGATTAGGACCCTTGTAAAAGGATCCTCAAATGCTGGAATAATATTAAGGCGTGGTTTTATCACTGCTTGAGGTTTCCCTATCACTTGACATGTGTGACATGATTGACAAAATTTAACTACATCTTTATGTAGTCCAGGCCAATAAAAATGTTTCTGGATTTTAGCTTGAGTTTTCCTTATTCCCAAATGACCTCTGACTGGTACCGCGGGTGGGATCATAGAATCATAGAATTTACAGTGCAGAAGGAGGCCATTTGGCCCATCGAGTCTGCACCGGCTCTTGGAAAGAGCACCCTACCCAAGGTCAACACCTCCACCCTATCCCCATAACCCAGTAACCCCACCCAACACTAAGGGCAATTTTGGACACTAAGGGCAATTTATCATGGCCAATCCACCTAACCTGCACATCTTTGGACTGTGGGAGGAAACCGGAGCCCCCGGAGGAAACCCACGCACACACGGGGAGGACGTGCAGACTCCGCACAGACAGTGACCCAAACCGGAACCGAACCTGGGACCCTGGAGCTGTGAAGCAATTGTGCTAACCACTATGCTACCGTGCTGCCCATGCTACCGTGCTGCCGGGTCGGAGAATCGCTGGGGGCTCGCATGATTCCCGCCCCCACCGGTTGCCGAATTGTCCGGCACCGGATATTTGGCGGGGGCGGGAATCGTGCCGCGCCGGTTGGTGGGCCCCCCCGGCAATTCTCCGGCCCGGATGGGCCGAAGTCCCGCTGCTGGAATGCCTGTCCCGCTGACGAGAATCAAACCATTTTTCTTACCGGCGGGACAAGGCGGCGCGGGCAGGCTCCAGGGTCCTGGGGGGGGGCGGCGATCTGGCCCCTGGGGGTGCCCCCACGGTGGCCTGGCCCGCGATCGGTGCCCACTGATCCGCGGGCGGGCCTGTGCCGTGGGGGCACTCTTTTCCTTCCGCCTTCACCATGGTCTCCACTATGGCGGAGGCGGAAGAGACCCCCTCCACTGCGCATGTGCGGGGATACCGTGAGCGCCCGCTGACACTCCCGCGCAAAGTCGGTTTCGCGCCAGCTGGCGGGGCACCAAAGGCCTTTCCCGCCAGCTGGCGGGGAAGAAATCAGTCCGGCGTGGGCCTACCCCCTCAAGGTGAGGGCTCGGCCCCTCAAGATGCGGAGACATCCGCACCTTTGGGGCGGCGCGATGCCAGACTGATTCGCGCCGTTTTTGGCGCCGGTCGGCGGACATCGTGACGATTGCGAAGAATCCCGCCCCACATGTGCAACTTGCAACACCTCCTTTCTATACCCTACCGGCAATACTATTTGATGAACATCTGCCCACTTTTCATCCACCTGCATATGTACAGGTCTCCATTTTCCCATCAAGACATTATTTTTCTGGTAATAACACTCTGGTATTCTCTCAGATTCCTCTTCCGTATATGCTTTCTGATCTATCTGTTTTATTTCTACATCTTTCTGTTGTAACTCCACCAATTTTCCTGAACTAAAAATATCTGCCTCATCCTCCACCTGTTCTTGTTCTTTTTCAACCATCTGATCAAAATCGTTTCTGATAATTGCACTTCAACTTCATCTTAACTCTTTGATTTCTCCTCTTGTCTTAACCTGTGACTTTGTGACCTTGTTACTACACAATCCAGAAAAATCCCAGGATATTCGTCCTTCAACACTTCAGTTGACTGATTTTCCAATGTCTTATCAACCACAGTAGGCATCACTCCCACCTGCGATCCAGCTATATCATTGCCCAAGATAAACTGTATTCCTGGACAAGATAGTTTATCTATTACTCCTACTATCACTTCACCACTCTTCATTGGACTTTCCAACCTTACCTTATATAATGGAACGCTACTCCTCTCACCCTGAATTCCACATATCACAACCTTTTCTGGCAACATTCTTCCCAAACTACATAATTCCTCATCTCTTCCCATTAAAGATTGACTAGCCCCTGTCTCTCTTAAAATTGTGACTTCTTTACCTGCTCCTCCTGATACACATGAGTAAACTTTACCCACACAAGTAAATTCTTTAAAGACACCTGGCACCTTCTTAACAATTACTTCTTGAACAGGCTGTACAATCGTTTGCACCTCCTTCGCTTCCCTTGGACTTTCCTTTACCACTCTAACAAACCCCACTGTCTTATCCTGTTTTACCACATCAGCCTTCCCAGTGCTTTTCTTCAACCACCAACACTGTGACTTTACATGGACTAGTTTATTACAGTGAAAACATTTGAAACTTTTCATTTCTTTTCCACCCTCCTGGATTTCATTTTTAATCTGAGGTACGGTCTCTTTATTGTCCCCATCAGATCACCTTTACCTTTACCACTTGAGTATTTCTCATGTCTCCAGTTTCGATCCCTCACCGGCTTGAACTGATGTCGGAAAACAATCTTTGATTTATGAACTAATTCATAATCATCTGCCATTTCTGCTGCTAATCTCGCAGTTTTAACCCTCTGTTCTTCCACATGAGTTCTCACTACATCAGGAATTGAATTTTTAAACTCCCTCAAAAGTATAATTTCTCTGAGAGCTTCATACGTTTGGTCTATTTTCAAAGCCCTTATCCACCTATCAAAATTACTCTGTTTGAGCCTTTCAAACTCCATGTATGTTTGACCAAATTCTTTCCTTAAATTTCTAAACATTTGTCTGTAAGCTTCAGGCACTATCTCATATGCACTTAAGATGGATTTCTTCACCTCCTCATACATTCCAGATACCTCCTCCGGTAGTGATGCAAACACTTCACTAGCTCTACCTACCAGCTTTGTTTGAATCAGTAACACCCACATGTCATGTGGCCATTTCATTTGTTTAGCTACCTTCTCAAATGAAATGAAAATGGCTTCCACTTCCTTCTCGTCAAACCTTGGCAATGCTTGGACATATTTAAATAGATTCCCACCAAGCCTTCGACTATGACGCTCTGTCTCATTATCCCCATTCATCTCCTCCAACTGTACATGTCCCTTTACATCTGCCAATTTTAACTGATTGTCATGTTTCATGGCCATTTTCTGAAGTTCAAACTCCCTCTCTTTATCTTTTTCCCTGATCTGTATCTCCCTTTCTTTTTCTTTTTGTTCTGCTAGGGCTATTCTTTCTTTTCTCCTTTCTTCTCTCTCCTTTTCTTTTTCCTCTCTCTCTCTCTTTCTCTTTCTTTTTCCTCACTCTCACTCTCGTATGCCAGCCGCTTTATTTCTTTCTCATGTTCCATTTGTTTAATTTGCAACTGAATTTTTTTGCCATTTCCAATGAGTCAAACTCTATTTCAGGCAACTTTAAATGCTTAACCACCACCATAATTACCTCATCTTTTTGCATTTTGTCAGGTAATGTTAACTGCAATATTCTTGCCAAATCTAACAGTCTGCTTTTCGTTTCTGTCCGTAATGTACTACGTGTGACATTCTCCACCCCCAAAAACCTCTGAGCCTCTGAAAGAGCCATTGTTCACAACACTCTCCCCACTTAAACTAAAATACCACACCGGAACAGCAACAATCCTTCACTGTCTTTAAGTTCACAAAAGCCAATCCAATAGATAGACTTTTATCCCCCTCAAGCCCCCAATTGTTATGGACGAGGCATTTTCAGAACCCCAAAATGTATCATGGAGTTCAACCAACCTCTCCCTTTAATGGATTTGTGGCTTTTCCGAGCACACGGCTTTTCCCCTAATTGTGGAATTACAATTATGGACACGTGGGTTTTTAAACACAAAACACTGTTTATTCCATGAACTCAACTTAACATCGTAAATAAACATTGGATCTCTTAACACCCCTTACTTCAAAGATAACTCAGAAAATATTGCAACAGTAAATACTTCCTTAAAATGTTCCTTCAAACTTCCAAGAGACTTAACATCTGTAAACAAAATCACATCAGGTTAAAGGCTTTACTTTAAATCAATGATCTTGCTTACAACATAAGGTCAAACGTTTGTTGATTGCACAATGCTCAGCACCATTTGCAATTTCTCAGATACAGAAGCTGTCCATAACCATATGAACAAAATTCATGTTTGGGTAAATAATTGGCAACTACCATTCACACCACTCAACTGCTAGACAATGACTATCACCAAAAATCTTCCATGTTATTACCGTTGCTGAAACCTGGACTGTAAATATCCTTAGTGTTACTGTTGACCAGAAACTGGACCAGCCAATCAAATACTGTGGCTACAAGAGCAGGTCAGAGGCTAGGGACTTTGCAGAGAGTCACTCAACTCCTGACCAACCCACTGTGCCCCTCATACCTCCACCAACTACCCCCCCCACCACCCCCCCCACCCCTTGCACCACCACCACCGCCGCCCCCCAACATGGAGAGGCTCAACACCATCCAGGACAAAGCAGCCCGGTTTGGTTGGCCAAAGCGCAACAACATCCACAGCTGGAATCTGCATCGGCAGGATCCTCTGTTTAGCCGCCCTCACTCCCACGGATTTCCCAATGGCGTGTGTTCTGTGTCTACTTAAAACAAAAGGTTATTGGTTGCAAACAGGTCATTAATAAATGGTTACAAATATAGATTGACCATAAGTAAAAAGAGGACAGATACTAAAGATCAGTAAAGTTATTGAAATAGGTAATCAGAAAATTCCCCACAGTAAGAATATTAGGTTGTTCCAAAATACAATTAGATGGACACGAGTATTGTTTTTCAGATAAACTGTCTTAATTCCCATGAACGACATTCTTCATGAGCAACAACAATCACTCCCTCAATGCCTGTAAAACTAAAGAGCTGGTCATTGACTTCAGGAAGCAAAGTACTGTACACACCCCTGTCAGCATCAACGGGGCCGAGGTGGAGATGGTTAGCAGTTTCAAATTCCTATGGGTGCACATCTCCAAAAATCTGTCCTGGTCCACCCACGTCAAGCTACCACCAAGAAAGCACAACAGCGCCTATACTTCCTCAGGAAACCAAGGATATTCGGCATATCCATATTAACCATCACAGATGCACCATAGAAAGCATCCTATCTGGCTGCATCACAGCCTGGTATGGCAACTGCTCGGACCAGGCCCGCAAGAAACTTCAGAGAGTCGTGAACACCGCCCAGTCCATCACACAAACCTGCATCCCATCCATTGATTCCATCTACACCTCCCGTGTTAAGTAATGGGTTAAAAGGCATTGCAATTATTTGTCTCATTTATGTTAAGTATCCATTAATTGACACTGATATGTAAAGGGGCTTCAGGTGGCCTCTGTCAGGTGATGTATAGTTAGAGTTTTGTGCAAAGGCTGTTGGAATGAAATAAATGTGTGTTTGTGAAAAAGGAAGAGAACTTTAGACTCTTCATATCACAGCAACTAAAACATCTAACAAATGGTCGCTGTGTAAATGTGAAGGGTTGAAAGATACAACTTTTCCTGATCAAACCAAGGAGTGAGTGAAAAAAAAAAGGGATATATGGCTGAACCGAGGATAAAGATGGCTGGATATGAATATCCTCCCTTATTTTCTGAAAGGGAATCGTACGACTAATGGAGAAGTGCAATAGTTATGTGGACTAAAGTAACTGCTTTGGGAAAGAGAAAACAAGGTATGGCATTGGCTCTTTCTCTACCATATGGCAGTAAAATCCAAAACAAAGTGCTTCTGAGCTGGAATTGGAAGAGTTAGACTCAGAAGAAGGCCTGGAGACTTTACTACATTATATGGATAAGATTTATAAGAAAGATGACTTGTTAAGTGTGAATGAAACATGGTCGGATTTTGATAAGTTACGGAAAATGGAGGATATCTCCATGGAAGACTATATAATGAAATTTGGCAGATTATATAAAAGGCTGCAGAAAGACAACCTGGAATTTCCACAGTCTGTGTTGGCCTTTAAATTACTTGACTGTGCTAGAGTGAGCAACATGGATAGGCTCCTGGTTTTGACAGGAGTTCAGTTTCCTGATAAGGATACCTTAATCGAACAGATGACAAAAGCTTTACAAAAGTTTCTGGGGAAACATTTGATTCCGATGGCTCTGATGACCCAAATAGGTCAGCCTGCAATGAGGCAGAATATGGAAGATACACTAGTAACAGGATGGCGAAATCGTATGGTTGCGAACAGGGCTCAAGACTATAGATGGAGATCAAGATAAGGAAATTATGAAGACAGAAACCCAGTTAGAACCTACAATAGGAAGATGAACCCCAGAAATGCACCGGGCATGATAAATCGATGTTTTCGATGTGACTCTCAACACCATTATGCTTTCAACTGTCAAACTCGTTATGATAGAGCGTTTGAAGCGACACATGACACGGAAGAGTCAGAAGAGGAGAAAGATAGTGACCAGAAAAAAGGCATTGTCCTATTGACAAGCAGTTTTACGCCGGTAATGAGGGTGTTGGTTGCAGAATCTTTCAACTGTGCTGTATTGGACAGTGGCTGCACATCTACTGTGTGTGGAATTGACTGGTTAAAATGTTACCTGGACTCTTTGAATGCTGAAAATCGTAACAAGGTTAAGGAATTTAAAAGTTCCACAAGTTTCAGGTTTGGGGATGATAATACTCTGAAGTCGCTGAAAAGAGTGGTGATCCCTTGCAATATTGCCGGAGTGAATCATTTCATTAGCACGGATGTTGTATCAAGTGAGATACCTTTGCTTCTGAGCAGACCATCGATGAAGAAAGCACACATGAAACTGGACATGGAACAGGATAAGGCAACAGTTTTTGGAAAGACGGTGGACTTACAATTTACACAGTCGGGACACTATTGTATTCCATTACTGACAAATAATATTTCAAGTAGAGTGGTTGAGGATGTGTTAATGGCAGTTGAAAATGGGACTTTAGCTGATTAAAAGCTTGTGGTATTAAAACTGCATCGGCAATTTGCACATCCGTCTCCTCGGAGGCTGAAAAATGTATTAAAGGATGCAGGGGTAAGGGATGATGACTATACTAAACTGATAGAACATGGTAGTGACCGCTGTGAAGTTTGTAGGAAGTACAGAAGGACACCAGCACGACCGATAGTAACCCTACCTTTGGCCAGGGATTTTAACAACATTGTGGCCATGGACCTTAAGATCTGAGATAAAGCAAATAATATATTTATTTTGCATTTTGTAGATTTAGCAACCAGATTTAGTCAATCAACGATTGTACGAAGTAAAGAAAAGAGAGTAATTCTGGATCAAATTGTGGAAAAATGGATAGGGACAGGAATGGGTCCACCGGCAAAATTCCTTCTGGACAATGGGGGAGAATTTTCTAATGATGAGTTTAGGGATATGTGTGAAAACATGAATATCAGAGTTATGAATATGGCTGCAGAAAGCCCATTTAGTAATGGTGTCTGTGAAAGAAATCATGCTGTCATCGATGACATGCTTCTGAAAATGTTGTCAGATCGTCCAAATTGCAGGCTAAATTCAGCTTTAGCATGGGCAGTACATGCAAAGAATTAATTGCAGATGGTTGGGGCCTATAGTCCTTATCAATTAGTGTTTGGTAGAAATCCTAAAATTCCGTCCATTTTGGATGACCAGCCTCCAGCTTGGGAGGGGACTACAATTAGTTCTGGTTTTGCTGAACATTTCAATGCAGTACATAGCAGTAGAAAAGCTTTTTTGGAAGCAGAAGTCTCTGAAAGAATTCGCAGAGCTTTAAGACATGGGGCAGCACAGTAGCATTGTGGATAGCACAATTGCTTCACAGCTCCAGGGTCCCAGGTTCTATACCGGCTTGGGTCACTGTCTGTGCGGAGTCTGCACGTTCTCCCCGTGTGTGCGTGGGTTTCCTCCGGGTGCTCCGGTTTCCTCCCACAGTCTAAAGATGTGCAGGTTAGGTGGATTGGCTATGCTAAATTGCCCATAGTGTCCAAAATTGCCCTTAGTGTTGGGTGGGGTTACTGGGTTATGGGGATAGGGTGGAGGTGTGGACCTTGGGTAGGGTGCTCTTTCCAAGAGCCGGTGCAGACTCGATGGGCCGAATGGCCTCCTTCTGCACTGTAAATTCTATGATTCTATGAAGTTGCAACCCAAGGACTTTAATCTACAAACTGTCTGTGAGAAAAACATGCCAAAGGAACACATTGGAAGCAAAGACTCTTATCTTTTGACTTTCATCCGTATTATTTTCACCCCTTTCCATGTTCGTATTTCTTGTATGTGAGTAGAAGGTGGGGCAGTTAAAGGGGTAGCAGGTTAGCTTGTTGTTATCCAGTTGTTCTTACTGCAGATTGCATCATTATTCTTTTTATAAATAAACAGTAATTGTATTTCAACTTACAAACCTAATGACTGTAATTATTGGGCAGCTCAGGGACAAAGGCTTCAGGAATTTTTAAAATAATTATTGATTAATTTGCTGGTGTGACTCTGGGAGGAGTGGGACACTGTACCTCGGGACATGTGACAATAAACAAAATCCAAATCCAAATCCCGTGCAATGCAAACCAATCATAGATTCTTACCTCAAAGAAATGTTTGCAAATATAGTCATGGCCAAACCATGGTATTCCCATCATGAGCTTTCTGGGATCGACATCCAGACTGATGTAAGCAGAGTCCTTAGTGATCAAAACTCTGGCTGTGTTAGGATAAGATCGATATACACAAGCAGCTCTCTTGAACAGAAGTTTGTATTAGTCATACCTGGTAAAATCTGCTCATAGGGAGCATTTGCTTTTGCAAAGCACTCATCCCGCATTTGAAGATTCATTTCATAGGATTTCACAAATAAAAAGTCACAGGATTTGGACATTGTTGCATAATAGCGGCATTTGCCAGAAAGGCAGTCTGAAGTCCAAGGAACCATCAGTGATACCTGAGAGACAAAGAAGTTAATTGGGTTTCACATCTCATGTTCGATGACTCTAGTAGTTACTCAGGGTGGAATATTCTCGGCCTGGCAGCAGTGGGAATCTAGGCGGATTGCGCACCATCATGTAGCGGGAGGCCAAAGATCAGGGTCGGGATTCTCCGTCCCTGAGACTAAGTGTTGACGTCGGGGCAGAATTCGTTGGCTTTCACGACAGCAAAACTGGCGCCGAACCTGGACCGATTCCACTACTGTGGAGGGGCTAGCTCCGGTGGCACGTGGAACACAATCGATTCCAATGAAAACGGTGCGGGATTCGCCGGGTCCGTGATTGACACTCGGGAGGCTGACAAGCTGCAGCCGCACACACACACTGCACTCCCCACACACACTCATCCCACTGGCCCTGGTTATGCCGGAGCAAGCCCATACAGCTGATTGATCGACTGGGGCCAGAGGTAACTAAGGGGATGGCCTGGAGGACACCTATACGGCCATGGCCCTAGTGGGGTGTCAGCATCGTGTGCAGCTGCATGGCTGCCTTTCCGACTGTGCCAATGGTGATCCGTGCCCGTCCATCCCACAGCCCATCTCCTGGCCACCCCCTGCTACTCCCCTCGGCCCTGGCAGAAGCCCCCCCCCCCCCGGCCAGTGGCACAACTGTCAGCTAACTATGCCGATAGTTAAAAGCGCAAGTGAACTTTGCCGTCGCGAACTCGGCCCATCGGAGGCGGAGCATCGCGGAGGGTTTGGAGAATACCGCGTCAGCCCGCTAATCACATGCAAACAGTGTCTACTGTACGTGCGTTCCGAACCACATTGACGCTGCGTCGAGGTGATGGAGAATTGCAATTTGGCATCAAATCAGCGCCCACCGTGATTTTGACGACAGAACCTATTCTCTGCCCCATCGCGTTTGCCAACTTCGGCGTCCGTCAAGGGAGAATCCCACCATAGTTTCCCAATGGCAGCATGAACTTTTACAATTGAGTTATCTGGACTTTAAAGCAGAATTAAAGATAAATCGAACTTCCTGACAATCTATGACGACAAACCATTTGGCAATGCATTAGCAGATTGGGCATGCTCATTAAATGGTCACAACGATGGAAGTGAGACCCCTGCCTGGTGTGTAAGTGACTTGCACCTGCTGTGCTTGATGTCCTCCTGGACGTCGAAGTGTGTGGACGCTGCTTTGGACTCCTGGGACCCACTCCCAAATCTCATCCTCTTGATCCAGATCGCATGCTGGTCGGATAAACTGCACGAAGGAGAGACCAGTGGGCAAGGATGGAGCGGAGCCTGGACACGGGTAGCAGGAAAAGGCTGGGACGCGGTGCAGTGAAGCGGGTCAGAATGTCCAGGGCAGGGATGGAGGGTCGGAGGCAATGTGAGGTGGCAGGGATCTGGGGTGGAGGGGAGGGTCTTTACTTTTGGGTTCCGGCAGTGGTTGAGGGGGTTTCTGGGCAGAGATGGGAGTAGAGAGATAGGCCCAGAGTACGGGATCAGCGATATCTCAGGTGGAGTCCTGGGGCTGACAGGAGGGAACAATCACCGTGATGGGGGCGGGGGAGGTGGGGTGAGGTAGGGTGGCAGGTCCAGGGTTGGGTAGCTGAAGGTTTTCTGTGGATTCAGTGAAACGTACCCCGAAGCACAGCATACACAGGGCGGGATTCTCCGTCCCACCGCACCAGATTTCTGGTTCAGCACTCCGGCGGGATTTCACATTTCACTGGCTGGTCAATGGGGTTTCCCATTGAGGGGTAGCAACACGCCGTCGGGAAACCCCCGAGATGCCGGGAAAACGGAGAATCCCGATGGCGGAGAATCCAGCCCAGTCTTTTGCTGCCAAAGCGGCTTTGGTCGGGAAATATTTCAAACCCCAGCTACCAATGATCGTTTGCCTTTTTCGGGTTCACACAGCTACCCAAAGTCAGGGGGGATCCATCACCGAATTTCTGGCCCCTCTTCGAAAACCTGCTGGATTTTGCGAGTTTGTGACGACGTTAAATGCAACTTTGAGGCACAGTTTGGCTTGCGGGATCCCCGATGCAGTGACCTAATGGAAGCTCCTCGCGGAAACCCATTTGGAGACCGGGGCGACAGATGCCCATGAGAAGGCCCAACCCCCACCTCACACTAGGCATGACCGCCCTCCCCGTGCACAGGCGTGTCATTTGGATAATGAAGACAAACTGCATCAGCAGTTAAACTGCAAAACAGCAGCAAAGGTGGCGCCCATCCATGTCACGCTCCAAGTGAATGGGCACCCCATTCGGATGGAGTTGGATAGCAGGCCAACAAACTCTGCGATCAGCACGTTTGCTGAGATCAGATCGGGCGTCCAGGCCCTGGTTTTGCAAGATAGCGATGCCCACAGCTGGCCACAGTCACAGGAGAGCAATTGGCCATTGTGGGTACCTCGGTGGTCCTAGTCAAATTCAGACAACAATCCGTCAGTCTACCCCTGGTAGTGGTTCGTGGACATGAGCCGAGCTTACTGGGCTGTGATTGGCTGCAGCAGCTCCGCCTTGACTGGCAGCAGGTCTGCCGCCTGTACCCAAAGGACCAGAGGGCATTTTTTGCCAAGTTCCCAGGTAGTTTCAGGAGGGTCTGGGCACCATCAAAGGAGTGGTGGCCAAGGTCAGTGTCGACCCATCGGCACAACTACGCTATTATCATGCCCGCCCCGTCCAATATGCTTTAAGACCGAAGGTGGGTGTGGAACTGGGCCGCTTGGGCATAATCCATCCTGTGCAATTCTTTGATTGGGCGGCCCCTGTTGTACCTGTATTTAAGCCTCATGCATGACGTGTTAATTACGGGGGCCTTTGAACAGGAACCTTTGCAGAACCTGGCCGAGGTTGTGCGATGCTGCGAGGCAGCCAGGGTTCGCCTGCGCAGGGATAAATGTGTGCGTGTAAGGAACTGGCCAAATCCTTGTCTGTTTGATGTTTCTCTTTTAATCCATGTCCCTGAAACATGCCAGATTTTGCTTTAAAACTTGCAAACTTTGGGCAAACCGAGAACACCTCTGGTCCAATGCACTGGCCAAAATCTCCACTTGATGCTCTGTGACACGGCCGTGATGTCATTTTTATGGACTTGTCAAGCAGCCAATCAGTGGGTCTGAAATTCTGGGATATCTCCTGTCCTCGCTTGCGATTGGTAGAGCCAATCAGGACTTTCTGTAAGAAAGGCAGGTCAGGAGAAGGGCTCCAATTTACCTCAGTCCTGTTTAGACCTCAAGAGCAGCCAGTAACTGGTTTGGGCATTAACCCCATATCAGGCCTGTAAAGACTTAAACCTCGGATGTGAGGCTAGGAAGCTGAAACTGACCTTTATCTCTGCCGTCCATTTATCCCGTGTGAGTTCCCCTGGAAGTGAATCTTGAAGTGAAAAAATGGCAGACAAGAGGCTGAGGGCTGGAGCGGATGGGCAATCTTTGGTAGAGAATTCCAAAATTGTCTCAGTGAGACTGGGAGTCAATCTGGTGGAGGCCTGTCAGGACTGAGCCGACCTCAGAGGGGAAATTCTCAGTGTGAAGACCCCCATCGTTAAAAGTGAAAGTGGCTTACCAGAGCGCATTCTACAGCCTGCAGGTTCTGATTGAGGACCACCATTAGAGGATTGCTGGCTACAAAGACTCGGCAGCAAAGAACTGTCATAATATACACCAGTATATCATGGTGCAGACACACACTGATGGACACACAGTGGGACCAATCAACATACACAACACCGCAGCCAATCACCAGTGAGAGCACACGCACTATAAAGACAGGGGACATCAGAGTTCCCACTCATTCGAGTAGCAGCTATCTAGGAGCACAGAGCTCACAGCCTGCAACACAGACATTCACCATGTGCTGAGTGCATCAACTGGTTAGGACAAGGCAAAGGTCTTTAGTTAAAGCTGGTATCGTATTTACCCACAGTTCAAGTATGTTTAAATAGTTAACCTTTTAATCAAATAGTGTTGCACTACTTCAAGTGTTGGTGACCTGTATGTGATCCAGAACACCCAACACATCAAGAACCATTTCACGCCTTTTGATCCGTGTTTTTTTCAATCCTTTCCCAACCCTACCATATGTTTGCCTTGTGTGTGCCTGGGTGGATGGTGGGGTGGAGTTTGGGTGATAGTTAGATTAGCAGACTATTGTTCCATTCCTACCATTACATATTCATCTTTTTCCTTGCTAATCGGGTGCCTTTAACTCATTGGAGAAGTCAAGGGTTAAAGATCTCAGGGAAAAACACATATTTTTGGTTAATCCACTTGTGTTGGGACTCCAAGGTCTGTGAGGTGAGAATTTGACCGTTCACTCTCCCAGGGTGTCGTAACTGCGTTCCATGCTGCTGAAATGACTTAGTTGGGATACTGCATGGACCGCCACCTGGTCTAGGGCAGGTGCGAGCAATCTGGCAGGCCCACATCCCGGAAGAGCCGATGGAACTTTGTGCCATTGGAGTGTTTCTTTAATAAATGTTTTTGTCTTATCACATGGCTTCAGTGATGTCATTGTGTGGGTGGAGCTGGGCTGTGGCTCTGTGAATTGGTTTTTACTTTCGCTTTGGTTTGGAGCTGGTTTGTGGCTCTGAGTTTTTACTTTCATTTTCACATTTGGCTGCTGTACTCAGACAGAGAAGTATCTTAGCCTGTCCCTCTATTTTCAATTTCAAAGAGTTATTCCAAGGAAGAAACCCAATTACTACAGTTACCCACTGTTTTGGTAAAGAGGGGTTTCTGGTTTATGGGATCTTGTTATTAAATTGGAACAGTTAAAGGGGGAGTTCATTCCAGATTAGACATAGCTGTGTGGGGTATTTATGTTTGTAGTTGATAAAAATGCTTACTGTATGTGTTTGTAAAAATGTTAACTAAATTTGTAGAATAAAGCTTGTTTTTTGATTAAAAGTGCCTAATGTCTCTGTTGAATAACCCCTGAAGGGCAGAGTCTTGTGCTCATCGTAACCAAAATCTACAAACAGTTGTCGGTCAGGTGAACTCCACGATATACTTTGGAGTTCTCTAAACCCTGGCCCATTACAAATTGGGGGCTCGTCAGGGATAAAAGTCTATCTTTCATGATTGGGTTGGCTTAGTGAAAATAAAAACAGTGAGGGGTGAACATATTTGTGTTTGCTTTTTAGGTGGTGTATTCCAGTTTAAATAGGGAGTGTGTTGTGGACAATGGCACTTTCAGAGGCCCAGAAGTTTTTGGGGTGCAGCAGGTCACACGCAGCACCTTACAAACTGAGACTGAAAAAAGGCTTTTAGATTTGGCAAAAACATTGCAGTTAACACTGCCTGACAAAATGCGAAAAGAAGAGGTAATTGTGGTGGTAGCTGAGCATTTAAAATTGCCTGAGACACAGTCAGAATCATTGGAAATGGCAAGAATTCAATTACAGATCAAGCAGCTTGAACATGAAAAAGAATTAAAGCAGCTTGAATATGAAATGAGGGAAAAGGAAAGAATAGCCCTTGCAGAACATACTTGAGAGAAAGAAAGGTACAGATCAGGGAAAAAGAAAAAGAGAGGCTTTGAACTTCAGAACCTGGCCATGAAACGTGAAAGTCAGTTAAAATTGGCAGAGGTAAAAGAGAAACGTATAGTTTGAGGAGCGTGTTGAGGATAGTGAGCAAGAGCGTCATAGTCGAAGGCTCGGTGGGGATCTATTTAAATATGTCCAAGCATTGCCAAGGTTTGATGAGAAGGATGTAGAAGCCTTTTTGATTTAATTTGAGAAAGTAGCTAAACAAATGAAATGGCCACGGGACATGTGGGTATTACTGATTCAAACAAAGTTGGTAGGTAGAGCGAGTGAAGTGTTTGCATCACTATCAGAGGAGGTAGTGAGAAGGTGAAAAAATACATTTGAGGTGCATATGGTACTGGCACCATAATACCAGTACCAAAGAAGAACAAGGTAGCCTGTCTCAGAATAAGGTGGCCCTGACGTCTGTTATCATGAAATGCTTTGAGCGGCTAGTCATGAGACGGATCAACGGTAGTTTCCCAGGCGGTCTCGATCCACTGCAGTTTGCCTATCACCACAACCGGTCCAAAGCAGATGTTATCTCCCTGGCTCTACAATCAACACTCGAACACCTCGACAGCTATGTAAGACTGCTATTCATAGACTACAGCTCTGCCTCCAGCACCATTATCCCAACAAGACTAATAACCAAACTCTGCAATCTTGGACTTGACCCCTCCCTGTGCAGCTGGATCCTCGACTTCCTCACCAACAGACCGCAATCTGTCAGGATAGGCAACAGCACCTCCTCCACAACAGTCCTCAACACCAGGGCCCCACAAGGATGTGTGCTCAGTCCTCTACTGTACTCCCTATACACACAGGACTGTTTGGCAAGATTTAACTCCAACTCAATCTATAACTTTGCAGATGATGTGATTGTGGTGGGTCGTATCTCAAACAACGACACTTGGTTGCATGGTGTACCGAAAACAACCTCTCTCTAAATGTTGGAAAGGCCAAGGAACTGATCATCGACTTTAGGAGGCGTAGCACGACACACACTCGTGTCTACATCAATGGCTCCGAAGTGGAGATGGTCGATAGCTTTTAGTTCGTGGGGGGTCACCATCACCAACAGTCTGTCCTGGTCCATTCAGGTTGATGCAACAGTCAAGAAAATCCAACAACGTCTCTACTTCCTATGGAATCTAAACAAATTCAGTATATCTACATCGACTCTCACAAACATCTACAGATGTGCCACAGAGAGCATCCTATCCGGCTGCATCACAGCCTGGTATGGCAACTGCTCGGCCCAAGATCGCAAGAAACTGCAGAGTGTGGTGAACTCAGCCCTACGCATCACACAAGCTTGCCACACTCACATTGATTCTGTATACACCTCCCACTGCCTCAGGAAGGCAGACAGCATTATCAGAGACCCCTCCCACCCAGGCATTGCCTTCTTCCAGACCCTTCCATCAGACAGAAGGTACAGAAATGTGAAGACTCGCACATCCAGACATAGGAACAGCTTCTTCCCCACAGCTACTAGACTCCTCAACGACTCCCTCTCAGACTGATCTGTCCCCTGTAAGAACACTATTCAGGATGCCCTATGCTGTTCTTGCTCATGTATTTGCTTTGTTTGGCCCCTTGTTCCGCACTTTAACCAGTCACTGTTTATCGATGTACCATTTGTCAATGTTCTCTGTTGATTATTCTTTTTGTCTACATTGTACATATTGTGTACATTCCCTTGGCTGCAGAACAATACTTTTCACTGTACTTTGGTACATGTGACAATAAATCAAATATGAACTAGTGCCTGAAGCCTGCAGACAGAGGTTTAGGAATTTAAGGAAAGAACCTGGTAAAACATACATGGAGTTTGAAAGGATCAAACAGAGTAATTTTGATAGGTGGATAAAGGCTTTGAAAATAGACAAAATGTATGAAGCTCTTAGAGAAGTTATACTTTTGGAGGAGTTTAAAAATTCAATTCCTGATACAGTGAGAACTCATGTGGAAGAGCAGAGGGTTAAAACTGTAAGATTAGCAGCAGAAATGGCAGATGATTATAAATTAATTCATAAATCAAAGTTTGGTTTCCGACATCAGTTTCAGGGATAGAAATTGGGGAAAAGAGAAATACTTAAGTCGTAAAGGTAAAGGGGATCTGATGAGAGATAATAAGGAGAGCATACCTCAGATAAAAAAAGAAATCCAGGAGGGTGGAAGAGAAATGAAAAGTTTCAGATGTTTTAATTGTAATAAACTAGACCATGTAAAGTCACAGTGTTGGGGGTTGAAGAAAATCACTGGAAATGCTGATGTGGTAAAACAGGATAAGACAGTGGGGTTTGTTAAAGTGGTAAAGGGAAGCCCAATTGAAGCAAAGGAGGTGCAAAAGAATGTATAGCCTGATCAAGCGGTGATTGATAAAAGGTGCCAGACATCTTTAAAGAATTTACTTGTGTCGGTAAAGTTTACTCACGTGTACCAGGAGGAGTAGGTAAAGAAGTCACAATTTTACGAGATACAACAGCTAGCCAATCTTTGATGGTAAGAGATGAGGAGTTATGTATTTTGGGAAGAATATTGCCAGAAAAGGTGGTAATGTGTGGAATTCAGGGTGAGCAGAGTAGTGTTCCATTATATAAGGTAAGGTTGGAAAGTCCACCGAAGAGTGGTGAAGTGGAAGTAGGAGTAATAGAGAAACTATGTTGTCCAGGAATAGTTTATTTTGGGTGATGATATAGCTGGATCGCAAGTGGGAGTGATGCCTACTGTGGTTGATAAGCCAGTGGAAAATCAAACAACTGAATTGTTGAAGGACGAATATCCTGGGATTTTTCCAGATTGTGTAGTCATAGAATGTTTAGAATTTACAGTGCAGAAGGAGGCCATTCGGCCCATCGATTCTGCACCGGCTCTTGGAAAGAGCACCCTACCCAAGGTCCGCACCTCCACCCTATCCCCATAACCCAGTAACCACACCCAACACTAAGGGCAATTTTGGACACTATGGGCAATTTATCATGGCCAATCCACCTAACCCGCACATCTTTGGATTGTAGTAACAAGGTCGCAAAGTCACAGGTTAAGACAAGGGGAGAAATAAAAGAGTGATGATAAGGTTGAAGTTCAATTATCAGAAACGATTTTGATCAGATGGTTGGAAAAGAACAAGAACATGTGATGGATGAGGCAGATATTTTTCGTTCTGGAAAGTTGGCGGAGTTACAATAGAAAGATATAGAAAGCATACATGGAAGAGGAATCTGAATGTATACCAGAATGTTATTACCTTAAAAATGATGTCTTAATGAGAAAATGGAGACCTTTACATGTGCAGGCGGATGAAAAGTGGGCAGAAGTTCATCAAGTGGTATTGCTGGTAGGGTATAGAAAGGAGGTGTTGCGAGTAGCACGTGTGGTACCAGCGGGAGGTCATTTGGGAGTAAGGAAAACTGAACCTAAAATACAAAAACATTTTTATTGTCCTGGACTACATAAAGATGTAGTTAAGTTTTGTCGATCATGTCACACATGTCAAGTGATAGGAAAACATCAAGTGGTGATAAAACCAGCACCCTTAATAAGCATTCCAGCATTTGAGGAACCTTTTATAACGGTCTTAATTGATTGTGTAGGACCGCTTCCTAAAATGAAAAGTGGGAATCAATATCTTTTGACTATTATGGATGTGTCTACTAGGTTTTCATAGAATTCATAGAATTTACAGTGCAGAAGGAGGCCATTCAGCCCATCGAGTCTGCACCGGCTCTTGGAAAGAGCACCCTACCCAAGGTCAACACCGCCACCCAACACTAAGGGCAATTATGGACACGAAGGGCAATTTATTATGGCCAATCCACCTAACCTGCACATCTTTGGACTGTGGGAGGAAACCGGAGAGCACCCTACCCAAGGTCAACACCGCCACCCAACACTAAGGGCAATTATGGACACTAAGGGCAATTTATTATGTCCAATCCACCTAACCTGCACATCTTTGGACTGTGGGAGGAAACCGGAGCACCCGGAGGAAACCCACGAACACACGGGGAGGATGTGCAGACTCCGCACAGACAGTGACCCAAGCCGGGAATCGAACCTGGGACCCTGGAGCTGTGAAGCAACAATGCTAACCACTATGCTACCGTACAAAAGGTTATAGAGAGAGGGTTGGGCGAGAGCATGGTGAGATTTGGAAAATAATTATAAACATTTACAAATCAAGGATTTGCCAGATTTTTAAGTGTAGCCATTGTACCACTGTAGAAAGCACAGCAGCCAATTTGTGCATAGCAAGCTCCCACGAACAGCAAGCAATAATGACCAGATAATCTGTTTAAATGATGTTGGTTGAGGAATAAATATAATTGGATCAAGGATCAAATTTTACCTCAAGATTATTCAAGGAAGTTATGGATAGCTTAGGAATAAAACAATTTATATCAACTGCATACCATCCAGAACTGCAGGGAGCGTTAGAAAGGTGGCATCAGACGTTAAAGACAATGTTGGGGGCTTATTGTCAAGATTATCCAGAGGATTGGGATAAAGGAATTCCATTCGTACTGTTTGCAATTAGGGATGCACCTAATCAGTCAACCAAATTCAGTCCTTTTGAGCTAATTTTTGGTCATGAGATAATAGGATCACTTAAATTGATTAAGGAGAAATTGGTGAGTAAGCACTCTGAAATTACATTATTGGATTACGTGTCAAATTTTAGGGAACGATTAAATAGAGCAGGTGAATTGGTTAGAAAACATTTAAAAGATGCACAGCATGTGATGAAACGGGTAGCGGACAAGAAAGGAAAAGTTTGTAGTTTTGCCAGTGGAGATAATGTTTTAGTATTGTTACCAGTGGTAGGTGAACCTTTAAAAGCAAGGTTTTGTGGACCTGATCAGATTGAAAGGAAATTAAGTGAGGTGAATTGTGTGGTAAGAACGCCAGATAGAAAGAAAATTCACCGAGTGTGTCTTGTGAATATGCTTAAAAGGTACTTTGAAACGGAAGGGGAGCAAGGGGAGGAGGTTTTAGTGATTCTAACTCAAAGTGAAGAACTGAATCCAGATGCCACTGAAGTTGACAGTCCTCAATTTAATTGGAAAACGAGGATGTTCTTAAAAATTGGGAAAATTGGTGAGTTATCTTCCAGAGGAAAAATTAATTGACCTGAAAGAGTTATTAATATCACATGGGCACATTTATGGAGATAAGTTGGGAAGTACTAAAATGGCTATACATGATGCAGATGTAGGAAATGCTGTTCCAATTAAACAACATCCATATAGACTTAACCCTTTAAAATTGGCACAGGTTCAAAACAAAATTGAAAGTATGCTTAAAAATGGCAGAATTAAAGTGGGTTGCAGCCAATGGAGCTCACCCATAGTGATGGTACCAAAACCGGACGGCACCCAATGATTATGTGTGGACTATAGAAAGGTTAATGCCATTACAAGGACGGACTCTTATCCTATCCCACGCTTGGAGGACTGCATTGAGAAGGTGGGACCATCAGCTTTTATCTCCAAACTGGATTTACTTAAAGGTTACTGGCAGGTACCTTTATCCAGGGGCTGGTTTAGCACAGTAGGCTAAACAGCTGGCTTGTAATGCAGAAAAAGGCAGCAGCGCGGGTTCAATTCCCATACGAGCCTCCTCGAACAGGCACCGGAATGTGGCAATTAGGGGCTCTTCACAGTAACTTCATTGAAGCCTACTTGTGATGATAAGGTATTATTATTATCCAAAAGGGCAAAGGAGATTTCAGCTTTTGTGACTCCAGATGGTATATACCAATTCAAAGTTATGCCATTTGGCATGAAAAATGCCCCAACCACATTTGAACGGTTAACTAACAAAGTTGTTTCAGGACTACCCTATTGTGCGGTATACATAGACGATCAGATGATTTTTAGTCAGACATGGAAGGAACATTCGAAGCATCTGATAGAGTTAGTTGATAGATTTCAGGAGGCGGGTTTGGTGGTAAACCTAGCCAAAAGCGGATTTTTAAAAGCCCAAGTCACGTTCCTTGGCCATACAATTTGACAGGGACGAATGGCCCTGCGGGATGTGAAAACCAAAGTAATTGGGGAGTTTCCAATACCCTCGACACGAAGGGAAATAATGCAATTTCTTGGCATGAGTGGATTTTATCGGAAATTTGTACCGAATTTTAGCAGTGTTGTCGCTCCACTGACGGACTTGCTGAAGAAGCGTAGCAAATTTCAGTGGACGGCGGAGAGTCAACAGGCATTTGACGGCCTGAAGGCTGTGTTAACCACTGCTCCTGTGTTGGAGAATTACAAGAGGCTTTGTGATCGGATTAAACTAAAGCACCTGACCTTAAAGAAAGATGCCGAGGTGTAGAAAAATGGATGGCTCCTGTAGAGACCTTCTTGTCCAAAGATACTGTCAATCAAGAGGGATCTAGTTACAGGAAGGTGACAAACTAAAATCGACTATATTATTATCAATGTTTACCTGTTTTTGTTTGTTTAAGAAATGTATATTTATCGTCAATTGCTCTTATTGGAAAAGAGAAAAGGTGAAAAATTAAACCATCTTTGAAGTTGATGGTTTAATTTGTTTGCTTGGGGGAGGTGTCATGGGACTGCCCCTTTAAGAAATGTTTTTGTCTTATCACATGGCTTCACTGATGTCATTGTGTAGGTGGAGCTGGGCTGTGGCCCTGGGAGTTGGTTTTATTTTCGCTTTGAGTTTGACCTGGCTTAGTTCTGCACAGATTGAAAGAAGGTTTTTTTTTTCCCTATCTGCATTTTAAAAGCTGTTTCCAGACTGCTCGATAACTTGAAAAGAAACAACGGTTTTCTGGAAAAACATTCAAACCTGCTGTTTTGGAAAGGAAACAGGTGCATTCATACCAGGTCTTGAGTGCTGTGTGCTGGGCCACACTATGGGATCTTGTTATTAAATTGGAACAGTTAAGGGGGGAAATTATTAAGGGTTATACATAGAGTACTGTAGCTGTGTGAGGTATTTATGTTGGTAGTTGATGATAATGCTTACTGTGTGTGTTTATAAAAATGTTAACAAATTCGTAGAATAAACTTTGTTTTTGTTTAAAGCGCTTAAAGCCTCTGTTGACTAACCCCTGAAAGACAGACCCTCGTGCTCATCGTAACCAAAATAAATAAACAGTTGTAGGTCAGGTGAACTCCACAATATACTTTGCAGTTTTCTAAATGCTGGCCCATAACAACAATCATATTCGTTAGCAAGTGATCGCCGAAGAAGAAGGAGATGAAGGAGCTTAATAAGAAGAAAAACAGTGACCAGGATTCTCCGTGGTCGCCCGCCAGTGGGAGATTCCTGATTGACCCGCTAAAACGGGCATCGGGCCAAAATCGACTTTCACGCCAGTCGGGAAACCATTGCCAGTCTCCCAGCCCACCCCACAGGCCCAGACGAGCTCCCCAATATCCCCAAAGACATTCCCGCCTGCACCAAACGAGAACATGCAAATGCCATATTGGAGTTGCTTTGAATGTTAATTATGTCTGGAAGCCTGATTCACCTGACTCCTGGAATTCTCCAGCTCCCCCCCCCCCCCCCACCCCCCCAAGCCAGGTGTCCCACTGGAATGAATTGCTGCAGTCCTGAGAAACGTAGGCCTAGCGACTTGCACTCCAAGGATTGATGGGGGGGGGGGGGGTGTAATCATCCCAACAATGACCTCCAGGGTGCCAAGTGGGGTCCTTCATGGGAGGTGGGTGTCACGGGGATTGTGCTGGGCTGGTGGGGCTCAGGTCATGGGTATTTCCTGGGATGGGTGTCGTTTAGATGCTCTTCCCGTCTTCAGGCTTTAAACCCTTTAAATGGTCATCCAGTATTTAAAACTCAAATTTATCTGACAATAAAGTGAATATCTTCCCAATTATAACCGTAAGACTTTCAAACAGTCATTCAGAATGCCAAGATCAAATTTGATAGTAAAAGTATTTCCTTTAATGTGGTGGACACCCTTGAAGTGGTTTTCTCACAGTCAATTTGATTGCCCTTTAAAGTGTTGAAGCCTGTTTGTATGCCTGGAAGGCTAAAAGCTTTGAGCTGCATTATTCACATTCAATTTCATACACCATTACCTCTTAAAAGCTGACATATTGAGGCAGTTTCAAAAGGAGGGGGGTTATGATTGTTTATTGATATAGCTCTGCAGGGATCCATTAACTCAGGGGAACAGCTGGTTTCCTAAATGCAGTTTTTTTAATAGGATGTCTCGTTGCTCTCAAGTGCTTCCCCGGAAGAGCAGGTGTGGGGGGCATCTAATATTTAGGTACTGACTGACTGTTTAAAGGGATTAAAGGGATTAAAGGCTCCAGATGGGAATAGCGGACAAACGATTCCCATCCCAGGAACGAGGGTTGACCTGTGCCTCTCTAGTCCAGCACAAGCCCCCGACCCCCACCCCCTTAAGGACTCCCCTCGGCACCCTGGGGGCTTTTATAGCAAGAGTGCTCAATCCCTTGCCACCCGCCAGACGACAAGGTGCCAGGTTGGCACAGCCAAGTGGTGGGGCCTGATGTGGGGGGGGGGGGGTTTGGTGAAGGGGCTGAGGGGATGAAACGGGGTCTAAGAGGGGGAATGAGGGGGGACTGAAGGTGGACACTGAGGGGGGAAGGCCTTGCCAGCGATTATGGTGCGGGGCTGCTGCAGCAGCATTCTGAGATCGCTATTTTTAAATGGCGTCCCAGTCTCTGAGGAGCGGACATGTTGGAGAGATGAGATCCTGTCAAATGGAGCTCTCTGAATCCTCTGCTGAACGTTGTCAGGGGGACAGTGTCCCGTGATGTGTCATTGATCGGGGCGCACCACAGCTCACGTTCCCTGCTGGGCCAATTTACTGAACAAAGGCCTCAACCAGTGGGGGAAAGATTGGATTGGGAGAGGAATTCTTAACAATTGTTTGATATT
The DNA here is from genome assembly GCF_047496885.1 of Scyliorhinus torazame. NCBI lineage: Eukaryota > Metazoa > Chordata > Chondrichthyes > Carcharhiniformes > Scyliorhinidae > Scyliorhinus > Scyliorhinus torazame. The sequence continues at coordinate 13,284,196 of NC_092713.1, forward strand.
TACACAATCCACACCTAAATGAGTGACTTTGGAAGCAGCATTTTTTTTTGTGAAATTCATGGAAAAAAAATCGAAGTGCATTACAGAAATAGACAATGCAAAATATTTCATAAGGATTAAAATGTCAGCCGGTTGCATTGTTGACATGTATATTGTGATTCAAGAACAAGCAGGAAATGGGCAATCTGATTCACTGGCTCATTCAACCATGTCACTGGAAAGAACGAAACATTAATAATGGTCACAAACGGCAAAATAAAATCCTCATCCAGAATGAAGCTGTGCAGAAAACAGACAGCATAAACATGAGTCCCTCAGATTTGAGAATTCACTGAACAGCAAGTATTTGCTGACAACAAGTTCGAGCCTGTCATTAATCAATATGACAGTTGTCACGGATTTGGCACTTTTTATAAACAACTTACAAAAATGTCTGAACTAACCAGATCTTGTCATACAAATCACATTTTCTTTCCATTAAATAGATTTGGTAAAATATTCAATCTGTTGTCAAGATCTACATTAGTTTCAGTTTGAAAGTTGGAAGATAATTCACTTTTTGCTCGGTTTATTTGCAAAGCTGGGTCATCACATTCTGTGGCGGTTATTTGGCTCAAACTCTCCACTTCCTTCTGAGAGAGCACAGCGAGTTCCACATGTCTTCAGTTTGCACTGCTGCCGTTGGATTCACGCTGTAATTGAGGTTATTTCCAAACCAGACACCTATACCACCAAGTTTCAATTTCCTCATGATGGTTGATTTGAGTGACAGGCTCTCTGGGTCTTCATACCAGACCTCGTGGTACGTGGCCTCCTCCTGCCATATAAAAGCAAATGGGAGTGAAACAAAGAGGAACTAGTTTTGCAACAATGCCCGTTCCAGACACAATGCTGAATATCTTCCACAGTGTGATCTAAAGATATAAATCGCAACCTGACAAAAAAATAGCAAGCTGTCAGGGATGGTGAGTAAAATGGTGCGAATCCTGTCTCGGAGGGATTTCTCACGGAACTTAAGCCATTTAAAAGATGCGTCTGGATTCTCCGTTTCTGAGGCTAAGTGTTGATACTGGTGCAGGATTCGTGGACATCCACGATGTGACATCATACAAATGTACAGCATGTGAAGAGTTAATGTTATGTTAAGCCTAGCCACTAGAGGGAGCTCAGGGACAGTACTATAAACTGCACTGGCTCATAAGCGAAGGGGAGGAGATTAGATTGGAGCTGAAGATAAGATTAATAGCGTATTGCAGAGTTAGTTAAGATATAATAGTTATAATTAGTAGATAGAGATAGTGTTAGTGAGTGTAGTTTAATTGTTAGATGTATGTTTGCTAATTTGCTAAATTTGCTAGGGGCTTTTCACAGTAACTTCATTGAAGCATACTTGTGACAATAAGCGATTATTATTATTATTATTATTCAGAATGAGTGTCAAACTCAAATTTAGTAGTGTTAATAAAATTAGTTAAGTTCTTCAAAAGAGCTTTGTGTATCTTTGTGATCACTACACTTTCCATCCTGAAAACCCCTCATAAAGATCACCACATGGTACCAAGAGTGTATTCCAGAAAAGCAAGCAGTAAGAAAGAAGAAGAAAAATAAATCAGCGCATCGCTATACATCTGAAAATCTGCAAAGAACAAAGAAAAACCGAGACCAACATGGATGCAGCGCAAAATCCAGATAACGTCAAGATGTCCGGTAAACTAAGTTTAAATTGGAAAAAACTTCAAGCAGTAGTTTGAAGCGTTTCTTTCTGCCTCTGCACTTGAATCAGCTCCGGGCACTAGGAAAATAGCTCTCCTACTAAATCTGGCAGGTCCGCAGGCATTTGCACTCTTTAACTCATTTGATTTCTCAGAAAATGAAGCTAAAAGTAAGTATGAGGAAGTAATGGAAAAATTTGACTCTCATTGCAAAAAACAGGTCAATGAGGTGTATGAGAGATACATGTTTAAAAAAGGGGTGCAGCTAAAAGGGGAATCTTTTGACTCTTTTCTAACTGATTTGAGGCTCTAAGCGCAATCCTGCAATTTTTCCTCAGTTACTGAATCAATCCTGCGTGACTAAATTGTGTTTGGCATATATGAAGAGCAAATGCGGGAACGTTTACTAAGAAAACAAAACTTAACTTCAGAAGAAGCCATCAACCTGTGTAAAGCAAGTGAGCAAGCCACCAATGAATACGCTGAATTCAGATTCCGTGAAAAAGGCGCGAACTTCAGCAACGTGGTCAGAGCCATTGCCTGTTGGGCGCAGTTTAAAACAAATTGTGCTGCAGCAGGTAGGTGTTCTGCACAGGCGCGGGTAAGAAAAAACTGCGAAACAGACATTTGACATTCTGCGCATGTGCAGGATCCGTCCGCACGGGCGCACTTTGAAAAAGGACATGAACCGAAATTGACTGATTTGCGCATGCGCACGAGAGGTTTACGCATGACTTCACGAACGTGATGACACGTACACGCTGTGGACACTCCCACTTAAAGCAACACTGTCCTGCATTTGGTAAAAGGTGTGCAACATGTAACAAACACAATCATTTTGCGGCACAATGCAGTTTTAACACAACACACCAGAATCAATTAAAAAAGGTATTTCAACAGCATAAAAATGTCAACACTATACAAAACAAGGAAGAAGAAGAAGAAAAGATTTTAAAATCAAGGATTGATGTCACTATGCCTACTTCACTGGACAACTTCATAATAGAAGCAATCACTAAAAGAAATGGAAACGATACTGCTGGTAAACCAACCAGGCAACTATCTGACAGAAATAAAGATTGGATAGAAACATTGATCATAGATGGATGAGAGGTACAATTTAAATTGGACACTGGCACACATGCTAATCTGATAACAGAATCGGATTTGGGCAAAGTAGCAAACCCTCCAAAATATGAAAAGACTCATTGTAGATTAACAGACGTCAATGGAAATAAAACAGCAACAAAAAGTTCATGCTCGCTCATAGTTCAGAGTGGTGACATTTAAATTCCACTTGATTTTGAAATTGTAGATGACACAAAATCCTCACATATTGGAGTAGGTGCATGCAGCCAGCTAAACCTGATGCAGAGAATTCACACTGCCAACTATTTCCCTGCTTCAAACGATTCCGTACTTGCAGATACGTTATCCAGAGCCACAATGCACGAGGACAACAAAGTTGTTGACATTGTACTCAGTATTAAAGCAAAAGCCACCTTCATCGCAGCAATGCTACCCGTCACAGATGCTAAACTATAAATAATCAAGGCAGAAACTCTACAAGATATGACACTTCAGCAAGTGGTACAATATCTATGTACTGACTGGCCTAAAGGGAAACATGCAAACTTTCGCAACATCAGAAAAGACCTGACAATAATAGACAACGTTCTATTGAAAGGGGACTGCATTGTAATTCCATCATGTCTTAGACAAGGCATTCTCACACAAATCCACAAAGGACATCAAGGCATTGAGAAATGTAGAAGAAGAGCACGGCATTCAATGTATTTGCCGGGAATCAACAGGGACATAGACAATTACATTCAACAGCGTTGGATATGCCAAATGCACCAACTGACAATGTAAGCAGCCCTTGGTGGAAAGCGAACTAGTTGCTCAACCATGGACTAAAGTCGCCATGGACGTACTTTACTTTTAAGGTTGTGGTTATTTGATAATTATTGACTTTATTACTCAAATTTTCCAGAGGTTATCAAATTATCCAACTCAACAACGCATTCAATTGTCAGGGCAACGGAAAATGTATTCACCAGACATGGCATACCAGTTACTGTTGTCACAGACGATGGACCGTGTTTTAGCAACCTGGACTGGTTACAATTTGCCAATGACTGTCATTTCACACATGTAACTTCTAGCCTACTCTACCCGCAGGCAAACGGGAAAGCTGAGAAAGGGGTGGGAATTGTGAAGCTGCCTCTCAGAAAATCTACGGAGGGCAGAAAGGACTTTGACTTAGCCCTGTTAGCATACAGGGCTACACCATTGTCATCGGGGCTTTTTCAGCACAACTGTTCATGGGATGAAGAATTCGTACTACGTACACACTAATAGTTCCAAACAAAGATGAACAAGTCATGCATAAAGAATTGCAGCAACTGAAGAATAAGGAAAAGAAGTATTACGATAAATAATCCTGAAGGTGAATGGATGGACATTGCAAAAGTACTCATAGAACTCACACCAGGATCATACGTGATCAGAACAGAATCTGGAAAGATTTTTTTGTGGAAACAGAAGAGATCTCTTGAAACTCAAACAACCTGTTACATTCCCGAATCAGCTAACACGAGTCAACAACTCATATTTCCTACAAATTACTTTCCAAAAGCTATGTTGTCAAATATACCAGATAGTTCAAATAACAATGTTGTAACATTAAGAAGGCCTCCAAGATATAGGAAACCTCCAAATAAATTAAATCTGTAAATCTAACATTAGTTCTATCGTTGTTGACATGCTGTGTAATGCTGTAAACAACATTTTTCTCAAAGAAAGGGGGAAGTGACATTATACAAATGTACAGTATGTGAAGAGTTGATGTTATGTTAAGCCTCGCCACTAGAGGGAGCTAAGGGTCAGTACTATAAATTTAATTGGCTCTTAAGCTAAGGGGAGGAGATTGGACTGGAGCTGAAGAAGATAAGATTCATAGTGTATTGCAGAGTTAGTTAAGATATAATAGTTATAATTAGTAGATAGAGATAGTGTTAGTGAGTGTAGTTTAATTCTTACATGTATGTTTGCGATCAGAATAAGTGTTGAACTCAATTTTGGTAGTGTTAATAAAATTAGTTTAGTTTTTCAAAAGAGCTTTGTGTATCTTTGTGATCACTATGCCTTCCATAGGGAAACCCCTCACAAAGATCACCACACACGACAGCAAAACTGATGCTGGACCTGGACTGATTCAAAGAATGTCAAAGGGGCTAGCACCGGCCCCACGTGGAACACAATCGACTCCAATGCGAAATGGCGGCAGATTCACGGGTATGTGATTGACGCTCAGGAGGCTGACCAGCTGCAGCCGCATATACGCACTTCACTCCCCACACACGCCATCCCGGCCAACAAGATGGCAACAAGGAGAGCAGCTCCACGCTTCACTGACACCGAGCTGGACACCCTCCTGCATGCCATGGAGGCGAGGCTGGCCACCCTGTACCCCAGCCCGGGAAGGAGGCTGCCAGCCACCGCTCTTTGCCGTGCATGGGTGCAGGTGGCAGAGCCGGTCAGCGTCACCGGTAATGCCATCCAGACCGGGTCAGCAGTGCAGGAAAACAACTGCATGCCCCTGGCACCAACCCTCGTCCGACACACCCATCACCCTACCCACCCAGCCCGGAGGGCGGCCGAACCCCCACCCTGCTCCACATGCCGGCACCCATACCGGCAGCCATGGTCAGGTGCCCTTGAGATTGAGGCCACCAGATACCCACCCCCTGGGCTGCATGCGTCGGACTGTCTAACACTGACGGTTTCTGCTTCACACCCCCCTCCTCCCCAAGGAGAAGGCCACCCATAACTGCCTTGAGCCGGAACAAACAGGAGGGGGGCCCCGGAGCTGCGGAGAGCAGCAGGTCCTGGACTTGTTTGGCGTTTCTGAGGGAAGGGAGGTCGCCGGGGTGGAGGTCAGCAGCGGGCAAGGAAGTGAGACCGCGCTTAGCCGCTTAGTTATGGTTCCGCTGACACCACCCCCACCACCCTCACCCTCATCCACACCCCCTCACCCCCGCACCACCCTCATCCCCATACTCCCCCTCACCCTCACCCCCACCACCCTCACCCCCATCCACACTCCCCCTCACCCCCATCCACACTCCCCCTCAACCCCGCACCACCCTCAACCCCACCCTTACCCCCAGACCAACCTCACCCCTCACCATCCCAACTCCCCTCTGGCTCACAGTCTAATCATGCATTTTGTCTTGTGTCTTGCAGGCCTGCTGGTGATGGGGCAGATCCAACTGGTGCCCCCTACCCCAGCCAGAGCCCCCTCCCCCCCCCCGCCCCCCCCACCCACCCCCCCCCCCCCCCCATGCCCACCAGCGACAAGGACACGGGCACAGCCGGAAGCCACAGACCCATGAAACATGAGTTCGAGTCCGGGGATGACACTGATTTCCCGTCACAGCATTTCCAACACCTCCACCATGCCAGAGTGCCAGAGACACTCGCCTCGGTTGGGTACTTTAATCAAAAGGCTCCTGGGGCGAACTCTGGTACGCACTACACAACTGCTCCGGTACATCAGGTGGAGGTAGGAACTCCCGCGGGGGCAGGCGGTTGGAGGGCGGGCCGACCCCAGGGACCAACTGTCGTGCAGACGGGTTTCATGGTTCTGGAGCGGACAGACCCCACTTTAGTGGAGATGCGGATCCAGAGCCAGGGACTACCTGAGGGGATGTCGGCGAGCATCCAGCACCTGCAGGTGCACTTGGTAAAGTCCAACCGTGTGCAGGAGCAGGGGGTGGTGCCAGCCATGCCTGCCACCCAGGCCAACACCGCACAGGTTTTGTCCGCGGTGGAGGCATTGGGGGCAACGGTTTTGGCAAGGGATCAGCATGTCCAGGATCTGGGCATTCTGTGCAGACGGTGGCCGAGGCCTAGGACAGGGCTGCCACGTGCCAGAGCCACCTTGACGTTGCCGCGGCGCTCCTCAGCATGGCCCAGTCACAGCAGGCCATGGCTGAGAATGTCGCCGGCAGTGTCCAGGCACTGGCTGACATGGCATAGACCCAGAATGTGGTGGCACAGTCGCAGCATGATGCGGTGCAGACCAAGATGGAGATGGTCCACTCCCTGTGCTCCATGGCCACGAGCAAGCAGACCCGGGTGAAGACAAGAGCGAGCCTCCAGGACTGGAAGTGCTGGGTGGCTGTGGTGCCTCAGGGGATGGCTCCGCTCGCACCCCCGTCCCATGGAGTAGCCCGGGGGCCATTGGGCATCCCGAGGAGGAGGAGCTGATAGGACATGTGCCGGTGACTCCCACAGGGGAGGTGCCGGAATACCGCAGCACCGTGGACTCTCCCTTCCTATCTCTGGTGCATCTGCTGGGCAGCGGGCAGAACAGGGCGGCACCACACCACCTGGGACGCCCGAGCAGCAGCTGGGCTGGTCGCCCCATAAGATGCCCGCTGAAGAGACCCGGGTTGCAGGGAGGGAATCACAGCAGGCCGCCTCCACTCCTGATGCACTGTCTGGGAATCCACCTAGACGTAGTGTAAGAGCCCATAAGGCCAGAAAGTTAGATACCAGTTAAGTTGGCACGGGTGCAGGGCACAGTATAGTGATTGGGGATTGGGCACAAATCTGTATATATTTGTTCCTATTAAACATTTGTTCACACTGTTACAACCTACCTTGGTCTTATGGGTGTGAGGGGTGGGCTGGTCTGAGCTGGCCAGAGATGGGTGCAGGATGGGGGGTGGGGGGAATGGCTGGATGTTGTGGGTTGGTTGTGCTGCCCCCCCCCCCATCCTGACTGTCCCCAGCACCGCCACCCCAGGGATTCGATGGGACCGTGCGATGGAATTGGCAGCTCGCATCCAGGGATTCTCCAGGTGGACGGTGAGAAGTGCTACCCTGGGCAGGAGTCGGACTTTGTCAAATGATGCAGAGCTCATCCCGGAACGGGTTATCATCCTCCATCCCATGGACCAGGCCTGCTGTCACTGTCAACCCAGGGCCCACATCCCTGTAGTGCAGCAGGTACGTATCACACAGGGGGTTGCCGGTTGGGTTACAGTGCCATCAGCCCGGGGGGGGGGGGGGGGGGGGGGGGGGGGTCAGACCTAGGGGTACGTCATTGGTCAAGGGCTCAGCAGTGTCCTTCTGGCAGTGTGGGACCAGAATTGTGCGCAATATTCCAAGTGCGGCCATTACCAAGGTTCTATACAACTGCACCATGACTTACCAGTTTTTATACTCGATGCCCCGTCCAATGAAGGCAAGCATTCCGCCTGCTTTCTTGACTACCTTGTCCACTTGTGCTGCCACTTTCAAAGATCTGTGGACCTGCACGCCCAGATCTCCCTGACTTTCTATATTCCTGAGTTTTGCCATTTACGGTATATTTCCCCTCTCTGTTAGACCTACCAAAATGCATTACCTCACATTTGTCCGCATTCAACTCCATTTGCCATTTCTCTACCCAAGTCTCCAACCTATCGATGTCCTGCTCTATCCTCTGACAATCCTCAACACTATCTGTCACTCCACCAATCTCGGTGTCATCCGTGAACTTACTAATCAGACCGGCTACATTTTCCTCCAAATCGTTTAAGTATTCTACAAACAACAGAGGCCCCAGCACAGAACCCTGTGGAACACCACTAGTCACAACCTTCCATTCAGATAAACATCCTTCTACTGATATCCTCTGTCTTCTGTGACCGAGCCAGTTCTGTATCCATCTTACCACCTCACTCTGATCCCGTGTGACTTCACCTTTTGTACCAGTCTGCCATGTGGCACCTTGTCAAAGGCAGAGATGCAACTCATTCCTGACTACCCCACTATGTCCTTGCAGTCTGGTTGCTCATATACCCACACCCAGGACCCTCACCGTCGCCCCAGTGTTGGCCCTCAGTACTCACCTCCTTGACGCGCTATCAATTACGACGAGACGAGAGCAGAGAGTAATCGAGGCTTTATTACACAGAGATGTGTGGCCTCCTGCAGCTGCTGCCGAAATGGCTGCAGCTCGGTGAGCACACACATTTATACTCCGCCTACTGGGTGGAGCCAGCAGGCAGGGATCTACCCCCGTACCTGTAGTACAGGAGCCTTACCGAATTACTTCTCATATACGTAATATATACAAACAGTGGTGACACCACACCCCTCCCACCCACTTTCTAGATTCCATTAATGATGGACACTCCCTCAAGCTAATGTTCTAAAATTAGGCTCCCAAGCTCCTACGGTTTGACCCGCATGGCTCCACCAGTGAATGTTGGGGGATATATTAAATTCCAATCACGCCGGAGAGAATCGCGTTTTTCAATTCTCTCCGGAATTTGAGCCCCCGAATGGTGTGTGCAGGTTCAGAATCGCTCATGGGATACAGGGCAATGTGGCAAACTGGATAAAAAGTTGGCTTAGTGCCAGGAAACAAAGGGTAATGGTCGACGGCTGCCTTTGCAAATGGAAAGTTGTTTCAAGTGGTGTTCCACAGGGCTCGGTGCTGGGACTCTTGTGTTATATATTAATGATGTGGACTGAACGTGGAGAGCACGATTGGGAAATTTGCAGATAACACAAAGATTGGCTGTGTGGTGGACAGTTTAGGGGATAGCTATAACCTTCAAAACAATATAGATGGATTGGTGGAATGGGTGATAAAGTGGCAGATGGAATTTAACACAGAGAATTGTGAGGTCATGCATTTAGGGAGGTCAAACATTTATCGGGAGTACACAATCAATGGGAATATACTAAAGGGGTCGATGAAGTGAGAGATCTTGGCGTACAGGGACACAGGTCCTTAAAGGCAGCAGTTCAAGTAGACAAGGTTGTTAAGAAAGCATACGGAATGGCAGAGGTGTAGAATATAAAAGTAAAGGTATAATGTTGGAATTGTCTAAGACACTGGTGAGGCCACAACTGGAGTATTGTGTGCAGTTCTGGTCACCACATTACTGGAAGGAGGTTCTTGCTCTGGAGAGAGTGCAGAGGAGGTTTTACAAGAATGTTGCCAGGGCTGGAAAAGAAGGCTAAGGGGTGAGTTAATTGAGGTGTTCAGAATAATGAGGGAAACAGATGGGGTGGACAGGATCAAATGGGTTTCCCTTGGTGGAGAATTCTAGAACCAGAGGATATAGATTCAAGATAAGAGGCAAAAGGTGTAGAGGGGACATGAGGAAGAACGTTTTTACGCAGAGGGTGGTGCGTGTCTGGAATTCACTGCCCGAGTTGGTGGTGGAGGCAGAGACCCTAACCTGGATCTGCACCTTAGGTGCTGTAATCTACAGGCCTATGGACTGGTTGCAGTAAAGTGGGATTAGAAAGGACACCTGGGTTACCTGGGGCTGGCATGGAGAAGCCGGGCCGAATGGCCTCCCTTAGGTGGGATTCGAACTCTCATTCTCTGCATTATTAGTCCAGGAATACATCTCCCTCATAACCTGTCGCTTTGAGATCTCCCTTTCAGATTTCCAAAGTTTTGTCTTGCTGGACTATCCCTCTCTTTTTAAAACGAGCCAGATTCCCTGCATGGATTTGGCATTCAAATTCAGGATTCCCTGGGAGGACATCCCGAAGGAGCATTTTCACCTTCGATTCGAACTAAGTTGTGCAAGCAGTCGGCCCGGTTCATGTTTAATTTGAATTTCAACATATACGTTGGAATTCCTTCACACTTCGACACACCTTTCTGGTGACAATGGTTTGGCTGTGCGGACGGTGCAGCAGACTGTTTGGACTGAAATGTCCAGTGAGGAAATGCGCAATGAGAAATCAGCAATGCAATATCGAAACACAGAGACTTAAGGCCGCCGCTGACAATTTCTTCAGGACTTTCCATCAGCTGAAACTCCATTTACACAAACAAACTGGGGTTTCCGTGTCACAGTTCAAAATGGACCATTGTGAAGCAGGAGAAATTGCAAGGAAATTCACAGTCCATCTTTCGTAACAGCAGTACCAAGTAATTAACCTATATTCTGAGCAATGTATGAACACAAGGCACACGTTCAAACAGTGACATTTTCATATTAAGCTGCCTCTGTTTTCTCTGAAATCTAAGATTAAATAATGACGAGATATGTGAAGTTTCGAAAGAAAGTATTTGAAATTCTAGATCACATTTCACAACCTGAAGACATGCCAAAGGCTGTACGGCCAATCAAGTGTTTTGAAGTGTAGTTACTGTTGGAATTTTGGAAATAACGCAGGCAATTTGAACATAGCAAGCTTCCAGAAACAGCAAAATGCTAATGACCAGAAAATATTCCAGTGAAGATGGTCAAAAGATAAATATTGCCCAGAACACCAGGGAGAACAATTCTGCTCTTAATCAAAATAATGTTCTGGGAACTTTTATTACCACCTGAGAGGACAGAGGGGACCTCAGTTAAGGTAGCACAGTGGTTAGCACTGTTGCTTCACAGCACCAGGGTCCCAGGTTCGATTCCCTGCTTGGGTCACTGTCTGTGTGGAGTCTGCACGTTCTCCCCGTGTCTGCGTGGGTTTCCTCCGGGTGCTCCGGTTTCCTCCCACAAGTCCCGGTGAATTTGGACATTCGGAATTCTTCCTCAGTGTACCCGAACAGGCGCCGGAGTGTGGCGACTAGGGGATGTTCACAGTAACTTCATTACAGTGTTAATGTGAGCCTACTTGTGACAATAAAGAGTATTATTATTTTTTAAAGTTTCACCGCAACTGGTTATGCATAATTTTTAAAATTGAACTTGGTTTGCTTTTCTGCTTCCCAATTCCCATTTCCTTGTCAATTCTCCAACAACACACATTTTCCATTGTACAAACTGGACATTCTGAACATCGCTAAAACTGGTTCACAGCGAATCCTGAATCATGAAACACCGGAACGAATGTTATACTGCACAGATCTTTATTGCGTCTTTGACCTGATAGTCTTACCTTGTAAACATAAAATGGGGCTTTGTAATTATCATCCCAGTATCTGCCGGTAAATGATTTGGGCAGCTGCTCCATGACCTCTTTGTATGCAATCGGCTGCACCACATGATAACTGCAACGGCCCCCTCTGAAAGGAGACTCTGTCGTTTCACATCTACCAGGCTGTAAAATACATCAAGGATGAGAAAATTATACTTGTGAATGTAGTTACTCCGTGAACTTCAAAAGATGTAGGAGTGGTTTGAGTAATCTCCACGTGAATGAGGGGCGATGACGGTCCAATGCTCAATGCGAAGTTTCAAGCTAAGTGTGGTATTGTTGAAAAGAGAGACATGTTGCAGAAGTTTTTCATCTTGCATTCAACAGGACAAACACAAGAACAGCAAATTTCAAAGAATTGCAACAATTTCTGCCACAGGGAAAAAGTGTTCCGATTGCTTGGCAAGTCAACTCTTATTGGCTAGCGCATTGCCATGGACAAAACAACTGGGTACTATAGGCTCCCCAAGGTCTGGGGTAATTCAACAAAGTTACATTGTTTGAATCTATTATCCCTTTTATTTGCAGAGAATTAGTGCCTGTGTACAAGCGTATGTACCTTCCAGTAAGAATAAATGAGTCACATTATGAATTTGACAGTTATTGTTACATTGGCTGTTTGGGTAACTATCAACTATCAACATCTTGGGGGTTACTATTAAGCAGAAACAGAACCGGGCCAGCCATATAAATATTGTGGCCACCAGAGTAGATCAAAGGCTAGGGATCCTGCGGCGAGTAACTCACCTCCTGACCCCACAAAGCCTGTCCACCATCTGCAAGGCACAAGTCAGGAGTGTGATGGAATATTCTCCACTTGCCTGGATTTGTACTGTTCAAACAACACTCAAGAAGCTCAACACCATCCAGGAAAAAGCAGCCCACTTGATTGCTATCATTTCCACAAATATTCAATCTCTCCACCACTGACAAACGGTGGCAACCGTGTGTACCATCCACAAGATGCACTGCAGGAACTCACCAAGACTCCTTAGGCAGCACCTTCCAAACCCACAACCACTACCATCTAGAAGGACAAGGGCTTGGAACATCACTACTTGAAAGTTCCACTCCAAGTCACTCATCATCCTGACTTGGAAACATATCACCGTCCCTTCGCTGTCACTGGGTCAATATCCTGGAATTCCCTTCTGCACAGCACTGTGGTATGCTCAGGGACTGCAGCGGTTCAAGAGGGCAACTCAACACCACTTTCTGGAGGGCAATTAGGGATGGATAATAAATGCTGGCCTAACCCTTAATATGCCCATCCCGTAAATAAATTTTAAAAAGCTATTGGCGCTTTCAGGATTGTTCAGCAAGTGATGCTCAACCACAGAATTACATCTAACTGCGGACAATTTGCTGTGGGTTTTGCAAGTGTGTGTTAGTTCAAAATCTGTAACTTTGGTCTGATCAACAATCCTGTAAATACTGCCATTTTTTCACTTTGTAAGCTTGACACAGAAATAAAGCACATTGAAGCGATCCTGGTCAAATCATTGTTTGCTGCACATTATGCAAATGTGGAAATGGTCCAACAATTCCCGACTTTAAAACCCAAAATGTGCCCAGTCTACTTCCAATTACCCTGCAAAGGCAAAGTAGCTTCACAATTTGCAACATTTCATGATGCTACAATGTAGTGGTCATGCAAATGCCAATTCCCACTAACTAGATGTTGCCTTTAGTCTGAAAGGAAATTATGCCTCCCACACAATTAATAAACTCCGTGGAGACAATTTCCGGGACATTCACATCGGCAGGATCTTCAGGTCACGCCGTGCCGCACCTCCGGGGTCGGTTCCCTCGCCACGAGGGGTGCATTCAAGGGGAAACCTCATTGACAATGGTGGGACCAGAAGACCCCACCCTTGGCCAATGACACGCCGCCTCCGCTGCTGCGAAACACACGGCGGTTTGGGCGGAAAATTCCGCCCTGTGTACGGATTCCATTCCTGGCATAGTGTCAGATAAATCGGCCGTGTACCCTGTCATCTGGCTGCTCAAATCAAACAGCACATTCCTTTGTTATTCATGATGGACCGAGAACAAATCTTACTCACCTAGCTCTGCTTTTGCGAAATCCAAAGTGAAACACCTACAGTTAGATGGCATGCCATGATTGTGCAGCACTTGCTGAACAATCCTGTGTGCTAATAGCTAAATTAACAACCCATTTAAGATATCGGCCAAGCACATAATGTGGCTCAGTTGCGTTTGCTACAAATGACATAGGGACACGTTGCACCATGTTGAATTAGCTGGAAGCTTGAGAGCCTATAGATCCCCATTGCATTCTGTATGCCACTTTTTCAGCCAATCAAAATTGATTTACCAACCAATTAGCACCCCTTTCTTCTATAGCATATATAAATGATAGCGATTGTTTAAAATTTGGCATTTTTGTATTTGACTGGTTGAGAGCAAGTTGTAAAATTCAACATTCTTGGGGCATCACGGTGGTGCAGTGGTTAGCACTGCTGCCTCACAGCTCCAGAGTCCCGAGTTCAATTCCAGCCTCAGGTGACTGTCTATGTGGAGTTTGCACTTTCTTCCCATGTTTGCGTGGGTTTCCTCCGGGTGCTCTGATTTCCTTCCACAGTCCAACGAGGTTAGGTGGATTGGCCATACAAACCTGCCCGTTAGTGAACAAAGGTTTAGGTAGGGGTACAGAGTTACGGGGATAGGGTGGAGGCACGGGCTTAAGGAGGGTGCTCTTTCCAAGGGCCGGTGCAGACTCGATGGGCCAAATGGCCTCCTTCTGCACTGTCAATTCTGTGATTCTCTGACTCTTCAAGTTCAATATTATCAAGTAGATTGCCAAAACTCTAACTGAAATGATGGAACAGTCTTGAGAGTCTGAATGACCAACTCCATTTCCTATGTTTCTTTGATTCTATGCGTAAAGAGAATGAGCCTTGAGAAAAGCTCACAATGAGTACTGTCAGCACGGCTTGGCTAAACTGTGAGTGCTGCTTGGAGTTGGGTGAAATCATGGAGATCAAGGGGTAAGTAGTAAGAGGTAAGTAGTAATTAAACTTAATTTCAGGGCTTAATTTCCTGCAATAGGAGTCAGCTGAGTCACACTCAACTGCAGCTGGTTACCTGGGCAGCTGATTTAATTCAGTTTCCAAAGCGTTGTTTTTGAGGCCATAAAAGGGAGGCCACCTCACTGCTGCTCCTGCTGTGCAGTGAGTGCTGCTTGGCTGAGCGAGAGGGCTTTTGGATTTGGTTGAACACAGGGGGCGAAATTCTCTGGAAACGGCGCTATGTCCGCCGACTGGCGCCCAAAACGGCGCAAATCAGACGGGCATCGCTCCACCCCAAAGGTGCGGAATGCTCCGCATCTTTGGGGGCTGAGCCCCAACCTTGAGGGGCTAGGCCGGCGCCGGACAAATTTCCGCCCCGCCAGCTGGCGGAAAATGCCTTTGGTGCCCCGCCAGCTGGCACGGAAATTACATCTCCGGGCGGTGCATGCGCGGGAGCGTCAGCGGCCGCTGACAGTTTCCCACGCATGCGCAGTGGAGGGAGTGTCTTCTGCCTCCGCCATGGTGGAGACTGTGGCGAAGGCGGAAGGGAAAGAGTGCCCCCATGGCACAGGCCCGCCCGCGGATCGGTGGGCCCCGATCGCGGGCCAGGCCACCGTGGGGGCACCCCCCGGGGCCAGATCGCCCCCCCCCCAGGACCCCGGAGCCCGCCTGCGCCGCCTTGTCCCGCCGGTAAGGTAGGTGGTTTAATTTACGCTGGCGGGACAGGCATTTTAGCGTCGGGACTTCGGCCCATCCGGGCCAGAGAATCGCGCGGGGGGGCCCGCCAACCGGCGCGATTCCCGCCCCCGCCGAATCTCCGGTGCCGGAGACTTCGGCAACCGGCGGGGGCGGGATTCACGCCAGCCCCCGGCGATTCTCCAACCCGGCGGGGGGGGTCGGAGAATTTCGCCCAGGGAGTTTGGTGAAATTGGGAGAAGGCGAAACTTGGAGAAGGTGAAGCTAAAAAGACTGAGTGTAGAGCATTGTCTCAGCCCAGGCAGGAGTGGAACACAGCGGAGCTTCATAGACGCGAAGATCGTATTCCAGTTCTCATTGACCTCGCAGTGAGTTTCACAGTGAAGCAGTGATGATTTTTTAAATGTTTTTTTTTGGACATAGCGATTAACTGAGAAACAACACAAATAAGTGAAAGTCAGGGTCATTATAATAAAGTAAAATAAGTAAATAAAGTAGGGCAATGGAAATAAAGTTACTGTAAGGGAGGGATGTTAATAGCATTTTTATATAAGCATAATTTTTGGTTGAAAAGGAGTAAACAAGGAGCTTTCGGGTAGTGATGACAGGAGAGCTCGCACCTGTGACATGCACATCCTGTGCTATGTGACAAATCATGGAAACTTTGTTATCCCTGGTGACCATGTGTGCAGGAAGTGTGTCCAACCGCAGCTACCGGCTAATAGCATTTTGGTGCTGGAGCTGAGGGTGCATTCACTGTGGAGTATCTACAATGCTGAGCAGGTTGTGGATATCTCATTCCATGAGGTGGTCACACCGCAGGTGAGGACTGAACAGGCAGAAATGGCATGGGTGCCCACCAGGCAGAGTAAGGGAAGGCAGCGAGGTTTGCTAGTGCTGTTGCAGAGGGTTTAAACAAACTTGGCAGAGGGGTGGGATACTGAGAGAAGGTTCAGCAGGGTTAGATGCACAGCCAAAATTAGAACAGACATCAAGTGAATCAGGGAGGCACAGAATTACTCGGCTAGTTAATTCACAAGGGAGCTTGGCAAGATTGGATGGTATTTATTTTAATGCAAGGAGTCTGATGAACAAGGCAGATGAGTTGAGGGCACAAATTAAAACATGGGGGTGTGAGGTCATTTCTGTCACTGAGACATGGTTGAGAGGGGCAGGATTGGCAGCTCAATATTCCAGAATATAGGATCTGCAGGTGAGACAGGGAAGTAGGTAAAAGAGGAGAGGGTGTAGCAATTTTGATCAGGGAATCAGTTACAGCAGTAATGAGGGATGACATCTTAGAAGGTTCTACAAATTAAGCCATATGGGTAGAACTTAAAAGCCAAAAAGGAGCAACCACATTGCTGGGAGTGTTCAATTGGCCCCGAACACCCGAGATAAATAGAGGAACAGATATGTAGGTAAATGTTAGAGAAGTGTAAAAGTAATAGTGTAGTGACAGTGGGGGATTTTAACTGCCCCAACATTAACTGGGGTAGTCATATTGTGAAAGGTTTAGTGGGAGTGGAATTCTTAAAATGCATCCAGGTGACCCTTCTGAGCCATTACGTAGAAGATCCTGCAAGAGAAGGGGCGGTCCTGAACTTAATTTTAGGCATTGAAGTTGGGAAAGTGGTTGAAGCATCAGCAGGGGAGCATTTTGTAGACAGCAATCATAACTCAGTTAGATTCAAGATTGTTATGGAAAAAGACAAGGATGGGCCTGAGATCAAAGTTCTAAACTGGGGTAAGGCCAATTTTAATAAGATCAGATATGATTTGGTCAGAGTGGACTGGGAGCAGACACTTGTTGTTAAATCTGTGACAGAACAGTAGGACGCATTCAAGAAGAAAATAGGGACAGTACAGGGCCAAAGGGCAGGATCTTGGTCCCACCTCACCCATTTTTTGGTGCGGCGCACCCCTGCCTGAGGCGGGATCCTCCGTCCTGGCAGTTGGCCAATGGGGTTTCCCATTGTGGGCACCCCCACTCCTTCGGGAAATCCATAGGCGTGAGTGCACTGCCGGCGAAAGGAAGGATCTGCCGACAGAGAATCTAGCCCAACATGTTCCAATCAAGAAAAATGTTGGGACCAACATATCCAGTGAACCCTGGATATTGAGGGATGTATAGCATTTGATAAGGAGAAAAAGGGAGTCTTATGACAAATATTGAGGGTTCAAAACAGCAGATGCCCGAGAGGAGTATAGAATGTGCTAGTGGAAACTTAAATAGGAAATTAGGAGAGCATAAAGGGGACATGAAAGGATACTGGCTGTTAAAATAAAGGACAATCCTAATGTGTTTTACATTCAGGGTAAAATGATTACTGGTGAAAGAGTCGGGCCCATTAAGGACCACATAATGTGTGTGTGGAGCTGGAGGACATAGGTATGGTTCTAAATTAATATTTTATGCTGCTGTTCACTAATGAAAGCAGTCTGGGATAGAAATCAGGGAGAAGGGCTGTGATAAAATTAAAGAAATTAACTTAGAGCAGATTCAGAGTGGTCTGGCAAGTTTAAAAGTAGACAAATCTCCAGGGCCAGATGAAATGTATCCCAGGTTGCTGAAGGAGGCAAGGGAGGAAATAGCAGGGGTGCTGGCCATAATTTTCAATTCATCTCTGGCACGGGAGAGGTGCCAGGGGACTGGAGGATCGCCAATGTGATACCATTGGAGGAAGGGAGGAAGGGATAAACCAGAACTACAGGCCAGTCAGTCTAACCCCAATGGTGGGGAAACTATTGGAAGCAATCCCGAGAGACAGAATTAATCTGCATTTGGAGAGGCCAGGATTAATCAAGAACAGTCAGCGTGGTTTTGGTAAGGGGAAGTCATGTCTGAACAACTTGATTGAATTTTTCGAAGATGTGACCAGGTGTATAGATGAGGACAATGTATTTGACATTGTCCACTTGGACATCAGCAGGGCTTTAGATAAGGTCCCACATGGGAGACTGATAGAGACGTTAAGAGCCCATGGGATCCCAGGAAATTTGGCAAATTGGATCCAGAATTGGCTGAGTGGCAGGAAGCAGAGGGTGATGGTCAAGGGGTTGATGGAAGCCTGTGCCCAGTGAATCCGCAGGGATTAGTGTTCAGACCTGATTTATTATAAATGATTTAGACATGAATGTAGGAGGGTCGATTAGTGAGTTGGCAGGTGATACTTAAATTGGTGGGGTGGTAATCGTGGGGAGGATTGCCTTAGATTACAGGAGGATGTAGACGGGCTGGTCAGATGGGCTGATCAGTGGCAAATGGAATTCAATCCGGATAATTGTGAGATGATGCACTTGGGCAGGGCAAACAAGGCAAGGGAGTACAGGATAAACGGCAGGACCCTGGGAAGCACCGAGAGTCAGAGGGGCCTTGGTGGCCTACAGGGCAGGTAGATACAATGGTTAAGAAAACATATGGGGCCGGATTACTCTTCGGGGGATCCTCTGTTTCGCCGCAGCGCACTCACTCCCGCGGATTTCCTGCCGGCGTGGGAGTGCCCACAATGGGAAACCCCATTGGCCGGCTGCCAGGCGGAGCCCGCTGCTGGCGGGGGCACGCTGCTGGCGGGGGCACGCTGCACCAGAAAACGAGGGGACGGAGAATCCAGCCCCTGGTATACTTGCCTTTATCAGCCAAGGTGTAGAGAATACGAGCAGGAAGCTTATGCGGGAACTGTATAAAACGTTGGTTAAGTCTCAGCTAGAGTAGTGTGAGCAGTTCTGGAATCCACATTACAGGAGGGATATGATAGCACTGGAAAGGGTGCAGAGGGGATTTACCGTGATGTTGCCTGGGCTGGAGGGTTTTAGTCATGAAGAGAGATTGGATAGACTGAGGTTGTTTTCCTTGGAGCAGAGGAGACTGAGGGGGGGGGGGGACATGATTGAGAGGTATTAAAATTATGAGGGGCATAGATAGAGGTGACAGGAAGAAATGTTTCCCCTTGGTAGAGGAATCAATGACCAGGAGACATAGATTTAAGGTAAGGGGCAGGAGGGTTAGAGGGAGTGCGAGAAAAACCTTTTTACCCAGAGGGTGGTGGGAGTCTGGAACTCGCTGCCTGACAGGGTGGTGGAGGCAGAGACCCTCAGGACATTGAAGAAGTATTTACATGTGCACTTGCGATGCCAGGGCAGACAAGGCCAAGTGCTGGAACAAGGGATTATTTTTTAAATTTTCTGTTTTTTTAAAATTCATTTGCGGGATGTGGGCGTCGCTGGTTAGGCCGGCATTCATTGCCCATCCCTAGTTGTCCTTCAGAAGGTGGTGGTATGCTGCCTTCTTGAACCGCTGCAGTCCTTCAGGTGTAGGTACACCCACTGTGCTGTTAGAGAGGGAGTTCCAGGTGACAGCAAAGGAACGGCGATATATTTCCGAGTCAGGGTGGTGAGTGACTGGGAGGGGAACATCCAGGTGGTGGGGTCCCCGGGTAACATGTCCTTCTAGATAGTAGAGGGTTTGGAAGGTGTTGTCTAAGGAACCTTGATGAGTTACTGCAGTGCATCTTGTAAGTGGTACACACGGCTGCTACTGTTCGTCGGTGGTGGAGGGTTTGAATGTTTGTGGAAGGGGGAGCAATCAAGCGGGGTTGCTTTGTCCTGGATGGTGTTGAGCTTCTTGAGTGTTTTTGGAGCTTCACACATCCAGCTAAGTGGAGAGTACTCCATTACACTCCTGACTTGTGCCTTGTAGATGGTTTGACAGGTTTTGGGGAGTCAGGAGGTGAGTTACTCGCCGTAAGATTCCTAGCCTTTGACCTGCCCTGGTAGCCACAGTATTAATGTGGCTAGTCCAGTCAAGTTTCTGATCAATGGTAACCCAAGGATATTGATTGTGGGGATTCAGCGATGGTAATGCCATTTAACGTCAAGGGGCGATGGTTAGATACTCTCTTGTAGGAGATGGTCATTGCCTAACACTTGTGTGGTGTGAATGTAACTTGCCACTTGTCAGCCCAAGCCTGGATATTGTCCAGGTCTTGCTGCATTTGGACATGGACTGCTTCATTATCTGAGGAGTCACGAATGATGTTGAACATTGTGCAGTTATCCACAAACATCCCCACTTCTGACCTTATGATGGAAGACAGGCCACTGATGAAGCAGCTGAAGATGGTTGGGCCTAGGACGCTAACCTAAGGAACCTCTGCAGTGTTTTCCTGGAGCCGAGATGATTAACCTCCAACCACCATAACCATCTTCCTTTGTGCCGGGTATGACTCCAAGCAGCAGAGAATTTTCCCCCTGATTCCCATTGACCCCAGTTTAGCTCGGGCTCCTTGATGCCACACTCGGTCAAACGCTGCCTTGATGTCGAGGGCAGTCACTCTCACCTCACCTCTGGCATTCAGCTCTTTTGTCCATGTTTGAACCAAGGCTGTAATGAGGTCAGGAGCTGAGTGACCCTGGCGGAACCCAAACTGAGCGTCCGTGAGCAGGTTATTGCTGAGTAAGTGCCGCTTGATAGCACTGTTGATGACTCCTTCCATCACTTAGCTGATGATGGAGAGTAGACTGATCGGGCAGTAATTGGCTGGGTTGGATTTGTCCTGATTCTTGCGTATAGGCCACACCTGGGCAATATTCCACATTGCCGGGTAGATGCCAGTGTTGTAGCTGTACTGGAACAGCTTGGCTAGGGGTGCGACAAGTTCTGGAGCACAAATCGTCAGTACGATTGCCAGAATATTATCAGGACCCACAGCCTTTGCAGTATTAAAACAGTTAGGTGGTTATTTTTAACTGGCGCCGATGCAATGGGTCGAAGGGCCTTTTCTGTGGTGTAGAGCTCGATGACTCGATGACCCGAAAAGACTTACAAAGCTTAAGATTTACAGTCTCGAGGTGAATGCAGTTAAGGGAAAGTCTCAATGCAATTAAAAGTTTAAATAGGATGGCAAAGGTAAATCCAGAGAGCAAATCACTAGATTTAAACAGAAATGAGCAAAATGAAGAAGAGATATTAAAATCTTATTGTAAAATGGTGCAATTATTGAAAGAACATATGACTAGCAAGCCAGCAAATGCAAAAATATTGGGCCGTATCACAATGCAATTTGATTCGACAATTAATGCATCCGAAGGATGGGTTTTAGATTAATTAATTTCATGTCCATTTCTTGTGCCATTCAAACTGCACATTTTTCCTTACCTCAATGAAACGTTTGCAATGATAGTCACTGCCGTACCACGAAACCCCCAATATGAGCTTTTTGGAATCAACACCCATATTGATATATCTAGAGAGGCCTAAATGGACACAAATATTTTGGTTAATATTGATCTTGAGCCGGTCGACTCTTATCCAGGAAGTCATCTCATACATACCTGTGTACGCTTTGTGATAGGGAGATTGTGGTTTTGCAAAGCAATCATCCCATTTTTGACTCCATATATCAAAGGAAATCACAAATAAAAAGTCGCAGTGATTTGAAATTTCCAGATATTGAAAGCAATTGCCATCAATACAATGAGGAGACCACGGAACATCTAAAGAGACCTGAGGAGGAAAGAGGAACAGGGAGTTAATTTTATCTCACACGTTATTTTGGAAGTCCAAGTAGACAAATGTATTTTGTAAGCAGTTAGTTGGTGGGAGCTGTGACAGTGACAGGGGAGAGATTGTACAGTGTTCATGGCTGTATAGACCAGAGCACAATAAACTTGGAAAAACATAGTTGGCGGAATTCTCCGTTCCTGAGACGAAATGTTGATGCCGGGGCAGGATGCGTGGATTTCCATGGCGGCAAATTGGCGCCGCTTCTGGAACGATTCAACAACTGTTAAGGTGCTAACATGGGCACCACGTGGAACGCAATCAGTTCCAATTGGAAACGGCGCAGGATTCACTGGACTCGTGATTGACACTCAGGAGGCCAACAAGCTGCAGCCGCACATACACACTTCACTCCCCACACACACCAGCCAACAGGATGGCAGCAAAGAGAGCGACATCCCGTTTTACGGGTGCTGAGGTTGCGACCCTGCTAGGTGCCGTGTAGGAGAGCCGGGCGACACTCCGAGCAACACGAGCCGACCAGCAGTGTCGTGAGAAACTGCGCAACCTCCTCAGGCCGACCAGGGTGAGTAGGAGCACTGAGCGGCAGGCACCAACCCCCACCCCACACACCTGTAACCCCTCGCTCCCACCAGGGCTGGGTGCCCTGGCTCCTGAAACCACCCCCTGGGCTGAATGCATCATGAAAATGTCCAACATTGTGCGTTTTCTGCCTCTGCTCACCACCACCCCCAGTCCACCCGTCGCCACAGGAGACCCCGTGGTTTGCAGTTCCCTGCGACTCAAGTGTCACTCTCTTCCCCACCCCCACACCACCCTCAGCCGCACACCACCCTCACCCCTCACCACCCACACCATCCCCACACCACCCTCACCCCCACACCACCCTCAGCCGCAAACCACCCTCACCCCACACCACCCTCACCCCCACATCACCCCCACAACATCTTCACCCCCACAACACCCTCACCCCCACACCACCCTACCCCCACACCACCCTCCCCCCACACCCCCCCACACCCCCACCCCCACACCACCCTCACCCCGACACCACCCTCACCACCCTCCCCCCACACTACCCTCACCCCCACACCACCCTCACCACACTCACCCCCACACCACCCTCACCCCCACACCACCCTCATCCCGACACCACCCTCACCCCCACACCACCCTCACCCCCTTACCACCCTCACCCCCACACCACCCTCAACCCCACACCACCCTCACCCCCACACCACCCTCACCCCCACACCGCCTTCATCCCCACACCGCCCTCACCCCCTCACCACCCTCAGCCGCAAACCACCCACACCCCACACCATCTTCACCCCCACATCACCCCCACACCACCCTCACCCCCACCCTCACCCCACACCACCCTCACCACCCACACCATCCCCACCCCACCCTCACCACCACACCACCTTCACCCCCTCACCACCCACAGCCGCAAACCACCCTCACCCCACACCACCATCACCACCCACACCATCCCCACCCCACCCTCACCCCCACACCACCCTCACCACCCACACCATCCCCACCCCACCCTCACCCCCACACCACCCTCACCACCCACACCATCCCCACCCTCACCCTTACCCCCACACCTCCCTCACTCTCACTACCCTCACCCCCACACTATCCTCACCCTCACCACTCTCACCTCCACACCACCCTCACCCTACACCGCCCTCACCCCCACCCACCCTCCCCCCCACACCGCCCTCACCCCCACACCGCCCTCACCCCCACACCACCCTCACCCCCACACCACCCTCCCCCCACACCGCCCACACCCCCACACCGCCTTCACCCCACACCGCCCTCACCCCCACACCACCCTCACCCCCACACCGCCCTCACCCACACACCGCCCTCACTCCCACACCGCCCTTACCCTCACGCCGCCCTCACCCCCACACCGCACTCACCCCCACACCGCACTCACCCCCACACCAACTCACCCCCACACAACCCTCACCCCCACACCACCCTCACCCCCTCACCACCCTCACCCCCACACCGCCCTCACCCCCACACTGCCCTCACCCCCACACTGCCCTCACCCCCACACCGCCCTCACCCACACACCGCCCTCACTCCCGCACCGCCCTTACCCTCACGCCGCCCTCACCCCCACACCGCACTCACCCCCACACCGCACACACCCCCACACCAACTCACCCCCACATCACCCTCACCCCCACACCACCCTCACCCCCACACCACACTCACC
Source organism: Scyliorhinus torazame (assembly GCF_047496885.1). Lineage (NCBI taxonomy): Eukaryota > Metazoa > Chordata > Chondrichthyes > Carcharhiniformes > Scyliorhinidae > Scyliorhinus > Scyliorhinus torazame. The sequence continues at coordinate 13,308,352 of NC_092713.1, forward strand.
CCCACACCGCCCTCACCCCCACACTGCCCTCACCCCAATACCGCCCCCACACCACCCTCACCGCCCTCACCCCCACACCACCCTCACCCCCACACCGCCCTCACCCCCACACCGCACTCACCCCACACCGCCCTCACCCCCACACTGCCCTCACACCCACACCGCCCTCACCCCCACACCGCCCTCACCCCCACACCGCCCTCACCCACACACCGCCCTCACCCCCACACCGCCCTCTCCCCCACACCACCCTCACCCCCACACCGCCATCACCCCCACACCGCCCTCACCCCCACACCACCCTCACCCCCACACCGCCATCACCCCCACACCGCCCTCACCCCCACACTGCCCTCACCCCCACGCCGCCCCCACACCACCCTCACCGCCCTCACCCCCACACCGCCCTCACCCCACACCGCCCTCACCCCCACACCGCCCTCACCCCCACACCGCCTTCACCCCCACACCGCACTCACACCACACCGCCCTCACCCCCACACTGCCCTCACACCCACACCGCCCTCACCCCCACACCGCCCTCACCCCCACACCGCCCTCACCCACACACCGCCCTCACCCCCACACCGCCCTCTCCCCCACACCACCCTCACCCCCACACCGCCATCACCCCCACACCGCCCTCACCCCCACACCACCCTCACCCCCACACCGCCATCACCCCCACACCGCCCTCGCCCCCACACTGCCCTCACCCCCACGCCGCCCCCACACCACCCTCACCACCCTCACCCCCACACCGCCCTCACCCCACACCGCCCTCACCCCCACACCGCCCTCACCCCCACACCACCCTCACGCCCACACCACTCTCACCCCCACGCTACCCTCACCCTTACCCCCACACCATCCTCACCCTCACCACCCTCACCCCCACACCATCCTCCCCCACACCTCCCTCACCCCCATACCGCCCTCACCCCCACACCGCCCTCACCCCCACACTGCCCTCACCCCCACGCTGCCCCCACACCACCCTCACCGCCCTCACCCCCACACTGCCCTCACCCCCACACCGCCCTCACCCCCACACCGCCCTCACCCCCACACCACCCTCACGCCCACACCACCCTCACCCCCACGCCACCCTCACCCTTACCCCCACACCATCCTCACCCTCACCACCCTCACCCCCACACCATCCTCCCCCACACCTCCCTCACCCCCACACCACCCTCACCCACACAATCACCCCCCACAACACCCTCACGCTGCCCACACCTCCGCCACGCCGAGATATGATGGGGTCATGTGATGGAATAGATACCTCTTATGCAGGTATCACCCTGGCATTGTGAAGCAACAGTGCTAACCACTGTGCTACCGTGTGCCCATTATGGGTGTGGTTATAAAGGATGTGATTACTGGACTCTTGGAAAGCGATGATCATTGGGCAGAGTCTAGAGTCCAGATGAATTCATGAAAGGGAAATCAGGTTTGACAATTTTTTGAGGATGTTACTTGCTGCACAGATAAAGGAGAATCAGCAGATGTACACAGCATTTGGGGCGGGATTCTCCGTTGGCTGATGTTGAAATCGGGAAACGTGAGAATAAGTTACAACGCCAAAATAGCAGCAGGCGCCGACTTGACACTAAATCGCAATTCCCCGTCACCTCGACAGTGGCATCAATACGGTCCGGAACGCACGCACGCACGTTTGCAGTAGCGTGCCTGACCCGGTATTCTCCGGGGCCTCCATGATTCGCCGCCTCCGATGGGCCGAGTTCCCGACGGCGAGGTTCACTTATGCTTTTTAAAATTGTGAAATCGGCGTAGTGGCTGCTGAGGGAGAGAGCGTGGGTACGGAAAGAGTCCAACATTGCCAAAGTTCGCTGACCGTTATGCCGCTGGCCTGGAACATCATTCCCACAGCCGGCAAAGCAGCCACGCAGCTGTGTACACCCCTTACAGCCCACTGTGAACTTAGGGCCACGGGTCGGAGAGGTGTCCCCCCAGGGCACTCCCCTAGGTGCCCTCTGGCCCCAGCCGACCCATCAGCTGTATGGGCGAGCTCCAGCACAACCAGTGCCATCCTGTTGTCTGGGATGGTGTGTGTGGGGAGTGTGTGTGGGGAGTGTGTGTGGGGAGTGTGTGCGGGGAGTGTGTGGGGAGTGTGTAATGTGTGTGTGCGGCTGCAGCTTGTCAGCCTCCCGAGTGTCAATCACGGACCCGGCGAATCCCGCACCGTTTCTCATTGGAATGAATCGTGTCCCGCGTGGCACCGGTGCTAGCCCTTCCACAGTCGCTGAATCGGTCCAGGTTCATAGATACATTGGAGGGTAGCTCACGTCACGCCGTTATTCAAAAAGGGAGGTAGAGAGAAAGCAGGGAATTATAGACCAGTAGGCCTAACATCGGTAGTGGGGAAAATGCTTGAATCCATTATCAACGACTTTATAGCGGAACATTTAGAAAGCAGCGGCAGGATCAGTCAGAGTCAGCATGGATTTATGAAGGGAAAATTATGCTTGACAAATCTGTTGGAATTCTTTGAAGAGGTAACCAGTACAGTCAACAAGGGGAGCCAGTCTATGTGGTATATTTGGACTTTCAGAAGCCGTTGACAAAGTCCCCCATAAGAGATTATTGTGCAAAATTAAAGCGCATGGGATTGGGGGAAATGTATTGAGGGGGATAGAAAACTGGTTGGCAGAGAGGAAACAAAGAGTTGGGATTAATGGGTCCTTTTCAAATTGGCAGGCAGTAACTAGTGGGGTACCACAGGGATCGGTGCTGGGACGTCAGCTATTCACAATATATATTAATGATTTGGATCAGGGAACAAAATGTAACATCTCAAAGTTTGCAGATGATACCAAATTAGGTGGGAGGGCGAATTGTGACGAGGATGCAGGGATCCTACAGCAAGATCTGGACAGGTTGGGTGAGTGGGCAAACCAATGGCAGATGCAATATAATTGGAAAAGTGTGAGGTTACTTACTTTGGAAGCAAAAACAGGAAAGCAGATTACTACCTGAATGGTTGTAAATTGGGAGAGGGGAGTGAGCAGCGGGACCTGGGTGTCCTTGTGTACCATTCGCTGAAGGTAAGCATGCAGGTGCAGCAGGCGGTAAAGAAGGTTAATGGTATGTTGGCCTTCACTGGAAGAGGTTTCGAATATAGAAGCAGGGATGTGTCGCTGCAGTTATACAGGGCCTTGGTGAGGCCACACCTGGAGTATTGTGTGCAGTTTTGGCCTCCTTCTCTGAGGAAGGATGTTCTTGCTCTCGAGGGAGCGCAGCGATGGTTTACCAGACTGATTCCAGGGATGGCGGGACTGTCATATGTTAAGTAATGGGTTAAGAGGCATTCCAATTAGTTGTCTCATTTATGTTAAGTATCCAATAATTGACACTGATATGTAAAGGGGCTTCAGGTGGCCTTTGCATCAGGTGATGCATTGATAGAGGTTTGTGCAGAATCTGTTAAAGTGAAATAAAGATGTTTGTGGAAAAGGAGCAGAACCTTTGACTCTTTATACAACAGCAGCTAAACGTCTAACAATTGGTAGCAGAGGATGATTGCTGTGCAAATGTGAAGGGTTGAAAGATACAACTTTTCCAGACCAAACCAAGGAGTGAGTGAGAAAAAAAAACCTAAAGATATATGGCTGAATCTAGGATAAACCTACCCTCCCTTATTTTCTGAAAGGGCATCGTATGACCAATGGAGAAGTGCAAGTAGTTATGTGGACTAAGATAAATGCCTTGGGAAAGAGGAAACAAGGTATCGCATTGGCTCTTTCTCTACCTTATGACAGTAAAATCCGGAGCAAAGTGTTTTCTAAGTTGGAATTGGAAAAGTTAGACTCAGAAGAAGGTCTGGAGACTCTATTACGTTAAATGGATAAGATTTATGAGAAGGATGACTTGTTAAGTGCGTATGAAGCATGGTCGGATTTTGACAGGTTCCGGAAAATAGAGGATTTCTCCATGGAAGACTATATAATGGAATTTGGCAGACTATATAAAAGGCTGCAGAAACACAACTTGGAATTTCCACAGTCTGTGTTGGCCTTTAAATTACTTGACTGTGCTAGAGTGAGCAACATGGATAGGCTCCTGAATTTGACAGGAGTTCAGTTTGCAGATAAGGATACCGTATTCGATCAGATGACAGAAGCTTTAAAAAAAGTTTCTGGGGAAACATTCGATTCCGATGGCTCTGTTGACCCAAATAGGTCAGCCTGCAATAAGGCAGAATATGGAAGATACACTAGTAACAGGATGGCAAAATCGTATAGCTACGAACAGGTTCCAAGACTATAGAAGGAGATCGGGACCCGGACATTATGAAGACAGAAAGCCAGTTAGAACCTACAATAGGAAGATGAACCCCAGAAATGCACGGGGCATGATAAATCAATGTTTTCGATGTGACTCTCAATACCATTATGCTTTCAACTGGCCAACTCGTTATGATAGAGTGTTTGAAGCGGCACATGACACGGAAGAGTCAGAAGAGGAAAAAGATAGTGACCAGAAAGAAGGCATTGTCCTATTGACAAGCAGTTTTACGCCGGTAATGAGGGTGTTGGTTGCAGAATCCTTCAATTGTGCTGCATTGGACAGTGGCTGCACATCTACTGTGTGTGGAATTGACTGGTTAAAATGTTACCTGGACTCCTTGAATGCTGAAAATCGTAACAAGGTTAAGGAATTTGAAAGTTCCACAAGTTTCAGGTTTGGGGATGATAATACTCTGAAGTCGCTAAAAAGAGTGGCGATCCCTTGCAATATTGCCGGAGTGAATCATTTCATTAGCACGGATGTTGTATCAAGTGAGATACCTTTGCTTCTGAGCAGACCGTCGATGAAGAAAGCACACATGAAACTGGATATGGAACAGGATAAGGCAACGGTTTTTGGAAAGACGGTGGACTTACAATTTACACAGTCGGGACACTATTGTATTCCATTGCTGACAAATAATATTTCAAGTAGAGTTGTTCAGGATGTGTTAATGGTAGGTGAGAATGGGACTTTAGCTGATAAAAAGCTTGTTGTATTAAAACTGCATAGGCAATTTGCGCATCCGTCTCCTCGGAGGCTGAAACATTTATTAAAGGATGCAGGGGTAAGGGATGAAGACTATACTAAGCTAATAGAACAGGTTAGTGATCGCAGGAAGTTTGTAGGAAGTACAGAAGGACGCCAGCACGACCGATAGTAACCCTACCTTTGGCCAAGGCTTTTAACGACATTGTGGCCATGGACCGTAAGATCTGGGATAATGCCAATAATATATTTATTTTGCATTTGTAGATTTAGCAACTAGATTTAGTCAATTAACGATTGTATGAAGTAAAGAAAAGAGAGTAATTCTGGATCAAATCCTGGAAAAAAGGATAGGGACAGGAATGGGCCCACCGGCAAAATTCCTTACGGACAATGGGGGAGAATTTGCTAATGATGAGTTTAGGGATATGTGTGAAAACATATCACAGTTCTGAACACGGCTGCAGAAAGCCCATTTAGTAATGGTGTGTGTGAAAGAAAGCATGCAGTAATAGATGACATGCTCCGGAAAATTTTGGCAGGTAGACCAAACTGCAAGCTAAATTCAGCCTTAACATGGGCGGTACATGTAAAGAATTCATTGCAGATGGTTGGGGGCTATAATCCCAATCAATTTGTGTTTGGTAGAAATCCTAAAATTCCGTCCATTTTGGATGACCAGCCTCCAGCTTGGGAAGGGACTACAATTAACTCTGCCTTTGCTGAGCATTTAAATACATTACATAGCAGTAGAAAAGCTTTTTTGGAAGCAGAAGTCTCTAAAAGAATTCGCAGAGCTTTGAGGCATAATGTATGGCCATCAAATACCTTTTTTCAGCAAGGAGACGTGGTATACTATAAGAGAGACAATTTTAATGAATGGAAAGGCCCAGGGAAGATCATAGGTATAGATGGCAAAACAATTATTTTACAACATGGCAATCAAACTGTTCGGGTACATTCATCAAGGATAATGGGTACAGATTACAAATTTTCAAATTTAGACAGAGCAGACAGACATGACGAGGAACCAGGGTCATCTGGTACGCAAGTGTTACAGAACTATGATGACCAGCTAACTGATATAGACAGGGTTTCTGTAGAAGAACACAACACATCTGATAATTTAGAACAGGCCATTTTTCCAAAGGTGACATACTTGCCTGAAGGATCTAGTCAATGGCAGGGTGCAACTGTTATTAGTAGAGCAGGGAAGGTCACTGGAAAGTATAAACATTGGTTGAATGTACAGCATTCAGGGGAGGGAGTCAAGACAATGGATTGGAACATGAAGCTCAAAAATGGAGGGCACAGAAACGCAGTGCCAGTTCAGATGGTACCTTGGATAGTGAACAGGTCCACAGAAAAAGGTCGAGAACTATTGAAAGGACATTCCACAGTAGAAGGGAAAGATCAAGCAGTAGCAGTACAGAATGCGATACCAGGCGGGAGAGGGGATGTAGTTTATCAAGGTCTCGGAACATGAGTAAGACTACAAATACTAACAGGAGTAGAAGCCCACATACACGTGAGATTTTGGTGGCTTCCAATAGGTTAGATGAAAAAGTTATCAAAGATGCCAAACAGCAAGAACTGCATAGTTGGAGTGAATTTGGGGTATACACGGAAGTACCGGATAGGGGACAAAGAGCTCTATCCCACAGGCGGATTTGCATGGAAAAGGTTGAGCCAGATGGAACTTATAAAGCTAATGCCAGGCTTATGGCGAGGGGATTTGAAGAAAACGTAGAAGATCAGGGTTTAAGGGTAGATTTACCTACGGCCGGAAAGGTTATTTTAAAGATCTTCTTGGCTCTATTAGCCACAAAGGCATGGGAATGCAAATTTATAGTTCTTGCAGGGGCATCAGCTCCAGAGAAACATTTTTCTCCGTCCTCCTAAAGAAGCAGCTAACACAGAAGGGGTACTCTGGAAGTTGAACAAATGTGTATAGGGATAAAATGATGCGTCTAGAGTCTGGTATTTTTCGGTAAGGTCAGTTTTGTTAAAGTTAGGTTGTTGCCAGTTGAAAGCAGATCCGGCAATGTTTTACTGGCACTATAAAGGAAATCTTTCTGGCATCTTTGTGATGCATGTCGATGATTTTTTGTGGGGTGGGACTAGTGATTTTGAAGCTATTGTAATCTCTGGGTTGAGGAAAGAATTCAGGGTTGGAAGTCAGGCTTCCAGTGCATTTAAATATATTGGACTGGAAATTGGACAGACTAAGTTAGGGGCAACTTTACGTCAGCAATCTTATTTGGAAAGCATCAGCCCAATAGCAATTAGCCATGGTCGGGTTTCACAAAAAGTCGCAATAGTTTCAAAGGTGGAAAAAGAGCAACTGCAAAGTTTAATTGGGCAACTGAATCAGTTAGGTAGACAGACTAGACCGGACATGAGTTTTGATGTCTTAGAGTTGAGTACAAAAATGAATGATCCCAAAGTGGACGACATAATAAGAGCAAATAAAGCTTTGGTCAAACTAAAAATGCACAGTGTGTTTTGAGGTTCCTGGTTTTAGGTGACCTTAGGCACTTGAAACTCATAGTTTATAGCAGGGTTTTTCAAAGTGGGAGGCGCGACCCGCGGGTGGGTCAAGAGCTGGTGTCAGATGGGTCGCGGAGTGCAGGGTCACAAAAAATGTGAACGGCAAGCACCAGAATGAAATAGGGCAGAAAAAGAACAGAGAATGTAATTTGAAGTTTATGCAAGAAATTAGAGAATAGACCAGGAGTGAGGCGCATGCCGCTGTTTATTGTACAGGAGAGCTGAAAGTGGGGTAAGCAGGTTACAGAGGGAAGCAGATGTTGCATATGATAATCCTCAGCAAAGTCGCGTTGCCAATCATCCTGATTACAGAAATGGCACATGAGAGCGTGGCAATAATGTATTTGAAGGTGCGATTGTCGCTGGTTGGAAAGGAGCAGCTGGGAGAGTTGCTATCATTGCTAAAATTGTGAGTGTTTGGATTAAAGTCATCTGTTCGTGTCAGCCAATGCCCCATTGAGATAATGCATCCGGCTTGGACCGGGCTTATGGTGGGTTGGAATAAAACCAGGTGCTTAGAAGGTGAACGAACCTCCCTTCCAGTCTCATTTCCAGGTGGCAGATATTCTTCGGTGGTCATCTGTAATATTCCAAAGCCAAGACATAAAGAGATCCAACAGAGAGTCACGCAACCATGCACCAGCTCCATTCTTTAAAAAAACGCTGTTCTGAGCAACAGCAAGTATAATGCTTGTATAATACCAGCACTGATGCATTTTATTCAAATGGCTGTTTTGTATAATTTCTGTGCGGAGTGGGATTGGATATTTTTCTGATTCACCAGCTTATTGCACAAGATATTGCAACAACAACTGGATGCGACACTTGCAATCATCTCAGTGTAAGGGACGAGAATCTGAATCTCCTGCATCCTGAGAGCAGTCATAGTGTTTACATGTGTTTTATCATTTTTTAAATTGGAATGTTTTATTTGGCGAAGTCTCATTTTTAAATGGAAGCTACTTTGTCCTTTCCTGTTGGTCAGTTTGTGTCTAGCTGGGCATGTACGCAAGACACGCATTGCCTTGTCAATTTACTGTTTCTATAAAACCAACATATGCTCCTAATACTTTTGACTATGAAATTGAGAGTTGGAGATTCAGGATTTTCAACATTTTACTACTGATTGGGTAGAGGTGGTCTTTCCACAGGGAGAAAAAATCTTTATGCAGAATCCAATTTAAGATTTTTAAAATTGTAAATATAAAAATTGAGGGAAATACAATCTTGTGTAGTTGTTTATTTTGTTTTAAGTTGGCACCCAGTGATTAATTTGGACTTAATGCATTAAAGGTTCACGGATGAGTTGCGTAGATCGGCCGGCGTGGGTCTCGAAGGTCGGCCGGTTGACAAAAGTGGGTCCTGGGAAAAAACGTTTCAAAAATACTGCTCTAGACTATTGAATATAAGCCCAGGCTCACCTCTCACATTAAAACTAAGAGAAAATGGTGGGTCGTGAAGGTCAGCTGGTGTGGGTCCTGAAGGAAGGCTGGCTGGTAAAAATGGGTCCCGGGCAAAAAAGTTTGAAAAACACTGGTTTATAGTGATGTGTCCTATGCAAATTTATGTGATGGGGTTTCAAGCGCTGGAGGTTTTATAATTTTCCTTTTGGGGAACAATGGTAAATGTTGCCCTCTTGTGTGGGAAGCAAAGAAAATAAGGAGAGTGGTCAAAAGCACTTTGGCTGCTGAGACGTTAAGCCTTGTCGAGGCGGTATATATGGCCTTTTATATATCTCAGATATTGACATAAATTTTGGGATTTGGGTAATATACCTGTTGAATGTCACAGTGACAATAAATCCCTGTGGGAAAATGTGCACTCTACAAAAAGTGTCAATAAAAAAAGGTTAAGGATAGACATCGCAAGTTTGAAGCAGATGTTGGACAGAGGGGAAATAGCAAAAATTAATGGGTTGACAGTAGCTATCAATTGTCAGACAGTTTTACAAAAAGCTCACAGAAACTTTTGGATATTGTGAACGAAGGGCTCCTGTTTCTGTGACTTTTTTATTTCTTCCAAAAATGAAAAAAAAAGAAGGGGGGAAATTGCGTGTGTGTTTTTGAGTTTCTTGTAATTTTGTTTTCACCTAATTATTTGTTTTCTCCAAGGAAGGGGAGATTGTTAAGTAATGGGTTAAGAGACATTCCAATTAGTTGTCTCATTTATGTTAAGTATCCAATAATTGACACTGATATGTAAAGGGGATTCAAGTGGCCTTTGTGTCAGGTGATGTGATGATAGGGTTTTGTGCAGAGTCTGTTGAAGTAAATTAAAGGAGCAGAACCTTTGACTCTTATACAACAGCAGCTAAACGTCTAACATCATATGAGGAGAGATTGACTAGGTTGGGATTGTTCTCGCTGGAGTTCAGAAGAATGAGGGGGGATCTCATAGAGACTTATAAAATTCTAACAGGACTAGACAGGGTAGATGCAGGGAAGATGTTACCAATGATGGACGTGTCCAGAACCAGGGGTCACAGTCTGAGGATTCAGGGTAAACCATTTTGGTCAGAGATAAGGAGAGACTTCTTCACCCAGAGAGTGGTGAGCCTGTGGAATTCATTACCACAGGAAGTAGTTGATGCTAAAACTTTGAATATATTCAAGGGGCGGCTGGATATAGCACTTGGGGAGAATGGGATCAAAGGCTATGGGGCGAAAGCAGGATTAGGCTATTGAGTTGGATGATCAGCCATGATCGTGATGAATGGCGGAGCAGGCTTGAAGGGCCAAAAGGCCTCCACCTGCTCCTATCTTCTATGTATCTATGGAGAGAGAATTAGAATTAATGTTACAGAATCAATCACTTCTTCGGAACTGAAGATGAGCAGGAGTGTGAAAGATTTTAAGTCGTTGCAAAATGTGGGAGGGTCAAGTGGAGCCTAAGGTGAGGTAAGAGATAGGTTTGAGGACAGGGGAGGTTAAATGACAAGATGTGAGGGAAGAAGGGGAAAGAGAATGGTAGCGGTCATAGTAAAGGAACAAAACCTTGGTCCACAGTCAGTGTTAAGAATAGAATAAATGTCAGCACTGTAAAAGCAAAACATGAGGATATAGCCTAGCAATGGGGTAAATAAAAATACAGAATATGGGCAGAGTTCAAGGTCTGAAGTTGTTGAAGTCAATGTTAAGTCCAGAAGGCTGTAAAGTGGCCAATCGGAAGATTTAAAAAGCGCAGGAGCTGCGAGTCGGATCAGAGATTTTAAAAGCACGGGAGCTGCGAGTCGGAGCGGAGATTTAAAAAGTGCCGGAGCTGAGAGTCAGAACGGAGATTTAAAAAGATCGCGGCCTAGTTTCGGGAGCTATTCGGAGGAGGAGGAGCAGTCTCTGTCAGGGAGAGAACCTGAGAACATCTGAGACCCTCAGAAGGTAAGTAAGTGATTTTTACTTTCATTACCTTTTCAAATTGTGTGTGTGGGGGGGGGGGGGGGGGGAACTGAAGTGACATCACAGAAAAGCTGTGACCTGAGTGGCTGGTTGGGAATCTACACTAAATATAAAAAATTAAGCATTGGTAACTAATTAAACATAATTACTGAATTATAATTTAGAGGGGTATCTAAGCCAGAGATCGGAGATTACTATATTTAGCTTTCACATTTATAGTAGAAATCTAGTGCGAGGAAACAGATAGTTAACAGTAACTTAAATTTTTTTTTAAAAAACTTTTACCTTTAATTTACTAATTAATTGACGCAATGTCAGTTAGAGGGGTGCAGTGCTCTGACTGTGAGGTGTGGCAGGTCCAGGAGGCTTCCAGCGTCCCGGATGGCTTCATCTGCAGAACGTGCACCCAACTGGAGCTCCTCACAGACCGCATGGTTCGGTTGGAGCAGAAATTGGATGCACTTAGGAGCATGCAGGTGGCGGAAAGTGTCATAGATCGCAGTTATATAAATGTGGTCGCACACAAGGTGCAGGCAGAGAAATGGGTGACCACCAGAAAGGGCAGGCAATCAGTGCAGGAATCCCCTGTGGTTGTCCCCCTCTCGAACAGGTATACCCCTTTGGATACTGTCGGGGGGGGGGATAGCCTATCAGGGGAAAACAGCAGCAGCCAGAGCAGTGGCAACACGGCTGGCTCTGATGTTCAGAAGGGAGGGTCAAAGCGCAGAAGAGCAATAGTAATAGGGGACTCTATAGTCAGGGGCACAGATAGGCGCTTCTGTGGACGTGAAAGAGACTCCAGGATGGTATGTTGCCTCCCTGGTGCCAGGGTCCGGGATGTCTCCGAACGGGTAGAGGGCATCCTGAAGGGGGAGGGCAAACAGGCAGAGGTCGTTGTACAGATTGGTACTAACGACATAGGCAGGAAGGGGCATGAGGTCCTGCAGCAGGAGTTCAGGGAGCTAGGCAGAAAGTTAAAAGACAGGACCTCTGGGGTTGTAATCTCGGGATTACTCCTTGTGCCACGTGCCAGTGAGGCTAGAAATAGGAAGATAGAGCAGCTAAACACGTGGCTAAACAGCTTGTGTAGGAGGGAGGGTTTCCGTTATCTGGACCACTGGGAGCTCTTCCGGGGCATGTGTGTCCTGTATAAGAAGGACGGGTTGCATATAAACTGGAGAGGCATGAATATCCTGGCCGCGAGGTTTGCTAGTGTCACACGGGAGGGTTTAAACTATTATGGCAGGGGGGTGGGCATGGGAGCAATAGGTCAGAAGGTGAGACCATTGATGGAGAACTAGGGAATAGGGACAGTGCGGCTCTGAGGCAGAGCAGACAGGGAGAAGTTGCTGAACACAGCGGGTCTGGTGGCTTCAGGTGATGTCCCGGAGGACTGGAGAATAGCCAATGTTGTTCCTCTGTTTAAGAAGGGTAGCAAGGATAATCCAGGGAACTACAGGCCGGTGAGCCTTACTTCAGTGGTAGGGAAATTACTGGAGAGAATTCTTCCTCCCATTTGGAAGCAAATGGACGTATTAGTGAGAGGCAGCATGGTTTTGTGAAGGGGAGGTCGTGTCTCACTAACTTGATAGAGTTTTTTGAGGTCACAAAGATGATTGATGCAGGTAGGGCAGTGGATGTTGTCTATACGGACTTCAGTAAGGCCTTTGACAAGGTCCCTCATGGTAGACTAGTACAAAAGGTGAAGTCACACGGGATCAGGGGTGAGCTGGCAAGGTGGATACAGAACTGGCTAGGTCATAGAAGGCAGAGAGTAGCAATGGAAGGATGCTTTTCTAATTGGAGGGCTGTGACCAGTGGTGTTCCGCAGGGATCAGTGCTGGGACCTTTGCTGTTTGTAGTATATATAAACGATTTGGAGGGAAATGTAACTGGTCTGATTAGTAAGTTTGCAGACGACACAAAGGTTAGTGGAATTGCGGATAGCGATGAGGACTGTCAGAGGATATAGCAGGATTTAGATTGTTTGGAGACTTGGGCGGAGAGATGTCAGATGGAATTTAATCCGGACAAATGTGAGGTAATGCATTTTGGAAGGTCTAATGCAGGTAGGGAATATACAGTGAATGGTAGAACCCTCAAGAGTATTGAAAGTCAGAGAGATCTAGGAGTACAGGTCCACAGGTCACTGAAAGGGGCAACACAGGTGGAGAAGGTAGTCAAGAAGGCATACGGCATGCTTGCCTTCATTGGCTGGGGCATTGAGTATAAGAATTGGCAAGTCATGTTGCAGCTGTATAGAACCTTAGTTAGGCCACACTTGGAGTATAGTGTTCAATTCTGGTCGCCACACTACCAGAAGGATGTGGAGGCTTTAGAGAGGGTGCAGAAGAGATTTACCAGAATGTTGCCTGGTATGGAGGGCATTAGCTATGAGGAGCGGTTGAATAAACTCGGTTTGTTCTCACTGGAACGACGGAGGTTGAGGGGCGACCTGATAGAGGTCTACAAAATTATGAGGGGCATAGACAGAGTGGATAGTCAGAGGCTTTTCCCCAGGGTAGAGGGGTCAATTACTAGGGGGCATAGGTTTAAGGTGAGAGGGGCAAGGTTTAGAGTAGATGTACGAGGCAAGTTTTTTACGCAGAGGGTAGTGGGTGCCTGGAATTCGCTACCGGAGGAGGTGGTGGAAACAGGGACGATAGTGACATTTAAGGGGCATCTTGACAAATACATGAACAGGATGGGAATAGACGGATACGGACCCAGGAAGTGTAGAAGATTGTAGTTTAGTCGGGCAGCATGGTCGGCACGGGCCTGGAGGGCCGAAGGGCCTGTTCCTGTGCTGTACATTCCTTTGTCCTTTGTTCTTTGTTCTTATTGGAGATCGGGCAGGGGGTTTGGACTGGCTAGGGTGCTCTTTCGAAGGGTCGAAGCAGACTCGATGGGCTGAATGGCCTCCTTCTGCACTGCATGGCATTCTATGCTTCTATGGTTCCATGAAGTGCTGTTCCTTGGGATTGCATTTGGTTTCCCTGCAACATTTCAGCAGTTTGAGTTCAGGAATGTGAGCATGGGAGCAGGCTAGAGACGGGAATGTCATCGTCGTGCTTGAGGAACGAGACAGCATGTTCTGCAACATGGTCCCTGAGCCTGCGTTTGGCCTTCCCAGTGCAGAGGTGACCGTATTGTGAGCGGAGGATACAGCAGATGAAATTGAAAAAAACTGCAAGCCCTGGAAATTCCTGCGTCACCTGGAAGGAGTGTTTGGGGCAGTGAAGAGGGAGGGGCAAAAGGGGAGATGTTAGGCTTGCTGCAATTTCATGGGAAGTTGCTGTGGGAAGGGGATGTGGTGTTGGGCTTGATAGAGGAGTGGACCAGGCTGCCGCAGAAGTCACAGTCCATTTGGAATATTAACTGGGGAGGTGCAGCACGGTAGTACAGTGGCTAGCACTGTTGCTTCACAGCGTCAGGGTCCCAGGTTTGATTCCTGACTTGTGTCACTGTCTGCGTGGAGTTTGCACGTTCTCCCTGTGTCTGTGTGGGTTTCCTCCTGGTGCTCCGATTTCCTTCCATAAGTCCCGAAAGACATGCTTGATGGGTGAATTGGACATTCTGAATTCTCCCTCAGTGTACCCGAACAGGCGCCGGAGTGAGGCGACTAGGGGATTTTCACAGTAACTTCATTGCAGTGTTAATGTAAGCCTACTTGTGACGATAATTATGATTATGAGAGGAAGATGTATTTGGTGATTAGGAGAGGATAATGTTTAGGAAATGTGGAATGTGAGAGGAATGAGACACATCAACTCCATACTCCCAGAATGCCTTGATCCACTGCAATTCGCATACCGCTACAACCAAGCCACAGCAGACGGCATCTCCTTGGCCCTACACTCATCCCTGGGGCATCTCGACAACAAGGACTCCTATGTCAGACTCCCTGTTCATTGACAACAGCTCCGCCTTAAACACTATAATCCTAGCCAAGCTCATATCAAAACCTGGCTCCGTCCTCTGCAACTGGATCCACAACTTCCTGAGCCATAGACCACAATCAGTAAGGATAAACTGCAAAATCTCCTCTGCAATAGTTCTCAATACCGGGGCCCCGCAGGGCTGCGTACTTAGCCCACTTATATACTCCCTATACACATGCATCTGTGTGGCAAAATTTGGCTCCAACTCCACCTCCAAATTTGCTGATGACACGACCGCAGTGGGTCGGATCTGAAATAATGATGAGTCAAAATACAAGAGGGAGATAGAGAGTCCAGTGGAGTGGTGTAATGACAACAATCTCTCCCTCAATATCAGCAAGACTAAGGAACTGGTCATTGACTTCAGTACACACCTCTGTCTGCATCAATGGCGCCGAGGTGGAGATGGTCGACAGCTTCAAATTCCTCGGGGTACACGTCACCAACAATCTGTCCTGGTCCACCCATGTCGACGTTACGAACAAGAAAGCACAACAGCGCCTATGCTTCCTCAGGAAACTCAGGAAATTGGTATGTTCACATTGACTCTTACAATTTTAAAAGATGCACCATAGAAAGCATCCTATCTGGCTGCATCACAGCCTGGTATGGCAACTGCTCAGCCCAAGAACATAAGAAAGTACAGGGAGTTGTGAACACAGCCCAATCCACCACGCAAAGCCGCCTCCCATCCATTGACTCTGGCTGCACCTCCCGCTGCCTGGGGAAAGTGGGCAGCATAATCAAAGACCACTCCCACCCGGCTTACTCACTCTTCCAACTTCTTCCATCGGGCAGGAGGTACAAAAGCCTGAGAACACGCACGAACAGATTCAAAAACAGCTTCTTCCCGCTGTTACCAGACTCCTGAATGACCCTCTTATGGACTGAACTGATCTCTCCACACATTTTCTCCACTGAGTAATACTACCCCCGTATGCTTCACCCGCTGTCTATGTCTATGTATTTACATTGTGTATTTATCGTATGTCCTAGGTTTTTTATGTATGGCATGGTCTGTCTGGACTGTACGCAGAACAATACTTTTCACTGTACCTCGGTACAGGTGACAATAAATCCAAATCCAATTCTTTCTGATCAGTCCAACTCTTCACTTACTGCTTCTAACTATACATAAGTCATGGGTTTAGTCTTGCAAAAGATTGGCTGTACATTCTCCTTTTTGTGATGCCAAATTTTATCTTTCAGTTCTTCTCGTGTAAAGACCTCTTTCTCAACGTCATAGAATCGCAGAAAAATATAGTGCAGAAAAGGCCATTCAGCCCATCGAGTCTGCACCGTCGCATGAACGGCACCTGATCTGCCAATCCTCATCCCATTTGCCAGCACTGGGCCCATAACCTCGAATGTTATGACGTGCCAAGTACTCATCCAGGTACTTTTGAAAGGATCTGAAGCAACTCGCCTCTACCACCCTCCCAGGCAGTGTGTCCCAGACCATAACCACCCTCTGGGTAAAAAAGTTTTTCGTCAAATCCCCCCTGAACTTGTGTCCACTGGTAACTGACCCTTCAACTAAGGGGAACAGTTGCTCCCTATCCACCCTGTCCATGCACCTCATAATCTTGTACACCTCGATCAGCTCGCCCCTCCGTCTTCTCTGCTCCAGAGAAAACAGCCCAAGCCTATCCCAACCCCTCTTCATAACTTAAATGTTCCATCCCTGGAAACATCCTGGTGAATCTCCTCTGCCCCCCACTCCAGTGCAATCACATCCTTCCTATAATGTGGCGACCAGAACTGCACACAGTACTCCAGCTGTGGCCTCACCTAAGCTCTACACAGCTGCATCATGACTTCCTTCCGCTGCATCAAAGATTGTTAGAAGCAGATTCAATGATAACTTTCAAAAGTCTCATTGGGAGTTGACTTAAACTCATGGAACAATTTAAACCTTTTGGCTCTGCAGAAAGAGAGTGACTCTAATTCGGTAACTCTTTCAAAGACCAGGAACACAGATGATGGGCTGAATGGCCTCCTTTGGTGCTGTACAAAGTTACACTTTGAACCCCCTCTGTTGCGGCCCCCTCTGGGGCCAGGCATTATGTCGTATCCGATTTCCCTCCTGCACCAGGGAATATGAACTCCTCGGTCACTGAGGGAGCGGGGCCTCCCCCCTGACTGGGAGGAGCTTCACAGTATACAAACCCCGGCCTGGGGGCAGGTCCGGGGTGTCCCTTCGGGGTGAGGATTTGTAGAACTCGTGGTTATTGTGTCGAATGTAAATAAACCGTCAGACAGATTCCCCTTTTCCGCTGGGACAGGCTTTGTGAACTTCTACAACAGCAAAAATGGCGCCTGGACCGATTCAATGACCGTTAAGGAGCTAGCACCGGGGCCGTGTGGAACGCAGTCAATTCCAATGAGAAATGGTGCTGGATTCGGTGGGTCCGTGATTGACTCTCGGGAGGCTGACTAGCTGCAGCCGCACATACACACTGCACTCACCACTCAAACCATCCCAGCCAACAAGATGGCAACAAGACGAGCGGCGCCAAGATTTGCCCACGTGGAACCAGAGGTGCTGCTGGTCGCCGTGGAGGAAAGGCGGGTGACCCTGTACCCCGCGATGGATGGAGGCTGCCAGCCCCACCCCCCCCTTGTCGCCGGGCCTGGACGCAGGTGACCGAGGTCATTGGCGCCGTGGGCAACACCATCCGGTAGTGGCCGGAAGAAACTGCACAACCTCCTCAAGGCGGCTGGGATGGGTAGGCAGCAAAGGTGCCCCCAGCACCAACCCCCGTCCCACACACCCGTAAATCCCCCCCACCTCCCTCCACCCGGAGGACAGCCGTAACCCCACCCTGCACTACCGGCCGGCACCCATACTGGCCGGGTGCCCTAGCCACTGAAGCCACCAACTAGCCGTGCCCCGGGCTGCCTGTACGTTCTCTGTTTCCCATGACTGGGGCATCTCGGCGATGGCAAATCCCGCTGCCCGGGCATCCTGGTGGGCTCGGTCCACATTGAAATGAATGCACAGTGCCGACTGAGCGTAAAGGGCCTCTGTGACGGCGCGGATGCACCTGTGCGCTGAGCTCTGTGAGATCCCAGACAGGTCCTCATTCGGCGCCTGGAACGACTCCGTGGAGAAGAAGTTCAGGACGACCGTCCCCCACGGTGCCAGGTGCACCATGATCTGGCAGATATGTCGCACTGTCCCCCTGCTCAACCGGAGTCTTTGACAGCATGCCCGTTCCGGCAGGTACTCGAATGACAGGCAATGCCAGTACTGCAGTTTCCCCCTCCTCGAGCAGCTCCAGCTCGTACAGCCGCAGGGCACCCCCCAGGACTGCTACGGCTAGCAGGAAGGCCGACATTGCCGGTTGTATTCCAATATCCATTATCGGGGGTGGAAGGCCGACATGTTAGCATGGTGCATACCCCCTGTGCCCAACCAGGTCCAACAGGCCATATGTTAGCCCCGGTTGGCACTGCGGATCCTGCCCACGTGTGCCCCCCTTGCCCCCTCCCCCATCTCTGCACCCCGAGCCCCGACAGTGCTCAGCACCATGGAGACTCTGGCCCTAGTACCCACCCCTGCTGCCAGGGTTACTGTTGGCTGGCACCGATCCTCCGGCCAAACACGTATCGCGATTCCGGGGTCAGCCAATGAAGAATCCCGCCCCATGTTCCTTTCCAGCTGACCGTGTGCTCCACAGAGTCTCTTCCTTCGATTATTGCACAGGCCATCAGAGGAAGCTGGGTTTCAAATCACCAGCTGAATTGTCCGTAAGCGGGATTCTCTGCCTCGCTGGCAGCGCTCTCACTCCCACGAATTTCCCAACGGCGTGGGGGTGTCCACAATGGGGGATCCCCATTGGCCGGCTTCCAGGACGGAGGATCCGCTGCCAGTGGGTGGGGGGGTGTGCCAGAACACGGGTGTGGCGGGACGGGGAATCCCGCCCACATGTCTAATTCTTTGCTACAAGTGCTGCATCATCAATTCTGCTGCTTATTCCCTTGAAGCTGATTCACTCTAAAATGTCTGAGCTCAACTCGGGTCCAGGCAGCCTTGAGACAAGATGATGTGCTAACAAACCGCAGCTGGCAATCATTTCAATTTACAATTAAATAGAAACTCAATTGATTCATCTGTAATTTAAAAAAAATTTGTTCTTTTACCTGTGATCCAGGTATTTCGCGGTGAAAGTTTACTGAAATTTCTTGGAGCAGATTTAATAATTCACCGAGATTTTCACTTCCATTCTTAAGCATGTCCATAAAATCCAAATTGATTCCATCCAGAAAATAGGTTTTTGCTTTGATCACCTGCTTCCTGATCCACGCCTCTCTGCGACTGCTGTCTGCCAATTCATATTTCTGTATGTTTTCTAGCAAATGTTGAAAATTAAGAAGTTAGATTATCCGACAATATTTGCACATCACAGTGTCCCTAATCACTGGACACGGAGCAATGAGGAAGGGAACACATGTCTGGAACCTGCATTTACATAGTGCCTGTCACATTCTCAGGATGTTTATCCGTGCTTCCTATCCCAATGAATTATTTTTCAATTGTTATCTCTGTCATGTTATGAGCTGGTCTGACGTCTAATTTGCTCCCAGCACGGTCCCACAAATAGAAAATTAATATATGACCATTGCTATGTTAAAGGTGCTGGCTGTAGGACGAATGTTGCCCAGGATACCATGAGGACTCCCTGGTCCTCTTCAAATTGTGCCAATATGTCCACCTAAAACAGCAGATGGAACCGCTGTTAATGTCTGATCAGAATGTTAGCACCTCTGGCAATATAGCACTCACTGAATATAACCCTTAAGAGTCAATTGCTGGAATAAGCCCGGAACACTCAGACCCAAAGGAAATAGAGAGAGAGATAGTGGCAGAGAGCTAGAGGGAGAGGGAGAGGGACAGAGAAAGAGAGTACTCCCACTGAAGTGACCAGAGGCACAATGAATGAAGTAGGTTTTGAGACCGCTGAAAAAGGTCAGAGGTAAGAAAGGTGGACGATTCTCGAGTTCAGGATGTTGATGAAGGATCTGCCATTGAGAGTGAAAGAGGTGAAATCTCAGCAGGTCAGAGTTCGATGAGTGGAATGAATGTTGCCCAGGTTAGAATGAGAACTCTCTGTTCCTCTTACATAGAAACATAGAGAATAGGAGCAGGAGGAGGCCATTCGGCCCTTCGAGCCTGCTCCGCCATTCATTATGATCATGGCTGATCATCCAATTCAATAACCTGACCCACCTTCCCCCCATATTCTTTGATCCCCTGCAACCCAAGTGCTATATCTAACTGCTTTTTGAGAACAGACTGCGGGATTCTGCATTGCTGGGATCCTCCGCTTCGCCAGCAGCGCATCGTGGGTTTCCCACTGCCGGCGGGGGAATGCCGTGCTGGAAAGCAGGACTGGGGGGGGCTGGGAATCTCGTCCATAGAGTTTTGGCCTCAACTGCTCTCTGTTGTAATGAATTCTACAAGCTGACCACTCTCTGGGTGAAGAAATTTCTTCTCATCTCTAACCTAAATGGTCGACCCAAATATTCTCAGACTGTGACCCCTGGTTCTGAACTCCCCCACCATCGGGAACATCCTTCTTGCTTCCACCCTGTCTGGTTCTGTTCAAATTTTATCGAATTGTCTGAGATTCCCCTGTCATTCTTCTGAACTCAAGCGAATACATCTCTTCAAATTGTGACATTATGGTCTTCTACAATAGGCTGAGGTTTTGGACACAATTGGGTGGGCCTTTCATTTATCTATATTCTGTTCAGTAATTCCTCACTTTGCTGGCATATTGCTGCTGTATCATGTGATAAATATTCCACTTATTCATCTTTTACATATGTATTTAAATCACTATGTGAAATGAGGTGAAAGTGAGCATGCTTTACAGCAAGGCAGCACAGTAGCACAGTGGTTACCACAATTGCTTCACAGCTCCAGGGTCCCAGGTTCAATTCCCGGCTTGGGTCACTGTCTGTGCGTTCTTCCCGTGTGTGCGTGGGTTTCCTCCGGGTGCTCCGGTTTCCTCCCACAGTCCAAAGATGTGCAGGTTAGGTGGATTGGCCATGCTAAATTGCCCTAAGTGTCCAAAATTGCCCTTAGTGTTGGGTGGGGTTATGGGGATAGGGTGGAGGTGCAAGGTTGGGTAGGGGGCTCGTTCCATAGCCGATGGGCAGACTCGATGGACCGAAAGGCCTCCTTCTGCACTGTAACTTTTATGATTCTATGATCAAGGATTCCCAACAAAATTTAAGTCAGTGAGAATCAAATGGAAACATCTCCATTGGGTGGAATCATTCCGAACACAATGGATAATGGTTCTAGTTGTTGGATATCAATCATCTCAGCTCCAGGACATCATTGCAGGAGTCCCTCAGGGTTGTACCCAAGGTCCAAATGTCTTCAGCTACTTCATCTATGAGATCCTCTTATGTTCAGAATGGGATTATTCCCGGATGATTGCACATTCACCCAGGTACAGAAGAAGTCCATGCACAAATGCAGCAAGACCCAGGCAGCATTCACGCAAGGGCTGGTAAATGACATCCAAACCACACAACTGCCAGGCAATCATCACTGCACCCTGAGAGAATCTAACAATCTCTTTCTGAAATTCAATTGCATTAATATCACTGAATTGTCCATTATCAACCTTCTGGGGTTACCACTAACCAGATCATTAACTGGATAATCATAGAATTTACAGTGCAGAAGGAGGCCATTGGGCCCATCGAGCCTGCACCGGCCCTTACAAAGAGCAGCCCGGTAGCATAGTGGTTAGCACAATTGCTTCACAGCTCCAGGGTCCCAGGTTCGATTCCCGTCTTGGCTCACTGTCTGTGCGGAGTCTGCACGTTCTCCCCGTGTCTACGTGGGTTTCCTCCGGGTGCTCTGGTTTCCTCTCACAGTCCAAAGAGGTGGATTGGCCATGCTAAATTGTCCTTCGTGTCCAAAATTGCCTTTAGTGTTGGGTGGGGTTACTGGGTTATAGGGATAGGGTGGTGGTACAGAGTTGGGTAGGGTGCTTTTTCCAAGAGCTGGTGCAGACTCGATGGGCCGAATGGCCTCCTTCTGCACTGTAAATTCTATGAAAGAGCACCCTACTCAAGCCCACGTATCTACCCGATCCCCGTAACCCCCACTTAACCTTTTTGGACACTAAGTGCAATTTATCATGGCCAATCCACCTAACCTGCACATCTTTGGACTGTGGAAACCGGAGCACCCGGAGGAAACCCACGCAGACACAGGGAGAACGTGCAGACTCCACAGAGACAGTGACCCAGCCGGGAATCGAACCTGGAACCCTGCAGCTGTTAAGCAACTGTGCTAACCACTATGCTACCATGCAGCCCACTTTTTTGTTCGCAATATGGGAGCACCACCACCACTTCCAGCACCACCCATGCCAGCCAGGTCAGTGGCAGGGAATTCCACAGCAAGTAACTCATCTCCTGATTCCTCAAGCCTGTCCACACAAGGCGGAAGTCGGGAGTGTGATGGTATCATTGCCAATTGTTTGCATGGCACCTTCACTAAAAAAGAATACCAGCGATCTGGACTCCAAGCACCGATCCCACCCCCTGGAAACACCTGCCAGGTGTGTGGTCAAAGAAACGGCTCTAGGATTGGGCTCAACAGCCACGTAAGGACCCACGGAATCCATGGCCAGTGACACGGAGCTTCTTAGGTGGACAATCAAACTCGTCAGCGAGTGATCGCCGAAGAACAAGTCCTCTTTCTGAAATGATGCACACTGACATTTTTTTAAAAGTGATACTTTGCACTGATATTGTTTCATGGTTAAATCCTAATTCAAACTGGAAGATGCAAACTGGAGATGCTGCAGTGGGCCCAATGGTGGGTGGGGTATTATCATAACTGGAAGAAGTAGCCACTAGAGAGAGCTACAGATACAAGTATATAAGGCATTGATGCTAAGCCTTGGGGGGAGAGTGGTGCAGGAGTTAGCTAGAGACAGGCAGAAGTAAAGGAAGTGTGAGTAAGAGCAGATCATAGTTTATAACAGTATAGAGATTAGTTGTAGATGAGTGTAGTTTATATGTTAATAATCAATTGTGAATTATTTAGGAATACGCGTCGAATCCAAATTAGTGGTGTTAATAAATTCATAGCTTTGTTCAAGTTCAAATTATTTTGTGGTCTTTGTGAATGGAACGCCAACCATCCTGAATTTAGCAACATAAAGAACAGCTCAATGGGGAAGTTCTCATGACTGTGCAGCAAGTTCCCATTATAAGTGTGGACAACACAAACAGAAATATTTATATTAATATAACACAGCAAAATGCCCCAAGATCTTTCAAAGCAGCGTCAGATGAAGTTGTAAAAGATCGACATCAAAGTGTGAAAGGTTTGGACAGGCAGGGAGGTTTGAAGACTGGAGGCGTGTTTGTAAATACATCATGGGTGGGTTGTAGAGTAGTTAGAAAAGGTTATATCAGAGTCGCAGAGGAATCGCAGCATGATAATGTCGACAATAGAAATTTCAGAGAATGACACGGAATATACAGCAGACAAACAGGTTGTTGAGCCAATCCAGTCACTGCAAGCGGCGATGCTCCTTTCGAGGGCCAAGTCCGTAAACTGCATGTTCCTTTATGGGTTTCTCAATATTAAATCTTGCATTAGGGTTGAAAGATATTTGACTGATCTGTAATAACATGGGTTACCTTTTGTGACAACTCGAACGCCCTGATCATGAGCGTAACAAATTAAGGGAAGGGGAGGCACCAAATCGACCACAATCATTGTGACCTTAGTCCAGTCGTAATGTTTCCAATCCATTCCTTCATGATCAAAGATAAACACCTGGTGCAAAAATAAAGCTGTCAGCTGCAGTAATTACTGACATAAAACTCACATCAAAATATCAACATTTCCTATCAAAGTAACCCCGGATTCTTGAATGATGTGTGATCTCACTTGTCAGAATGAATGAAGATCAGGAAGGGTTAATGAACACATCCAGTCTGCAGATTCTGTTGCTGGAGATACTGTTGCTGACACACTGCTCACTGAAGAGGTGCGCAGGGGCCTTCTGGGAGGTGAGTAGTGAATTTAAAAACTCTTACCTTTACAGGAGCAGCCCTTTGGATTTCGGCGGCAGCGGTGCGCAGGGGCCCTCTGGGAGGTGAGTACTTACTTTAAAAAGCCTTACCTTTACAGGAGCAGCCCTTTGGATTTCGGCGGCAGAGGTGCGCAGGGGCCTTCTGGGAGGTGAGTACTTACTTTAAAAAGCCTTACCTGGTCCCGTGTCTGTTCTTCTTTTCTGTTTTATTTGTTTTTATATAAGGCGGGAACCGGAAGTTCGACCCGCGGACCTCTGGGAAGTCCCCCCTCCCCCCAACCAATAAATTCTGGTGGAGAGGAAACCCGAGACACTACACGTGTAGTGTCCCCCACCCGCCCTCCTCCTCTAACCTAATAATAAGACCCATTGGTGTAAGGTAAGTGCCATATTATATTATTATATTATTAGCATTGTGCAGGTCAAGGTTCGGAGGTGGAGGAACAGTCTCTGTCAGCGAGAGAACCTGAGAACATCTAAGACACTCAGAAGGTAAGAAGGTAAGTAAGTGATTTTTATTTATTTTTACTTTTATACCTTTTTTCAAATTGTGTGTGTTGGGGGGAAACTGAAGTGACATCACAGAAAAGCTGTGGCCAGAGTGGCTGGTTGGGATTCTACCCTAATTTTTAAAAAAATTTGAGTATTTGGTAACTAATTAAACATAATAACTTAATTATAATTTAGAGGGATATCTAAGCCAGAGATCGGAGAGTATTATAGTTAGCTATCGCATTTCTATTAGAAATCTAGTGCTAGGAAACAGATAGTTGACAGTAACTTTGAAATTAAAAAAAAAGTATTTTAAAAAAAAAAAGACAAATTTTAATTTTAATTTTAATTAATTGACGCAATGTCAGTTAGAGGGGTGCTGTGCTCTGACTGTGAGATGTGGCAGGTCCGGGAGGCTTCCAGCGTCCCGGATGGCTTCATCTGCAGAAAGTGCACCCAACTGGAGCTCCTCACAGACCGCATGGTTCGGTTGGAGCAGCAATTGGATGCACTGAGGAGCATGCAGGTGGCGGAAAGCGTCATAGATCGCAGTTATGTAAATGGGGTCACACCCAAGGTGCAGGCAGAGAAATGGGTGACCACCAGAAAGGGCAGGCAGTCAGTGCAGGAATCCCCTGTGGTTGTCCCCCTCTCGAACAGATATACCCCTTTGGATACTGTCGGAGGGGATAGCCTATCATGGGAAAACAGCAGCAGCCAGAGCAGTGGCACCATGGCTGGCTCTGATGTTCAGAAGGGAGGGTCAAAGCGCAGAAGAGTAATAGTAATAGGGGACTCTATAGTCAGGGGCACAGATAGGCGCTTCTGTGGACGTGAAAGAGACTCCAGGATGGTATGTTGCCTCCCTGGTGCCAGGGTCCAGGATGTCTCCGAATGGGTAGAGGGAATCCTAAAGGGGGAGGGCAAACAGGCAGAGGTCGTTGTACAGATTGGTACTAACGACATAGGCAGGAAGGGGCATGAGGTCCTGCAGCAGGAGTTCAGGGAGCTAGGCAGAAAGTTAAAAGACAGGACCTCGAGGATTGTAATCTCGGGATTACTCCCTGTGCCACGTGCCAGTGAGGCTAGAAATAGGAAGATAGAGCAGATAAACACGTGGCTAAACAGCTGGTGTAGGAGGGAGGGTTTCCATTATCTGGACCACTGGGAGCTCTTCCGGGGCAGGTGTGACCTGTATAAGAAGGACGGGTTGCATCTAAACTGGAGAGGCATTAATATCCTGGCCGCGAGGTTTGCTAGTGTCACACGGGAGGGTTTAAACTAGTATGGCAGGGGGGTGATCACGGGAGCAATAGGTCAGAAGGTGAGAGCATTGAGGGAGAACTAGGGAATAGGGACAGTGTGGCTCTGAGGCAGGGCAGACGGGGAGAAGTTGCTGAACACAGCGGGTCTGGTGGCCTGAAGTGCATATGTTTTAATGCAAGGAGCATTACGGGTAAGGCAGATGAATTTAGAGCTTGGATTAGTACTTGGAACTATGATGTTGTTGCCATTACAGAGACCTGGTTGAGGGAAGGGCAGGATTGGCAGCTAAACGTTCCAGGATTTAGATGTTTCAGGCGGGATAGAGGGGGATGTAAAAGGGGAGGCGGAGTTGCGCTACTTGTTCGGGAGAATATCACAGCTGTACTGCGAGAGGACACCTCAGAGGGCAGTGAGGCTATATGGGTAGAGATCAGGAATAAGAAGGGTGCAGTCACAATGTTGGGGGTTTACTACAGGCCTCCCAACAGCCAGCGGGAGATAGAGGAGCAGATAGGTAGACAGATTTTGGAAAAGAGCAAAAACAACAGGGTTGTGGTGATGGGAGACATCAACTTCCCCAATATTGACTGGGACTCACTTAGTGCCAGGGGCTTAGACGGGGCGGAGTTTGTAAGGAGCATCCAGGAGGGCTTCTTAAAACAATATGTAGACAGTCCAACTAGGGAAGGGGCGGTACTGGACCTGGTATTGGGGAATGAGCCCGGCCAGGTGGTAGATGTTTCAGTCGGGGAGCATTTCGGTAACAGTGACCACAATTCAGTAAGTTTTAAAGTACTGGTGGACAAGGATAAGAGTGGTCCGAGGATGAATGTGCTAAATTGGGGGAAGGCTAATTATAACAATATTAGGCGGGAACTGAAGAACATAGATTGGGGGCGGATGTTTGAGGGCAAATCAACATCTGACATGTGGGAGGCTTTCAAGTGGCAGTTGAAAGGAATACAGGACCGGCATGTTCCTGTGAGGAAGAAAGATAAATACGGCAATTTTCGGGAACCTTGGATGACGAGTGATATTGTAGGCCTCGTCAAAAAGAAAAAGGAGGCATTTGTCAGGGCTAAAAGGCTGGGAACAGACGAAGCCTGCGTGGAATATAAGGAAAGTAGGAAGGAACTTAAGCAAGGAGTCAGGAGGGCTAGAAGGGGTCACGAAAAGTCATTGGCAAATAGGGTTAAGGAAAATCCCAAGGCTTTTTACACGTACATAAAAAGCAAGAGGGTAGCCAGGGAAAGGGTTGGCCCACTGAAGGATAGGCAAGGGAATCTATGTGTGGAGCCAGAGGAAATGGGTGAGGTACTAAATGAATACTTTGCATCAGTATTCACCAAAGAGAAGGAATTGGTAGATGTTGAGTCTGGAGAAGGGGGTGTAGATAGCCTGGGTCACATTGTGATCCAAAAAGACGAGGTGTTGGGTGTCGTAAAAAATATTAAGGTAGATAAGTCCCCAGGGCCTGATGGGATCTACCCCAGAATACTGAAGGAGCCTGGAGAGGAAATTGCTGAGGCCTTGACAGAAATCTTTGGATCCTCGCTGTCTTCAGGGGATGTCCCGGAGGACTGGAGAATAGCCAATGTTGTTCCTCTGTTTAAGAAGGGTAGCAAGGATAATCCCGGGAACTACAGGCCGGTGAGCCTTACTTCAGTGGTAGGGAAATTACTGGAGAGAATTCTTCGAGACAGGATCTACTCCCATTTGGAAGCAAATGGATGTATTAGTGAGAGGCAGCACGGTTTTGTGAAGGGGAGGTCGTGTCTCACTAACTTGATAGAGTTTTTCGAGGAGGTCACTAAGATGATTGATGCAGGTAGGGCAGTAGATGTTGTCTATATGGACTTCAGTAAGGCCTTTGACAAGGTCCCTCATGGTAGACTAGTACAAAAGGTGAAGTCACACGGGATCAGGGGTGAGCTGGCAAGGTGGATACAGAACTGGCTAGGCCATAGAAGGCAGAGAGTAGCAATGGAGGGATGCTTTTCTAATTGGAGGGCTGTGACCAGTGGTGTTCCACAGGGATCAGTGCTGGGACCTTTGCTCTTGGTAGTATATGTAAATGATTTGGAGGAAAATGTAACTGGTCTGATTAGTAAGTTTGCAGACGACACAAAGGTTGGTGGAATTGCGGATAGCGATGAGGACTGTCGGAGGATACAGCAGGATTTAGATTGTCTGGAGACTTGGGCGGAGAGATGGCAGATGGAGTTTAATCCGGACAAATGTGAGGTAATGCATTTTGGAAGGTCTAATGCAGGTAGGGAATATACAGTGAATGGTAGAACCCTCAAGAGTATTGAAAGTCAAAGAGATCTAGGAGTACAGGTCCACAAGTCATTGAAAGGGGCAACACAAGTGGAGAAGGTAGTCAAGAAGGCATACGGCATGCTTGCCTTCATTGGCCGGGGCATTGAGTATAAGAATTGGCAAGTCATGTTGCAGCTGTATAGAACCTTAGTTAGGCCACACTTGGAGTCTAGTGTTCAATTCTGGTCGCCACACTACCAGAAGGATGTGGAGGCTTTAGAGAGGGTGCAGAAGAGATTTACCAGAATGTTGCCTGGTATGGAGGGCATTAGCTATGAGGAGCGATTGAATAAACTCGGTTTGTTCTCACTGGAACGAAGCAGGTTGAGGGGAGACCTGATAGAGGTATACAAAATTATGAGGGGCATAGACAGAGTGGATAGTCAGAGGCTTTTCCCCAGGGTAGAGGGGTCAATTACTAGGGGGCATAGGTTTAAGGTGAGAGGGGCAAGGTTTAGAGTAGATGTACGAGGCAAGTTTTTTACGCAGAGGGTAGTGGGTGCCTGGAACTCGCTACCGGAGGAGGTAGTGGAAGAAGGGACGATAGGGACATTTAAGGGGCATCTTGACAAATATATGAATAGGATGGGAATAGAAGGATACGGACCCAGGAAGTGTAGAAGATTGTAGTTTAGTCGGGCAGCATGGTCGGCACGGGCTTGGAGGGCCGAAGGGCCTGTTCCTGTGCTGTACATTTCTTTGTTCTTTTTGTTCTTTGAACAACATTACTGTGAGGGAAATACTGACCTCATCAAATACATAACAGCTACATAGTGATTTGATATCAATGTTTGTTGAAAGATTCGCTAAGTTGTATTCAGCTTAATCATGAGCGATCCCAGTTTTACAATGACGGAGGTAAAATCACAATTTTATTCCATGTGATTCCAGGATTTTTAACTGGTGCTGTGGGGAATCAACATTCTGGGAAAACTTTAAACTTTAACATGGTATAATAATACTAATCTTTTTTGGTGTCACAAGTAGTCTTACATTAACACTGCAATGAAGCTACTGTGAAAATCCCCCAGTCGCCACATTCTGGTGCCTGTGCGGGTACACTGAGGGAGAATTCAGAATGCCCAATTCACTTAACAAGCACGTCTTTCCGGACCTTTGTGGGAGGAAACCGGAGCACCCGGAGAAAACCGACACAGACATGGGGAGAACGTGCAGACTCCGCACAGGCAGTGACCCGAGCCGGGAATCGAACCCAGGACCTTGGCGCTGTGAAGCATCAGTGCTAACCACTTTTCTACCGTGCCGCCCATTGTTAGTCTATTATTCTGTCAGAGTGAGATCACACATCATATAAGATTCTACACATCAGAGAAACATTTTAAAATAAACATTTTACTGGTGCTGCACTTGTTCAAATATCTGTGCATTGTTCAATATTACAGATGTCCTATTTTACACAGGCTTTAACTACACCAAGATTAACACTTTAACATATATTATATATCATTCGATTCTCTTATATTTGAACAACAGTCTGAGCTGCTCCTTGTGTCTGTGCACTAGCTTCACCTGCCCCCCCACCCTCAGCCTGGCCCTGATCCTGGGTTGTGTTCAGAACAGTGTGGGTGAGAGGAGCTGAACCACATGATGAAAGTCACCAGTTCACAGCCCAATGCTCCATTCCAAGTGTTGCTGCCCAATACACTTCAAAAAAACAACTTCAAATCAATGAAAAAAAAATCGCTTATTGTCACAAGTGGGCTTCAAATGAAGTTACTGTGAAAAGCCCCTAGTCGCCACATTCCGGCGCCTGTTCAGGGAGGCTGGTACTGGAATTGAACCGTGCTGTTGGCCTGCCTTGGTCTGTTTTCAAAGCCAGCGATTTAACCCACTGTGCTAACCCAGCCCCTAATCCTGAGAGAATTTAATGCTCTAATACACCCACCTCCACTGGGAACTCATGGTCTGCTGGTAAAGGCTCACACAGGCTCTTTTTTGAACACGGACACACATTAATGGGGAAAACCCCGGAGGCTCCGCCGATCCACATCACCAGCACCGCCACAACCTGCGCCAATGCCAGACTCCAGCGCATCCTCTCCGCCGGAGATGAAGATCTATCAGTCGCAGCGAGATCCTTTCTTTATACTGAGCCTCATGTGAATGATGATGCCACCTCCTGGGTCTCTCTATCTCTATCTTGCTTTGTGTGATAACAGGGAAATGTTGACGCAAGCTTCATGCTGTTAAATGTAACTTTGTAGGGAAGTTCTCTTCTCCCCGTCACTCCTCACCTCAGGCAACATTCAACCTTGAAACTCCATTCCCTTCCTCCTCTCTGTCAATATTAATCTTTGAAGCCACGTTCTGCTTCTCCATCTCTGAGGAACATTCAGCTCACCACCTTCATCCAGGGCAATATTCATCTCCAAAGATGACTTCCCCATTCAATGAATTTGTTGTCAATATTCATCTTGCCCACAATTTGTCCCTGAGTTTCTCCCCAGTCTTGGCCAGTTTTTCTCCCTCCTTTTTCTGTGTCATTTTAGTTGTCCATCCCTGATCGCCCTTGTACCGACTGGCTTTCCTGGCCATTTCAGAGGGCATATGTTGGTCAGCCACATTGCTGTCTAGAGTCGCATATAGGTTAGAGGACAGCAGATATCATATCCTAAGGGGCATTAATGAACCCCAATTGGTCTTTATAACAAGGACGCATGGTCATCTTCAGACTTTCAGTCCCGGATTTTTAACCTATGCAATTATGACCGTCTCCTAGGTGGGCCGAATGGCCTGTTTCCATGCTGTAAACCTCTTTGACTCTATTTTAGACAGTTGTATGGGTAAAATGGGTATGGAGGGATATGGGCCAAATGTAGGCAATTAGGACTTGCGGAATGGTAAAAACTGGGCAACATGGACAATTTGGGCCGAAGGGCCTGTTTCCATGCTATAAACCTCCCTGACTCTATGCTGTGAAATTTGAACCCAGGGTCCCAAAGTCTTATAGAGGATTACCACTCCAATGATAATGCCACTGTGCCATCGCTATTGCCTTCCCAGGTCCTTGAAACCATGGAAACATTCATTCCATGCCGAGCTCCCTGGCTTAGCCAACAATGTTCCCTGGCCCCCTTTCCCTAACCTCTCTGTCCTAGCCAACATTCATCCCTAAACCTCTCACAACTCCTTTTCTTGGTAAACTTTCATCCTCAAATCTCAGATTTTCAACATTCACATGTGGACCTTATTACTGGATCTTTGTCTTCATTCGAGAAACATTAATCCTAGTAATTTTCATGGATTTGCTGAATAGCAGCCGTGACAAAAATTCAACAAGACATAATAGGATGCGATCTGCCAGCAACAGGTTGAAATCTGTCTAACGACAGCAGTAGCCAGGATTCAAAAGGCCGGATGAAATGCGATTCTCCCAGTAACAAGATTAGAAGGCATTTAGATAGAATCAGATGTGAATAGCTTATTAGTAGAAACACCTTACCTCGATGATTGGGAGATCACATGCTAATGTTTAAAGGCAAAGAGTTTGATAAGGGCTGACAGCAAAATGAACAGAACGCAGAATGAAAGTGGAACCAGAGTATAATGGCCAGGACCTTCAGAAGAAAGGCGGGCCAATTGACACCTAACAGCCGCAGAAGCAGACAAGCCAGTTCCCAATTAGCAGCCTAGCGGTCAAGTTTTACATCCAACAGCCTTTAAGTATTAGAGCCAAGGCAGTGCAGAAAACCTTTGTAAACACAGTTAAAATATCTTTGCTGGACCAGGACAAGATACCCTGACCTGAGTGTCCTCCCTATATTGTGTGGAAACTATAAGCTGGTTTTAACTTATAGATTTATTTAATTTGGATGTTGTTTGGGGGAATGGGGAAGTTGTAAGGAGTTTAGAGATCGTAGATATATTTCCGAACAAGGGGTAGGTTATAAATAAAGTGTTTGTGTGGTTAGTAATTCATATCCTACATTGTTGGGGGCTGGTTTCGCTCACTTGGCTGGACAGCTGGCCAGAGCAAAGCCAACAGCTTCAATTCCCGTACTGGCTGAGGTTCTTCATGAAGGCCCGGCCTTCTCAACCTCACCTGAGGGGTGGTGATCCTCAGGTTAGATCACCACCAGTCAAACCCCCTCAAGGGAAGAGCATCTTATGGTCATCTTGGACTATGGCGACTGAACTTGCTTATTTTTACTTAATTGCCTGAGCATAATATCGTCCTGCTTGTGTCTAATTGTCTTTCCTCTAATTGAATAGAAATAATTTAATCATTGTTACACGATGACTGGGCTGCACTATTCTCATTGGGTTTTCACTTGTCTCCTCACCCCATTCCAAAACCAAACGATACTTCCCCACGAACCGGTGTTCCAGGTTGGGATACCCTCGCAGATAACATCAGCCTGCTTCTTGACAATAAACACAGAAAATGCTGGATAAACTCAGAAGGTCTTGCAGTATTTGTGGAGAGAGCGTCTGGGAGGTCAACTGTATTTCCGTTAGACGGGGAATCCAGAGACCCAGGGTACAGCTCTTCAGACCGGGTTCGAATCCCCCCATGGCAGGTGGTGGAATTTAAATTCAATAAAAACACCTGCAAGTAATGATGATCATGAAACCATTGTTGATTATCGTAAAAATAACATCTGGTTCACTAATGTCCTTTAGGGAAGCTGTCACCCTTACTTGGTCTGGCCTGCAAGTGACTCCAGACCCTCAGAAATGAGGTGGAGATGGCGGCGTTGGACTGGGGTGAGCACAGTAAGACGTCTTAGACCATGCAGACGCTGCAACAACGAATGAACGGACATCGCGCGACAATCGCCAGGCAGGAATGTTCCCTTCCAGTCGGGGAACACTTCAGCAGTCGAGGGCATTCAGCCTCTGATCTTTGGGTAAGCGTTCTCCAAGGCGGCCTTCAGGACGCGCAACAACGTAGAATCGCAGAGCAGAAATTTATAGCCAAGTCGCATTATATTCACCCCCCACCATCTGGCCTGGGCTTGCGAAATCCTACCAACTGTCCTGGCTTGAGACAATTCACATCTCTTTAACCTGGGGTTACCCCTCTCTCTGGATCTGTAAAGACTTAATTACCTGCAAATGCTCGCATTCAAAGCATTGTCTTGCATCTTTGACTTTGTCTATATATATGTTTCTGGAACCTACCTCCTCATTCACCTGAGGAAGGAACAGTAGTCCGAAAGCTAGTGATTTGAAACAAACCTATTGGACTTTAACCTGGTGTTGTAAGACGCCTTACTGCACAGAAATGAGGTTGACTCTTAATTGCCCTCTGAAATGGCCTAGCTAGGCTTGTGGTTGTATTGAACCGCTACATAGCAAACTAAAAGGAATGAAATTGACAGACAACCTAGCATTGACCCAGGCACCCAAAACAACAATGGAAAAACGAGGCCTGTCAACTTTGCAAAGTCTTCCTTTGTAACATTTGGGGGTTTGTGCTAAAATTGGGAGAGTCTCACAGACTGGTCAAGTAACAAGCTGACGTAGTCATACTCAGAGAATCACATCTCAGACAATGCTCCAGACATCATCACCAGAAGTGGCGACACCGTGGGATACAGTCAGGAGGAGCTTGCCCTGGCAATCCTCAGCATCATCTCTGGACTCCATGAAGTCTCATAGCACCTGGCCAAACATGGACAAGGTAACCTGCTGCTGATGATCATGTGCCATGCCCCCTCAGCTGGTGAATCAGTACTCCTCCATGTTGAACACTACACTGGAGGACTGAGGGTGGCAACGACACATTATGTGCCTAGATCCAATGGCATGATGCAATGTCACATTAATATGAATTAGTAAAATCTCAAAAATATTTTCACAAATTTAGCCGTTTCAACAGAGCTGCAACATAACGCTTGCCGGGGAATGCAAGTCTGTCAATTGATCGGGTACATTTTTCAAAATCAAAATGACAACAGTTACAAGAAGAAAGGCAAGGGGTTTGGTCAGCACGGTAGCATGGTGGTTAGCACAATTGCTTCACAGCTCCAGGGTCCCAGGTTCGATTCCCGGCTTGGTTCACTGTCTGTGCGGAGTCTGCACGTTCTCCCCGCGTCTGCGTGGGTTTCCTCCGGGTGCTCCGGTTTCCTCCCACAGTCCAAAGGTCGGGTGCTCTTTCAAAGAGCTGGTGCAGACTCGATGGGCCGAATGGCCTCCTTCTGCACTGTAAATTCTATGAATCTATGAATCCACATTACAGAAACTGTGGAAAACCACCATCGAAGGTTGGGGTCTGATTCAATTCGGCATGTCCACAAACACGTAAGACCATATCAGCATGAGCTAGGCATCTCAGACAGAAAAATCATTTTTAAAAGCAGGAAGATCATGCCACAATCTTGTGAACTGATAGCCTTCAAGAACTTCATTGCTTACACATAGGCAAGACGTGTCACAAGGGAGATATCGATGGCACATGCCAGGACAGCATAAACAAACATTCATTCCACATGCAGTTCCTGCCAAACCTTGATTTTAAAAAATAGCATCCGACTACGTTCATGTCCATGGCCCTGACTTCATTGTCATCATCAAATGTTTCACCAAGTGTTTACGTGGGTTTCGCCCCCACCACCCAAAGATGTTCCTTAATTGGAAAAAATTCATAGATAGAATAGAATATTCATAGAACATTACAGCGCAGTACAGGCCCTTCGGCCCTCGATGTTGCGCCGACCTGTGAAACCACTCTAAAGCCCATCGACACTATTCCCTTATCGTCCATATGTCTATCCAATGACCATTTGAATGCCCTTAGTGTTGGCGAGTCCACTGCTGTTGCAGGCAGGGCATTCCACATCCTTACTACTCTCTGAGTAAAGAACCTACCTCTGACATCTGTCCTATATCTATCTCCCCTCAATTTAAAGCTATGTCCCCTCGTGCTAAACATCACCATCTGAGGAAAAAGGCTCTCACTGTCCACCCTATCCACTCCTCTGATCATCTTGTATGCCTCAATTAAGTCACCTCTTAACCTTCTTCTCTCTAACGAAAACAGCCTCAAGTCCCTCAGCCATTCCTCATAAGATCATCCCTCCATCCCAGGTAACATTCTGGTAAATCTCCTCTGCACCCTTTCCAATGCTTCCACATCCTTCCTATAATGCGGCGACCAGAACTGTACGCAATACTCCAAAAGCGGCCGCACCAGAGTTTTGTACAGCTGCAACATGACCTCATGGCTCCGAAACTCAATCCCTCTACCAATAAAAGCTAACACACCGTACACCTTCTTAACAACCCTCTCAACCTGGGTGGCAACTTTCAGGGATCTATGTACATGGACACCGAGATCTCTCTGCTCATCCACACTGCCAAGAATCTTAACATTAATCTTTTCTGCATTAAAAGTGTGAGGTGATTCATTTTGGAAGGAATAACAGGAAGACAATGAATTGGGTACTCTAAACATATATATTTTTAAAAATGTTTCACCAAGAACCCTGGGTGGGATTCTCCGTCTGCTGACGCCAACATTGGGAAGGTGACTGGGCGGAGAATTAGTTCTGACACCGAAATCGCGGCAGGCGCCGATTTGATGCCAAATCGCAATGCTCCAGCACGGCAGTGGCATCAATGCCTTCCGGAATGCACAGTTCTTCTGTCGTAAAAGTCCACGGATTCTGCGTTGGCGTCAACACTTAGTCTCAGAAACGGAGAATCCCGCCCCCTATTATTCAACAGTAGCACAATACATCAAGCACAACTGTCGCCAAATGTTATGGGAAAATGGCCTGCATTTTATTAGCAAGTGTTATTGAGCAAATTATGATACAAAATAATGTCTGAAGACCCAGTTTCAGAATGATGGTTTATTCGCCAATGTGTGGGGAGAGAACTGTTTCAGAGAAAGATCTGACTGCCCGGTTGAGAAATCAAGTCATAATTGTACATTGTAGATCACGTGGGCAAAGGCATTATTTACATTTGAGCACTGCCTGGTTCAGACTTTTACATTGAACAAGTTGCAGGTGTTCACAAGGCAGGCAAAGTATTTTTCGCCCTTAGCCTCCTGTGGCTACTCCCTAATCCCTTTGGACCATAGAATTCCTCCAGTGCAGGATGAGGCCATGCGGCCCATCCGAGTCTCCGCCGGCCCTCTGAAAGAGCACCCTGACTAGGCCCACTCCCCACCCTACTCCTGAAACCCTGTCACCCCATCGAACCTGCATTTCTTTGGAAACTAAGGGGCAATTTGGCATGGCCAATCCACCTTTGTTGCTTCCCTTGTTGTTAATCGGCCTGGCACCATTGGCTGCACCTGCCACTTTAGGCCATAGAAAACAAGGTGCAGACTGTAAAATAAGTTACTGGAGAACCAGCTACTGATATTGGCCCTGCAGGTGTCTGTATCCTTTGTCATATCAGCATGTTACTGGGTGAAGCCTTTACCGAGTGTGGAATTTTCCTTAACCTTTCCAAAACATTATATAAATTCAAAAAACATCTCTAAGATCTTTTAACAGACTATAATTATTGTCTGTCCAAATTAATCTTTGTAATTAAATCGTATTAATTAATTACGCTCTTATAGTTACCCCTTTTGGTCCTTGGTCGAACCCAAGATAAGCAACGTCTAGATGCTGACTGCTTCCTCTACACCCCACCACCATCGTCATTGGCCAGGTATCCAGCTCAGGATCAGAAAGGCATGTGCTCAGACCACCTGTATTATACCGTCCTTTAGTACAGGCACTTGATTCCATACCTTATTACCCCAATTACTGAATCTAATTCCCCATCGTCACCTCTTGTATGCCTTTCGAGTCCGGAAGAGGAGGCAAGCTAGGTATATAATCAATATCATTTGGATTAAGACCAGGACATGGAAGATAATGTGAGTCCGATGGTGCACTTGCATATTTGAGCCCCAGTTCCACAGATCCTCCCACAATGTAGAGGAATCTATTTGTTCAACATCATTTGTAAAAGCTTTGGTTTGTTGTTGGAGGGTACAATATATTTTTTAAAATTCATTTACGGGATTTGAGCATCGCTGATTAGGCCAGTGCCCTTCAGGAGGAGGTGGTGGTGAGCTGCCTTCTTGAACTGGTGCAGTCCTTGAGGTGTAGGTACACCCACTGTGCTGTTAGGGAGGGAGCTCCAGAATGTTGCCCAAGTGACAGTGAAGGAGCGGCAATATATTTCCAAGTAAGGGTGGTGAGTGACGTGGAGGGGAACCTCCAGGTGGTGGGGTTCCCAGGTATCTGCTGCTCTTGTCCTTCTAGATGGTAGTGGTCGTGGGTTTGGAAGGTGTTGCCTAAGGAACCTTGGTGAGTTACTGCAGTGCATCTTGTAGATGGTACACACGGCTGCCACTAACCGTCGGTGGTGGAGGATTTCAATGTTTGTGGAAGGGGGAGCAATCAAGCGGGGCTGCTTTGTCCTGGATGGTGTGGAGCGTCTTAAGTGTTGTTGGAGCTGCACTCATCCAGGCAAGTGGACAGTATTCCATTACACTCCTGACTTGTGCCTTGAAGATGGACAGGTTTTGGGGAGTTAAGAGGTGAGTTACTCACTGTAGGATTCCTAGTCTTTGACCTGCCCTGGTAGCCACAGTATTAATGTGGCTAGTCCAGTTCAGTTTCTGATCAATGGTAACCCCCAGGATGTTGATTGTGGGGGATTCAGTGCTGGCAATGCCATTGAATGTCAAGGGGCGATGGTTAGATCCTCTCTTGGAGGAGATGGTCATTGCCTAACACTTGTGTGGTGTGAATGTAACTTGCCACTTGCCAGCCTAAGCCTGGATATTGTCCAGGTCTTGCTGCATTTGGACATGGACTGCTTCATTATCTGAGGAGTCGTGAATGGTGCTGAACATTGTTCAGTCATCCGCAAACATCCCCACTTCAGACCTTATGATGGAAGAGAGGTCATTGATAAAGCAACTGAAGATGGTTGGGCCGAGGACACCACCCTGAGGAACTCCTGCAGTGACGTCCTGGAGTTGAGGTGATTGACCTCCAACCATCACAACCTTTGTGCCAGGTATGACTCCAACCAGCGGAGAGTTTTCTACCTGATATCCAGTTTAGCTCGGGCTCCTTGATGCCACACTCAGTCAAATGCTGCCTTGATGTCGAGGGCAGTCACTCTCACCTCACCTGATTACTTGTTGAGTCTGCATCCAAATCTCTGTCAAGTGCTCCGACAATGGTGGGACTGTTGAAGAGAAGTGATTCAAGTATTGTGTTAGGTTATCCTTTAAGCTTTCCATGACTTGGATATCAACTGTTTCAACCAGTTCTACTTTCTCCCCACTTGTTGGCACCTGTGGGTATAAACACCCAAATGATTGAATATGGGGCACACCCGGTTATTGCTCCACCATTCATTATGGTCATGGCTGATCACCCAACTCAATAGCCCAATCCCATCTTCCCCCCATTCGCCTCAAATGCTCTCTCAAACTGCTTCTTTGTTTTGTACTCAACTGCCTACTGATATGGAGAGAGCAGCCACTTGCTCTGTGGGATCTCCCTTGTTTTTCCACACTGGTCTCTGAGGTGGAGCAATGCAGTTCGTGTGTCCTTGAGGTGGACTTGCCGTTTCCCTTTCCCATATCAAACGGGCAGAGACCCCAGGAGCCTGTGTGGGCTGCATCGGTGGGGTTGAAAGCCTTACACGTCCTTTGACCCTCCTGCGTTGCATGGGATACTCACGTGCGTGTCCACCTCATGGAGTTTTGAGCTACAAGATTGTGCGATCTGAAGTTGGTCCATAAGCCCCAACAAAAGTATTCCGCCGGCAGTTTGCAAATGCCGTAAGATGATCCTCTTTCTTTAGTCTGCACCCATTAAGGCTGGCAACTGGGTCTTCCCAGGAGTGACTCATGACTGTTAGGATTTCAGTTTTTAATTGTGGTGGGATTCTGTCACCCACATTCACGGCGGATGGAAGGGCTGAGTGTACAATGCGATCGATTTGAATGAATTACAATAATAGTTTCATGACTCTGCATCATCCCAACCATGCAGTGTCCCCTAATGGGGGACCTGATCAAACAACTCAATGGGGTGTGTTCTGGAATGGCAGATAGGAATTTGTTTTACAATTTCCGATATTTGGGCTATTGTATATGGGGTGAATAGATTATTAAATTCACTGCAGCCCCTGCATTTGGGTCAGTTCTTTGGGTATTTATGGGGTTCAGGGGCAGAGAGGCTGTGGGGGTCAGGGATTCACCATAGAAAGCATTTTTTCTGGGTGTATCACAGCTTGGTATGGATCCTGCTGTACCCAAGACCGCAGGAAACTACAAAAGGTCGTGAATGTAGCCCAGTCCATCACGCAAACCAGCCTCCCACCATGGACTCTGTCTACAATTCCCGCTGCCTCGGAAAGGCAGCCAGCATAATTAAGGACCCCACCCACCCCAGACATACTCTCTTCCACCTTCTTCCGTCAGGAAAAAGATACCAAAGTTTGAGGTCACGTACCAGCCGACTCAAGAACAGCTTCTTCCCTACTGCCATCAGATTTTTGAATGGTCCTACTTCGTATTAAGTTGCTCTTTTCTCTACACCTTGCTATAACTGTAACATTATATTCTGCAGTCTCTCCTCCCTTCCCTATGTACGGTACGCATTGTTTGTACAGCACGCAAGAAACAATACTTTTCACTGTATACCAATACATGTGACAATAATAAATCAAATCAAATCAAA
This sequence comes from Scyliorhinus torazame, assembly GCF_047496885.1. Lineage (NCBI taxonomy): Eukaryota > Metazoa > Chordata > Chondrichthyes > Carcharhiniformes > Scyliorhinidae > Scyliorhinus > Scyliorhinus torazame. The sequence goes on from NC_092713.1 coordinate 13,348,098, forward strand.
AAGATGGGGGCGGTGGATCCCATTGTCTCTTGAGTGTCAATCCTGATCCTGGCGGATCGAACACCGATTCATTGGAATTGCTCGCGTTACTCCTGCCGCTGGTGCTAGCCCATTAACATTCGTTGAACTGCACTGGGAACGCCGCCAATTTCGCTGCCATTAAAGTCCATTGATTCTGTCCCAGCGTCAGCTCTTAGCCCCTGAAACGGAAAATCGCGCCCAAGGGGCGAGCAAGGAGATATTCAGGGACGAATGCTAACATGATGCAGAAAAATGAGGGAGAAAATTTAATGGAAAAACAGTGGTCAAGACTGGGAGGACTAACAGAAACTAACTCGGGGATGAACTGTGGGCAAAACATGGAGGAAGGAGAGACACGATTTAAGGATGGATATTGGCAAAGATCATGGAATGTGGCAGTGATCTCCAGAGAGGAACATTGCCCAGAGAAAAGGGCAGTGGGAGTAGAGAGGGTCAGGAATATTGACAGAGAGGAGGAAGGGAATGGAGTTTCAAGGTTGAATGTTGCCTTAGGCGAGGAGTGACGCGGAGAAGAGAACTTCCCTACAAAGTTACATTTAACAGCATGAAGCTTGCGTCAACATTTCCCTGTTATCACACAAAGCAAGATAGAGATAGAGAGACCCAGGAGGTGGCATCATCATTCACATGAGGCTCAGTATAAAGAAAGGATCTCGCTGCGACTGATAGATCTTCATCTCCGGCGGAGAGGATGCGCTGGAGTCTGGCATTGGCGCAGGTTGTGGCGGAGAGGATGCGCTGGAGTCTGGCATTGGCGCAGGTTGTGGCGGTGCTGGTGATGTGGATCGGCGGAGCCTCCGGGGTTTTCCCCATTAATGTGTGTCCGTGTTCAAATAAGAGTCTGTGTGAGCCTTTACCCGCAACACATCAGTTCCAAGTGGAGGTGGGTGTGTCAGAGCATTAAATTCCCTCGGGAAAAGAGTTCATTGATTTGAAGTTGTTTTTTTGAAGTGTATTGGGCAGCAACACTTGGAATGGAGCATTGGGCTGTGAACTGGTGACTTTCATCATGTGGTTCAGCTCCTTTCACCCACACTGTTGTGGAAGTTCTGACAGATTGCCCTCTTTAGGATGTTCTTTCTACTCCCCCGGGACTGGCCTGGGTTCGGTTGGGGGAGAGCGTTAACCGGTCACCCTCCAGCCTGGGCTCCCGGGGAGATACAGGCTGGAGAGGGGTCCTGAACACAACCCCAGGATCAGGACCAGGCTCAGGGTGGGGGGCAGGTGAAGCTAGTGCACAGACACAAGGAGCAGCTCAGACTGTTGTTCAAATACAAAAAGAATCGTATGATATATAATATATGTTAAAGTGTTAATCTTGGTGTATTTATGCCTGTGTAAAATAGGACATCTGTAATATTGAACAATGCACAGATATTTGAACAAGTGCAGCACCAGTAAAATGTTTATTTTAAAATGTTTCTCTGATGTGTAGAATCTTAAATGATGTGGGATCTCACTCTGACAGACTGATACCCGGGTTAAAGTTTACAGTTTTCACAGAATGTTGATTCCCCACAACACCAGTTAAAAATCCTGGAATCACATGGAATAAAATTGTGATCTGATCTCAGTCATTGTAAAACAGGGATCCTGCTCATGGCTAAACTGAATACAACTTAGCGAATATTTCAACAAGCATTGATATCAAATCACTATGTAGCTGTTGTGTATTTGATGAGGTCAGTATTTCCCTCACAGTAATGTTGTTCAGTGAGCAGTGTGTCAGCAACAGTATCTCCAGCAACAGAATCTGCAGACTGGATGTGTTCATCAACCCTTCCTGATGCCCTAGCCTGGGGACAATGAAAGTCATAGGAAATATAGATTTTTAGATATGTTAAATTATGGGTGGGATTCTCCCCTTGCCGACGCCGAAATCGCTTTCGGCAATCGGATGGAGAATCCCTTCTGACATCAAAATCGGGGGTGGCACCTGTTTTTGGATGCTCCGCCCCCTCCAAAAAGGCATCATCGGTGAGTGCGCCGTACACCATTGGGACGGCCTCAGGACATCACTTGAAGGCCCTCCTCGAGGCTCCACACCCAATGGGCTGACTTCCCAACGACGTGGATCATTTGTTGTCTGACGTTCCGTCAACCTCGCGTTGTGGCTGCGGACTGTGTCACAGCTGGGAGGAGGAGCCTTTCAGCTGGCCGGGGAGGGGGGGGGGGGGGGGGGGGGCTTTAGCGGGGGCTGGGGGAACTGGTGGGTGTGGTCCGGGGGTGGCAAGAGGGGTTCCAGGGGCACACTATCTGGTAGGGCGGGTCCACGCGCGGCTGTCACCATGTTGTACGACGTGACTACTGCAGGTCGTCGCTGTGCACAGGCACGGCTATGGACCCGGCAATTCTCTGGCTGTTTCTGTCGGGAACGCACGGGGGGGGGGGTTTACGCGGCGCAGCCGCCAGCCCCCCACCGGGTGGAGCATCGGTGCAGGGGTGGCGCCGACTTTTTCATCGTAACTAGACACATGCGCCGGACATAGCCTCAAAATCGGAGAATCCAGCCCTGTGTCTTTTATTCCTGCAGCTGACAGCCTCTTTTCTTGTACCAGGTCCTTGTTTTTGACAATGGAGGAATGGATTGGAAACATTATGATTGGTCGAAGATCACTGTAATTGTCGCCATGCAAATCATTGATGATGAGCTTCTGTGTCATGCTCATGAAAAAGGTGTTCGAATTGTCCTGAAAGGTATTGTAATGAATCTTCTCATGGAGAGATTGACTTTCTACCATCTAATCCAAGAGGTATTATTGAGGGATACATAGGGCTCAATTCTCCGTTTTAGCGGCTAAGTGCCGGCTCGAACGGAGAATTTGCGGGCGTTTTGCGACGCATAAATCGGCGCCGACCCCTCACCGATTCCAGGACCGGTGAGTGGGTAGCAGCGGTGCTGGGTGAAACTCCCGGTTCCGGCGCCGAGAATGGCCGGGTCCATGGCCGTGCATGTACACGCCGACGACCAGCAGTGGTCGCGTTGTACAACATGGCGCCGGCTGTGCGTGGACACAACCCGCTATCCACGTCCTCTCAGGCCATCCTCTGACCACCCCCACCAGTGGCCCCTGCCTTCGCGGATGTCCCCCCCCCCCCCCCTCCGGCCAGTGGCACGGATATTGGCCGAGTGCGGCGGCGTTGGACACAGTCCGCAGCCGCCGCGGTGGGTTCCTGACCGCTGAGACCACGCCGTTGGGAACTCGGCCCATCAATGGAAGGGCCTGCTGATGACGCACGCGGCGCGCAATGTGGTGACGCCATTTTGGAGGGGGCGGAGACTCTCAAACCGGCATGAAACCATCGCTGGCCCCGACTTCGCTGCTGGAATCGATTCTCCGCCCAATCGCCAATTACGATTTCGGCGTCAGGCTACGGAGAATCCAGCCCATAATGTTCACAGGTTTGAGGCTGAAATGGAGCAGAATCATCGGCAGGGGCTAGTTGGGTGGAGAGGCCTCTTTGTGTGCCATATATTTTAGGGAATTTTCTGGCAATTCCAGTATTCCCAACTTTAACATCATAAAGAAAAATAGCTTACCTTTACCCACTTAACGATGCTTAATACTGCAACTAAACAATAACCCATAGTGCTATATTTACCTCCACTCAAACAAAACCCACCTCAGGTCAAACACCACTTTTAAATACAGTTAGCAGACTCAGGAATACTTGCTGTAAACGGATCTCTTGGGATAAACCACTTTGAGAAAGCGATGTCCTTCAGAATCCAGCATGCAGACGCAACTACTGTTTAAACCACCAGCCATTCCAGAAACGGATGTCCTATTCACAGGCAAAAGCTTTTTAGTTAAACTGCTTTAAGAAAAGCTGCTGGTCTGTCCACCTTCAAATCTTTAACTGACCGTTTCTCCAGAAACTGCGAGTTTGCTCACAGACAGATCTTTAACTGAACTGCTTGAGACCACAGCTTCTTGTTTGTTCGCATTCCAATCCAAAACTAAACTGTAAAAATGAACCTGGCGTGCCAGCTGCGGACAATGTCCAGTGCCGCCATACTCATCCGGGATCCATGCTGCAGGCTGGGGGGGGACTTCTCCTGGGGCTGGGGGTAGGGGGTGGCTAGGGGATGGGCTGTGGGGTCGCACTTGATGGGTTAGGGTTCAAGCATGTCATGGTTTAAGAAGCGACCGGTGCAGGTCGTCAGCCCAGCGCATGCGCAGCCCGGGACCCGGCCATTCTCCGGCTGTTTTCGGTGCGATCCACAGGAGTTTCACGTGGTGCCGGTGCTAGCCCCTCCCGGTACCGGAATTGGTGAGGGGTTCGTGCCGATTTTCCTGTCGTTAACGTCCTGTGGATGCTCCGTTCACGCCGGCACTTAGCCCCAGGAATAGAGAATCCAGATCAATACCTCTAATGATCTATTCCCAGGGAATCCTCTCAATATAAACAAAATTCCATTAGCCCACCTTCAGAAAACAATATTCATGGTTAAATGAAATACGATCTTACTTTTATGTTGCTTTAATTGCACCTCTGTCATCAAAAGGTGTCTGTTTTTCAATTGAAGATTGTTCAAAACATGACTGCAACGGCCACACAGTATCCCAGGCTGCACCTTACTGCCCATACTGCAACCCTTACTGCACCAAAAACATATAAGCAAACATATCTGAATTTTGTATATTCGTTTTTTTTTAAATATGTTTATTCAAAGTTTCCAACAAAAATTTTCAACCATTTAAACCCCTGTTTAAAGTCTGGGAACGGTTGCCACCGCCTGTAGAACCCCTGTGCAGACCCTCTTAAGGCAAACTTTATCCTCTTCAATTTAATGAACCATGTTGTTTATCCAGGCTTCCACACTGGGGGGCTTCGCTTCTTTTCATAATAGCAAGATCCTCCGCCGGGCTACCAGGGACGCAAAGGCCAGAATACCGGCCTCTTTCGCCTCCTGCACTCCCGGCTCGTCCGCCACCCCAAATAGTGCTAGCCCCCAACTTGGCTTGACCTGGACTTTCACCACCTTAGACATAGTCCTCGCGAAACCCCTCCAGAACCCATCCAGTGCCGGGCACGACCAGAACATATGGCCGTGATTCACCGGGCTTCCTGAGCACCTCCCACATCTGTCCTCCACCCCAAAGAACCTACTCAGCCTCGCCCCTGTCATATGCGCTCTGTGAATAACATTAAATTGTATCAGGCTGAGCCTGGCACATGAGGAAGAGGAATTAACCCTACTCAGGGCATCAGCCCATAGACCCTCTTCAATCTCCTCCCCCAACTCCTCCTCCCATTTGCCCTTCAGCTCCTCTACCGAGGCCTCCTCCTCTTCTTTCATCTCCTGATATATCGCCGAAACCTTGCCTTCTCCGACCCATACACCCGAAATCACCCTGTCCTGAATCCCCTGTGCCGGGAGCAGCGGGAATTCCCTCACCTGTCGCCTCACAAATGCCCTCACCTGCATGTACCTAAACTCATTCCCCGGGGGTATCCCAAACTTCTCCTCCAGCGCTCCCAGGCACGCAAACGTCCCATCTATAAACAGATCCCCCATCCTTCTGATCCCTGCCCGATACCAGCTCTGAAACCCCCCGTCCATCCTTCCTGGGACAAACCGATGGTTATCTCTGATCGGGGACCACACCGATGCTCCCATCTCACCCCTGTATCGTCTCCACTGCCCCCAGATCCTTAGCGTTGCCGCCACCACCGGACTCGTGGTGTACCTTGTCGGCGAGAGCGGCAGCGGTGCCGTCACCAGCGCCCTCAGGCTCGTTCTTTTGCAGGACGCCATCTCCAGCCTCTTCCATGCCGCCCCCTCTCCCTCTGTGACGCACTTACGGATCATCGCCACATTGGCTGCCCAATAGTAGCCACCCAGATTCGGCAACACCAGCCCTCCTCTGTCCCTACTACGCTCCAGAAACCCCCTCCTTACCCTTGGGGTCTTGTTTGCCCACACAAAACCCATGATGCTCCTACCTACCCGCTTAAAAAAGGCCTTGGTAATCATAATGGTAAGGCACTGGAACACAAAAAGAAACCTTGGGAGGACCATCATTTTAATCGACTGTACCCTGCCCGCTAGCGAGAGCGGCAACACATCCCATCGTTTGAAGTCCTCCTCCATCTGCTCCACCAGCCGCGTCAAATTAAGTTTGTGCAGGGCCCCCCAGCTCCTAGCTACCTGGATCCCCAAGTACTGAAAGCTCCTTTCCGCCCTCCTCAACGGTAGGTTGTCTATCCCTCTTCCCTGGTGCCCTGGATGCACCACAAAGAGCTCACTTTTCCCTACATTGAGCTTATAGCCCAAGAAATCCCCAAACTCCCTTAGGATCTGCATGACCTCCACCATCCCCTCCACTGGATCTGGCACATACAGCAACAGGTTGTCCGCATACAGCGACACCCGATGCTCCTCTCCCCCTCGGACCACCCCCTTCCATTTCCTGGATTCCCTTAATGCCATGGCCAAAGGTTCAATTGCTAATGCAAACAACAGGGGGGACAGGGGGCACCCCTGCCTCGTCCCTCGATACAGCCGAAAATACTCCGACTTCCGCCGATTCGTAACCACACTCGCCACCGGGGCTCTATATAGGAGCCTAACCCAACTGATAAACCCCTCCCCAAACCCAAATCTCCGCAACACTTCCCAGAGATACTCCCACTCCACTCGGTCAAAGGCCTTCTCCGCATCCATAGCTGCCACTATCTCCGCCTCTCCCTCCACCAATGGCATCATAATCACGTTTAGGAGCCTCCGCACGTTGGTGTTTAGCTGCCTGCCCTTTACAAATCCCGTCTGGTCCTTGTGAATCACCCCCGGGACACAGTCCTCAATCCTCGCAGCCAGCACTTTTGCCAGCAACTTGGCATCCACATTAAGGAGCGAGATCGGCCTATACGACCCACATTGCAGTGGGTCCTTATCCCGCTTCAGAATCAAAGAGATCATCGCCTCAGACATTGTCGGGGGCAGGGTCCCCCCCCCCCCCCCCCCCCCCCCCTCGCCTCATTGAAAGTCCTCACTAGCAACGGGGCTAACAGGTCCGCATACTTCCTGTAAAACTCAACCGGGAACCCATCTGGTCCCGGGGCCTTCCCCGCCTGCATGCTCCCCAGTCCTTTAATCAACTCCTCTAACCCAATTGGCGCCCCCAAACCAGCCACCTCCTGCTCCTCCACCCTCGGGAACCTCAGTTGATCCAGAAATCATTGCGTCCCCTCTTCCCCCGCTGGGGGCTGAGATCTGTACAGCTCCTCATAGAAGGCCTTAAATGCCTCATTTACTTTCACCGCACTCCGCACCGTAGTTCCCCTGCCATCCTTGACTCCACCTATCTCCTTCGCTGCCATCCTGTTATGGAACTGATGTGCCACCATCCGGCTAGCCTTCTCCCCATACTCATACGTTGCCCCCTGTGCTTTCCTCCACTGTGCCTCTGCCTTCCCTGTGGTCAACAGGTCGAATTCCGTCTGGAGACTACGCCTCTCCCTAAGTAATCCCTCTTCAGGGGCCTCTGCATATCTCCTGTCCACCCTTAGGATCTCCCTCACTAACCTCTCCCTTTCCCTGCCCTCTCTCTTCTCCCTGTGAGCCCTGATGGAGATTAACTCTCCCCTGACCACAGCCTTCAGCACCTCCCATACTACCCCACCTGGACCTCCCCGTTGTCGTTGGCCTCCAAATACCATTCAATGCACCCCCGTACCCTCCCGCACACCTCCTCATCTGCCAGTAATCCCACATCCAAATGCCACAGCGGGCGTTGGTCCCTCTCCTCTCCCAACTCCAGCTCCACCCAGTGCGGGCGTGGTCTGAGATGGCTATGGCCGAGTACTCCGTTCCCTCCACTTTCGGGATCAGCGCCCTGCTCAAGACAAAAAAATCTAACCGGGAGTAGGCTTTGTGTACGTGGGAAAAAAAAGAAAATTCCCTGGCTAGGGGCCTGGCAAATCTCCACGGATCTACTCCCCCCATCTGGTCCATAAACCCCCTCAGCACCTTGGCCGCAGCCGGCCTCTTCCCCGTCCTAGATCTGGAACGATCTAATGCTGGGTCCAACACCGTGTTGAAATCCCCTCCCATTATCAAGCTTCCTACCTCCAGGTCCGGAATGCGCCGCAACATACGCTTCATAAATCCAGCATCGTCCCAGTTCGGGGTGTATACGTTTACCAATACCACCCACGCCCCCCGCAGCCGACCGCTCTGCATCACGTACCAACCTCCATTGTCCACTACTATATTCTGGGCCTCAAACGACACCCGCTTCCCCACCAGTATTGCCACCCCTCTATTCTTCGCATCCAGCCCCGAATGGAATACCTGTCCTACCCATCCCTTTCTTAACCTGACCTGGTCTGCCACCTTCAAATGTGTCTCCTGAAGCATGACCACGTCTGCCTTCAGTCCCTTTAAGTGCGCGAACACTCGGGCCCTCTTAACCGGCCCATTCAGGGCCCTCACATTCCACGTTATCAGCCGGATTGGGGGGCTTCCCACCGCCCCCCCCCACCCCCCCCCCACCCCCCCCCCCCCCCCCCCCCCACCCCCTTGCCGACTAGCCATCTCCTTTTCTAGGCCAGTCCCGTGCCTGCGCCGCCTGCACCGTCCAGTTCCCCAGACGGGGGACCCCCGTCCCGACCACCTCTTCAGCTTCCAGTTCCCCCTCGGCCAACGCAGCAGCAACCCTATTTCCTCCCCCCTCCCCCCCCGCCCTTCCCCCTCCCCCCGCTAGATCCTTATCTGGCTCTTTTGCTCCCACCATAACTCTCCCGTAAGTCAGCTGACTCCTGCTGACCCCGGCCTCCCCCGCCATCCCATTGATCCACCCCCCGTGTGGAAATCCCCCCTCCTCCTCCTCCCCAGAAATCAGTGTGCGCTCCTCCATCCCCCCTCCGTCCCTCCCTAGCGCGGGAAAAAGCCCGCGCTTTCCTGGGCCAGCCCCGCTCCCTCTGGCGCAGCTCCTGTTGCGGCCTTATCCCAATTCTCCCATCCCCGGGCCTCCCCTCCCTCCAGCACCGGCGCCCACATTCTCTCACAGTCTCCCCATAACCCGTAGAACATTCCTTGCGCATATTTAAAACCCTGTATACAACCGACATCCCCCCCACGACCACAGACCCTCAGTTTGAGACCAACTTTTCAGATTGTATAACGGTCCACGCCTCTTCAGGCGTTTCAAAGCAGTGGTGTCGATCCTGAAATGTGACCCACAATCGCGCTGGCTGCAGCATTCCGAATCTCACCCCCTTCCTATGCAGCACCGCCTTGGCCCGATTAAAACCAGCTCTCTTCTTCGCCACCTCCACGCTCCAGTCCTGGTAGACTCGGATCACCGCATTCTCCCATCTACTGCTCCGCTCCTTCTTGGCCCATCTCAGGACACTCTCTCTGTCCGCGAAACGATGAAACCTCACCACTATCACCCTCGGCGGCTCGCCGGCCTTGGGTCTCCGCGCCAGGACCCGGTGAGCCCCTTCTAGCTCCAGGGGACTCGGAGAGGCCTCCGCACCCATCAGCGATTTGAGCATCGTGCTCACATATGCCCCGGCATCGGCCCCCTCCACCCCTTCAGGGAGACCCAGAATCCGAAGATTCTTCCTCCTCGACCTGTTCTCCAGGTCTTTGAATCTTTCGGCCCACCTCTTGTGCTGCGCCTCGTGCGCCTCCATCTTCACCGCCAGGCCCAAGATCTCATCCTGATTCTCTGCGGCTCTTTCCCGCACCTCTCGGATCTCTACCTCGTGGGCCTTCTGTGTCTCCTTTAGCCCTTCGATCGCCGTCAGCAGTGGCGCCAGCGCCTCTTTCTTAAGCTCCTCCACGCAGCGCCTGAGAAACTCCTGCTGCTCCGGCCCCCATGCCGCTCGATCTCCGCCCTCCGCCATCTTGTTTTTTCTCCCTCGCTTCTTTCGCTGCTCCAAAACCGTTTTTTTTACCGCTCCGCTTCTGGTCCACTCCATATACTATGGAAGGGGGACCTTGCTCTCACCTTTCCACACGGGAAGTCTTCAAAAAATTGCCGTTGGGGCTCCTCTGGAGAGCCCAAAAGTCCGTTTTAGCGTGAGCCGCCGAAATGTGCGGCTTAGCTCCGCATCGCCGCAACCGGAAGTCCCCGAATTTTGTATATTCAATCACAGCATTTGTCTTATCCAAACTATCTGATGCTATGATTATTATTCTCAAGGCTTGGCCTGTCTGATGCATGCAGCCCTTAAACCACATAATAATAATCTCCATTGTCACAAGTAGGCTTACATTAAGTTCATAGAATTTACAGTGCAGAAGGAGGCCATTCGGCCCATCGAGTCTGCACCGGCTCTTGGAAAGAGCACCCTACCCAAGGTCCACACCTCCACCCTATCCCCATAACCCAGTAACCCCACCCAACACTAAGGGCAATTTTGGACACTAAGGGCAATTTAGCATGGCCAGTCCACCTAACCCGCACATCTTTGGACTGTGGGAGGAAACCGGAGCACTCGGGGGAAACCCACGCACACACAGGGAGAACGTGCAGACTCCGCACAGACAGTGACCCAAGCCGGGAATCGAATCTGGGACCCTGGAGCTGTGAAGCAATTGTGCTATCCACAATGCTACCGTGCTGCCCACTGTAATGAAATTACTGTGAAAAGCTCCCAGTCACTACACTCCGGCGACTGTTTGGGTACACAGAGGGAGAATTCAGAATGTCCAAATTACCTAACAGCACGTCTTTCGGGACTTGTGGGAGGAAACCGGAGCACCCGGAGGAAACGCACGCAGACACGGGGAGAACGTGCAGACTTTGATGACCCAAGCGGGAATCGAACCTGGGACCCTGGAGCTGTGGATCGACAGTGCTCGTTACTTTCCTGTAAGCTCTTTGAAAACCCAGTCAACTATCTCCTTCGCATAATTAAATACACAACCTGCTCCTTCATTTTTTTTCTCACTCTTATCGGATTCTGCCTTTGATTCCCCAGGACACATTGTCACTTCCAGCACTGTAATATTTTCTCAGTAAAATTGTTACCTTTCCTCTTTCTCTTTTTCAATATTTCTTGAATACATCGCAGGCAGGAATACGAAGCAGTGAACCCTCCCCTTTATTCAACCAGGTCTCAATTATCGACACCACTTTCCAGGTTAAACATCCATTTCCTCCAACACTGACGCGCGCCCCAGCCTCCCCGAACAGGCGCCGGAATGTGGCGACGAGGGGCTTTTCACAGTAACTTCATTTGAAGCCGACTTGTGACAATAAGCGATTTTCATTTCATTTCATTGGCAGCAGGACATGCAACCTGCAAAATGCACTGCGTCAACTTGCCAAAGGTCCTTCAAAAGCACCTCCAACTCCACAGCCTCGACCACCTCGAACGATAAGAGAGGCAGATGCAAGGGAACCGCACCAGCTGCAAGTTCCACTCTGCTTGGGTTTCCTCCGGGTGCTCCGGTTTCCTCCCACAGTCCAAAGACGTGCAGGTTAGGTGGATTGGCCATGCTAAGTTGCTCTGAGAGTCCAAAAAGGTTAGGTGGGGTTATTGGGTTACAGGGATAGGGTGGAGGCCTGGGCTTAAATAGGGTGCTCTTTCCAAGGGCCGGTGCAGTCATGATGGGCAGAATGGCCTCCTTTTGCACTGTAAATTCTGTGATCTATGAGCTATATTGCCGTTCCTTTACTGTCGCCAAGGCTGAATCCTGAAACTCACTCCCTTGTCCATGCTTTTCATCGCTTGCTTCGTGTAAACTCCGCTTAGTGTGAGCACCTCTCATTCTCATAAGAACATAAGAAATAGGAACAGGAGTAGGCCATCTGGCCCCTCGAGCCTGCTCCATCATTTATGAGATCATGGCTGATCTTTGTGGACTCAGCTCCACTCTCCGGCCCATACACCATATCCCCGAATCCCTTTATTCTTTAGAAAGGCATCTATCTTTTTCTTAAAAACGTTTAAAGAAGGAGCTTTAACTGCTTCACTGGGCAAGGAATTCCAGAGATTCACAACCCTTTGGGTGAAGAAGTTCCTCCTACACTCCGTCCTAAATCTACCTCCCCTTATTTTGAGGCTATGCCCCCCTAGTTCTGCTTTCCCCGACCAGTGGAAACAACCTGCCCGCATCTATCCTATCTATTCCCTTCATAATTTTATGTCTCAATAAGATCCCCCCGCATCCTTCTAAACTCAAATGAGTACAGTCCCAGTCTACTCAACCTCTCGTCATAATCTAATCCCCTCAACTCTGGGATCAACCTAGTGAATCCCCTCTGCACTCCCTCCAGTGCCAATATGTCCTTTCTCAGGTAAGGAGACCAAAACTGAACACAATACTCCAGATGCGGCCTCACCAACACCCTATACAATTGCAGCATAACCTCCCTAGTCTTGAACTCCATCCCTCTAGCAATGAAAGACAAAACTCGATTAGCCTTCTTAATCACCTGTTGCACCTGCACACCAACTTTTTGCGACTCGTGCACCAGCACACCCAGGTCCCTCTGCACAGCAGCATGTTTTAACATCTTACCGTTTAAATAATAATCCATTCTGCTGTTATTCCTCCCAAAATGGATAGCCTCACACTTGGCAATATTGAATTCCATCTGCCAGACCCTAGCCCATTCACCTAACCTATCCAAATCCTTCTGCAGACTTCCGGTATCCTCTGCCCTTTTTGCTTTACCACTCATCTTAGTGTCGTCTGCAAACTTTGACACATTGCACTTGGTCCCCAACTCCAAATCGTCTATGTAAATTGTGAACAACTGCGGGCCCAACACTGATCCTTGAGGGACCCCACTAGTTACAGGTTGCAACCAGAGAAACACCCATTCATCCCTACTCTCTGCTTTCTGTTAGTTAACCAATCCTCTACCCATGCTACCACTTTACCCTCAATGCCATGCATCTTCAGTTTATGCAGCAACCTTTTGTGTGGCACCTTGTCAAAAGCTTTCTGGAAATCCAGATATACCACATCCATTGGCTCCCCGTTATCTACTGCACTGGTAACGTCCTCAAAAACTTCTACCAAATTAGTCTCTCTCTCTCTCCCTTTCTTGCCATCTCTTCTCAGGGTCAGAACATTTTGGGGTCACCACATCAATTGACACAAAGGGTAGTCTGAGTGAGTGCTGCATTGCCAGAGGTGCTGTGATTCTGATGAGGCATTAGGCGGTGGTGTTGCCGCCTGTCTGGTGGGTGTAGAAGATCCGACCGGAACAATTGGAAGAAGAACAGAGAGTTCCCATGGTGTCCTGGGCAATTTTTCATCCCTCACCCAACATCACCAAATTACCAATTGGTCCTGTGTCCATGTTCCTATTTGTGGGACCTTTCTGGCCACAGATTAGCCAACGCATCCACTTGGAAAACAACAGCGATTACACCTCAAAAATAACTCATTGGATAGGAAGCACTTGAAGGACATCCTGAGGATGTGACCGTCCCTATGTAAATGCAATTACACAGAAATCCTATTCTTCTACTTTCTCCATTACATTGCCGGTTCTGTTTGATAATTTTCTTCACAAATGTCGGTTTGTTGAACAAAGTTTTAAAAAATTTATACTTGTTGTTCCTTTACACTTCCTCAGAAGTGATACAGCACATCCATTTGACAAATAAAGCAGAGCGAAGCCTTTGGATCCGGCAACTGATGAAGACCGCAAGAATCCAGTTTCTGGATGGAGTCAATCTGGAACCCCGGAATTATGAAAAAAAGTATAAAGAAGTCACTCAGCTGATCAGGCAAGCCACAGAAGTATTCCACCATGAAATACCGGGATCACAGGTAAAGGGAGCATAATTTTTTGAATGGGGATAAGGAATTGAGTTTATTAATTCAGATGTTGTCGTGTTATTCACCCTGGGGTCAACACGGACTGCAACTGGATGCAGTTGTACTGGGAGGCAGATACCAAACTTAGACGTTGGTTCATTACGATTTATTGAACTTCTGTAACAGTGCACACAGCTTGCTGTGGGTTTGGACACTCTACTACTCTAAGTGTGCTAACTCTAACTAACTAGACTAGACTGGCTCTGAGCCATGTGTAGAAGGTGCGAACTGATATATACACCCTGACTGTCACTACAGTTGTCACCAGTGGAAAGAGGCGGAGTGCTGATGCCTCGTGTGTTTTATAGTGGGAAACCCCCCTCTAGTGTTCTGTCTGGTGATTGGTTGTGTTCTGTCCTGTGTGTTGCTTGGCTGTACTGGGTGTCTGTCACTGCCTGTCTGTATCTCATTATGTGCATGATTGCATATCATGACATCCCCCTTTTTAAAAAGAATTGTGTCGGTTGCTTAGAGCATATACGACAGTATATACAGATATAACTATTTACAGCAAATGGCGAGTGAATGCATATGTACATGAAAGGTGTCTAGCGTGCAGATACAGAACAATATGTACAAGATAAATGTCTATAAGTCCAATCTTTGGGGCTGGCGTCGGATCCTTGTTGACCGCCTGAGAGGTGGAGGTGGGGACGACGGCGCCTTGACAGGCGGGATTGCAGCCAGATTGGTGGCCTCGTGGAGCGAGGTGTCCGGAGGAGGCATAACAATAGCTGGAAAGGTGAGATTCGGTGGTGGGCAGGCAAGTTTGCACAGTGCCCTTCTGTTGCACCTGACAATGGAGCCATCAGCCATACAAACCGCAAACGACCTGGGAGCAGGCTGTCAAACAACAACAGATGGGGCTGACCAGCCAACAACAGCTGTACTGAGTGTCTGTCACTGCCTGTCTGTATCTCATTATGTGCATGAGTGCATATCATGACAGATGTTATAAATAGGTTTGGGTATATTTTGATGCTCCGTCTGTGTGCTGCTCCCAGACCTGCTCTCTTTTAAAAACAACTGTGGTTCGAAAAACAGCTGATCAAAAGTGGAAGTATTTGAGAGCTAATGGACCTCTGTAGAGCTATATAAATAAACAACCTTTAGCCTTTCTTTGAAATAGCCTGGACATGTAAATCCAAAAGGCTATGGTCCATGAAATTGAATGTAAGTAATGCAATTCAAAGCTTTTTGGCTTCTAGGTAAACAAACAGGCTCGAAAAAGTTAAAGGGAAATGTAACTGACTGTGAGAAACAAAAGTAAAAGGTTTCCACCACATGAAAGGGAATACTTTTACCTTCATCTCACAGATCTTTGAATTTGGCATTCTGACAAGCTGTTTAATGGGTTTATTGTCAAAGAATAATAATTTTGAGATACTGGCAGACAGTTTAAATGGTTTAAAGGATACAGGTATCAAGCCCCCTGATCCCCACCATTCATTGAGGACCCCCATCAGCACAAAGGAGGGAATTTTTGGGAGGTTACTCATCCCTTACCAACTTGGAGCGCAAGCTGCCAGGTCCCCGCTTCTCAGAACTTGCACCAATTCACTTCAGCAGAACTCCTGGCTGGGGGACTGGACCCCAGGAGGCAGGGGAATCAGGCACCGCCCGTCAATAAGATTCAAATTAGGGATAATGGCCTATTTGCATGTTGCCGCCGGGTCTGTGCAGGAACCTTGTTGGGGCTGGCGAGGTAGGCCAGGAGATTTGCAACAGGTTGCACAACCGGCGGGAAACTCATTTTTTCCCCGATGCCGATTCTAACTATACGTATTACCACACATATGCATATCCTTCTTCCTTTGGAAATGTGAGTGCTTAACAAATATAACTGTGCCCTACAAAACATGATATGAATAATGATTTCAAACATGTCATATATACAAATCTAACTGTGCTTTACAAAACATGATATGCATAACAATTTTAAACGTTTCCCTTGTACACGGTTCATCACGTTCAGTCCTTCAGGTTAAGACATCTTCCTGTTGGTCTCCTGAACCTTGATCGAGCATGTGATCTTGTTTCATCTTTCAAAACACCGGTTTTCTGGCTGGTCTTTGCGTCACCAAATCTTTCAGCCTTTTGAAGCGATGCTCCCTACTCAGTGAGTTCTTGTATATTGGCCTTATCGCCGATGCTTGTATCTTCAATGTCGCCACTGCTACCAGGTCGACGAACTGTGTCCTCAACTCTTCTCTTACCCTTCCTTTTCCTCTTAGCTCTAGTGGCATTGGTCGAGTGAGGGAACCATGGTTGACAAGAGAGGTTGAATGTCTTGTTAAGAGGAAAAAGGAGACTTATGTAAGGCTGAGGAAACAAGGTTCAGACAGGGCATTGGAGGGATACAAGATAGCCAGGAGGGAACTGAAGAAAGGGATTAGGAGAGCTAAGAGAGGGCATGAACAATCTTTGGCGGGTAGGATCAAGGAAAACCCCAAGGCCTTTTACACATATGTGAGAAATATGAGGATGACTAGAGCGAGGGTAGGTCCGATCAAGGACAGTAGCGGGAGATTGTGTAGTGAGTCTGAAGAGATAGGAGAGGTCTTGAACGAGTACTTTTCTTCTGTATTTACAAATGAGAGGGGCGATATTGTTGGAGAGGACAGTGTGAAACAGACTGGTAAGCTCGAGGAAATACTTGTTAGGAAGGAAGATGTTTTGGGCATTTTGAAAAACTTGAGGATAGACAAGTCCCCCGGGCCTGACGGGATATATCCAAGGATTCTATGGGAAGCAAGAGATGAAATTGCAGAGCCGTTGGCAATGATCTTTTCGTCCTCACTGTCAACAGGGGTGGTACCAGGGGATTGGAGAGTGGCGAATGTCGTGCCCCTGTTCAAAAAAGGGACTAGGGATAACCCTGGGAATTACAGGCCAGTTAGTCTTACTTCGGTGGTAGGCAAAGTAATGGAAAGGGTACTGAAGGATAGGATTTCTGAGCATCTGGAAAGACACTGCTTGATTCGGGATAGTCAGCACGGATTTTAGGTCTTGCCTTAAAAATCTTATTGAATTCTTTGAGGAGGTGACCAAGCATGTGGATGAAGGTAAAGCAGTGGATGTAGTGTACATGGATTTTAGTAAGGCATTTGATAAGGTTCCCTATGGTAGGCTTCTGCAGAAAGTAAGGAGGCATGGGATAGTGGGAAATTTGGCCAGTTGGATAACGAACTGGCTAACCGATAGAAGTCAGAGAGTGGTGGTGGATGGCAAATATTCAGCCTGGATCCCAGTTACCAGTGGCGTACCGCAGGGATCAGTTCTGGGTCCTCTGCTGTTTGTGATTTTCATTAATGACTTGGATGAGGAAGTTGAAGGGTGGGTCAGTAAATTTGCAGACGATATGAAGATTGGTGGAGTTGTGGATAGTAAGGAGGGCTGTTGTCGGCTGCAAAGAGACATAGATAGGATGCAGAGCTGGGCTGAGAAGTGGCAGATGGAGTTTAACCCTGAAAAGTGTGAGGTTGTCCATTTTGGAAGGACAAATATGAATGCGGAATACAGGGTTAACGGTAGAGTTCTTGGCAATGTGGAGGAGCAGAGAGATCTTGGGGTCTACGTTCATACATCTTTGAAAGTTGCCACTCAAGTGGATAGAGCTGTGAAGAGGGCCTATGGTGTGCTCGCGTTCATTAACAGAGGGATTGAATTTAAGAGCCGTGAGGTGATGATGCAGCTGTACAAAACTTTGGTAAGGCCACATTTGGAGTACTGTGTACAGTTCTGGTCACCTCATTTTAGGAAAGATGTGGAAGCTTTGGAAAAGGTGCAAAGAAGATTTAGCAGGATGTTACCTGAAATGGAGAGTAGGTCTTACGAGGAAAGGTTGAGGGTGCTAGGCCTTTTCTCATTAGAACGGAGAAGGATGAGGGGCGACTTGATAGAGGTTTATAAGATGATCAGGGGAATAGATAGAGTAGACAATCAGAGACTTTTTCCCCGGGTGGAACAAACCATTACAAGGGGACATAAATTTAAGGTGAAAGGTGGAAGATATAGGAGGGATATCTGAGGTAGGTTCTTTACCCAGAGAGTAGTGGGGGCATGGAATGCACTGCCTGTGGAAGTAGTTGAGTCGGAAACATTAGGGACCTTCAAGCAGCTATTGGATAGATACATGGATTACGGTAAAATGATATAGTGTAGATTTATTTGTTCTTAAGGGCAGCACGGTAGCATTGTGGATAGCACAATTGCTTCACAGCTCCAGGGTGCCAGGTTCGATTCCGGCTTGGGTCACTGTCTGTGCGGAGTCTGCACGTCCTCCCCGTGTCTGCGTCGGTTTCCTCCGGGTGCTCCGGTTTCCTCCCACAGCCCAAAGATGTGCAGGGTAGGTGGATTGGCCATGATAAATTGCCCTTAGTGTCCAAAATTGCCCTTGGTGTTGGGTGGGGGTGTTGGGTTTGGGTGGGGTGCTCTTTCCAGGGGCCGGTGCGGACTCGGGGGGCCGAATGGCCTCCTTCTGCACTGTAAATTCAATGATAATCTATGATTAATCTAGGACGAAGGTTCGGCACAACATCGTGGGCCGAAGGGCCTGTTCTGTGCTGTATTTTCTATGTTCTATGTTCTATGTTCTATCCGTGAAGTTGGTATGGTTCATGCTCACATCTGCCTGCGTACCTGGAGCATCAGCCTTGCTACTGGTCTCGGCCAAGGGATTAGCTGTTTATAGATTCCTTGCTGCAATGGCTGCTTTTGGATCGTCTCCTGTAATAGCTGCTTTTGGATTATCTGCTGTTTCTGGATATTTTGATTCGATTGGATTTGATTTATTGTCACATGTACCGAAGTACAGTGAAAAGTATTTTTCTGCGGCCAAGGGAATGTACACAGTACGTACATAGTAGACAAAAAGAATAATCAACAGAGAACATTGACAAATGGTACATCAACAAAACAGTGATTGGTTACAGTGTGGAACAAAGGGCCAAACAAAGCAAATACATGAGCAAGAGCAGCATAGGGCGTCGTGAATAGTGTTCTTACAGGGAACAGATCAGTCCGAGGGGGAGTCGTTGAGGAGTCTTGTAGCTGTGGGGAAGAAGCTGTTCCTATGTCTGGATGTGCGGGTCTTCAGACTTCTGTACCTTCTGCCTGATGGAAGGGTCTGGAAGAAGGCAATGCCTGGGTGGGAGGGGCCTCTGATAATGCTGTCTGCCTTCCTGAGGCAGCGGGAGGTGGATACAGAATCAATGTGGGGGTAGCAAATTTGTGTGATGCATTGGGCTGAGTTTACCACAGTCTGCAGTTTCTTGCGGTCTTGGGCCGAGCAGTTGCCATACCAGGCTGTGATGCAGCCGGATAGGATGCTCTCTATCGCACATCTGTAGAAGTTTGTGAGAGTCGATGCAGACATGCCAAATTTCTTTAGCTTCCGTAGGAAGTAGACTGTTGACCGTTGCATCAACGTGAGTGGACCAGGACAGACTGTTGGTGACGGTGTCCCCCAGGAACTTAAAGCTATCGACTGTCTCCACTTCGGAGCCATTGATGCAGACGGGAGTGTGTATCCTGCTGCGCTTCCTGAAGTCGATGATCAGTTCCTTGGTCTTTCCAACATTTAGAGAGAGGTTGTTTTCGGTACACCATGCAACCAAGTGATTTATCTCCCTCCTGTAGTCTGATTCATCGTTGTTTGAGATGCGGCCCACCACAGTCACATCATCCGCAAACTTATAGATTGCTGCTACAATAGCTGATTCTGGAGCCTTTGCTGGATTGAGGAGTTTTGGTTGATCCGTGATGCTTGGGCTCGAATGCTGAACTACATCAACTGGTGAGGCATCCAATGTCGGCATACTTTTGAATTCTTTCGCAGTTGCAAGCAACTTTGCGACTTCAGGAATGATCTACAAATTCTCGCATTCCGGTATCTGAGTTGGATCACTGCCCTCAACATTAGGCATTACTTCTTCATTTCGTGTTTTAGTCCCAATTAGTGGCTCATCCTCATCTGATACAATGATACATGCTTTGAACTGCGCAAAAATGTATCCATCTATTGCTGCAAGTTTTTTGATGGACTGGCCTAGAGTACTTCGGAATCTATTGCAGGAACTATTCTATGGGCATAGGATAAATCATCGTGCTTGTCTGGAGCCAAATTCTCCAAAATGGGGATTATTTCTTCAGTTAGCTGTGCGCAGTTGATTTGCTCTCAGATAATTTGTCTGCTGTTTCAATCTCGCTTTCAACCTCGGCACACTCCATTTTAGAACTTTCGCACTCATTGTTATTCTGCACAGATTGGAAGCTACTTGTTGTCACCTCGTCACTAATGCCAAATAAACTAAATAAACCTTTTTACGGTCTTCCTCTTCTGGCTCATCGTCTGCTTCTTCACTTTCCTCATCGTAACTATCATCATAATCATCATCGTCGTACTCATCATCATCGTAAACATCATCATCGTATTATCATCACCGTCTGCAACAGCTTCTTTTCATTTAATGATCTTTATTGTCACAAGTAGGCTTACATTAACACGGCAATGAAGTTACTGTGAAAAGCCCCTAGTCGCCACATTCCGGCGCCTGTACAGGCGGTCACAATTAGCAACTGAGTGAAGTAAAAAAACTCACCACTATGCTTAGAATTCCCCCTATACCAAAAAGGGTCAATAAGACATTCTAAATGGTGAACAGGGATTCTCACTCCCTGACTCCTACGCAGACTTAGGTGGGTGCTATTCGGGCCAATCTATATTTTCAAGTTATCCCCCGGTATAACCCATATCTTTATAGAAGGATTTTATCTACTTACAACTTAATAGCATCGATCCTGGGTCCCGCATTG
Organism: Scyliorhinus torazame; assembly: GCF_047496885.1. NCBI lineage: Eukaryota > Metazoa > Chordata > Chondrichthyes > Carcharhiniformes > Scyliorhinidae > Scyliorhinus > Scyliorhinus torazame. Next base: position 13,368,760 of record NC_092713.1, read on the forward strand.
CTAAGTAAATAAAGTAGACTTTGTAATCACCACTGTTTCAGGTTAAAACTTTCAGTTATTTTATTATTATATTTTTTCATTTAAAAGACGCAATCACTGCATTTACAGAAAAGTATAAAGATCTTGCTTCTGGATTCTCCTGGTTGGTTGAAAATACCTTCAGGTCCACCTTGACAATCTCTCTTCTTTAGCTTTTGGTCTTCCTCAGATGGATTCGCTGTTCTGCTCGGTTTCTGTGCTCTATCCTTCCCATGACCGAGGGCAGCTATGAGAGCTGACTCTGCTGGCTGTCCCCGTTTTTAGGGTTTATATTCCCCTTCCAGCAGTTATTAAGTTTATATGACATTATCGTAAAGTAACTTTATTTTACCCTTGATTGTACAAGGTACCTTTAATCTGAATCATTTCTAACACGACGATGTATTCATGTTGAGCATGACTTCAGCTCATCGAACTCTGATTACATTGTTTCCCTTGTGATGTTCAAAAGTGCTTTGATCCCAGAGGGGTGTTACATCTGGGGCGAAATTTGAAAATCGAAAATCGGCGCGATGTCCGCCGACCGGCGCCAAAAACGGCGCAAATCAGTCCGGCATCGCGCCGCCCCAAAGGTGCGGAATCCTCCGCATCTTGAGCGGCCAAGTCCTAACCTTGAGAGGCTAGGCCCGCACTGGACTGATTTCCGCCCCGCCAGCTGGCGGGAAAGGCCTTTGGTGCCCCGCCAGCTGGCGCGGAAATGACATTGGCAGGCGGCGCATGCGCGGGAGCGTCAGCGGCCGCTCACGGCATCCCCGCGCATGCGCAGTGGAGGGGGTCTCTTCCACCTCCGCCATGGGGGAGACCACGGCGAAGGCGGAAGGAAAAGAGTGCCCCCACGGCACAGGCCCGCCCGCGGATCAGTGGGCACCGATCGCGGGCCAGGCCACCGTGGGGCGCCCCCCCGGAGCCAGATCGCCCCGCGCCCCCCCCCCGGACCCCGGAGCCCGCCCGCGCCGCCTTGTCCCGCCGGTAAGAGAGGTGGTTTAATCCACGCTGGCGGGACAGGCATTCTAGCAGCGGGACTTCGGCCCATTCGGGCCGGAGATTCGCCGGGGGGGGCCCGCCAACCGGCGCAGCGCGATTCCCGCCCCCGCCGATTCTCCGGTGCCGGAGAATTCGGCAACCGCCGGGGGCGGGATTCACGCCAGCCCCCGGCGATTCTCCGACCTGGCGGGGGGTCAGAGACTCTCGCCCCTGGTTCCTGTCACTTCTTAAAGTTGCTTTATTACCAAATAGTGCCCCCAGCTCAGAACTCTGACTCTGATTTGAGTCTAACGCGTGATCCCGTGGACACGTTGGCTCCAGCTTCCCATATTGACCTGGTGTCAGCAGAATTTCACACCTAAACATTTGTCACCCAATTCAACTGAAGATCCTAGCAATTCTTTTTTAGCTGCTTACTAAAATAATTAACTTCAAAGAAGGTGCAAAAGTTTGTTTTTTTCCAAATAACTAAATGTTCAATCTGCTGTGACTTAAAAGACATGCATCAGTTTTACAGCTTGAATAGTCACAAGTTGTTTTCTTAACGCCTGTTTGATAAAGGAGATCTGCATTTCAAAACCTTCTTTTGCAGCTGCTGTTAACCTTTCGTGGGATTTTTCCCTACATTCTCTCATGTACCTTATCCAGGTATTGCCAGACTTCCATGTTTCAAATTACATATTTTCCCATTTTTACTTTTACAAGAGGGGGAATTCAGAATGTCCAAATTATCTAACAAGCTCGTCTTTCGGGACATGTGGGAGGAAACTGGAGCACCCGGAGGAAACCCACTCAGACACGGGGAGAATGTGCAGACTCCTCACAGGCACTGACCCACGCCGCAAATCGAATCTGGAAACCTGGCACGGTGAAGCAACAGTGCTAACCACTATGCTACCGTGTGAAGTATAACACTGCTCGCGGAATTATGTGGTTCTGAAAGAAATGACCAATTTCAAAGACAGCCGCAAGTTTTTCCACAGAACCCTCATCCAGTTCCCCACCCTTAGGAACTTCAGGAGGACTCACAAAATTGAAGAAAGAGTAATTTGGTACAGTTCCCGTTATTGTTCTACCAGCTGCCGACCCTTATGCCTCTTCTTCGTTTTAATGATCTTCATTGTGATGTTTTTTCCTTTCTCACAGTCGATCTGGCATCCTGTGCATCCTATAATTTCTGGTTCATCAAAGAAGAAAGAATCTTGACTCATCAGGCTAGGCCTTCATTGTGTCTGTCTTGATCAATGTTTCATTTGTGAAACACTCATTTTACTCATGCTGCTGTATCTTGAAGACTGTTAACCAGAATCCGACTGGCTCCTCCATCTCTTCATCTGACCTGGTTTATCTTCCTCCGCCTTGACCTTTGCTTTTATCTCATTGGATAACTGCGCCACTTCATCCCGTTGCCATTTGCAATCATTCTCTGTCGTAGCGCTGTCTGGAATGTACAGTCGCTCAACTAGGTTCAGTGCCTCACACGCATCCGCTCCTATGATGGACTCCTGTGCCCTGTCCACAATGGAGAAGGTTATGGTGACTTCTGTTGTGTGACCATGCTTCGAGCTGACATGCGACTAATGTTGCACTCTCCTTCCCATTGTAGTCGCTCAGCAGTCTTGTTTGTTGGCAACTGTTGGTTTGACTCTCAGCCTGTTCAAATCTGACAAACTGATAAGGTTGGCCCTCGCTCCCATGTTGAGCTTGCATTTAATTAATGCTGGCATTTATAGCAAAAGGAATTGAATATAAAGGTAAGGAAGTGTTGTTGCAACTATACAAGGCATTGGTAAGGCCGCACCTGGAGTATTGTGCACAGTTTTGATCCCCTTATTTGAGGAAAGATCTAGTGTCATTGGAGACAGTTCAGAGGAGGTTCACTAGCTTGATTCCAGAGATAAGGAGTTTGTCGTATGAGGAGAGATTGAACAGTTTAGGTTTATACTCTCTAGAGTTTAGAAGACTGAGGGTAGATCAAATTGAGGTATACAAGATGCTAAAAGGTATGAATTAGGCGTGGAGCTGATGCTGTCTCTTGTGGGACATTCTAAAACAAGAGGTCACAATCTTAGAATAAGAGGTAGCAAATTTAAAACAGATTTGAGGAAAAACTACTTCTTGCAAGGGGTTGTGAATCTGTGGAATTCACTAACCCAAAATGCTGTGGAAGGTGGGACAGTGAGTAAATTTAAGGATGAGTTGGACAAATTTTTAATTGGTAATGGGTTGAAGGGTTATGGAGAATGGGCAGGACGGTGGGGTTGAGGCCAGGATGGGATCAGCCATGATCACATTGAGGGTGTTAGGCTCGGGAGGCTAAATTGCCGACTCCCGCTCCTAGGTTGTGTGTTCTAGGGAGGAGATGCTCTGGCTGATTTCGCAATCCAGCTCTTGGTCTGTAACATTGTAGGTCGCAAATGAGGAACGTATCAGCCATGTTAGAATGGCGGAGCAGACTCGATGGGCCAAATAGCCTAATTCTGCTCCTATATCTTATGAACTAATGAATGAAAGTGCCATTGATCATCAATGGGATCGTCAATCTGTCATCCATGGAGTCAGGATCACTATCACTACTTCTTCACTGTGCATGGTCCCACTCATCATGTCCTCCATCAAAATCATATCCACGAAAAACAGGTCTTCAATGCACATCTCATCAATGACGTTAACTAATCCTGTTTGTTCCCCAGTTGGACGTGAAAAACATTGCCTCGCAAAATGATTTGTTCTGCCACACTTGGACAACACCTTCCCAAATGCTGGACATTGTCGTGGACCATGTCGCTTGCCGCAACGCTGGCATAAAATGGCGGATCCCGTCGGCTGTTTAAAATGGCTGCCCGCACAGGGACTATGTTTCTTATTTGAATGCGTCTCTAAGCTTATTGCACTGGCGTCTTCTTCCACATTGGCACCTAAATGTTTCAGGTTGAGCATGACACATCTTGATAGCCTTTTCTAATTGAAGCTCTTATTCCCTCAATAGCCACCATCATTTGATATCCCGAACACTATCTGATCACAGGTCATAAACGACTTTAGTGGACTGAAATCGCACGACTGCGCCTTCAACCCCAAGTCGGCCAGAAAACTATTGAAAGATTCGCCCGCCTTCTGTGTGCGTGTGCGAAACGTGTATATAACGCTCGAACGTTTCATTTTTTTTATCAGGGAGCAATGTCGATCAAAGTGTTTAATTACTTCATTGAAGGTTTTGCTTTCTGCTTCGCTGTCGAACGCGAAGGCATTATAAATTTTGATGGCTTGACACCAGCTACCATGAGCAGCAACGCAATACACCACCTGTCAGGCTGTGCCTGCAGGCCAAGTGCTGCAACATAGAGTCTGAATTGCTGCTTACAAACACGCCAATTCTCAACTACATTACCAGTGACTTGAAGCTTCACACCTCCCATCTCTAATTTCATAGTCAGTCCGTGCGTTGAGTTCTAGTTGCCAGGAGTTTACCGGGTAGGTGGAAGAATGTTCTTTTTTCTTTCTTCAGTCTGTTTCGTCCGTCTTCTCCGTAATTATCTTCAATTGTTCTACACGCCTGGTACCATGTTATGTTCTGCGTTGTGGCCATAGTAAAGATGCACACAGAACATCTAGTTCTTTGACTAGTAAGATCGTTTATTAACAAAATTAACACGTGGAAAGATAACTAACGAACTATAATACAAACGGTAGCGAATAATTGAATTCTCCTGGAGCTACTTCTAATGCGACTGTCCTCTAGTATGACTTACAACCAACTCCCGGTTCTGTGGAGTCACATGGTGGATTTCTGTCCCCATCTGCTGGTCAGAGGTCATATATATGCAGTACTATGCATATGCATATCACCAAAGTGATTGCTCACATCAACTGCAAAACCCTCTTCAACCCTCCTTCTTACTTCCTCAAATGATTCAATCCAATTAATCCTTGCCGATAAGTCGTTCTGCGAAAGCATGTCACAAGCCATCGACAGTTTTGTAACCTGCAACCAAAATGTGGAGGTCTCGCCCTCCACATTCTGGAAGGCACTGAAGGAGGTGATGAGGGGAGAAATATTAACATTCAAGGCTCTCAGGGACAGGAAGTAATGGGTGACTAGGCAACGGCTGATCGACTCCACATTTTAGGTTGATCAGTTATGCTCCACAGCCCCGACCATGGAGCTGTTGACGAAGGGAAAAAACTGCAAATGGAATTTGATCTGATGTCCACCGGTACATTGGTGAAGCAGCTCCGCCAGACCCGGAGTGGCCTTTTATGAATGTGGAGACCAGGCCCGTGCCTACTGGCACACCAGCTGAGAAAGCAGCGGACCACGAGGGAGATAGCGCAAGTGAGGGACGGGAATGGCAGACTCGTCACAACTCCAAGAAAGATCAACGAGGCCTTTGTGACCTTCCACCAGGGATGTACACCTCCGAGCCTCCAGGGAGGGACTCGAAGATTAAATGATTTCTCTCTGGGCTGGGCATAACAGCAGGGGAGGAGGAAAAGAAACAGGGACTGGAAGCACTGCTCAGACTGGGGGAGGACATGGAGAGCATCAACGTCATGCAGTCAGGGAAGGCACCAGGTCCAGAAGGGTTCCCAGTGGACTTCTACAAGATGTTTGCAGCAGCACTGGCCCCTCACCTGTAGGAGATGTTCAAGGACTCGATGTCGAGGGGGACCCTGCCGCTCACAATGGCACAGGCTTCAATATCACTGACCCCTAAGAAAGACACAGACCCGACGGACTGTGGGTCATGCAGACACATTTCGCTTCTGAACACTGATACCAAAGTCCTGGCGAAGACTCTGGCGAGGCAACTGGAGAGTTGCTTGCCAGAAGTAATTGCAAAAGATCAGACCGAGTTTGTCAAGACAAGCAGGCTCGCACTCTCAGGTTGTCGAGAGGTGGAAAGGCATTCAAAGGGAAAACAGAAAGCACGGGATCTCACTCTATGAGGATGACCTGCTCCTCTACATCTCAAACCGCTCAGCCAGCATGGAAGGAATAATGGAACTCCTAAAGAGTTCAGACCTTCTCGGGTTCCCAAACTTAATCTTTCTTTTTTCTTTATTGTCACAAGTAGGCTTACATTAACACTGCAATGAAGTGACATTGAAGTTACAAACCCCTAGTCGCCACATTCCGGCACCTGTTCGGGTACACAGAGGGAGAATTCAGAATTCTCAGCCGGTACAGGAATTGAACCTGCGCTGCTGGCCTCGTTCTGCATTACAATCCAGCTATCTAGCCCACTGAGCTAAACAAGAGCAAAATCTTCCCTGTGAACCCCCAGGGGGGGGGGGGGGGGGGGGGGGGGGGGCAAACCAGAGCTGGCAACGCTGCCGTTCCAACGGGCCCGAACCAAGTTCCGATGCCTGGGTATCTAGATAACCCACGGCAGGAAACGGATCCATAAAGTGGAACATGTCGGGCCTTGTGGAGGAGGTCACGAGACCGGCGGAGGTGGGACTGGCTCCCGCTCTCCCTGGCGGGAAGAGTGCAGCCGATAAAAATTACCCGGCTGCCAAGATTCCTCTTCCTATTCAGGCCCCTCCCGATCTCCATTCCCAAGGCCTTCTTCACCAAGGTAGATAAATTGATTATGGCGTTTGTACGGCCGGTAAAACAAACAAGAATCCGCAAAAGTATTTTACGAAGAAGGAGGAGTATGGGAAGCTTGCTGCCAAACCTCCTACTCTACCACTAGGCAGCCAATGCAGAGAGGGTACAGAGGTGGGTGAAAGAGGCGGAGATGCAATGGGTGCGGATGGAGGAGACCTCCTATATAGGGACATCCCATTTCCCCAGCCAAATCATCAATACACCCGGTGGTATTGGCCACGCTAAGGACCTGGAACCAGCTCAGGCACCATTTCAATCTTGGTGCAGAGTCTGCTGTGGCCTCATCTACAAAAAACATAAATTCGCGCTGGCAAAAATAGACGCCTCCTTCAAAAACATGGAGACAGGACAGTGAGGGACCTGTACGGAGACAGGAGAGCAGCAACACTGGGGAAACTAACAGCAAAGCTCCAGTTTCCGAAAGGGAATGACCCCGCTGGGGTCAAAAAAGTGTGTAGAAGACTGTGTGCCAAAGAAGCAAATCCGCGTGTTTCCCAACCGGAAACCCTGGATGAACAGGGATATCCACTGCTTGCTGGAGTCTCGGTCTGAGGCGTTCAAGTCAGGCGACCCTGACCTCTACAAGAAAGCCAGATATGATCTAAGGAGATCCATTAAAGATGCCAAAGGACAGTCCCGGACAAAGCTGGAGTCCCAGGCTAGCCACACGGACCCCCGCCGAATATGGCAAGATCTGCAAGACATATCGGGCTACAAGAGGAAGGCATGTAAAATCACCGGCTCCAATCCACCCCTCCCTGATGAGATCGACGCATTCTCTGCCTGCTTTGAACAAGAGGTCAGCGAGAGCGCGCCTTCCGCCCCAGGGGCCTCGGATGAACTTGTATCTGAGGTCACCACTGCAGATGTCAGAGCAGCCTTCTCAAAGGTCAACCCACGATTGCCACTGGCCCGGATGGGGTACCCGGACGAGTGCTCGGGTGTTGCCCGGATCAGCTGGCGGGGGCATTCGCAGGTTCGATAAAAGACATCTTCAACCTCTTTACAACAATCTGAGGTCCCTATCTGCTTCAAGAAGACCATCATCTCTGTACCAAAGAAAAGCCAAGCAGCGTGCCTTAATGACTATCGTCCAGTGGCTCTGACACCCATTATTATGAACTGCTTAGAAAGGTTAGCCATGGCACGAATCAACTCCAGCCTCCCGGATTGCCTTGATCCACTGCAGTTCGCCTACCGCTGCAACAGGTCCACAGCAGACGCCATCTCCCTGACCCTGCACTCAACACTGGAACACCTAGATAACAAAGACACCTTTGTCAGACTCATATTTATTGACTACAGCTCAGCCTTCAACACTATTATTCCGACAAAACTCATCTCCAAACTCCGTGGCCTTGGTCTCGGCTCCTCCCTCTGCGACTGGATCCTGAACTTTCTAACCCACAGGCCACAATCAGTAAGGATAGGCAACAACACCTCCTCCACGATCATCCTCAACACCGGTGCCCCACAAGGCTGTGTCCTCAGCCCCCTACTATACTCCTTATACACCTATGACTGTGTGGCCAAATTCCCCTCCAACTCGATTTTCAAATTTGCTGATGACACCACTGTAGTGGGTCGGCTTTCAAACAATGGCGAGACAGAGTACAGGAATGAGATAGAGAGATGAGGCTTCCGGCGAGGGAAGTGAGCGGTCGCGGATAGAGGAGCTCCTGGAGGGGAACAAAGTTGCGAGCTGCTCCTCGCCGAGAACTTGCAGCCAAGCGCGCAAATTCACCCGTCTGCCCCCCCCCCCCCCCCCCCCCCCCCCCACCCCCCGCAACAAGAGAGCGGGGACAAAGTTAAACCCGGACTCCAAAGCTCATTAGAGCGGGAGAACTGGGCGCTTGGAAGCAAAGCGATCCGCCGGAATCCCCGCTCCCCACGCACGGCAGCAGAGCGCAGGGCAGTATGAGCGGCAGCCCGGACCAAAGCAGGGACCAAGCCAGCAGGAACGACCGACGACAGCCCCCCCCCACCCCCGCCGGCGGGAGAGCACAGGGTAGGACGAGCGACGGCCCGGACAAAGGCAGGGACCAAAGCGGGGACCGAGCCAGCAGCAAGAACCGACCCCCCCCCCCCACCCCCCACCCCCTGGCGGTGACCACCACGAGGCAGGAACAAAGAGGGACTCCCAGCCAGAAGGCTCTCTCTCTCTCTCTCTCGACCCTGGGTGAGTGAGGGAAAAGAAAAAAGAACTTCCCCTTTTGTAAAAACAAAACTCTGAAAAGAAAACTTTTAAAGGGAAAGAAATGTTTTCACTTTTTTTTTTACATTGTTTTTTTTTTAAAAAAACAAATTCTCTTGAAAAGAATCTTATATAGAAAAAAAGTGGTCAAGGAGAGATGGGAAGGGAAAAGAAAAAGGGGGGAAGGGGGAAAAGAAAGGGAAAAAAAAGGGAGGGGGGAATTTTTAAAAAAGGAATGAGATAGAGAATCTGGTGAACTGGTGCGACGACAATAATCTCTCCCTCAATGTCAACAAAACGAAGGAGATTGTCATCGACTTCAGGAAGCGTAGTGGAGAACATGCCCCTGTCAACTTCAATGGGAATGAAGTAGAAAGGGTCGAGAGCTTCACATTTTTAGGTGTCCAGATCACCAACAGCCTGTCCTGGTCCCCCCATGCCGACACTATAGTTAAGAAAGCCCACCAACGACTACTTTCTCAGACGACTAAGAAAATTTGGCATGTCAGCTACAACTCTCACCAACTTCTACAGATGCACCATAGAAAGCATTCTTTCTGGTTGTATCACAGCTTGGTATGGAGCCTGCTCTGCCCAAGACCGCAGGAGACAACAAAAGGTCGTGAATGTAGCCCAGTCCATCACGCAAACCAGCCTCCCATCCATTGACTCTGTCTACAATTCCCGCTGCCTCGGAAAGGCAGCCAGCATAATTAAGGACCCCACGCACCCCGGACATACTCTCTTCCACCTTCTTCCGTCAGGAAAAAGATACCAAAGTTTGAAGTCACGTACCAACCGACTAAAGAACAGCTTCTTCCCTACTGCCATCAGACTTGTGAATGGACCTACCTCGTATTAAGTTGCTCTTTTCTCTACACCTTGCTATAACTGTAACATTATATTCTGCAGCCTCTCCTTCCTTCCCTATGTACGGTACGCATTGTTTGTACAGCACGCAAGAAACAATACTTTTCACTGTATACTAATACATGTGACAATAATGAATTAAATCAAATAAAATCAAAGGCATGTGGAAAGGACAGCCGCTGCCTTGGATTCATCGTGGCTGCCGGATCTGTGCTCGGACCTGCAGCCTGTGCATCGCAGAAATCTGGGGGATTATCCCAGTGGGTGGGAGAGAATTCACTGGGCCTGTGTGTTGGGCTGTGCCGAGCATTGTGAGGTTATCAATGTGAAGCAGCTCTTTGACCAGTGTGTTGACAGCCATCTGTGAACACCCCCATCCTGACACTTTCTATCTTGCCTCTATTACACTTAAGTCTCTACAGACAGCCTTTTGCCTCGCCAACACAGAAAAACTGAGCACGTGAGCCCTTGTCAGGTACGTTCATTCACCCGGGAGGATGTGAGCTTGGAGTTTCAGAGTGACAGGGGGCGGAATTCTCTGGCCCCCCCCAGCTGCGTTTCGCAGCCGTGCGCCGTCCTATCTTCCCGCCGCTTGTCAACGGGATTTCCCATTGAAGACCCCTCACACCGGCTGGAACCCCACAGCTGGGGGTGCCCTGCCGCGGGAAAGGCGAAGCTCAACGACCGTAGAATTCCAGCCAGTTCTATAATGAAAAGTATGGAATTGTGCACGTCACATCCCAGACTCACCCCACCACCTTCAACACTCCCCCATCACCTTCTCCAAATCACCCGTGACCCACCCAATGTAACCATTCCTCTCTCTGTCACCATTCAGCATTCTCCTGATGGTCCCACTCCACATTCTTTTGTTCCTTTCTGAGAATACACCCGTTACCACCCCCAGGATCACCCTACCCTCAGCCCTCCCATTTACTGGGTCCCACAGAAACCCTTCAGCTACCTGACTATCACTCTACCTCATCCCACCCCTCCCCCTCACTGTGATTCTTCCCTCTGTTCAGCTCCCAGGACCCCACCTCAGATAATCATTGGCCCCACCCTCTGGGACATCACTCTACTCCCATCTCAGCCTGGACACCCCCTCGCCCAACCCACCACAGGACCTGAAACCCAACAAACAAGATCCTTCTCTCTATCCTGTATTCCTGCGCTCCCACATTCACTTACTGTCTCCCTTCCTGCCCAGGGCGGTCTGTCTGTCTAGCCGGGTGCCGGTTCCGCTCCACCCTTGCCCGCTGGTGCTCCTTCTCCCTCCTGTGCCCCTCCTTCATGCAGTTTGTCTGATGAGTACCCAATCCGAATGGAGAGGCTGAGATATGTGAGCGGTTCCCAAGAGGCCATAGCAACAGCAGCAACATCTCGTCACTCCAAAGAACAGGCGGGTGTCGTACACACCAGGTGCAAGTCACATACACATCAGGCAGGGGTATTAATCGATGTGGCCATTTGATGAGCATGCCAAATCTGCCAATGCATTGCAAATGGCCTGTCGCATTGTTTGTCAGGAAGGTCGATTCACCTTTAACTCATCCCGCCGTTGGAAAACTGACCTTTGGCCTCCCATCAAATAATGCTGCACCAAGCTTCCCACTGCTGCCAGGCCGAGAATATTCCACCCTGAGTAACTACTAGAGTCATCGAACATGAAATGTGAAATCCAATTAACTTCTTTGTCTCTCAGGTATCACTGATGGTTCCTTGGACTCCAACCTGCCTTCATGAAAGATGCCAGCATTATGCAATAATGTCCAAATCCTGTGACTTTTTGTTTGTGAAATCCTATGGCATACATCTTCAAATGTGGGATGAGTGCTTTGCAAAAGCAAATGCTCCCTACGAGCAGACTTTATCAGGTATGTCTAATGTAAACTCCTGTTCAAGAGAGCTGCTTGTGTGTATCGATCTTATCCTAACACAGTCATATTTTTGATCACTAAGGACTCTCTGCTTACATCAGTCTGGGTGTCGACCCCAGAAAGCTTGTGATGGGAATACCATGGTTTGGCCATGACTATACTTGCAAGAAGTTCTTTGAGGTGAGGATCTATGATTGGTGTGCATTGCACGGCGAGTGGGACTGAAGACAGTTGATCTGTGGTGTGAGGGACTCCTTTGGGAATTCAGGAGCGTGGGGGGGGGGGGGGGGGGGGGGTGTCTCAAAGGATAAAGAATAATTACAGAACAGGAACAGGCCCTTTGGCCCTCCAAGCCTGCGCTGATCCAGATCCTCTATCTAAAACTGTCGCCTATTTTCTAAGGATCTGTATCCCTCTGCTCCCTGCCCATTCATGTATCTGTCTAGATACATCTTAAATGACCCTATCGTGCCTGCCTCTACCACCTCCGTCGGCAATGCGTTCCAGGCACCCACCACCCTCTGCGTAAAGAACTTTCCACGCATATCTCCATTAAACTTTTCCCCTCTCACCTTGAACTCGTGACCCCTAGTAATTGAGTCCCCCACTCTGGGAAAAAGTTTCTTGCTATCCACCCTGTCCATACCTCTCATAATTTTGTAGACCTCAATGAGGTCCCCCCCTCAACCTCCGTCTTTCTAATGAAAATAATCCTAATCTACTCAACCTCTCTTCATAGCTAGCGCCCTCCATACCAGGCAACATTCTGGCGAACCTCCTCTGCACCTACTCCAAAACATCCACATCCTTTTGGTAATGTGGCGACCAGAACTGTACGCAGTTTTCCAAATGTGGCCGAACCAAAGTCTTATACAATTGTAACATGACCTGCCAACTCTTGTACTCAATACCCCTTCCGATGAAGGAAAGCATGCCGTATGCCTTCTTGACCACTCTATCGACCTGCGCAGCCACCTTCAGCGTACAATGGACCTGAACACCCAGATCTCTCTGTACATCAATTTTCCCCAGGGCTTTTTCATTTACCGTATAATTCGCTCTTGAATTGGATCTTCCAAACTGCATCTCCTCGCATTTGCCCGGATTGAACTCCCTCTGCCATTTCTCCGCCCAACTCTACAATCTATCTATATTCTGCTGTATTCTCTGACAGTCCCCTTCACTATCTGCTACTCCACCAATCTTAGTGTCATCTGCAAACTTGCTAATCAGACCACCTATACCTTCCTCCAGATCATTTATGTATATCACAAACAACAGTGGTCCCAGCACGGATCCCTGTGGAACACCACTGGTCAGTTTTCCATTTTGAGAAACTACCTTCCACTACTACTCTCTGTCTGCTGTGCCCAGCCAGTTCTTTATCCATCTAGCTAGTACACCCTGGACCCCATGAGACTTCACTTTCTCCATCAGCCTACCATTGGGAACCTTATCAAATGCCTTACAGAAGCCCATGTATATGGCATCTACAGCCCATCCCTCATCAATCAACTTTGTCACTTCCTCAAAGAATTCTATTAAGTTGGTAAGACATGAACTTCCCTGCACAAAAACCATGTTGCCTATCACTGATAAGCCCATTTTCTTCCAAATGGGAATAGATCCTATCCCTCAGTATCTTCTCCAGCAGCTTCCCTGTCACTGATGTCAGGCTCACCGGTCTATAATTATCTGAATTATCCCTGCTACCCTTCTTAAACAAGGGGACAACATTAGCAATTCTCCAGTCCTCCGGTACCTCACCCGTGTTCAAGGATGCTGCAAAGATAGCTGTTAAGGCCCCTCTATTTCCTCTCTCACTTCCCTCAGTAACCTGGGATAGATCCCATCCGGACCTGGGGACTTGTCCACCTTAATGCCTTTTAGAATACCCAACACATCACTCCCTCCTTATGCCGACTTGACCTAGAGTAATAAAACATCTATCCCTAACCTCAACATCCGTCAGGTCCCTCTCCTTGGTGAATACCGATGCAAAGTACTCGTTATGAATCTCACCCATTTTCTCTGACTCCACGCGTAACTTTCCTCCTTTGTCCTTGAGTGGGCCAACCCTTTCTCTAGTTACCCTCTTGCTCCTTATATATGAATAATAGGCCTTGGGATTTTCCTTAACCCTGTTTGCTAAAGATATGACTGACCCCTTTTTGCCCTCTTGATTCCTCGTTTCAGATTGGTCCTTCATTCCCGATATTCTTCCAAAGCTTCATCTGTCTTCAGTCACCTGGACCTTATGTATGCTTCCTGTTTCCTCTTAGCTAGTCTCACAATTTCACCCGTCATCCATGGTTCCCTAATCTTGCCATTTCTATCCCTCATTTTCACAGGGACATGTCTGTCCTGCACTCTAATCAACCTCTCTTTAAAAGCCTCCCACATATCAAATGTGGATTTATCTTCAAACAGCTGCTCCCAATCCACATTCCCCAGCTCCTGCCGAATTTTGGTACAGTTGGTCTTCCCCCAATTTAGCACTCCTCCTTTAGGACCACTCTCGTCTTTGTCCATGAGTATTCTAAAACTTCTCGTGTGGAGTTCGACTGGCTCTTTAAAATTGTTGCGTTGAAGTTAGAAATGCTTTTTTCCCTTCTACCTGTTTCAGAGTTACTATCAGCATAAAACTGACAGAACCATGCAAAGTTAGCAACTTGAAACCTTTTGTCAGCTAGTTCCCAAGGCAGTGCAATTATCCAGGGAAAGTTAGTGCTTCTGGCAAATGCCAAGTAAACCCTTACTTGGAAACTTCTGAGAGGGATTCCCAAGGGAATCTTTTGTGTTCCCCTCCCCCCCAAATCCAACGCTGGGCAGCCAGGACGTTACGGGCCAAAGTTTGAAATCCCAATTACCCACTAAGAGAATAAAGTTCCTGTATTCCACACTCCGGCGCCTGTTCAGGCACGCTGAGGGAGAATTCAGAATGTCCAATTCACCTAACAACACGTTCTTCGGGACATGTAGGAGGAAATCAGAGCATCTGGAAACAGGGAGAACGTTCAGATTCCGCACAGACACTGACCCAAGCCGGGTCCCTGGCGCTGTGAAGCAATAGTGCAAACAAAGTAAAACTATCTATATCAATCTTGTACTCCAACATGCAGAATTAGCAAGAGGCAAGTATGAATTGACAGGAAAACTATGGCAGGACACACCACATTGTGCATTAAATGGCAGGTGTGACAAAATCAGATCCCATGGATTTCTCAGCAGCTGACCCAGATGTCAGTGACCACTGTGAGCCACAAAATCTCAATAGGCCTCTGTCACCCTCATTCGAGATTTTAAGGTCTCGCCTCTGAATTCCCACAAATTTCCCTCATACTCGAATTGCTTCAATGTCAATGGAGTGCTGAATTGGGGGTGAATGTGAGTGCTACAGTGAGAGTTTGATGACTGAGGGAGTTAGGGGAGGAGGGAGCAAGGTGCTCCTTTCATTTCATTCCTCAAAGAGCGAGAAGGGAGCCGGAATTTTACAGAGAGTGCAGCTGACTGGGAGCAGAGTCCCAGTTGGTTCACACGGCAGCTACATTCTGTAAGGTAAGAGTTGTTTTTTTTTTTGTTTGCTCTTGTTTTTGGGATGATGTGGAGATGCCGGCGTTGGACTGGGGTGAGCACAGTACGAAGTCTTACAACACCAGGTTAAAGTCCAACAGGTTTGTTTCGATGTCACTAGCTTTCGGAGCGCTGCTCCTTCCTCAGGTGAAGGCTCCTTCCTCTTCCTTCCAGGCTCCTTCCTCTTCATTCACCTGAGGAAGGAGCAGTGCTCCGAAAGCTAGTGACATCGAAACAAACCTGTTGGACTTTAACCTGGTGTAAGACTTCGTACTGTGCTTGTTTTTGGGGGCAGCAAGCTATCTTTGTATCATTTAGCAGAATCACCAATTTTAGAGGGTTCACTGGAGAGAGTAACAGCAGTATATATATATATAATATATTTTTTAAGAGCATAACGGATATTTAATTTTTTTTTTCCTTTCAAATCTCTTTGGGAATTCAGATCAGAGGGGATGGAGGCTAGGGCAGTTCCATGCTCCTCCTGTAGGATGCTCCTCCTGTAGGATGTAGGTGGTGAGGGACACAACTGGTGTCCCCGCTGACTACAACTGTGGGAAGTGGACCCAATTCCAGCTCGTCAGAGACCCCATTAGGGAACTGGAGCTGGATGAACTTCGGATCATCCGGGAGGCAGAGGGGGTGGTAGGGAAGAGTTACAGGGAGGTAGCCACACCCAAGGTACAGGACAAGAATAGCTGGGTTACAGTCAGGGGAAGGAAAACAAAGGGGCAGACAGTGCAGGGATCCCTCGTGGCCATTGCCCTTCGAAACAAGTATACCGTTTTGGATGCTGATTGGGAGATGACCTGCCGGGGGGAGGCCATAGTGGCCAGGTCTCTGGCACTGAGTCTGGCTCTGTGGCTCAGAAGGGAAGGGGGAGAATAGAAAAGCAATAGTGATGGGAGACTCAATGGTTAGGGGAACGGATAGGAGATTCTGTGGTCGCGAGAGAGACTCCCGGAAGGTATGTTGCTTCCCGGGTGCCAGGGCCGGGGATGTCTCGGACAGCAGAGTGTCAACGCCGGTGGCAAAACAAGAGTGTTTTACTCCAGCGTTGGCGCCCGTACTGGGACCCCATTCTCCGGCCCACAGGGGGCTAGCACGGCGCTGGGGTGAACACGGCGCCGCGGGGTCCGCATAGACGGAGTTGTGCCGGCGCCAACTAGCGCGTGCGCAGCGGCCTTCTTCCCCACGCCGGCCCCGACGCCAAATGACACAGGGCTACAGGAGCCGGCGCGGAGGGAAGGAGGCCCCCAGACAGAGAGGCCGGCCCGCCGATCAGTGGTCCCCGATTGCGGGCCAGGCCACTACAGAGCCCCCGCCCCTGGGGTCAGACCCCTCCCCCCTTCAACGCCGAGGTCCCGCTGGCTCAGAGGATGTTAGAACAGCGCCGGTGGGACTGGGATCCGGGCCGGAGAATCGGCGCATACCCCAACCGGCGCCGCACCGACCACGCCAGCGCCGATGGCGGCGATTCTCCGCTCTGTTGAGAATTGTGCCCCGGCGTCGTGGCGGCATGGCA
Organism: Scyliorhinus torazame; assembly: GCF_047496885.1. Classification (NCBI taxonomy): domain Eukaryota; kingdom Metazoa; phylum Chordata; class Chondrichthyes; order Carcharhiniformes; family Scyliorhinidae; genus Scyliorhinus; species Scyliorhinus torazame. Next base: position 13,385,442 of record NC_092713.1, read on the forward strand.
CGATTCGCGATTCTCCCGCCCACAGAGTTCTATTAAAGATAGTCCACATGGCTTTGCGAGGGGCAGTCACGCCTCACAAGCCTCATTGAATTCTTTGAGGATGTGACGAGACACATTGATGAAGGTCGGGCAGTGGATGTGGTGTATATGGAGTTTAGTAAGGTATTTGATAAGGTTCCCCATGGTAGGCTTATTCAGAAAGTTAGGGGGCATGGGATACAGGGAAATTTGGCTGTCTGGATACAGAATTGGCTGGCCAAAAGAAGACAGCGAGTGGTAGTGGATGGAAAGTATTCCACCTGGTGGTCGGTGACCAGTTGTGTCCTGCAGGGATCTATTCTGGGACCTCTGCTCTTTGTGGCTTTTATAAATGACTTGGATGAGGAAGTGGAAGGGTGGGTTAGTAAGTTTGACGATGACACAAAGGTTGGGGGAGTTGTAGATAGTGTTGAGGGTTGTTGCAGGTTACAACAGGACATTGACAGGATGCAGAGCTGGGCTGAGAAGTGGCAGATGGAGTTCAACCTCGATAAATGTGAAGTGATTCATTTTGGAAGGTCGAATTTGAATGCTGAATACAGGGTAAAAGGCAGGATTCTTGGAAGTGTGGAGGAACAGGGGGATCTTGGGGTCCACATACATAGATCCCTCAAAATTGCCACCCAGGTTGATAGGGTTGTTAAGAGGGCGTATGGTGTGTTGGCTTCATTAACACGGGGATTGAGTTTAAGAGCCGCGAGGTTTTGCTGCAGCTTTATAAAACCCTAGTTAAACCACACTTGGAATATTGTGTCCAGTTCTGGTCGCCTCATTATAGGAAGGATGTGGATGCTTTGGAGAGGGTACAGAGGAGATTTACCAGGATGCTGCCTGGACTGGAGGGCATGTCTTATGAAGAAAGGTTGAGGGAGCTAGGGCTTTTCTCATTGGAGCGAAGAAGGCAGAGAGGTGACTTGATAGAGGTGTACAAGGTGATGAGAGGCATGGATAGAGTGGATAGCCAGAGACTTTTCCCCAGGGTGGAAATGGCTGTCACGTGGGGGCATAATATTAAGGTGATTGGAGGAAGGTATAGGGAAGATGTCAGAGGGGGTTCTTTACACAGAGAGTGGTGGGTGTGTGGAATGCACTGCCAGCAGAGGTGGTGGAGTCAGAGTCATTAGGGACATTTACAGTAGTAAATTGAAGGGGTGTAGGTTAGGTTGATCTTAGATTAGGATAGGTGGTCGGCACAACATCGTTACAGTCCTGTACGGTTACATTCCTGTCTCCAATCACTGGCGCATTTCCAACTCCTTTGCAGGCCACTAGATTCAACAAGCTGCTCCGTCCTGGGTTTCTCTGAACTCAAGACCTTTATCTGCACTGAATGGCTCCCAGGGTTTATCTGAGGCCACACTGCCAGCCCCAGAACACTCCAATAAACTGAAAGCAGAGAAACCTGTTAAGTTTCAGCATCTCAGGGAAGATAGTGGAATAAAGATAATGGGCTGGATTCACCGTTTCTGTGGCTAAGTGCCGGCTCGAATGGAGTATCCGTTGGAGGTTTACGTCAAAACAATCAGCGTGAACGCCTCGCTGATTCCGGTCCCAGTGAGGGGCTAGCACCGGCGCGGACTGGAACTCCCGCCTCCCGTGCCGGAAACAGCCGGTGAGTGGCCGGTTCCCGGGCCTCGCAGGCACACGGCTGACGGCCTGCACCGGTAGCACCGTACGACATGGCCGGCCGTGCGTGGACCCAGCCCGCCATCCGGGACCCACGGCAAACCCCTGACCACACCCCCACCAGTGCCCCAGCCCTCGCAGAAGCACCCCCCCCCCCCCTCCGGCCAGCGGCAAGGGTCCCGGCCGAGTGTGGCGGCGCTGGACACGGTCCGCAGCCGCCACGCCGGGTTCACGATGTGTGTGACCACACGTGGTCGGCGCCGTCGGAACGCGGCCCATCGGGGGCGGGGCACTGAGAGTGGGCCAGCCGAGGAGGCAGCGACGGCGTTGTGGCTGCGTGCGGCGAGCATCACGATGATGCCATTTCTCAGGGGGCGGGGCATGGCTGACCGGCGCCGGCCCCAATTTCGGCGTCGGAGCCCATTCTCCGCCCGATCGGCAGACACAATTTCGGACGACGGACAACCCCACCCAATATCACTGAACCTGTCACCCAGATGGTCAGGCTGCTACAGGAGGCAAACAGCTTCAAATCCCAGAATGGTAGCTGACGGAAGTTATAAATGTGAAATACAGACCTAAAACATTAACATGAATCGTGACCTTGATAGTGACATTCATCAAAGTGTGCTGGACCTTTCTGAGCTGCTTAATCTCGAATTTCATGGGGCCTTCACTGGCATTCTATCGACTGTATATTGTAAGCATCTCAAAGCCTTTCTCAAAGCCCATTTGTTGAACACAGAATCAGATGTGGAGTAGACCATTCAATCCCTCCAGCCTATTCCTAGATTCACTTGGTGTTCACTGGTTTGAATCTGAACTCTCACAGTTTCCGTCGCTCCATAATGCTTAATGTCCTTGCTGAGTATGGAAATCCTCAATTCTCCCCTGGAACTTAATTTTCCCTCCCTGCCCAAACACTTGCAGGTCAGCCAGTCTCTTTCTACATTTCTGATGTTACCAGAATAACTATATCCACAATCATTATGCTCTCATCCTTCTTGTATTTTTCAGCCTGGTCGATGTGAAATTCTAAAATCTCCGTTCAAAGGAGCTCCTTGCAGCTCTCAAGTTGCCAGTAACATTCCATACAAACTGATCATGGAGAAGCTGTCCAAATCGCTTACAGGAAGATACTGGGATGATAATTACCAATCCCCATATTTTGTTTACAAGGTAAGATTATCAGTCACGGCACAATGGAAGCCTGTGCATTCTAACATTCTCTACACAATGCAGACATCGCAGCGTTTCATTGTTCAGCATTCTCTGCGCACAAAGTTCAGAGTACCAGGAATAAATGTGCAGAGTTGGGCAGATGACAAGAAAATGTTCATTTGAAACAGAGAAACATAGAAAACAGACAGGAGGAGGCCATTCGGCCCTTCGAGCCCGGTTCCGCCATTCATTATGATCATGGCTGTTCACCTTCAGCCCGTAAAGAGCACCGGACCTGTGAGGGACACTCAACAGTGAGCGGAGGATAAATGGAGCGCGAGGTTCGGGGTCCTCACTCACCTCAGGCTGTAAAGAGCACCGGGCCTGTGAGGGACAACCTTCTCGAGGCTAAAAAACCCCCACGAGAGTGCGTGGCAACCGGAACAGAGGTATCGAGTCCGTGGCAACCGGAGCGGCGGGGGCTGAGTCCAAAACGCGAGGCAGTCAGGGCGGCGGGGGCCGAGTCCAAAATGCACGGCAGCTGAAGTGGCGAGGCTGGGTACAGAGCGCGAGGTGGCCAGAGCGGCGAGGCTGGGTACAGAGCGCGAGGTGGCCAGAGCGGCGAGGCTGGGTACAGAGCGCGAGATGGCCAGAGCGGCGAGGCTGGGTACAGAGCGCGAGGTGGCCAGAGCGGCGAGGCTGGGTACAGAGCGCGAGGTGGCCAGAGCGGCGAGGCTGGGTACAGAGCGCGAGGTGGCCAGGGCGGCGAGGCTGGGTACAGAGCGCGAGGTGTCCAGGGCGGCGAGGCTGGGTACAGAGCGCGAGGTGTCCAGAGTGCGCGGCTGAGTCCAGAGTGCAAGGCAGCTGGAGTGGCATGTAGAGGAGTCGTCACACGTTGGATGCCTCCTGCTTGAGGCATATTTTGGGGGAATTTTAATGCCCGGTCCTGGGGGCAATTCATGAACAATTAAGAAGCTATAAAGAAGGGAGAGAGTGAGGGCTCACCATCGAGTGTGAGGACCAGCCCTGGGGCTGACAAGATGGAGGAGGCGGGGCCGCTGGGTGGACCCGCACTTCTTACAGCAGAGAAGAAGACGGAGGTGATGACCGTGGAGCTCGAGAAGCAGTTTGCGAAACATATGGAGGTGCTGAGAAAGGAGATGGCGGGGGCATTGAAGCCGTTGGTGAAGGTGGCAATTGCTCCGGTGAAGGTAGCTGTTGCGAGGAGGTCGGCTGAGGTGAGGGAGCAGAGTGAGAAGATGGAGGGAGTGGAGGAGGCCATGTTGTGACACAGCGTTCAGCTTGGTGGGGGCCAGCGGTACCCCCACCCTGACCCACATGCCAGCACCCCTACCATTCATCAGGGGCTGGTTTAGCTCAGTGGGCTAAATAGCTGGCTTGTAAAGCAGACCAAGGCGCGGGTTCAATTCCCGTACCAGCCTCCCCGAACAGGCGCCGGAATGTGGCGACTAGGGGCTTTTCACAGTAACTTCATTTGAAGGCTACTTGTGACAATAAGCGATTTTCATTTCATTTCATTTTCATTTCATTATGGTGAGTGCCCTGGACACTGAGGCCACCATCTACCCAACCCCTGGGCTGCATGCGTCAGAACGTCTAATGGTCGTGCTGTTTGTTGATCCCCCCCCCCCCACCCCCAGGAGACGGCTGCGCACAACCGCCGGGAGCGGGAGATGTCCGGAGGGTGACCACCAGAGCTGTGGTGCCTCAGCGTGCCCGAGCAGGGGGCACTGGGCGCGGTCGGCTGCCCAGAGGAAAGGGGGATCGCCGTGGATGCTGCCCTGGGTGGTCCCCCGGTGGGTGGCGGCCGGTTGGGCGGGGTGGTTGGGGGCGGGTGTGCGCGCCGTGGCAGGGGGTGGGGTGCGGGGGGTGGGCTCACCCACACGGCCGGTGTCACTGTGTAGAGCCAGGGGCCAAGGTGGGCGATCAGTGGGTGTGCAGCAAAGGTGGCCGCCGTGATGGCAGTCGGTGCCTGAGCACCGCCCTAGTCCTGTGGGGTCCACCCTGGCTGCTCGGCCTGTCCTCCACCACCCCCAGCCAGCACGGCGGGTCCCGGGCCGGCAGCCCACAGTCACTCCACGCCATTTCCTAACTCCTCTCTCTCTCGCTCAGCAGCCACCACACCAGGTTCACGACTTTTGAGAGCACAAGTGAACCGCGCCATCGGGAACTCGGCCTATCGAAGGAGGTGAACCGCGGAGGCCCCGGAGAATAGAGTGTCAGGGCCGCTAATGATATGTCTCCTGTACTTTAGCCCCGTGTGGCGAGCGATGCATTTACTCCATTTTCGGGGTGCCGGAGCTCCCCGATTTGGATCAAACCGGCGTCAGAGGCTATTCTCCGCCCAATCGCGTTTCGCGATTTTGGAGTCAGTAAAGGAGAATGGGGCCCAAAATATCACTGGAGGGGATTAAGGCAAAGCGGGAGGAAGAGTTCGGGGAGGGTATGGAGGAGGGGTTGTGGTGTGAGGTGCTACGGAGGGTGCATAAGTCAACGTTGTGCGCGAGGTTGGGGCTGATACAGTTGAAGGTGGTGTTTAGGGCGCACCTCACAAGAGCGAGGATGAGCAAACTTTTTGAGGGGATGGAGGATGTTTGTGAACGGTGTTGGGGGGGGGGGGGGTGCGCAAATCACATTCATATGTTATGGTCCTGTTTTAAACTGGAGGGGTATTGGAGGGAGGTCTTTAGGGTAATCTCAAAGGTGGTGCATGTGAGACTCGAACAGGGTCCATTAGAAGCCATATCCGGGGTGTCGGATCAGCCGGGGTTGGAAGCGGGCGCGGAGGCAGGTGCCTTAGCCTTCGCCTCACAGATCGCCCGAAGGCGGATTCTGTTGGGGTGGAGGTCGGCTACTCCGCCCTGTGCCACGGCGTGGCTGGGGGATCTCCTGGAGTTCTTAATGCTCGAGAAAGTAAAGTTCAAGTTGAGGGGGAGGATGGAAGGGTTCTACAACTCATGAGCCTTGTCCATCATGCATTCACATGAATTGGATGACATCGAACACTAAGGGCACGTGGTTGGGGAGGGGTTTGAAATGTATAAGTTATTGATGATTCTGTATGGGTTGATGGTGGATTGGGATTCTTCTTCATTCAAAATGTTGGGAGCTGTTTGAGGGTGGGGGGGATAAGGACTGCTGGCCAGGGGAGTGCCACTGTGTTTGTTGCTATTGTTGATTATTTGTTGATGTAAATTTGATGAAAATGTGAAAAAGGAGAAGAATAAAAATATTTTTTTTGAAAAATGATCAGGGTTGATCATCAAGTTCAATACCCTGATCCCGCCTTCCCCAATAACTGTTGATCCCTTAGCCCAAATCCATGAGAGTTCCAACAAGAAGAGTAGAGGTGTCCTCCCTGTTATCCTGAGAAATATTTAACGTGCAACTGTCACTGACAGATTATCTGATCAATATCACATGCTACTTGTGGGAGCTTACTGTGTCTAAATTTCCTGCTGCATTTCACACGGAATCCCCAAACGCTTGATTGGTTGTCCAGTACTTTAGATGCTCTGAAAGTTGTGATAAAGTTTTTAAAGAGGAACAGAATAAATAGTCACTACTCTGAGTGACAAATTCCCTTGTAAGCATGTGCCTTGTGTGCATGTTTCACAGCTTCTAGATGAGTTCATTGCTTTGGGCCATTTAAATGATAGACTGGGAACTGTTTGGAGCTGGTCTTCCAAGAACAAAGAACAGAGACAAAGAAAAGTACAGCACAGGAACAGGCCCTTCGGCCCTCCAAGCCTGCGCCGACCATGCTGCCCGTCTAAACAAAATCTTCTACACTTCCGGGGTCCGTATCCCTCTATTCCCATCCTATTCATGTATTTGTCAAGATGCCCCTTAAAGAGGTCATGAAGATGTTAAAGAATAACCTTCACACTGCGGTGACTGTGTCTGTTTAATTCAGAAAGATAGTTATGTGATTGGTTTAAATTTAGGCTCTTCGTGTTAGGAGAGAAATGACAAATTTAGTCATGATGAACAGACTCAACTATTTTAACAGCATCATGACCATTCTAAATTATTCAGACCCTACTCCACAGTCTAATCACCAAGTGAATACCATTGACGGCGCTCATTTTGGTTATTTGAAGAATTAAAGTTATTGGACGGGATTCTCCGTCCCGCCGCACCCTTTCTTCGATTCTCCATCCCGGCAGCCGGCCAATGGGGTTTCCATCGGAAAATCTGCGGGCGTGAGTGCGCTGTCGACGGAATGGAGGATCCCGTCAACGGAGAATCCAGCCCGTTATCTATTCCGTCATATTCGCGGTCCTGTGGTCTCTACGAAGGATCAGTAATGAGACTTTTCTGAAACATAATTTATCTTGTCCTCGTCACGTGTCAATGGAATGAGGCAACTTGCAGATCACAGCAGCACAGGGAAGATTGCCGTAGTTTCCATAATCTATAATAACTGGGGTTTCGAACAATTTAATGATTATGTCTTTCTTTCCCTCTGTTCACCTAAACCTGTCCTCTTAATAAAACACAAGCTGAATGTATTTTAAAAACTGATAAATGTTCAATATTGGGTCTAAGATCCTGCATTGGTCCTAACATCATTCCTTTCTCTGGCAGGAGGGATCGTCGTACCACGAGGTCTGGTATGATGACCCAGAGAGCCTTTCACTAAAGGCAACAATCATGAAGAAATTAAAACTCCGTGGTATCGGTGCTATGTTTGGAAATAACTTAAACCACAGCTTCAATCCAACGGCAGCAATGCAAACTGAAGACATGTGGAATTCTCTGTGTCCAATCAGAAGAAAATGGAGAGCTTGAACCATTTAATCTTCCCGTTGGCAGATTAATATGTTTCGCTGTCAAACACAGGAAGAAGTGACAAAGGCAAAAAACAGCAGATCGTTTTCGGATCTGGAGAAACGTCGTCGGGGCTCGAAACGTTACCTCTGTTTCTCCCTCCACAGACGCTGCCAGACCTGCTGAGTTGATCCAGCATTTTCTGGGGGGGGTTTTCAGAAAAAGATAAACTACCTACCAACATCAAAAATGAAACTAATACAGATCGAGGGAGGAGATACAACATTTTATGTCTGAAATGTGTTTCTCGTCGATGGAAAGCAAATGTGATTTACCCGAGAAGATTATTTTAGCTGTCTATTTAGTTGTTTGTAAAATACACAAAATCTGTATCAATTCTCCAAATTAGGCTCAAACATGTGGTCATTAAATTCTTACAATTCAGACTTGCTCTTGGCTCGTGTCCAATTTTTCAGAGACATTTGTGCAGTCTGATTATTTGCATCTTACTTCCAAATGCTGATTCTATTAGATTCTATTTTATCCTGCGTTAACATCTTGAACTTTGATAACCCTTGAATTTACGTTTCCCCCATTATGGTGTGTGAATGAAGTATAGTCTCCTCTGCTCACTGCTCGCTTTGAGAAACGTAATAACAGAAAATGGAAATAGAGGGCTGGATTCTCCAATTTGCAGACGCTGATGCCGGCGTGGGAACGGTAGCGTTTTACACCCGAACAAATGCGCAGAAGCTGCACCGATCCTCCGTCTGGTGGGGGGGGGGGGGGGCTAGCAGGCACACAGCGTAAAGCCCCCGGCTTTACCTGCAGATATGGCCGGAGAATTGCCGTGGTCGTGGCTGCACCTGCGCAAGGCGGCGGCCTGCAACAGCCGCGCCGTGCAACATGGCTCCGACCACGCGCGGGCCAGGCCTGTCAAACACTGCCCCCTGTAATCAGCCTCGCCACCCCTGGGACGCCCCCCCCCATCCCGCAGCAGTGCCCTCAGCCCTGCCAAAGCCCCCCCCCCCTTCCCGCGGAAAGGTTCCCACGCCCCCCTGACTGTGACTGCGCTGAACTCAGTCCGCAGCTGCCACACCGGGTTCACGGATAACAAAGGACAAGTGCTCCACGCCGTCGGCAACTCGGCCCATGGGGGCGGGGGGGGGGGGGGGGAGCATTGGGGTAGGGCCTCAGGTAACGTCCTGAGTACGCCGGTTTCGAGGGGGCGGAGCATTGCAAAAGTGGCGCGGGTCCCAATTTTGGGGCAAACGGAGATTCTCCAGCTGATCGTCAAATGCGATTTCGGTGTTGGCGACGGGAGAATCCCGCCCAGTAACACTCACATTCCCCTTTCAGCGGCTCGGTAAATAACAACTGCAACGTTTATTTACATATAACTACAGTTCAGAGGCTTGCAGCCTCGTGTCTGTGAGGCAGCTTCAGGAACCGTTACGGAAACTCATGCTCGCTGAGGTGATCCCCCCCCCACCCCATCCTGCTCCTTGATTGATTACCCAGGTCACATGGTCGACCCATAAAGGGGAGGATTCTCCATTGGCCGAGGCCGAAATCGGGGCGTGCGATCGGGCGGAGAATAACTCCCGACGCCGAAATCGGCGGTTGAATCCCGATTGACGATGCACCGCCTCCCGAAAACGGTGTCAATGCGACGCCCGCCTCGTGTGGTGGAGACTCCGTTCGTATATCATTAGTGGGCCCGCCCGCCATTCTCGGCCTCCAATGGGCCGAGTTCCCGATGGCGCGGTCCACCCGTGCTCTCACAAATCGTGAACCTGGCGAGGTGGCTGCTGAGAGAGAGAGAGAGAGAGAGGGTGTGCGGACAGTGTCCAGCGTCGCCGTACTTCGCAGACAGTCGTGCCGCTGGCCGGGGGGGCCTCTGCCAGGGCTGCGGGGTCAGGGTGGATGGGTACGCAACACCCCTGCGAGAGTCCATCACAGACCGGGCCAGTCCCGCACCGTTTTCCGTGAGTTTCGATGGTGTTCCGCGCGGGGCCGGTGCTAGCCCCTCACCGGATAACAGAATCGGTGCAGGTATGGTGCCGACCTTTCCGACGTGAAGGTCCCCAAATTCTCCGTTGGCTTCAACACTTAGCCTCAGAAGCAGAGAATGCGGCCGCACATCCCTCCCTCTCTAAATTCTTTTACACATCCAAATAACCAATTAGTCCCCAATAATTGGAACATTAAACACACGTAATCAGTCCACCACAAATTGAGCCTGTCAGTGGTTTATGATCTCGAGTGGAGCGGTGTAGCCTCTCTGTCGGGGATGGTCCGACTGGAGTGCTGTCTGCAGAACCACCATACCCGGCACCTCCTCAGGAACTGGTAACAGCTTCACCCGTTTCCATGGGAATGACAGACGTGCCTGTCACAGGCCGGCTCTCTATTTCACCGCTTGAATGATTAACAACATTCCCTGCTGGTAACATGGTGTCACGGAAGTGGGACTGGGTGCTGTGGCAACCCCCATCCGCGCAAATGGGCGACATGCTTCCGGATGATTCTTCCTTGTACGCCGACTCCATAAGACAAAGGTCCTCGGCGGGTACTCCATTTCAGAAACTAAATGTTGACGCCGGCACTGAATCGGTGGAATGCCCCAACAGCAAAATTGCCGCTGTTCCCAGAGCAATTCATTAACCGTTAACGGGCTTGCACCGTCGCCACATGGAACGTGATCATCTCCAATGAAAAACGGTGGCACAGACCCAGAAGGTGGTGGCACCATCACACCGTGATATGGCGCAGTCCCAGAGAGAGGCAGACACCCCCTGCCCTTCTGTCCCTGGCACTTCCGATGGGCAGCGGGCAGAACAGGGCAGCACCACTCCACCTGGGACACCAAGCAGCAGCCGGGCCCATCCAGGCCCAGTTGCCCCAGAAGGAAAATGTAACTGGTCTTTGCATCAGTATTCACCAAAGAAAAGAAATTGATAGATGTTGAGTATGGAGAAGGGTGTGTAGATAGCCTGGGTCACATTGAGATCCATAAAGACGAGGTGTTGGGTGCCTTAAAAAATATTAAGGTAGATAAGTCCCCAGGGCCTGATGGGATCTACCCCAGAATACTGAAGGAGGCTGGAGAGGAAATTGCTGAGGCCTTGACAGAAATCTTTGGATCCTCACGGTCTTCAGGGGATGTCCCGGAAGGACTGGAGAATAGCCAATGTTGTTCCTCTGTTTAAGGAGGGTAGCAAGGATAATCCAGGGAACTACAGGCCAGTGAGCCTTACTTCAGTGGTAGGGAAATTACTGGAGAGAATTCTTCGAGACAGGATCTACTCCCATTTGGAAGCAAATGGACGTATTAGTGAGAGGCAGCATGGTTTTGTGAGGGGGAGGTCGTGTCTCACTAACTTGATAGAGTTTTTCGAGGAGGTCACTAAGGTGATTGATGCAGGTAGGGCAGTGGATGTTGTCTATATGGACTTCAGTAAGGCCTTTGACAAGGTCCCTCATGGTAGACTAGTACAAAAGGTGAAGTCACACGGGATCAGGGGTGAGCTGGCAAGGTGGATACAGAACTGGCTAGGTCATAGAAGGCAGAGAGTAGCAATGGAAGGATGCTTTTCTAATTGGAGGGCTGTGACCAGTGGTGTTCCACAGGGATCAGTGCTGAGACCTTTGCTCTTTGTAGTACATATAAATGATTTGGAGGAAAATGTAACTGGTCTGATTAGTAAGTTTGCAGACGACACAAAGGTTGGTGGAATTGCGGATAGCGATGAGGACTGTCAGAGGATACAGCAGGATTTAGATTGTTTGGAGACTTGGGCGGAGAGATGGCAGATGGAGTTTAATCCGGACAAATGTGAGGTAATGCATTTTGGAAGGTCTAATGCAGGTAGGGAATATACAGTGAATGGTAGAACCCTCAAGAGTATTGAAAGTCAAAGAGATCTAGGAGTACAGGTCCACAGGTCATTGAAAGGGGCAACACAGGTGGAGAAGGTAGTCAAGAAGGCATACGGCATGCTTGCCTTCATTGGCCGGGGCATTGAGTATAAGAATTGGCAAGTCATGTTGCAGCTGTATCGAACCTTAATTAGGCCACACTTGGAGTATAGTGTTCAATTCTGGTCGCCACACTACCAGAAGGATGTGGAGGCTTTAGAGAGGGTGCAGAAGAGATTTACCAGAATGTCGCCTGGTATGGAGGGCATTAGCTATGAGGAGCGGTTGAATAAACTCGGTTTGTTCTCACTGGAACGAAGGTGGTTGAGGGGCGACCTGATAGAGGTCTACAAAATTATGAGGGGCATGGACAGAGTGGATAGTCAGAGGCTTTTCCCCAGGGTAGAGGGGTCAATTACTAGGGGGCATAGGTTTAAGGTGAGAGTGGCAAGGTTTAGACTAGATGTATGAGGCAAGTTTTTTACGCAGAGGGTAGTGGGTGCCTGGAACTCGCTGCCGGAAGAGGTGGTGGAAGCAGGGACGATAGTGACATTTAAGGGGCATCTTGACAAATACATGAATAGGATGGGAATAGAGGGATACGGACCCAGGAAGTGTAGAAGATTGTAGTTTAGTCGGGCAGCATGGTCGGCGCGGGCTTGGAGGGCCGAAGGGCCTGTTCCTGTGCTGTACATTTCTTTGTTCTTTGTTCTTTGTTCTAAGACGCCTGCCAAAGGGGACCCAGGTCTCAGGGCGCGAATCGCAGCAGGCCGTCTCCACTCCTGCTGTACCATCTGGGATTGCACCTCGGCGTAGCATTGGGCCCAAATGACCAGAAAGGTAGACACCAGTGATGTTGGCTTGGGTGCAGCACATAGGGGTTAGGGTCCAAACCTGTATGTATATGCCCTCACTGGCAAATTGGGAAACATCAGGCTCAGTTTGCTCCTAAGAAGCCAGCCCAACAACAGCTCTACTGGCAGCACTCCCGTTGCAGAAATCGTGAGATTCTGGTGTCCAGGGTTACTATCAAAGCTTGCTTGTAATGTCGTTAGAAATTGACTGTTGTTTTAAAAGGCAAATAACGGTGGCCCTGCTGCCTCTCATGCATCATTCGCAGAATCCCTGCAGTGCAGAAAGAAGCCATTTGCCCCATTGAGTCTGCACCGGCCTCTGAAAGAGCACCTGACCTCGGCCCAATCCGCCACCTTTCCCCCGAACCCCACCTAGGGGCAATATGGCCAGTCCACCTAACCTGCACATCTTTGGACTGTGGGAGGAAACCGGAGCACCCGGAGGAAACCCACGCAGACACGGGGAGAAAGTGCAAACTCCACACAGGCAGTCACCCGAGGCTGGAATTGAACCCGGGTCCCTGGCGCTGTGAGGCAACAGTGCTAACCACTGTGCCGCCGTGCCGCCCCCGAAACCTGGTAGAAAACAGCCATTGTAGTTCAACATTCCAACAATGATTGAGCTCGGACGTGTTCCTGGAGACCGGTGTCTCCTTTATTTCTCTGACCCTGTCTCCCATGGGCCGCAATCCTTGAGCCTCTACGCGATACACCAGATAGGTGACCTCAGTGGCTTAAAAAGTACACTTTTCGCTCATGAGGCATTCTCCAGCCACTTTGCAATTTCTTTAGCACCTCCTCTAAGTGAGATAGGTGTTCAGTTATCAAGGATCCAGTTATCAAAACATCGCCCAGGTATACTACGATTTGTGGCACATCTTGAAATAGACTTTCCATTGTTCTCTGGAAATCAGCACATGCCAACTACACACCAAAGGTAGGTGCATATACTGAACCAAACATGTTTATCATTACATGACCTAATTCATGGCTAATTCAAGTTGCTGATATGTGTGGCTCATATCTCGCTTTGTGTAAGACTGACCTCCAGCCAGTTTTGCGTACAAGTCTTGGCGCAGTGGCACAGTGCTTAGCACTGTTGTCTCACAGCACCAGGGACCCGAGCACAATTCTGCCCTCGTGTGACTGTCAGGAATGGTCCTGGTTGAACCCGACTGGGCATGAATGAGCAGTTTGAGTAAGATCTCCTTGATAGCACTGTTGGTGATCTCTCCCATCAATTTGCAGATGATGGGTGGTAACAGATTGGGTTAGTTGGCCTTTTTTTTGTGTACACAACATACTGAGACAGTTATCCACAGGGCCGGTTGTTAGTGTTATGGGCCAGGGTTTAGAGAACCCCAAAGTGTATCATGGAGTTCACCTGACCCACAACTTTTAATAGATTGTGGTATGGGGAGCACACAGCCCACTCTACAGGTGTGGTACAGCAGAAATGGAAAAGTACTTTTTAAAGCAAAACAATGTTTATTCTATGAACTCAAGTTAACCTTTTTAAAACATACAGTGAACATCTTAGCAACCATTAATTCAAATACACCCCCCCAAAGACTACAACACTAAGTAATCCTTAATAACTTCCCAAATAACATCCAGAAGACAAAAGAAACACCTTTTAACAGAAGCACAATAGGTTTACATTCACTACTGAGAACATTTATAATTCTGAATTCACCAAATGATCAAGAGATAGTCTTTTATGGCAGAGAGATCAACAGTACACCTGCTCTGTCTGGCTTCAGCTCCAACACTGAAAACGAAACTAAAACACACCCTGCAGCAAACAGTCTAAAACGAAAGTAAAAAGCGGACAGACAGCCCAGCTCCACCCACACTCTGACATCACTGATAAACACCCATTTCTTAAAGGTACATTTCTTAAACACCCGTTTCTTAAAGGTGCTCTCACATGACATTGGAGCGGATTGGAATATCTTGGCTGGAGAAGCAGCAGCTTCACAGTATCAGAGAGTTGTTATGGTGCAGACAGAGACTATTTGGCCCATTGTGTCTGCACCGGCTCTCCAAACGAGCATCATGATTTAGTGCTATTCCCCTGCCTTTACCTGTACCCCTGAAGATGGCGGCATTTAAGAGATACCTTGACGAATGCATGAATAGTGCGGGAATAGAGGGATAGGGATCCCGAAGTGCAGAAAGTTTTAATTTAGACAGCCTTCACGATCGGCTCAGGCTTGGAGGGCCGAAGTGCCTGTTCTTTATTCTTTGTTCTTATTATGATCCAAGAGCAGACCCCAACAGCAGCTAGGATACTGTACAAAAACCCCAATATTTATTTTAATTTCGTAAGACTGAGAGACGTGATTACACAGAAGAAATAGGGATAAGGGGCCGGAAGATCCACTTTTACGCTTGAAATCGGGGCAGTGCCGTTTTGGGGATGCTCCACCGCCTCGAAGGGTACGCCGCATGCTGTCGAGACGGCCTTAGGACGTCACCTGAGGCCCTCCCCTGATGCTCCGCCCCCGATGCTCCGCCCCCGACCGGCTCGCTCGCGTGTGCTCACACCGTTCGTGGGACCTTGCGTGGCGGCTGCGGACTGTGTCCAGAGCTTCCACAGTCAGAGGGAAGCCATTCCGCTGGTGGGGAGGGGAGGGGAGGGGCTTCTGCGGGGGCTGGAGGGGCTGGTGGGGTGCGGTTCGCGATGGCAAGGGGGGTTACAGGGGGGCAGCTTTTGGCAGACTGGGTCCGCGGGCGGCAGGTGCTATGCTGTACGGCGCGGCCGCCACAAGCCACCTTCTTGCGCATGTGTGGCCAGGACCCGGCCATTCTGCGCCCATATCCGCAGGTAAAGCCGGCTTTACGTTGCGTGGCCCCCCACCGGGTGGAGGATCGGTGCGGGGGTGGCACTGACTTTCTGGTCGTAAGACCAGCCGGATCCTGTGGACACAGAAAGAGAGAATCCAGCCCATGGTATTTTGAAAGAACATGACTAACAGCATTAAAATCTTTAACATCACACCAGAGAATAGTTTACAATCACCCCTTAAATAACTCTACTCAATATAGTGAATACAATAACCTTAATTGCTATCTTTATTCCCACTTAATCAACAAGAAAACAACCATCTCAGCTCTCAATCCATCAGAAATACTAATGGCACAGAGTAATTGCTTTACAGAGTTGTTTCTTTGAGAAAGATCTCTCGACACTGCTTTACAGACAACATCTAACTCTGGTCACATCCATACAGTGTGTCTTAAAAAGCTGTTTCAACTGACTTGTTTCAGCCAAGTCTGCATTGCTTTAAAGGCTGTTAGTCTACTTTAACTAATTTACAGTGAGACCAGAACTGTTTCACTGTGCACATTGCTTCAGCCAGATCAAAACTGAACTGAAAATGCTTTCTCAAAAGGTCTCAGTTCCCTCTCACCATCTCACCAAGCCGAAAATGCATTAACCCACCAGGGAATCCCTTTAATCTTTACTGTCTTTCAACCTAAGAATATTTGAAAACATGGGGGGGGGGGTTCTCCGACCCCCCCCCCCCCCCCCGCTGGGTCATAGAATATTCGGGGGGCGGCGCGAATCCCGCCCCGCTGCTCCAATGCCAGCATTTGCATTCTCCGGCGCCGGTTTTCGAGGGGGGGGCGGGGTTTACGCCAGGCCCCAATGGGCCGAGCGGCCGTCGTTTCTGGCCAGTCCTGCCGGCGTGAAATGGACATGATCCATCACGGCAGGACCTGGCTTGTAGGCCGGCTAGGTGAGTCCTCGGGGGGGCGCAGGGGAAACCGGCCCCGGGGGGGGGGCCCCCACGGTGGCCTGGCCCGCGATAGGGGCCCACCAATCTGCGGGCGGGCCTGTGCCGTGGGGGCACCCTTTCCTTCCACGCCGGCCTCTGTAGGGCTCCGCCATGGAACCCCCCGGCGCATGCGCAGGAAACATGCCGGCCGGTTTGCGCATGTGCGGAACCACGTCGGCAGTTCTGCGCATGCGTCAACTCGCGCAGGCCCTTGGCCGCTGGTTGGCGCGGCGCCAACCCCTCTGACGCTGGCCTAGCCATCGGAAGTGCAGAGGATTCCGCACCTTCCCGTCTGCCCGACGCCGGAGTGGTTTGCACCACTCTTGGCACTAGCGTCGGGCCATCCAGCCAGTTGCGGGAGAACCGGCCCAAGATTTCAGCAGTCAAACACACCATTTCTCTGTTTTTTAAATTTAAAGTACCCACGTGGGATTCTCTGATCCTGAGGCTAAGTGTTGATGCCGTCGTAAGCGCTGTCGCGTTCCACAACAGCATCAACATGGCCTCAGGAGCACTGGCTCCGACCCACGTCGCTCCAGCTGCCGGTGCCGGCGTCAGATGGGCGCCGTGGGTCTGCGCATGCCCAGTGGGACCGGCGCCAACGCGTGCGTGCGCAGTGGCATCCGCCTCCGCGCCGGCCCCGACGCAACATGGCGTAAGGCTACAGGGGCCGGCGCGGATCAAAAGAGGCCCCCAGCCCAAGAGGACGGCCCGCCGTTCGGTAGACCCCGATCGCAGGCCATGTCACGGCGGAGGCCGCCCCTGGGTTCGGACCCCCCTCCTTCCCCACCAGGTCTCCCCTGGAAGGATGCACGCCGAGGTCCCACCGGGTAAGAGCACACGTGGACGGTGCCGGCGAGACTCGGATTTTTTGCGCGGCCGCGTAGAGCGGCCCCCGACCGCGGCGCCGATTCTCCGTCGTCGCGCGAAGCGTGCCTGTCCCGCGATTCTCCGGCCCGAATCTAAATAAGGGGCAATTTAGCATGGCCAATCCACCTACCCTACACATCTTTGGGATTTTGGGGGTGAGACCCACGCAGCCGCGGGGAACATGTGCAAATGCCACACCTACAGTGACCCGGGGCCAGGATCGCACCTGGGTCTTCGGCAGTCAAACACACGCTAACACAGGCTTTTGACCGTTATGTCACCAAATGCTTATGATAAAATATACCTGTAATTCGGACATTCATCACCACTCTGCACACTTATTATTCAAATGATCATCTAACGCCCTCCTGAATGCCTCGATTGAACGTACCTCCACCACAATTCCAGGCTGTGCATTCCAGGCCCAAAATAATCATTGTGTGAAAAGTTTTCTCTAAGATCATATTTGCTTCTTTTGCAAGTCACTTTAAATCTGTGCCTTCTCACTCTTAACCATAAGAACAGTTTCTCCCCGTCTACTCTGCCCAGACCTCACCAGCATGGTAGCACAGTGGTTAGCACAATTGCTCCACAGCTTCAGGGTCCCAGGTTCGATTCCCCGCTGGGTCACTGTCTGTGCGGAGTCTGCACGTTCTCCCCGTGTGTGCGTGGGTTTCCTCCGGGTGCTCCGGTTTCCTCCCACAGTCCAAAGATGGGCAGGTTGGGTGGATTGGCCATGATAAATTGCCCTTAGTATCAAAAATTGCCCTTAGTGTTGGGTCGGGTTACTGGGTTATGGGGATAGGGTGGAGGTGTGGGATTGAGCCGGTGCAGACTCGATGGGCCGAATGGCCTCCTTCTGCACTGTAAATTCTATGATTGTTTTGGACATTTCCATTAAATCTCCTGTTAGACTTCTTCTCTCCAAGGAGAACGATCCCAAACTTTCCAGCGAACTTTCTCATCCCCAGAGCCATTTTTGGAAACCCCTTCCGCACTCTCTCCAACGAGTTCACATCATTCCTATAATTTTGTGATCAGACCTGTACACAATATTCCAGCTGAGGTCTAACTGGTGTCTTGTATAAATTCATCACAATCACCTTCTGTGGTGGTATGTATTAGGGGTAAGACGGTACACCACGTGTCGACAGGCTATTGGTGGAGGGATGCCAGGTCCTGATAGGATCTGCCACCTATTGGACTCCACCCAGAAATGCCGGTATAAGAACCCAGTTTTTCCCTCCATTTCCCTCAGCAGCTGCATTCTGTAACCACGCTGCTGGGGATAAAGTTCTGCTTAATAAAGCCTTCAATTGACATTACCTCAACCTGCCTCGCGTCATATTGACAGTGCTACACCTTGCTCTTGTGCTCTGACTCCCTCTTAATAAAGCCCAGAATACTGTATACTTTATTAACTGCTCTCTCCACCTGTCCTGCCAGCTTCAACAGTCTATGCACACACAGGTCCCTCTGCAGTGCACCCCTAAAATATGTTGCCATGATATGTATATTGACTGGGATGTAAAGAGTTAACAAGTTAATGATAATGCTTCTTACCAGTAGAGGGAACAGTCATATATAGCTTCACAGCTCCAGGGTCCCAGGTTCGATTCCGGCTTGGGTCACTGTCTGTGCGGAGTCTGCACATCCTCCCCGTGTGTGCGTGGGTTTCCTCCGGGTGCTCCGGTTTCCTCCCACAGTCCAAAGATGTGCAGGTTAGGTGGATTGGCCATGATAAATTGCCCTTAGTGTCCAAAATTACCCTTAGTGTTGGGTGGGGTTACTGGGTTATGGGGATAGGGTGGCGGTGTGGACCTTTGGTAGGGTGCTCGTTCCAAGAGCCGGTGCAGACTCGATGGGCCGAATGGCCTCCTTCGGCACTGTACATTCTATGAAATATATCATGTGACTTCTGGGATTCTGGGTAGTAGAGGATTGTGAGGTATGAGAGAGAGAGCAGTTGTGTATTTGAGAGTTCTGTAGTTAGAACATAGAACATAGAAAATACAGCACAGAACAGGCCCTTCGGCCCACGATGTTGTGCCGAACTTTTGTCCTAGATTAAGAACAAATTAATCTACACCCCATCATTCTTCCATAATCCATGTACCTATCCAATAGCCGCTTGAAGGTCCCTAATGTTTCCGACTCAACTACTTCCACAGGCAGTGCATTCCATGCCCCACTACTCTCTGGGTAAAGAACCTACCTCTGACATCCCCCCTATGTCTTCCACCATTCACCTTAAATTTATGTCCCCTTGTAATGGTATGTTCTACCCGGGGAAAAAGTCTCTGACTGTCTGGGTAGAGGTAGCATTGTTTAAAATAGTAACCTTGTACTTTTGGAATACGTACGAATCTTATTGAGTAGTGTTAATAAATTTGTTTTGTTCGTTAACAATGCTTGTTTTTCTTATTTCAACACTACGCCTCCAAGCCATCCACGCAAAGCAAAGCAGAGAACAACACAATGGGGTTTTTATGACAATGGTTTTGTGGTCATTGTTGTCGAGACAGGCATTTATTTTTCAATTTAAATCCACAATCTGTCATGATGGGATTTGAACTCAGGTTCCCGGGGCATGAGTCTGGCCTCTGCGATGGCACTGCGGTGAAATTATCGCTATGCGACCACCACACTCAGAACTATGGCCTAGCTGTGACCACTGCCAATACGCTTGACCGATTGTCTGACCGAGTGTTTCTAATTGGTCATCAGTTACTTCCTGGTGTTTCAAAGCAACACATTTCAATATCACTGGGTCAACGTCCCGAAAGCACAGTGGGTGTACTTACACATTGGACTGCAGTGGTTCAAGATGGTGCTTCACCACCACCTTCTCAGGGGCAATTAGGGACGGGAATTAAAAAGGTCAGCGATTGCCAAATTAAACTTGGCAGAGTTGTAGAATGATAACTCACAGGTGGCCACTCAGCCCATGCTGCCTGTACTGGCAATTCAAAGATCTGGTTCTTGTCCTGTTCCCCTGCTCGTTCCCAAGTCCCCTGTAACTTTTGCCCTTGAATGCTCCTTTGCCAGTTGATTCTGATTCCGGGGCCTCTGTCAGGCAGTGTGATCTATCTCAACATCCCGCCGTACAGAATCAGCTTCCTCAGCTCACCTCGAGGTACTTTCCCCAATTGCCACCTTCAAGGTCAGTTCAGTTACTGATTAGAAAACATTTCTTCAACGCTAATAATCATAAATGACTGATAGACAGCAACCTAGTCGAATGAGGGTATCCTGGTCCATTTCAGCAACATTCTTGTTGATATGTCCCTTACAGGGTTATCTCTGCATAGCCTTAGACTGAACTCAAGGAGACACTTGAACAAAGGTTAAACATTCCCCACCCACCCCCCCATGTCTGTGGAATTTATCAATGCCGCTACACACAGGGCTGTGCTATGTCATTAGAGGTGTGGCAGGTACTACCTGTATAACCTTCCCAACTGGCAGCACGGTAGCACAGTGGGTAGCACTGTTACTTCAAAGCACCAGGGACCTGGGTACGATTCCTGGCCTGGGTCACTGTCTGTGTGGAGTCTGCACGTTCTCCCCGTGTCTATGTGGGTTTCCTCCGGGTGCTCCGGTTTCCTCCCACAAGTCCCGAAAGTCGGCTGTTGGGTGAATTGGACATTCTGAACTCTCCCTCAGTGTACCTGAACAGGCGGCAGAGTGTGGTGACTAGGGGATTTTCACAGTAACTTCATTGCAGTGTTAATGTAAGCCTACTTGTGATACTAATAAAGATTATTATTATTATGTGGTTTAAGGGCTTTAAATTTTGTTGGATTTGGACCAATAAAGAGCAGGAATTTGTTCCCATCTACTTTTCCCGTTTCCCGCTCACCCTGCAGTGGAGCACGGCAATGACTTACGCTTGGATCCAATGGGAAAGTGAGGAAGACAAGAGGAAATTGGCCCTTTACATCCCAAGGTGTCTCACAAGACAAGTTGATGCTTTTGTTCAGTTGCAAAGTGTTTCCATGGTTAACTGATAAAATGATAATTGTTGCTGTGCATTTACGTCAGGTGCAAGAAGACAGAAACATTGTTTGTTGGATTCCTTCCCGCTTTGCAATTTACTGGTCTGTTTCATCTCGGCACACACCATTCAGATCCCACTTTGGGGGGGATATCGGAGTGATTGGCAGATTAATTATTGAACCACTTTAGTCTGTCTCCCAATGGTTCCTCCGACGGCCAACAGGCCCGAGCACAGTGGGTGTACCTGCATCACAGGGACTGCAGCAGTTCAGGGGGGCAGCTCACCGCCGCCTTCTCAAGGGGCAATTAGTGAATTAGAATAGCCGGTGAAGCCCACATCCCGTAAATTAATTTGGGAAAGAGAACCCTGAGTGCTTTACACATACGTAAAACTCAAAGTACTCTCTCAGTTCATTGAAAAACATTGGGCTGTACTCTCCATTTGGGAGGCTGGGGCTGGACTCACTGTTTCTGCTGCTAAGAGCTGAAGCCGGCGTGGGAACTGTTGCGTTTTATGACACCCAGAATCGGCGCCGAACTCTCACCGATTCTGGGACCGGCAGCGGCGCCGGGTAAAATTCCCGACTCCCGGACCAAGAGCGGCCGGAGAACGGCCGGCTCTGTGGCCGTGCATGCGCACGGCGGTGACCTGCAGCGGTCGCACCGTACAACACGGGCCGGGCATGCGTGGACCTGACCTGCCAAACACAGCCCCAAAGGACAACCCCTGGCCACCCACTGGCCACCTCCCACCAGTCCCCCCAGCCCTCGCGGAAGCCACCCCGGCCGGCATCAGGGCCCCCGGCCGATCGTGGCGACGCTGGACACAGTCCGCGGCCGCCACGCCGGGTTCCACACGTCCACCGCGCGGTCGGGAATTCGGCCCATCGAGGGACGGAGCATCGGGGGAGGGCCTTCCGGTGACGTGCCAACGCCGTCCCAAAAGCGTGCGGCAACGCGAAGCGATGACGCCATTTTGGAGGGGGCAGAGATTCGAAAACCGGGCGTCAAAAAGTAATCTCCACACGGTCACCAATTACGATCTCAGCGTCAGGCAAGGGAGAAACCCACCCTTTGTTCTCCCGCCGGAGGGGAATTGCAATCGGTTTACGATCTCGCTGGGAGTGCAAACCAGCAAGCAATTCCACATTCCTTGCCACACAAATTTACGCACGGCATGGAATACAAGGGGTTCCGGGGGCGAATCCCAGTATCAGGCCCACTGCTCAAAATGGCGGCATGAGAGCGAGGTCCTGCGGCCGACCCCCCCCGCACCCCAAATCAGCCCCGAACCCGCTCCCCTGCCCTGCACAGCAATCCCCCAGGCGATTCCCCCTCCACCCACAAGTCCACAAGTACGGGGGTGACCTGACCTGCCCCCCCCCCACCGGGACGGGGGCCCCCACAGGGACCTCTGTAATAGGGGGACCATCTGCCTAAAGGGACCTCTCCCAACTGCCTCCCTCCCACTCTGACCCCCTCCACCCTAGAACAGAGACCCCTGTCTAGAACTAGAGAGCAGTCCGGACAGGGGCAGTGAGGAGAATTACAGCTGTAGCGCTCACCTTGACGTCCACCTGTCCAATCCTCCAGCTGTGATCTGCCTCTGGTTCCCACAGATCCAGTCACTGCAAGCCATTCATAGCTTTCTAGTAGTGCCTGTGATTGACAGCTTCTACAAACCCTCTGCAGCTTTGAATCATTCATTGGTATGCTATTTTGGGCGATGTGTGAGAAATGGAATTTCAATTGCACGACTTCATCACCTCATTAATTTAGAGCTGACATCCTAGCTGAACGAATGATTCATGCAATGAAATCCCTGCTTGAGAAATGTAGACAGACCAAGTAAGATCAATGCAATGATATATTTGAGTGAGACTATTCCATCGCTGACAGAGCTCATGTTTAGCAGTGTAGTGTGCACCATTTCAACATTTGTTACTCATTCGATCTTCTCAGAAACTAGAGAACAACTTTTGAACTGCAAGAGGAGATTGGAAACATTATCAGCAGCAATGCACAGACTTGCCAGGTTAATGCTGGTTCAGCGTATTTGCATCCAGAAACCCGCAGAAGGTACGGTGGCCAAGAGGAGGTGACAAGGATTTGTTCAAAACCAAGTCCTAGGAGGTTATTACACACAAAGGTGCAATGGTGAGTCATTAGTGTCGACGATGAGGTCCAATCCATCCACAGAACATTTGTGTAGTCCTATTGCATCAAGGATTGAGACGCAGAGATGAATGTTGGCCAATGTAGGGATGAATAAGGTGGCTAGAAGGTTTAAATAATTGGTGAGCAAAAGGGGGAAGGGGAGAATGGGATAGGGGTGAATTTCACACAATACAGGGAGTGGGTGATGAATGTTCGCTTGAATGTCTATGAAAGGTTTCAGGGAACCTCAAAGTTTAATGTTTGCCAAGAAACTAAAAGTGGAGGGAGGGAGGTACAAGGATGATATGAAAACAGGAGGAGGGAATAACGTCCAGAGATGGATGTTGAATGAGGAAAAAATGGAAAAAGGACTGGCGAGGTATTTGCGGATGAACGTTTGCCAACAGAGGGATATGCGACACGATAAGGAATGAATGTTGGCCAAGACAGGGTAGATGGAGAATGAGGGTCAGAGAATAATGCTGGAAAAGGCAAGGAGTGGTCAGGGACGAATGCTAACATGATGCAGAAAAATGAGGGAGAATGTTTCATGGAAAAAAATGGCCAAGACTGGGAGGAGTAACAGAAACTAACTTGGGGATGAACTGTGGGCAAAACATGGAGGAAGGAGAGACACGATTTAAGGATGGATATTGGCAAAGATCATGGAATGTGGCAGTGATCTCCAGAGAGGAACATTGCCCAGAGAAAAGGGCAGTGGGAGTAGAGAGGGTCAGGAATATTGACAGAGAGGAGGAAGGGAATGGATTTTCAAGGTTGAATGTTGCCTTAGGCGAGGAGTGACGCGGAGAAGAGAACTTCCCTACAAAGTTACATTTAACAGCATGAAGCTTGCGTCAACATTTCCCTGTTATCACACAAAGCAAGATAGAGATAGAGAGACCCAGGAGGTGGCATCATCATTCACATGAGGCTCAGTATAAAGAAAGGATCTCGCTGCGACTGATAGATCTTCATCTCCGGCGGAGAGGATGCGCTGGAGTCTGGCATTGGCGCAGGTTGTGGCGGTGCTGGTGATGTGGATCGGCGGAGCCTCCGGGGTTTTCCCCATTAATGTGTGTCCGTGTTCAAAACAGAGTCTGTGCCAGCCGTTACCCGCAAAACATCAGTTCCAAGTGGAGGTGGGTGTGTCAGAGCATTAAATTCCCTCGGGAAAAGAGTTCATTGATTTGAAGTTGTTTTTTTGAAGTGTATTGGGCAGCAACACTTGGAATGGAGCATTGGGCTGTGAACTGGTGTCTTCCCTCATGTGGTTCAGCTCCCCTCACCCACACTGTTGTGGAAGTTCTGACAGATTGCCCTCTTTAGGGTGTTCTTTCTCCCCCCCCCGGGACTGGCCTGGGTTCGGTTGGGGGAGAGCGTTAACCGGTCACCCTCCAGCCTGGGCTCCCGGGGAGATACAGACTGGAGAGGGGTCCTGAACACAACCCCAGGATCAGGACCAGGCTGAGGGTGGGGGTCATAGAGTGATAGATGTTTACAGCATGGAAACAGGCCCTTCAGCCCAGCTGGTACATGCCGACCAGTTTCTATCACTGAGCTAGTCCCACTTGCCCGCATTTGGCCCATATCCCTCTATACCCACCCTGCCCATGTAACTGACTAACTGTTTTTAAAAGACAAAATTGTCTTAAAAAACCACTGCCTCTGGCAGCCCGTTCCAGATGCTCACCACCGTCTGTCTGAAGAAATGTTCCCTCTGGTCTCTTTTGTATCTCTCCCCTCTCACCTTTAACCTATGCCCTCTAGTTCTAGACTCTTCTACCTTTGGGAGAAGATGTTAACTATCTACATTATCTATTCTCCTCACTATTTTATAGACCTGTACAAGATCACCCCTATGCCTCCTATGCTCCAGGGAAAAAAGTCCCAGCCTATCCAGCCGCTCCTTATAGCTCAGACTATCAAGTCCTGGTAGCATCCTCGTAAATCTCTTCTGCACTCTTTCAGTTTAACTATATCCTTCCTATAACAGGGTGACCAGAACTGAACACAGTATTCCATGTGTGGTCTTACCAATGTCTTGTACAACTTCAACAAGACGTCCCAACTCCTGTATTTAATATCCTGACCAATAAAACCTGGCATGCTGAATACCTTCTTCACCACCCTGTCCACCTGCGACTCCACCTTCAAGGAACTATGAACTTGTATCCGAGATCTTGTATCTTGTATCCGAGGGCAGCACGGTAACATTGTGGATAGCACAGTTGCTTCACAGCTCCAGGGTCCCAGGTTCGATTCCAGCTTGGGTCACTGTCTGTGCGGAGTCTGCACATCCCCCCCGCGTGTGCATGGGTTTCCTCCGGGTGCTCCGGTTTCCTCCCACAATCCAAAGATGTGCAGGTTAGGTGGATTGGCCATGATAAATTGCCCTTAGTGTCCAAAATTGCCCTTAGTGTTGGGTGGGGTTACTGAGTTATGGGGATAGGGTGGAGGTGTTGAACATGAGTCGCAAAAGTTGGTTTTCAGGTGCAACAGGTGATTAAGAAGGCAAATGGAATTTTGTCCTTCATTGCTAGAGGGATGGAGTTTAAGACTAGGGAGGTTCTGCTGCAATTGTATAAGGTGTTAGTGAGGCCACATCTGGAGTATTGTGTTCAGTTTTGGTCTCCTTACTTGAGAAAGGACGTACTGGCACTGGAGAGTGTGCAGAGGAGATTCACTAGGTTAATCCCAGAGCCGAAGGGGTTGGATTACAAGGAGAGGTTGAGTAGACTGGGACTGTACTCGTTGGAATTTAGAAGGATGAGGGGGGATCTTATAGAAACATATAAGATTATGAACGGAATAGATAGGATAGATGCGGGCAGGTTGTTTCCACTGGCGGGTGAAAGCAGAACTAGGGGGCATAGCCTCAAAATAAGGGGAAGTAGATTTAGGACTGAGTTTAGGAGGAACTTCTTCACCCAAAGGGTTGTGAATCTATGGAATTCCTTGCCCAGTGAAGCAGTAGAGGCTCCTTCATTAAGTGTTTTTAAGATAAAGATAGATAGTTTTTTGAAGAATAAAGGGATTAAGGGTTATGGTGTTCGGGCCGGAAAGTGGAGCTGAGTCCACAAAAGATCAGCCATGATCTCATTGAATGGTGCAGCAGGCTCGAGGGGCCAGATGGCCTACTCCTGCTCCTAGTTCTTATGTTCTTATGGGTAGGGTGCTCTTTCCAAGAGCCGGTGCAGACTCGATGGGCCGAATGGCCTCCATCGGCACTGTAAATTCTATGGTAAATTCTATCTCTTTGTTCTGTAACTCTCCCCAACTCCCTACCATTAACTGAGTAGGTCCTGTCCTGATTTGACCTACCAAAATGCATCACCTCACATTTATCCAAATTAAACTCCATCTGCCGTTCATCGGCCCACTGGCCCAATTGGTCAAGATCCTGTTGCAAT
Organism: Scyliorhinus torazame; assembly: GCF_047496885.1. Lineage (NCBI taxonomy): Eukaryota > Metazoa > Chordata > Chondrichthyes > Carcharhiniformes > Scyliorhinidae > Scyliorhinus > Scyliorhinus torazame. The sequence goes on from NC_092713.1 coordinate 13,412,061, forward strand.
CTTATAGAACCTTCTTCACTGTCCACTATGCCACCAATCTTGGTGTCATCTGTAAACCCAAGCTGGGGGAAAGGGAAGCTAGTGCAGAGACACAAGGAGCAGGTCAGACTGTTGTTCAAATCCAAAGAGAATCGTATGGTATATCAGTGTTTTTTAAGCTTTTTTGTCCGAAACTCATTTTTACCAACTGGCCAGTCTTCGTGACCCACACCGGCCGACCTTCACGACCTACCATTTTTGTTTAATGTGACAGGTGAGCCTGCTTTGTCCTCACGATCTCGCTCTGTTATTCAATGTTACATTTCTAGCATTGACTTCAGCTGATGATTTGAGATCAGTGCATCGGGTGAAGAAAATAAAGAGCTTTGTCCTCAAACTCGCCAAATGTCTTAGTTTTGAGGGTTTTAAACTTTCCTTTGCTGGTGCTTTCCTGCATATAACGCACATGAATTTTGCATCCTGATTTACATTGGCACAATTTATAAACTCACACCTCAAGTAATCCTCTTTCTGCTGCTTTGTTCCTGTTTTCAGCCCCTTCTTCGTGGGTTGTTCAGCAAAGGCCCTGGAGCTCACACCAGCACTGCTGGAAGCTACAAAATGGAGGGATCTCTTTCCTGTGCCCAGAGCACGTGACGTCAGCGAGCGGGGCGCGTGGCCTGCTCTCTGCCGCCGCTCCAGATAGGAAGGCTCCTGGGTCCGTGTCCTGACATCAGGAGGAGGCATTCTGCCCCGCCGGGCTCCGGGCCTGCGGCCGGAGGCACGCGTGCGCAGGACGGCCGGCACGCTGAAAGCCGGTCACGGTCGGCATTTTCAAAAGCCCATTGCGTCGTCGAGCATTTCTCCCTGCGATTGGGAACGCTGCAACGCATGGCCCCAAAACCTGCTCGCGACCCAGCAGCAGGTCGCGACCCTGGGTTTGAAAATGACTGTATGGCGGCACGTGGCATTGTGGTTCGCACTGCTGCCTACGGCGCTGAGGACCCGGGTTCGAATCCCAGCCCTGGGTCACTGGCCGTGTTGGAGTTGGCACGTTCTCCCCGTGTCTACGTGGGTTTCGCCCCCGCAAACCCAAACACGTGCAGGGTAGGTGGATTGGCCACGCTAAATTGCCCCTTAATTGAAAAATAAATTGGGTACTCTAAATTTATATTAAAAAAAGAAAATGACTGTGATACATAATATTTGTTAAAGTGTTAATCTTGGTGTAGCTACAGCCTGTGTAAAATAGGACATCTGTAATATTGAACAATGCACAAATATTTAAACAAATGCAGCACCAGTAAAATGTTTATTTTAAAATGTTTCTCTGATGTGTAGAAACTTAAATGATGTGGGATCTCACTCTGACAGACTGATACCCGGGTTAAAGTTTACAGTTTTCACAGAATGTTGATTCCCCACAACACCAGAATAAAATTGTGATCTGGCCTCAGTCATTGTAAAACTGGGATCCTGCTCATGATTAAACTGAATGGCACAGTGGCGCAGTGGTTAGCACTGCTGCATCACGGCGCCGAGGTCCCAGGTTCGATCCCGGCTCTGGGTCACTGTCCGTGCGTAGTTTGCACATTCTCCCCGTGTCAGCATGGGTCTCACCCTCACAACCCAAAGCTGTGCATGAAGGAGAATGCTAAATTGCCCCTTAACTGGGCAAAAGAAAAGAATTGGGCATTCTAAATTTACTTTTTAAAAACTGAATACAACTTAGCGAATATTTCAACAAGCATTGATATCAAATCACTATGTAGCTGTTGTGTATTTGATGAGGTCAGTATTTCCCTCACAGTAATGTTGTTCAGTGAGCAGTGTGTCAGCAACAGTATCTCCAGCAACAGAATCTGCAGACTGGATGTGTTCATCAACCCTTCCTGATGCCCTAGCCTGGAGACAATTATGGTCAGAGGAAATACAGATATCTTTAATGTTAGTTTCTGTCTTTTATTACTGCAGCTGACAGCTTTATTTCTTGGACCAGGTTGTTATTGTTGATATTGGAGGAATGGATTGGAAGCACTATGATTGGTCTAAGATCACGACGATTATAGCTTTGCATGCCGTTGACAATGAGCTCCTGTGTCATGCCCATGAAAAAGGTGTTCGAATTGTCATGCAAGGTATTGTAATGAATTTTCTCATAGGAAGATTGTCTTTCTGTCTACTGATGCACGCGGTATTATTGAGGAATGCATAACGTTCACAGGCTTGAGGCTCGAATGGAGCATAATCGCTGGCAGGGGCTAGTCGGATGGAGCGGCCTCTTTGTGTGCCGTATATTTTATGGAATTCTCCAGTATTTCTATTTTTGATGTCACCATGCTGATAATGTTTTCAGAATCGTTGGAGTGTTGATCCAATACTTTGTGGATGCTATGTACCAACTGCACTAGACCTAATTCTTCACAGGACTGATCACCTAATCGTGAATTGGAGCCCTCGAATACAATACAGAATGGGACGAAATAAACTGTATTTTTCACCACCTCACTCAGATCACAAGCATCATAACATTTAATGCTTGAACCATTATAATCTCTCAGAGATATTTTGTGATTTCTTCTAATCTGTTGAACTTTTAGATTTTTTAAATCAGACATGCTGATTAAATTGGCTTTGGCACCAGTGTCTAAGAACAATGAACAAAGAACAAAGAAAAGTACAGCACAGGAACAGGCCCTTCGGCCCTCCAAGCCCGTGCCAACCATGCTTCCCGACTAAACTACAATCTTCTACACTTCCTGGGTCCGTATTCCTCTATTCCCATCCTATTCATGTATTTGTCAAGATGCCCCTTAAATGTCACTATTGTCCCTGCTTCCACCACCTCCTCCGGCAGCGAGTTCCAGGCACCCACTATCCTCTGTGTAAAAAACTTGCCTCGTACATCTACTCTAAACCTTGCCCCTCGCACCTTAAACCTTTGCCCCCTAGTAATTGACCCCTCTACTTTGGGGAAAAGCCTCTGACTATCCACTCTGTCTGTGCCCCTCATATGTTTGTAGACCTCTATCAGGTCGCCCCTCAACCTCTGTCGTTCCAGTGAGAACAAACCGAGTTTATTCAACCGCTCCTCATAGCTAATGTCCTCCATACCAGGCAACATTCTGGTAAATCTCTTCTGCACCCTCTCTAAAGCCTCCACATCCTTCTGGTAGTATGGCGACCAGAATTGAACACTATACTCCAAGTGTGGCCTAACTAAGGTTCTATACAGCTGCAACATGACTTGCCAATTCTTATACTCAATGCCCCGGCCAATGAAGGCAAGCATGCCGTATGCCTTCTTGACTACCTTCTCCACCTGTGTTGCCCCTTTCAATGACCTGTGGACCTGTACTCCTAGATCTCTTTGACTATCAATACTCTTGAGGGTTCTACCATTCACTGTATAATCCCTACCTGCATTAGACCTTCCAAAATGCATTACCTCACATTTGTCCGGATTAAACTCCATCTGCCATCTCTCCGCCCAAGTCTCCAAACAATCTAAATCCTGCTGTATCCTCCGACAGTCCTCATCGCTATCCGCAATTCCACCAACCTTTGTGTCGTCTGCAAACTTACTAATCAGACCAGTTACATTTTCCTCCAAATCATTTATATATACTACAAAGAGCAAAGGTCCCAGCACTGATCCCTGTGGAACACCACTGCTCACAGACCTCCAATTAGAAAAGCATCCTTCCATTGCTACTCTCTGCCTTCTATGGCCTAGCCAGTTCTGTATCCACCTTGCCAGCTCACCCCTGATCCCGTGTGACTTCACCTTTTGTACTAGTCTACCATGAGGGACCTTGTCAAAGGCCTTACTGAAGTCCATATAGACAACATCCACTGCCCTACCTGCATCAATCATCTTAGTGACCTCCTCGAAAAACTCTATCAAGTTAGTGAGACACGACCTTCCCTTCACAAAACCGTGCTGCCTCTCACTAATATGTCCATTTGCTTCCAAATGGGAGGAGATCCTGTCTCGAAGAATTCTCTCCAGTAATTTCCCTATCACTGAAGTAAGGCTCACCGGCCTGTAGTTCCCGGGATTATCCTTGCTACCCTTCTTAAACAGAGGAACAACATTGGCTATTCTCCAGTCCTCCGGGACATCCCCTGAAGACAGCGAGGATCCAAAGATTTCTGTCAAGGCCTCAGCAATTTCCTCTCCAGCCTCCTTCAGTATTCTGGGGTAGATCCCATCAGGCCCTGGGGACTTATCTACCTTAATATTTTTTAAGACACCCAACACCTCGTCTTTTTGGATCTCAATGTGACCCAGGCTATCTACACACCCTTCTCCAGACTCAACATCTACCAATTTCTTCTCTTTGGTGAATACTGATGCAAAGTATTCATTTAGTACCTCGCCCATTTCCTCTGGCTCCACACATAGGTTCCCTTGCCTATCCTTCAGTGGGCCAACCCTTTCCCTGGCTACCCTCTTGCTTTTTATGTACGTGTTAAAAGCCTTGGGATTTTCCTTAACCCTATTTGCCAATGACTTTTCGTGACCCCTTCTAGCCCTCCTGACTCCTTGCTTAAGTTCCTTCCTACTTTCCTTATATTCCACGCAGGCTTCGTCTGTTCCCAGCCTTTTAGCCCTGACAAATGCCTCCTTTTTCTTTTTGACGAGGCCTACAATATCTCTCGTTATCCAAGGTTCCCGAAAATTGCCGTATTTATCCTTCTTCCTCACAGGAACATGCCGGTCCTGAATTCCTTTCAACTGCCACTTGAAAGCCTCCCACATGTCAGATGTTGATTTGCCCTCAAACATCCGCCCCCAATCTATGTTCTTCAGTTCCCGCCTAATATTGTTATAATTAGCCTTCCCCCAATTTAGCACATTCAACCTAGGACCACTCTTATCCTTGTCCACCAGTACTTTAAAACTTACTGAATTGTGGTCACTGTTACCGAAATGCTCCCCTACTGAAACATCTACCACCTGGCCGGGCTCATTCCCCAATACCAGGTCCAGTACCGCCCCTTCCCTAGTTGGACTGTCTACATATTGTTTTAAGAAGCCCTCCTGGATGCTCCTTACAAACTCCGCCCCGTCTAAGCCCCTGGCACTAAGTGAGTCCCAGTCAATATTGGGGAAGTTGAAGTCTCCCATCACCACAACCGTGTTGTTTCTACTCTTTTCCAAAATCTGTCTACCTATCTGCTCCTCTAACTCCCGCTGGCTGTTGGGAGGCCTGTAGTAAACCCCCAACATTGTGACTGCACCCTTCTTATTCCTGATCTCCACCCATATAGCCTCACTGCCCTCTGAGTTGTCCTCCCGCAGTACAGCTGTGATATTCTCCCGAACCAGTAGCGCAACTCCGCCTCCCCTTTTACATCCCCCTCTATCCCGCCTGAAACATCTAAATCCTGGAACGTTTAGCTGCCAATCCTGCCCTTCCCTCAACCAGGTCTCTGTAATGGCAACAACATCATAGTTCCAAGTACTAATCCAAGCTCTAAGTTCATCTGCCTTACCCGTAATACTTCTTGCATTAAAACATATGCACTTCAGGCCACCAGACCCGCTGTGTTCAGCAACTTCTCCCTGTCTGCTCTGCCTCAGAGCCACACTGTCCCTATTCCCTAGTTCTCCCTCAATGCTCTCACCTTCTGACCTATTGCTCCCATGCCCACCCCCCTGCCATACTAGTTTAAACCCTCCCGTGTGACACTAGCAAACCTCGCGGCCAGGATATTTATGCCTCTCCGGTTTAGATGCAACCCGTCCTTCTTATACAGGTCACACCTGCCCCGGAAGAGCTCCCAGTGGTCCAGATAACGGAAGCCCTCCCTCTTACACCAGCTGTTTAGCCACGTGTTTAGCTGCTCTATCTTCCTATTTCTAGCCTCACTGGCACGTGGCACAGGGAGTAATCCCGAGATTACAACCCTCGAGGTCCTGTCTTTTAACTTTCTGCCTAGCTCCCTGAACTCCTGCTGCAGGACCTCATGCCCCTTCCTGCCTATGTCGTTAGTACCAATATGTACAACGACCTCTGCCTGTTTGCCCTCCCCCTTCAGGATGCCCTCTACCCGTTCGGAGACATCCTGGACCCTGGCACCAGGGAGGCAACATACCATCCTGGAGTCTCTTTCACGTCCACAGAAGCACCTATCTGTGCCCCTGACTATAGAGTCCCCTATTACTATTACTCTTCTGCGCTTTGACCCTCCCTTCTGAACATCAGAGCCAGCCACGGTGTCACTGCTCTGGCTGCTGCTGTTTTCCCCTGATAGGCTATCCCCCCCGACAGTATCCAAAGGGGTATATCTGTTCGAGAGGGGGACAACCACAGGGGATTCCTGCACTGACTGCCTGCCCTTTCTGGTGGTCACCCATTTCTCTGCCTGCACCTTGGGTGTGACTACATTTACATAACTGCGATCTATGACGCTTTCCACCACCTGCATGCTCCTAAGTGCATCCAATTGCTGCTCCAACCGAACCATGCGGTCTGTGAGGAGCTCCAGTTGGGTGCACTTTCTGCAGATGAAGCCATCCGGGACGCTGGAAGCCTCACGGACCTGCCAAATCTCACAGTCAGAGCACTGCACCCCTCTAACTGACATTGCGTCAATTAATTAAAATCAAAATTAAAAAAAAAAAAATTTTTAATATTTTTTTTTAAATTTCAAAGTTACTGTTATCTGTTTCCTAGCACTAGATTTCTAATAGAAATGCGAAAGCTAAATATAGTACTCTCCGAACTCTGGCTTAGATATCCTCTAAATTCTAATTCAGTAATTATGTTTAATTAGTTACCAATGCTTAATTTTTTAAATTTAGTGTAGATTCCCAACCAGCCACTCAGGCCACAGCTTTTCTGTGATGTCACTTCAGTTTCCCCCCGACACACACAATTTGAAAAAGGTATTAAAGTAAAAATGAGTAAAAATCACTGACTTACCTTCTTACCTTCTGAGTGTCTTAGATGTTCACAGGTTCTCTCCCTGACAGAGACTGCTCCTCCTCCTCCGAACGGCTCCCGAAAATAGGCCGCGATCTTTTAAAATCCCTGCTCCGACTCGCAGCTCCCGCGCTTTTTAAATCTCCCGCGCTGTTTTCAAAGTCCCAGCACACTCAGCTCCCGCGCTGTTTTCAGAGTCCCGGCTCACTCAGCTCCCGCGCTGTTTTCACTGTCCCGGATCACTCAGCTCCCGCGCTGTTTTCAGAGTCCCGGCTCAATCAACTCCCGCGCTGTTTTCACTGTCCCGGCTCACTCAGCTCCCGCGCTGTTTTCACTGTCCCGGCTCACTCAGCTCCCGCGCTGTTTTCACTGTCCCGGCTCACTCAGCTCCCGCGCTGTTTTCAGAGTCCCGGCTCACTCAGCTCCCGCGCTGTTTTCAGAGTCCCGGCTCACTCAGCTCCCGCGCTGTTTTCAGAGTCCCGGCTCACTCAGCTCCCGCGCTGTTTTCAAAGTCCCGGCTCACTCATCTCCCGCGCTGTTTTCACTGTCCCCGCACACTCAGCTCCCGCACTGTTTTCACTGTCCCGGCTCACACAGCTCCCGCGCTGTTTTCAAAGTCCCGGCTCACTCAGCTCCCGCGCTGTTTTCACTGTCCCGGCTCACTCACCTCCCGCGCTGTTTTCAAAGTCCCGGCTCACTCAGCCCCCGCGCTGTTTTCAGAGTCCCGGCTCACTCAGCTCCCGCGCTGTTTTCACTGTCCCGGCTCACTCAGCTCCTGCGCTGTTTTCACTGTTCCGGCTCACTCAGCTCCCGCGCTGTTTTCACAGTCCCGGCTCACTCAGCTCCCGCGCTATTTTCAGAGTCCCGGCTCACTCAGCTCCCGCGCTGTTTTCAAAGTCCCGACTCACTCACCTCCCGCGCTGATTTCACTGTCCCGGCTCACTCAGCTCCCGCGCTGTTTTCAAAGTCCCGGCTCACTCAGCTCCCGCGCTGTTTTCACTGTCCCGGCTCACTCAGCCCCCGTGCTGTTTTCACAGCCCCGGCACACTCAGCTCACGCGCTGTTTTCAGAGTCCCGGCTCACTCAGCTCCCGCGCTGTTTTCAAAGTCCCGACTCACGCACCTCCCGCGCTGTTTTCACTGTCCCGGCTCACTCAGCTCCCGCGCTGTTTTCAAAGTCCCGGCTCACTCAGCTCCCGCGCTGTTTTCAGAGTCCCGGCTCACTCACCTCCCGCGCTGTTTTCAGAGTCCCGGCTCACTCAGCTCCCGCGCTGTTTTCACTGTCCCGGCTCACTCAGCTCCCGCGCTGTTTTCACTGTCCCGGCTCACTCAGCTCCCGCGCTGTTTTCACTGTCCCGGCTCACTCACCTCCCGCGCTGTTTTCACAGTCCCAGCAAACTCAGCTCCCGCACTGTTTTCACTGTCCCGGCTCACTCACCTCCCGCGCTGTTTTCAGAGTCCCGGCTCACTCAGCTCCCGCGCTGTTTTCACTGTCCCGGCTCACTCACCTCCAGCGCTGTTTTCATAGTCCCGGCTCACTCACCTCCCGCGCTGTTTTCACAGTCCCAGCACACTCAGCTCCCGCGCTGTTTTCACTGTCCCGGCTCACTCACCTCCCGCGATGTTTTCAGAGTCCCGGCTCACTCAGCTCCCGCGCTGTTTTCACTGTCCCGGCTCACTCAGCTCCCGCGCTGTTTTCAGAGTCCCGGCTCACTCAGCTCCCGCGCTGTTTTCACTGTCCCGGCACACTCAGCTCCCGCGCTGTTTTCAGAGTCCCGGCTCACTCAGCTCCCGCGCTGTTTTCACTGTTCCGGCTCACTCAGCTCCCGCGCTGTTTTCACTGTTCCGGCTCACTCAGCTCCCGCGCTGTTTTCAGAGTCCCGGCTCACTCAGCTCCCGCGCTGTTTTCACTGTCCCGGCTCACTCAGCTCCCGCGCTGTTTTCACTGTTCCGGCTCACTCAGCTCCCGCGCTGTTTTCAGAGTCCCGGCTCACTCAGCTCCCGCGCTGTTTTCAGAGTCCCGGCTCACTCAGCTCCCGCGCTATTTTCAGAGTCCCGGCTCACTCAGCTCCCGCGCTGTTTTCAAAGTCCCGGCTCACTCAGCTCCCGCGCTGTTTTCACTGTCCCGGCTCCCTCAGCTCCCGCGCTGTTTTCACAGCCCCGGCACACTCAGCTCCCGCGCTGCTTTCAGAGTCCCGGCTCACTCAGCTCCCGCGCTGTTTTCAGAGTCCCGGCTCACTCACCTCCCGCGCTGTTATCACTGTCCCGGCTCACTCAGCTCCCGCGCTGTTTTCACTGTTCCGGCTCACTCAGCTCCCGCGCTGTTTTAAGAGTCCCGGCACACTCAGCTCCCGCGCTGTTTTCATAGTCCCGGCTCACTCAGCTCCCGCGCTGTTTTCAAAGTCCCGACTCACTCACCTCCCGCGCTGTTTTCACTGTCCCGGCTCACTCAGCTCCTGCGCTGTTTTCAGAGTCCCGGCTCACTCAGCTCCCGCGCTGTTTTCACTGTCCCGGCTCACTCAGCTCCCGCACTGTTTTCACTGTCCCGGCTCACTCAGCTCCCGCGCTGTTTTCACTGTCCCGGCTCACTCAGCTCCCGCGATGTTTTCACTGTCCCGGCTCACTCAGCTCCCGCGCTGTTTTCACTGTCCCAGCTCACTCAGCTCCCGCGCTGTTTTCACTGTCCCGGCTCACTCACCTCCCGCGCTGTTTTCAGAGTCCCGGCTCACTCAGCTCCCGCGCTGTTTTCAATGTCCCGGCTCACTCAGCTCCCGCGCTGTTTTCACTGTCCCGGCTCACTCAGCCCCCACGCTGTTTTCACTGTCCCGGCTCACTCAGCTCCCGCGCTGTTTTCACTGTCCCGGCTCACTCAGCTCCCGCTCTGTTTTCAGAGTCCCGGCACACTCACCTCCCGCGCTGTTTTCAAAGTCCCGGCTCACTCAGCCCCCGCGCTGTTTTCAGAGTCCCGGCTCACTCAGCTCCCGCGCTGTTTTCACTGTCCCGGCTCACTCAGCTCCTGCGCTGTTTTCACTGTTCCGGCTCACTCACCTCCCGCGCTGTTTTCACAGTCCCGGCTCACTCAGCTCCCGCGCTATTTTCAGAGTCCCGGCTCACTCAGCTCCCGCGCTGTTTTCAAAGTCCCGACTCACTCACCTCCCGCGCTGATTTCACTGTCCCGGCTCACTCAGCTCCCGCGCTGTTTTCAAAGTCCCGGCTCACTCAGCTCCCGCGCTGTTTTCACTGTCCCGGCTCACTCAGCCCCCGTGCTGTTTTCACAGCCCCGGCACACTCAGCTCACGCGCTGTTTTCAGAGTCCCGGCTCACTCAGCTCCCGCGCTGTTTTCAAAGTCCCGACTCACTCACCTCCCGCGCTGTTTTCACTGTCCCGGCTCACTCAGCTCCCGCGCTGTTTTCAAAGTCCCGGCTCACTCAGCTCCCGCGCTGTTTTCAGAGTCCCGGCTCACTCACCTCCCGCGCTGTTTTCAGAGTCCCGGCTCACTCAGCTCCCGCGCTGTTTTCACTGTCCCGGCTCACTCAGCTCCCGCGCTGTTTTCACTGTCCCGGCTCACTCAGCTCCCGCGCGCGCTGTTTTCACTGTCCCGGCTCACTCAGCTCCCACGCTGTTTTCACTGTCCCGGCTCACTCACCTCCCGCGCTGTTTTCACAGTCCCAGCAAACTCAGCTCCCGCACTGTTTTCACTGTCCCGGCTCACTCACCTCCCGCGCTGTTTTCAGAGTCCCGGCTCACTCAGCTCCCGCGCTGTTTTCAATGTCCCGGCTCACTCAGCTCCCGCGCTGTTTTCACTGTCCCGGCTCACTCAGCCCCCACGCTGTTTTCAGAGTCCCGGCACACTCAGCTCCCGCGCTGTTTTCACTGTCCCGGCTCACTCAGCCACCACGCTGTTTTCACTGTCCCGGCACACTCAGCTCCCGCTCTGTTTTCAGAGTCCCGGCACACTCAGCTCCCGCGCTGTTTTCATAGTCCCGGCTCACTCAGCTCCCGCGCTGTTTTCACTGTTCCGGCTCACTCAGCTCCCGCGCTGTTTTCAGAGTCCCGGCTCACTCAGCTCCCGCGCTGTTTTCACTGTCCCGGCTCACTCAGCTCCCGCGCTGTTTTCACTGTCCCGGCTCACTCAGCTCCCGCGCTGTTTTCAGAGTCCCAGCTCACTCAGCTCCCGCGCTGTTTTCAGAGTCCCGGCTCACTCAGCTCCCGCGCTGTTTTCAAAGTCCCGGCTCACTCAGCTCCCGCGCTGTTTTCACTGTCCTGGCTCACTCAGCTCCCGCGCTGTTTACACTGTCCCGGCACACTCAGCTCCCGCGCTGTTTTCACTGTCCCGGCTCACTCAGCTCCCACGCTGTTTTCACTGTCCCGGCACACTCAGCTCCCGCGCTGTTTTCAGAGTCCCGGCTCACTCAGCTCCCGCGCTGTTTTCACAGCCCCGGCACACTCAGCTCCCGCGCTGTTTTCACTGTCCCGGCTCACTCACCTCCAGCGCTGTTTTCATAGTCCCGGCTCACTCACCTCCCGCGCTGTTTTCACAGTCCCAGCACACTCAGCTCCCGCGCTGTTTTCACTGTCCCGGCTCACTCACCTCCCGCGCTGTTTTCAGAGTCCCGGCTCACTCAGCTCCCGCGCTGTTTTCACTGTCCCGGCTCACTCAGCTCCCGCGCTGTTTTCAGAGTCCCGGCTCACTCAGCTCCCGCGCTGTTTTCACTGTCCCGGCACACTCAGCTCCCGCGCTGTTTTCAGAGTCCCGGCTCACTCAGCTCCCGCGCTGTTTTCACTGTTCCGGCTCACTCAGCTCCCGCGCTGTTTTCACTGTTCCGGCTCACTCAGCTCCCGCGCTGTTTTCAGAGTCCCGGCTCACTCAGCTCCCGCGCTGTTTTCACTGTCCCGGCTCACTCAGCTCCCGCGCTGTTTTCACTGTTCCGGCTCACTCAGCTCCCGCGCTGTTTTCAGAGTCCCGGCTCACTCAGCTCCCGCGCTGTTTTCAGAGTCCCGGCTCACTCAGCTCCCGCGCTATTTTCAGAGTCCCGGCTCACTCAGCTCCCGCGCTGTTTTCAAAGTCCCGGCTCACTCAGCTCCCGCGCTGTTTTCACTGTCCCGGCTCCCTCAGCTCCCGCGCTGTTTTCACAGCCCCGGCACACTCAGCTCCCGCGCTGCTTTCAGAGTCCCGGCTCACTCAGCTCACGCGCTGTTTTCAGAGTCCCGGCTCACTCACCTCCCGCGCTGTTATCACTGTCCCGGCTCACTCAGCTCCCGCGCTGTTTTCACTGTTCCGGCTCACTCAGCTCCCGCGCTGTTTTAAGAGTCCCGGCACACTCAGCTCCCGCGCTGTTTTCATAGTCCCGGCTCACTCAGCTCCCGCGCTGTTTTCAAAGTCCCGACTCACTCACCTCCCGCGCTGTTTTCACTGTCCCGGCTCACTCAGCTCCTGCGCTGTTTTCAGAGTCCCGGCTCACTCAGCTCCCGCGCTGTTTTCACTGTCCCGGCTCACTCAGCTCCCGCACTGTTTTCACTGTCCCGGCTCACTCAGCTCCCGCGCTGTTTTCACTGTCCCGGCTCACTCAGCTCCCGCGATGTTTTCACTGTCCCGGCTCACTCAGCTCCCGCGCTGTTTTCACTGTCCCAGCTCACTCAGCTCCCGCGCTGTTTTCACTGTCCCGGCTCACTCACCTCCCGCGCTGTTTTCAGAGTCCCGGCTCACTCAGCTCCCGCGCTGTTTTCAATGTCCCGGCTCACCCAGCTCCCGCGCTGTTTTCACTGTCCCGGCTCACTCAGCCCCCACGCTGTTTTCACTGTCCCGGCTCACTCAGCTCCCGCGCTGTTTTCACTGTCCCGGCTCACTCAGCTCCCGCTCTGTTTTCAGAGTCCCGGCACACTCAGCTCCCGCGCTGTTTTCATAGTCCCGGCTCACTCAGCTCCCGCGCTGTTTTCACTGTCCCGGCTCACTCAGCTCCCGCGCTGGTTTCAGAGTCACGGCTCACTCAGCTCCCGCGCTGTTTTCACTGTCCCGGCTCACTCAGCTCCCGCGCTGTTTTCACTGTCCCGGCTCACTCAGCTCCCGCGCTGTTTTCAGAGTCCCAGCTCACTCAGCTCCCGCGCTGTTTTCAAAGTCCCGGCTCACTCAGCTCCCGCGCTGTTTTCACTGTCCCGGCTCCCTCAGCTCCCGCGCTGTTTTCACAGCCCCGGCACACTCAGCTCCCGCGCTGCTTTCAGAGTCCCGGCTCACTCAGCTCCCGCGCTGTTTTCAGAGTCCCGGCTCACTAACCTCCCGCGCTGTTATCACTGTCCCGGCTCACTCAGCTCCCGCGCTGTTTTCACTGTTCCGGCTCACTCAGCTCCCGCGCTGTTTTATGAGTCCCGGCACACTCAGCTCCCGCGCTGTTTTCATAGTCCCGGCTCACTCAGCTCCCGCGCTGTTTTCAAAGTCCCGACTCACTCACCTCACGCGCTGTTTTCACTGTCCCGGCTCACTCAGCTCCTGCGCTGTTTTCAGAGTCCCGGCTCACTCAGCTCCCGCGCTGTTTTCACTGTCCCGGCTCACTGAGCTCCCGCACTGTTTTCACTGTCCCGGCTCACACAGCTCCCGCGCTGTTTTCACTGTCCCGGCTCACTCAGCTCCCGCGCTGTTTTCTCTGTCCCGGCTCACTCAGCTCCCGCGCTGTTTTCACTGTCCCAGCTCACTCAGCTCCCGCGCTGTTTTCACTGTCCCGGCTCACTCACCTCCCGCGCTGTTTTCAGAGTCCCGGCTCACTCAGCTCCCGCGCTGTTTTCAATGTCCCGGCTCACTCAGCTCCCGCGCTGTTTTCACTGTCCCGGCTCACTCAGCCCCCACGCTGTTTTCACTGTCCCGGCTCACTCAGCTCCCGCGCTGTTTTCACTGTCCCGGCTCACTCAGCTCCCGCTCTGTTTTCAGAGTCCCGGCACACTCAGCTCCCGCGCTGTTTTCATAGTCCCGGCTCACTCAGCTCCCGCGCTGTTTTCACTGTTCCGGCTCACTCAGCTCCCGCGCTGGTTTCAGAGTCACGGCTCACTCAGCTCCCGCGCTGTTTTCACTGTCCCGGCTCACTCAGCTCCCGCGCTGTTTTCACTGTCCCGGCTCACTCAGCTCCCGCGCTGTTTTCAGAGTCCCAGCTCACTCAGCTCCCGCGCTGTTTTCACTGTCCCGGCTCACTCAGCTCCCGCGCTGTTTTCAGAGTCCCGGCTCACTCAGCTCCCGCGCTGTTTTCAAAGTCCCGGCTCACTCAGCTCCCGCGCTGTTTTCACTGTCCCGGCTCACTCAGCTCCCGCGCTGTTTTCACTGTCTCGGCACACTCAGCTCCCGCGCTGTTTTCAGAGTCCCGGCTCTCTCTCCTCCCGCGCTGTTTTCACTGTCCCGGCTCACTCAGCTCCCGTGCTGTTTTCACTGTCCCGGCTCACTCAGCTCCCGCGCTGTTTTCAGAGTCCCAGCTCACTCAGCTCCCGCGCTGTTTTCACTGTCCCGGCTCACTCAGCTCCCGCGCTGTTTTCAGAGTCCCGGCTCACTCAGCTCCCGCGCTGTTTTCAAAGTCCCGGCTCACTCAGCTCCCGCGCTGTTTTCACTGTCCCGGCTCACTCAGCTCCCGCGCTGTTTTCACTGTCTCGGCACACTCAGCTCCCGCGCTGTTTTCAGAGTCCCGGCTCTCTCTCCTCCCGCGCTGTTTTCACTGTCCCGGCTCACTCAGCTCCCGTGCTGTTTTCACTGTCCCGGCTCACTCACCTCCCGCGCTGTTTTCACAGTCCCAGCCCACTCAGCTCCCGCGCTGTTTTCACTGTCCCGGCTCCCTCACCTCCCGCGCTCTTTTCAGAGTCCCGGCTCACTCAGCTCCCGCGTTGTTTTCAATGTCCCGGCTCACTCAGCTCCCGCGCTGTTTTCACTGTCCCGGCTCACTCAGCCCCCACGCTGTTTTCACTGTCCCGGCTCACTCAGCTCCCGCGCTGTTTTCACTGTCCCGGCTCACTCAGCTCCCGCGCTGTTTTCACTGTCCCGGCTCACTCAGCTCCCGCGCTGTTTTCAGCGTCCTGGCTCACTCAGCTCCCGCGCTGTTTTCACTGTCCCTTCTCACTCAGCTCCCGCGCTGTTTTCACTGTCCCGGCTCACTCAGCTCCTGCGCTGTTTTCATAGTCCCGGCTCACTCAGCTCCCGCGCTGTTTTCAAAGTCCCGACTCACTCACCTCCCGCGCTGTTTTCACTGTCCCGGCTCACTCAGCTCCTGCGCTGTTTTCAGAGTCCCGGCTCACTCAGCTCCCGCGCTGTTTTCACTGTCCCGGCTCACTCAGCTCCCGCACTGTTTTCACTGTCCCGGCTCACTCAGCTCCCGCGCTGTTTTCACTGTCCCGGCTCACTCAGCTCCCGCGATGTTTTCACTGTCCCGGCTCACTCAGCTCCCGCGCTGTTTTCACTGTCCCAGCTCACTCAGCTCCCGCGCTGTTTTCACTGTCCCGGCTCACTCACCTCCCGCGCTGTTTTCAGAGTCCCGGCTCACTCAGCTCCCGCGCTGTTTTCAATGTCCCGGCTCACTCAGCTCCCGCGCTGTTTTCACTGTCCCGGCTCACTCAGCCCCCACGCTGTTTTCACTGTCCCGGCTCACTCAGCTCCCGCGCTGTTTTCACTGTCCCGGCTCACTCAGCTCCCGCTCTGTTTTCAGAGTCCCGGCACACTCACCTCCCGCGCTGTTTTCAAAGTCCCGGCTCACTCAGCCCCCGCGCTGTTTTCAGAGTCCCGGCTCACTCAGCTCCCGCGCTGTTTTCACTGTCCCGGCTCACTCAGCTCCTGCGCTGTTTTCACTGTTCCGGCTCACTCACCTCCCGCGCTGTTTTCACAGTCCCGGCTCACTCAGCTCCCGCGCTATTTTCAGAGTCCCGGCTCACTCAGCTCCCGCGCTGTTTTCAAAGTCCCGACTCACTCACCTCCCGCGCTGATTTCACTGTCCCGGCTCACTCAGCTCCCGCGCTGTTTTCAAAGTCCCGGCTCACTCAGCTCCCGCGCTGTTTTCACTGTCCCGGCTCACTCAGCCCCCGTGCTGTTTTCACAGCCCCGGCACACTCAGCTCACGCGCTGTTTTCAGAGTCCCGGCTCACTCAGCTCCCGCGCTGTTTTCAAAGTCCCGACTCACTCACCTCCCGCGCTGTTTTCACTGTCCCGGCTCACTCAGCTCCCGCGCTGTTTTCAAAGTCCCGGCTCACTCAGCTCCCGCGCTGTTTTCAGAGTCCCGGCTCACTCACCTCCCGCGCTGTTTTCAGAGTCCCGGCTCACTCAGCTCCCGCGCTGTTTTCACTGTCCCGGCTCACTCAGCTCCCGCGCTGTTTTCACTGTCCCGGCTCACTCAGCTCCCGCGCGCGCTGTTTTCACTGTCCCGGCTCACTCAGCTCCCACGCTGTTTTCACTGTCCCGGCTCACTCACCTCCCGCGCTGTTTTCACAGTCCCAGCAAACTCAGCTCCCGCACTGTTTTCACTGTCCCGGCTCACTCACCTCCCGCGCTGTTTTCAGAGTCCCGGCTCACTCAGCTCCCGCGCTGTTTTCAATGTCCCGGCTCACTCAGCTCCCGCGCTGTTTTCACTGTCCCGGCTCACTCAGCCCCCACGCTGTTTTCAGAGTCCCGGCACACTCAGCTCCCGCGCTGTTTTCACTGTCCCGGCTCACTCAGCCACCACGCTGTTTTCACTGTCCCGGCACACTCAGCTCCCGCTCTGTTTTCAGAGTCCCGGCACACTCAGCTCCCGCGCTGTTTTCATAGTCCCGGCTCACTCAGCTCCCGCGCTGTTTTCACTGTTCCGGCTCACTCAGCTCCCGCGCTGTTTTCAGAGTCCCGGCTCACTCAGCTCCCGCGCTGTTTTCACTGTCCCGGCTCACTCAGCTCCCGCGCTGTTTTCACTGTCCCGGCTCACTCAGCTCCCGCGCTGTTTTCAGAGTCCCAGCTCACTCAGCTCCCGCGCTGTTTTCAGAGTCCCGGCTCACTCAGCTCCCGCGCTGTTTTCAAAGTCCCGGCTCACTCAGCTCCCGCGCTGTTTTCACTGTCCTGGCTCACTCAGCTCCCGCGCTGTTTACACTGTCCCGGCACACTCAGCTCCCGCGCTGTTTTCACTGTCCCGGCTCACTCAGCTCCCACGCTGTTTTCACTGTCCCGGCACACTCAGCTCCCGCGCTGTTTTCAGAGTCCCGGCTCACTCAGCTCCCGCGCTGTTTTCACAGCCCCGGCACACTCAGCTCCCGCGCTGTTTTCACTGTCCCGGCTCACTCACCTCCAGCGCTGTTTTCATAGTCCCGGCTCACTCACCTCCCGCGCTGTTTTCACAGTCCCAGCACACTCAGCTCCCGCGCTGTTTTCACTGTCCCGGCTCACTCACCTCCCGCGCTGTTTTCAGAGTCCCGGCTCACTCAGCTCCCGCGCTGTTTTCACTGTCCCGGCTCACTCAGATCCCGCGCTGTTTTCAGAGTCCCGGCTCACTCAGCTCCCGCGCTGTTTTCACTGTCCCGGCACACTCAGCTCCCGCGCTGTTTTCAGAGTCCCGGCTCACTCAGCTCCCGCGCTGTTTTCACTGTTCCGGCTCACTCAGCTCCCGCGCTGTTTTCACTGTTCCGGCTCACTCAGCTCCCGCGCTGTTTTCAGAGTCCCGGCTCACTCAGCTCCCGCGCTGTTTTCACTGTCCCGGCTCACTCAGCTCCCGCGCTGTTTTCACTGTTCCGGCTCACTCAGCTCCCGCGCTGTTTTCAGAGTCCCGGCTCACTCAGCTCCCGCGCTGTTTTCAGAGTCCCGGCTCACTCAGCTCCCGCGCTATTTTCAGAGTCCCGGCTCACTCAGCTCCCGCGCTGTTTTCAAAGTCCCGGCTCACTCAGCTCCCGCGCTGTTTTCACTGTCCCGGCTCCCTCAGCTCCCGCGCTGTTTTCACAGCCCCGGCACACTCAGCTCCCGCGCTGCTTTCAGAGTCCCGGCTCACTCAGCTCACGCGCTGTTTTCAGAGTCCCGGCTCACTCACCTCCCGCGCTGTTATCACTGTCCCGGCTCACTCAGCTCCCGCGCTGTTTTCACTGTTCCGGCTCACTCAGCTCCCGCGCTGTTTTAAGAGTCCCGGCACACTCAGCTCCCGCGCTGTTTTCATAGTCCCGGCTCACTCAGCTCCCGCGCTGTTTTCAAAGTCCCGACTCACTCACCTCCCGCGCTGTTTTCACTGTCCCGGCTCACTCAGCTCCTGCGCTGTTTTCAGAGTCCCGGCTCACTCAGCTCCCGCGCTGTTTTCACTGTCCCGGCTCACTCAGCTCCCGCACTGTTTTCACTGTCCCGGCTCACTCAGCTCCCGCGCTGTTTTCACTGTCCCGGCTCACTCAGCTCCCGCGATGTTTTCACTGTCCCGGCTCACTCAGCTCCCGCGCTGTTTTCACTGTCCCAGCTCACTCAGCTCCCGCGCTGTTTTCACTGTCCCGGCTCACTCACCTCCCGCGCTGTTTTCAGAGTCCCGGCTCACTCAGCTCCCGCGCTGTTTTCAATGTCCCGGCTCACCCAGCTCCCGCGCTGTTTTCACTGTCCCGGCTCACTCAGCCCCCACGCTGTTTTCACTGTCCCGGCTCACTCAGCTCCCGCGCTGTTTTCACTGTCCCGGCTCACTCAGCTCCCGCTCTGTTTTCAGAGTCCCGGCACACTCAGCTCCCGCGCTGTTTTCATAGTCCCGGCTCACTCAGCTCCCGCGCTGTTTTCACTATCCCGGCTCACTCAGCTCCCGCGCTGGTTTCAGAGTCACGGCTCACTCAGCTCCCGCGCTGTTTTCACTGTCCCGGCTCACTCAGCTCCCGCGCTGTTTTCACTGTCCCGGCTCACTCAGCTCCCGCGCTGTTTTCAGAGTCCCAGCTCACTCAGCTCCCGCGCTGTTTTCAAAGTCCCGGCTCACTCAGCTCCCGCGCTGTTTTCACTGTCCCGGCTCCCTCAGCTCCCGCGCTGTTTTCACAGCCCCGGCACACTCAGCTCCCGCGCTGCTTTCAGAGTCCCGGCTCACTCAGCTCCCGCGCTGTTTTCAGAGTCCCGGCTCACTAACCTCCCGCGCTGTTATCACTGTCCCGGCTCACTCAGCTCCCGCGCTGTTTTCACTGTTCCGGCTCACTCAGCTCCCGCGCTGTTTTATGAGTCCCGGCACACTCAGCTCCCGCGCTGTTTTCATAGTCCCGGCTCACTCAGCTCCCGCGCTGTTTTCAAAGTCCCGACTCACTCACCTCACGCGCTGTTTTCACTGTCCCGGCTCACTCAGCTCCTGCGCTGTTTTCAGAGTCCCGGCTCACTCAGCTCCCGCGCTGTTTTCACTGTCCCGGCTCACTGAGCTCCCGCACTGTTTTCACTGTCCCGGCTCACACAGCTCCCGCGCTGTTTTCACTGTCCCGGCTCACTCAGCTCCCGCGCTGTTTTCTCTGTCCCGGCTCACTCAGCTCCCGCGCTGTTTTCACTGTCCCAGCTCACTCAGCTCCCGCGCTGTTTTCACTGTCCCGGCTCACTCACCTCCCGCGCTGTTTTCAGAGTCCCGGCTCACTCAGCTCCCGCGCTGTTTTCAATGTCCCGGCTCACTCAGCTCCCGCGCTGTTTTCACTGTCCCGGCTCACTCAGCCCCCACGCTGTTTTCACTGTCCCGGCTCACTCAGCTCCCGCGCTGTTTTCACTGTCCCGGCTCACTCAGCTCCCGCTCTGTTTTCAGAGTCCCGGCACACTCAGCTCCCGCGCTGTTTTCATAGTCCCGGCTCACTCAGCTCCCGCGCTGTTTTCACTGTTCCGGCTCACTCAGCTCCCGCGCTGGTTTCAGAGTCACGGCTCACTCAGCTCCCGCGCTGTTTTCACTGTCCCGGCTCACTCAGCTCCCGCGCTGTTTTCACTGTCCCGGCTCACTCAGCTCCCGCGCTGTTTTCAGAGTCCCAGCTCACTCAGCTCCCGCGCTGTTTTCACTGTCCCGGCTCACTCAGCTCCCGCGCTGTTTTCAGAGTCCCGGCTCACTCAGCTCCCGCGCTGTTTTCAAAGTCCCGGCTCACTCAGCTCCCGCGCTGTTTTCACTGTCCCGGCTCACTCAGCTCCCGCGCTGTTTTCACTGTCTCGGCACACTCAGCTCCCGCGCTGTTTTCAGAGTCCCGGCTCTCTCTCCTCCCGCGCTGTTTTCACTGTCCCGGCTCACTCAGCTCCCGTGCTGTTTTCACTGTCCCGGCTCACTCAGCTCCCGCGCTGTTTTCAGAGTCCCAGCTCACTCAGCTCCCGCGCTGTTTTCACTGTCCCGGCTCACTCAGCTCCCGCGCTGTTTTCAGAGTCCCGGCTCACTCAGCTCCCGCGCTGTTTTCAAAGTCCCGGCTCACTCAGCTCCCGCGCTGTTTTCACTGTCCCGGCTCACTCAGCTCCCGCGCTGTTTTCACTGTCTCGGCACACTCAGCTCCCGCGCTGTTTTCAGAGTCCCGGCTCTCTCTCCTCCCGCGCTGTTTTCACTGTCCCGGCTCACTCAGCTCCCGTGCTGTTTTCACTGTCCCGGCTCACTCACCTCCCGCGCTGTTTTCACAGTCCCAGCCCACTCAGCTCCCGCGCTGTTTTCACTGTCCCGGCTCCCTCACCTCCCGCGCTCTTTTCAGAGTCCCGGCTCACTCAGCTCCCGCGTTGTTTTCAATGTCCCGGCTCACTCAGCTCCCGCGCTGTTTTCACTGTCCCGGCTCACTCAGCCCCCACGCTGTTTTCACTGTCCCGGCTCACTCAGCTCCCGCGCTGTTTTCACTGTCCCGGCTCACTCAGCTCCCGCGCTGTTTTCACTGTCCCGGCTCACTCAGCTCCCGCGCTGTTTTCAGCGTCCTGGCTCACTCAGCTCCCGCGCTGTTTTCACTGTCCCTTCTCACTCAGCTCCCGCGCTGTTTTCACTGTCCCGGCTCACTCAGCTCCTGCGCTGTTTTCAGAGTCCCAGCTCACTCAGCTCCCGCGCTGTTTTCACTGTCCCGGCTCACTCAGCCCCCGCGCTGTTTTCAGAGTCCCGGCTCACTCAGCTCCCGCGCTGTTTTCAAAGTCCCGGCTCACTCAGCTCCCGCGCTGTTTTCACTGTCCCGGCTCACTCAGCTCCCGCGCTGTTTTCACTGTCCCGGCACACTCAGCTCCCGCGCTGTTTTCACTGTCCCGGCTCACTCAGCTCCCGCGCTGTTTTCACTGTCCCGGCACACTCAGCTCCCGCGCTGTTTTCAGAGTCCCGGCTCACTCAGCTCCCGCGCTGTTTTCACAGCCCCGGCACACTCAGCTCCCGCGCTGTTTTCACTGTCCTGGCTCACTCACCTCCAGCGCTGTTTTCATAGTCCCGGCTCACTCACCTCCCGCGCTGTTTTCACAGTCCCAGCACACTCAGCTCCCGCGCTGTTTTCACTGTCCCGGCTCACTCACCTCCCGCGCTGTTTTCACAGTCCCGGCTCACTCAGCTCCTGCGCTGTTTTCAGAGTCCCGGCTCACTCACCTCCCGCGCTGTTTTCACTGTACCGGCTCACTCACCTCCCGCGCTGTTTTCACACTCCCGGCTCACTCACCTCCCGCGCTGTTTTCACAGTCCCGGCACACTCAGCTCCCGCGCTGTTTTCAATGTCCAGGCTCACTCAGCTCCCGCGCTGTTTTCACTGTCCCGGCTCACTCAGCTCCTGCGCTGTTTTCAGAGTCCCGGCTCACTCACCTCCCGCGCTGTCTTCACTGTCCCGGCTCACTCAGCTCCCGCGCTGTTTTCAATGTCCAGGCTCACTCAGCTCCCGCGCTGTTTGCACTGTCCCGGCTCACTCAGCTCCCGCGCTGTTTTCAATTTCCAGGCTCACTCAGCTCCCGCGCTGTTTTCACTGTCCCGGCTCACTCAGCTCCCGCGCTGTTTTCACTGTCCCGGCACACTCAGCTCCCGCGCATTTTTCAGAGTCCCGGCTCACTCAGCTCCCGCGCTGTTTTCACTGTTCCGGCTCACTCAGCTCCCGCGCTGTTTTCACTGTCCCGGCTCACTCAGCTCCTGCGCTGTTTTCAGAGTCCCAGCTCACTCAGCTCCCGCGCTGTTTTCACTGTCCCGGCTCACTCAGCCCCCGCGCTGTTTTCAGAGTCCCGGCTCACTCAGCTCCCGCGCTGTTTTCAAAGTCCCGGCTCACTCAGCTCCCGCGCTGTTTTCACTGTCCCGGCTCACTCAGCTCCCGCGCTGTTTTCACTGTCCCGGCACACTCAGCTCCCGCGCTGTTTTCACTGTCCCGGCTCACTCAGCTCCCGCGCTGTTTTCACTGTCCCGGCACACTCAGCTCCCGCGCTGTTTTCAGAGTCCCGGCTCACTCAGCTCCCGCGCTGTTTTCACAGCCCCGGCACACTCAGCTCCCGCGCTGTTTTCACTGTCCTGGCTCACTCACCTCCAGCGCTGTTTTCATAGTCCCGGCTCACTCACCTCCCGCGCTGTTTTCACAGTCCCAGCACACTCAGCTCCCGCGCTGTTTTCACTGTCCCGGCTCACTCACCTCCCGCGCTGTTTTCACAGTCCCGGCTCACTCAGCTCCTGCGCTGTTTTCAGAGTCCCGGCTCACTCACCTCCCGCGCTGTTTTCACTGTACCGGCTCACTCACCTCCCGCGCTGTTTTCACACTCCCGGCTCACTCACCTCCCGCGCTGTTTTCACAGTCCCGGCACACTCAGCTCCCGCGCTGTTTTCAATGTCCAGGCTCACTCAGCTCCCGCGCTGTTTTCACTGTCCCGGCTCACTCAGCTCCTGCGCTGTTTTCAGAGTCCCGGCTCACTCACCTCCCGCGCTGTCTTCACTGTCCCGGCTCACTCAGCTCCCGCGCTGTTTTCAATGTCCAGGCTCACTCAGCTCCCGCGCTGTTTGCACTGTCCCGGCTCACTCAGCTCCCGCGCTGTTTTCAATTTCCAGGCTCACTCAGCTCCCGCGCTGTTTTCACTGTCCCGGCTCACTCAGCTCCCGCGCTGTTTTCACTGTCCCGGCACACTCAGCTCCCGCGCATTTTTCAGAGTCCCGGCTCACTCAGCTCCCGCGCTGTTTTCACTGTTCCGGCTCACTCAGCTCCCGCGCTGTTTTCACTGTTCCGGCTCACTCAGCTCCCACGCTGTTTTCAGAGTCCCGGCTCACTCAGCTCCCGCGCTGTTTTCACTGTCCCAGCTCACTCAGCTCCCGCGCTGTTTTCACTGTTCCAGCTCACTCAGCTCCCGCGCTGTTTTCAGAGTCCCGGCTCACTCAGCTCCCGCGCTGTTTTCAGAGTCCCGGCTCACTCAACTCCCGCGCTATTTTCAGATTCCGGCTCACTCAGCTCCCGCGCTGTTTTCAATGTCCCGGCTCACTCAGCTCCCGCGCTGTTTTCACTGTCCCGGCTCACTCAGCTCCCGCGCTGTTTTCACAGCCCCGGCACACTCAGCTCCCGCGCTGTTTTCAGAGTCCCGGCTCACTCAGCTCCCGCGCTGTTTTCAGATTCCCGGCTCACTCACCTCCCGCGCTGTTTTCACTGTCCCGGCTCACTCAGCTCCCGCGCTGTTTTCACTGTTCCGGCTCACTCAGCTCCCGCGCTGTTTTCATAGTCCCGGCTCACTCAGCTCCCGCGCTGTTTTCAAAGTCCCGACTCACTCACCTCCCGCGCTGTTTTCACTGTCCCGGCTCACTCAGCTCCTGCGCTGTTTTCAGAGGCCCGGCTCACTCAGCTCCCGCGCTGTTTTCACTGTCCCGGCTCACTCAGCTCCCGCGCTGTTTTCACTGTCCCGGCTCACTCAGCTCCCGCGCTGTTTTCACTGTCCCGGCTCACTCAGCTCCCGCGCTGTTTTCACTGTCCCGGCTCACTCACCTCCCGCGCTGTTTTCACAATCCCAGCACACTCAGCTCCCGCGCTGTTTTCACTGTCCCGGCTCACTCACCTCCCGCGCTGTTTTCAGATTCCCGGCTCACTCAGCTCCCGCGCTGTTTTCAATGTCCCGGCTCACTCAGCTCCCGCGCTGTTTTCACTGTCCCGGCTCACTCAGCTCTCGCGCTGTTTTCACTGTCCCGGCTCACTCAGCTCCCACGCTGTTTTCACTGTCCCAGCACACTCAGCTTCCGCTCTGTTTTCAGAGTCCCGGCACACTCAGCTCCCGCGCTGTTTTCACTGTCCCGGCTCACTCAGCTCCTGCGCTGTTTTCAGAGTCCCGGCTCACTCACCTCCCGCGCTGTCTTCACTGTCCCGGCTCACTCAGCTCCCGCGCTGTTTTCAATGTCCAGGCTCACTCAGCTCCCGCGCTGTTTGCACTGTCCCGGCTCACTCAGCTCCCGCGCTGTTTTCAATTTCCAGGCTCACTCAGCTCCCGCGCTGTTTTCACTGTCCCGGCTCACTCAGCTCCCGCGCTGTTTTCACTGTCCCGGCACACTCAGCTCCCGCGCATTTTTCAGAGTCCCGGCTCACTCAGCTCCCGCGCTGTTTTCACTGTTCCGGCTCACTCAGCTCCCGCGCTGTTTTCACTGTTCCGGCTCACTCAGCTCCCACGCTGTTTTCAGAGTCCCGGCTCACTCAGCTCCCGCGCTGTTTTCACTGTCCCAGCTCACTCAGCTCTCGCGCTGTTTTCACTGTCCCGGCTCACTCAGCTCCCACGCTGTTTTCACTGTCCCAGCACACTCAGCTTCCGCTCTGTTTTCAGAGTCCCGGCACACACAGCTCCCGCGCTGTTTTCACTGTCCCGGCTCACTCAGCTCCTGCGCTGTTTTCAGAGTCCCGGCTCACTCACCTCCCGCGCTGTCTTCACTGTCCCGGCTCACTCAGCTCCCGCGCTGTTTTCAATGTCCAGGCTCACTCAGCTCCCGCGCTGTTTGCACTGTCCCGGCTCACTCAGCTCCCGCGCTGTTTTCAATTTCCAGGCTCACTCAGCTCCCGCGCTGTTTTCACTGTCCCGGCTCACTCAGCTCCCGCGCTGTTTTCACTGTCCCGGCACACTCAGCTCCCGCGCATTTTTCAGAGTCCCGGCTCACTCAGCTCCCGCGCTGTTTTCACTGTTCCGGCTCACTCAGCTCCCGCGCTGTTTTCACTGTTCCGGCTCACTCAGCTCCCACGCTGTTTTCAGAGTCCCGGCTCACTCAGCTCCCGCGCTGTTTTCACTGTCCCAGCTCACTCAGCTCCCGCGCTGTTTTCACTGTTCCAGCTCACTCAGCTCCCGCGCTGTTTTCAGAGTCCCGGCTCACTCAGCTCCCGCGCTGTTTTCAGAGTCCCGGCTCACTCAGCTCCCGCGCTATTTTCAGAGGCCCGGCTCACTCAGCTCCCGCGCTGTTTTCAATGTCCCGGCTCACTCAGCTCCCGCGCTGTTTTCACTGTCCCGGCTCACTCAGCTCCCGCGCTATTTTCACAGCCCCGGCACACTCAGCTCCCGCGCTGTTTTCAGAGTCCCGGCTCACTCAGCTCCCGCGCTGTTTTCAGAGTCCCGGCTCACTCACCTCCCGCGCTGTTTTCACTGTCCCGGCTCACTCAGCTCCCGCGCTGTTTTCACTGTTCCGGCTCACTCAGCTCCCGCGCTGTTTTCATAGTCCCGGCTCACTCAGCTCCCGCGCTGTTTTC
This sequence comes from Scyliorhinus torazame, assembly GCF_047496885.1. Classification (NCBI taxonomy): domain Eukaryota; kingdom Metazoa; phylum Chordata; class Chondrichthyes; order Carcharhiniformes; family Scyliorhinidae; genus Scyliorhinus; species Scyliorhinus torazame. The sequence continues at coordinate 13,437,515 of NC_092713.1, forward strand.
AAAGTCCCGACTCACTCACCTCCCGCGCTGTTTTCACTGTCCCGGCTCACTCAGCTCCTGCGCTGTTTTCAGAGGCCCGGCTCACTCAGCTCCCGCGCTGTTTTCACTGTCCCGGCTCACTCAGCTCCCGCGCTGTTTTCACTGTCCCGGCTCACTCAGCTCCCGCGCTGTTTTCACTGTCCCGGCTCACTCAGCTCCCGCGCTGTTTTCACTGTCCCGGCTCACTCACCTCCCGCGCTGTTTTCACAATCCCAGCACACTCAGCTCCCGCGCTGTTTTCACTGTCCCGGCTCACTCACCTCCCGCGCTGTTTTCAGATTCCCGGCTCACTCAGCTCCCGCGCTGTTTTCAATGTCCCGGCTCACTCAGCTCCCGCGCTGTTTTCACTGTCCCGGCTCACTCAGCTCTCGCGCTGTTTTCACTGTCCCGGCTCACTCAGCTCCCACGCTGTTTTCACTGTCCCAGCACACTCAGCTTCCGCTCTGTTTTCAGAGTCCCGGCACACTCAGCTCCCGCGCTGTTTTCATAGTCCCGGCTCACTCAGCTCCCGCGCTGTTTTCACTGTTCCGGCTCACTCAGCTCCCGCGCTGTTTTCAGAGTCCCGGCTCAATCAGCTCCCGCGCTGTTTTCACTGTCCCGGCTCACTCAGCTCCCGCGCTGTTTTCACTGTCCCGGCTCACTCAGCTCCCGCGCTGTTTTCAGAGTCCCAGCTCACTCAGCTCCCGCGCTGTTTTCACTGTCCCGGCTCACTCAGCTCCCGCGCTGTTTTCAGAGTCCCGGCTCACTCAGCTCCCGCGCTGTTTTCAAAGTCCCGGCTCACTCAGCTCCCGCGCTGTTTTCACTGTCCCGGCTCACTCAGCGCCCGCGCTGTTTTCACTGTCCCGGCACACTCAGCTCCCGCGCTGTTTTCAGAGTCCCGGCTCTCTCTCCTCCCGCCCTGTTTTCACTGTCCCGGCTCACTCAGCTCCCGCGCTGTTTTCAGAGGCCCGGCTCACTCAGCTCCCGCGCTGTTTTCAATGTCCCGGCACACTCAGCTACCGCGCTGTTTTCACTGTCCCGGCTCACTCACCTCCCGCGCTGTTTTCAGAGTCCCGGCTCACTCAGCTCCCGCGTTGTTTTCAATGTCCAGGCTCACTCAGCTCCCGCGCTGTTTTCACTGTCCCGGCTCACTCAGCTCCCGCGCTGGTTTCAGAGTCCCGGCTCACTCAGCTCCCGCGCTGTTTTCACTGTCCCGGCACACACAGCTCCCGCGCTGTTTTCAGAGTCCCGGCTCACTCCGCTCCCGCGCTGTTTTCACTGTTCCGGCTCACTCAGCTCCCGCGCTGTTTTCACTGTTCCGGCTCACTCAGCTCCCGCGCTGTTTTCAGAGTCCCGGCTCACTCAGCTCCCGCGCTGTTTTCACTGTCCCGGCTCACTCAGCTCCCGCGCTATTTTCAGAGTCCCGGCTCACTCAGCTCCCGCGCTGTTTTCAAAGTCCCGGCTCACTCAGCTCCCGCGCTGTTTTCAGAGTCCCGGCTCACTCAGCGCCCGCGCTGTTTTCACAGCCCCGGCACACTCAGCACCCGCGCTGTTTTCACTGTTCCGGCTCACTCAGCTCCCGCGCTGTTTTCACTGTTCCGGCTCACTCAGCTCCCGCGCTGTTTTCAGAGTCCCGGCTCACTCAGCTCCCGCGCTGTTTTCAGAGTCCCGGCTCACTCACCTCCCGCGCTGTTTTCACTGTCCCGGCTCACTCAGCTCCCGCGCTGTTTTCACTGTTCCGGCTCACTCAGCTCCCGCGCTGTTTTCAGAGTCCCGGCACACTCAGCTCCCGCGCTGTATTCATAGTCCCGGCTCACTCAGCTCCCGCGCTGTTTTCATTGTTCCGGCTCACTCAGCTCCCGCGCTGTTTTCACTGTCCCTGCTCACTCAGCTCCCGCACTGTTTTCAGAGTCCCGGCTCACTCAGCTCCCGCGCTGTTTTCATAGTCCCGGCTCACTCACCTCCCGCGCTGTTTTCACTGTCCCGGCTCACTCAGCTCCCGCGCTGTTTTCACTGTCCCGGCTCACTCAGCTCCCGCGCTGTTTTCAAAGTCCCGGCTCACTCAGTTCCCGCGCTGTTTTCAGAGTCCCGGCTCACTCAGCTCCCGCGCTGTTTTCACTGTCCCGGCTCACTCAGCTCCCGCGCTGTTTTCAGATTCCCGGCTCACTCACCTCCCGCGCTGTTTTCAGAGTCGCGGCTCACTCACCTCCCGCGCTGTTTTCACTGTCCCGGCTCACTCTCCTCCCGCGCTGTTTTCAAAGTCCCGGCTCACTCACCTCCCGCGCTGTTTTCACTGTCCCGGCTCACTCAGCTCCCGCGCAGTTTTCACTGTCCCAGCTCACTCAGCTCCCGCGCTGTTTTCACTGTCCCGGCTCACTCACCTCCCGCGCTGTTTTCACAGTCCCGGCTCACTCAGCTCCTGCGCTGTTTTCAGAGTCCCGGCTCACTCACCTCCCGCGCTGTTTTCACTGTACCGGCTCACTCACCTCCCGCGCTGTTTTCACACTCCCGGCTCACTCACCTCCCGCGCTGTTTTCACAGTCCCGGCACACTCAGCTCCCGCGCTGTTTTCAATGTCCAGGCTCACTCAGCTCCCGCGCTGTTTTCACTGTCCCGGCTCACTCAGCTCCTGCGCTGTTTTCAGAGTCCCGGCTCACTCACCTCCCGCGCTGTCTTCACTGTCCTGGCTCACTCAGCTCCCGCGCTGTTTTCAATGTCCAGGCTCACTCAGCTCCCGCGCTGTTTGCACTGTCCCGGCTCACTCAGCTCCCGCGCTGTTTTCAATTTCCAGGCTCACTCAGCTCCCGCGCTGTTTTCACTGTCCCGGCTCACTCAGCTCCCGCGCTGTTTTCACTGTCCCGGCACACTCAGCTCACGCGCATTTTTCAGAGTCCCGGCTCACTCAGCTCCCGCGCTGTTTTCACTGTTCCGGCTCACTCAGCTCCCGCGCTGTTTTCACTGTTCCGGCTCACTCAGCTCCCACGCTGTTTTCAGAGTCCCGGCTCACTCAGCTCCCGCGCTGTTTTCACTGTCCCAGCTCACTCAGCTCCCGCGCTGTTTTCACTGTTCCAGCTCACTCAGCTCCCGCGCTGTTTTCAGAGTCCCGGCTCACTCAGCTCCCGCGCTGTTTTCAGAGTCCCGGCTCACTCAGCTCCCGCGCTATTTTCAGAGGCCCGGCTCACTCAGCTCCCGCGCTGTTTTCAATGTCCCGGCTCACTCAGCTCCCGCGCTGTTTTCACTGTCCCGGCTCACTCAGCTCCCGCGCTGTTTTCACAGCCCCGGCACACTCAGCTCCCGCGCTGTTTTCAGAGTCCCGGCTCACTCAGCTCCCGCGCTGTTTTCAGAGTCCCGGCTCACTCACCTCCCGCGCTGTTTTCACTGTCCCGGCTCACTCAGCTCCCGCGCTGTTTTCACTGTTCCGGCTCACTCAGCTCCCGCGCTGTTTTCATAGTCCCGGCTCACTCAGCTCCCGCGCTGTTTTCAAAGTCCCGACTCACTCACCTCCCGCGCTGTTTTCACTGTCCCGGCTAACTCAGCTCCAGCGCTGTTTTCAGAGTCCCGGCTCACTCAGCTCCCGCGCTATTTTCAGAGGCCCGGCTCACTCAGCTCCCGCGCTGTTTTCAATGTCCCGGCTCACTCAGCTCCCGCGCTGTTTTCACTGTCCCGGCTCACTCAGCTCCCGCGCTGTTTTCACAGCCCCGGCACACTCAGCTCCCGCGCTGTTTTCAGAGTCCCGGCTCACTCAGCTCCCGCGCTGTTTTCAGAGTCCCGGCTCACTCACCTCCCGCGCTGTTTTCACTGTCCCGGCTCACTCAGCTCCCGCGCTGTTTTCACTGTTCCGGCTCACTCAGCTCCCGCGCTGTTTTCATAGTCCCGGCTCACTCAGCTCCCGCGCTGTTTTCAAAGTCCCGACTCACTCACCTCCCGCGCTGTTTTCACTGTCCCGGCTCACTCAGCTCCTGCGCTGTTTTCAGAGGCCCGGCTCACTCAGCTCCCGCGCTGTTTTCACTGTCCCGGCTCACTCAGCTCCCGCGCTGTTTTCACTGTCCCGGCTCACTCAGCTCCCGCGCTGTTTTCACTGTCCCGGCTCACTCAGCTCCCGCGCTGTTTTCACTGTCCCGGCTCACTCACCTCCCGCGCTGTTTTCACAATCCCAGCACACTCAGCTCCCGCGCTGTTTTCACTGTCCCGGCTCACTCACCTCCCGCGCTGTTTTCAGATTCCCGGCTCACTCAGCTCCCGCGCTGTTTTCAATGTCCCGGCTCACTCAGCTCCCGCGCTGTTTTCACTGTCCCGGCTCACTCAGCTCTCGCGCTGTTTTCACTGTCCCGGCTCACTCAGCTCCCACGCTGTTTTCACTGTCCCAGCACACTCAGCTTCCGCTCTGTTTTCAGAGTCCCGGCACACTCAGCTCCCGCGCTGTTTTCATAGTCCCGGCTCACTCAGCTCCCGCGCTGTTTTCACTGTTCCGGCTCACTCAGCTCCCGCGCTGTTTTCAGAGTCCCGGCTCAATCAGCTCCCGCGCTGTTTTCACTGTCCCGGCTCACTCAGCTCCCGCGCTGTTTTCACTGTCCCGGCTCACTCAGCTCCCGCGCTGTTTTCAGAGTCCCAGCTCACTCAGCTCCCGCGCTGTTTTCACTGTCCCGGCTCACTCAGCTCCCGCGCTGTTTTCAGAGTCCCGGCTCACTCAGCTCCCGCGCTGTTTTCAAAGTCCCGGCTCACTCAGCTCCCGCGCTGTTTTCACTGTCCCGGCTCACTCAGCGCCCGCGCTGTTTTCACTGTCCCGGCACACTCAGCTCCCGCGCTGTTTTCAGAGTCCCGGCTCTCTCTCCTCCCGCCCTGTTTTCACTGTCCCGGCTCACTCAGCTCCCGCGCTGTTTTCAGAGGCCCGGCTCACTCAGCTCCCGCGCTGTTTTCAATGTCCCGGCACACTCAGCTACCGCGCTGTTTTCACTGTCCCGGCTCACTCACCTCCCGCGCTGTTTTCAGAGTCCCGGCTCACTCAGCTCCCGCGTTGTTTTCAATGTCCAGGCTCACTCAGCTCCCGCGCTGTTTTCACTGTCCCGGCTCACTCAGCTCCCGCGCTGGTTTCAGAGTCCCGGCTCACTCAGCTCCCGCGCTGTTTTCACTGTCCCGGCACACACAGCTCCCGCGCTGTTTTCAGAGTCCCGGCTCACTCCGCTCCCGCGCTGTTTTCACTGTTCCGGCTCACTCAGCTCCCGCGCTGTTTTCACTGTTCCGGCTCACTCAGCTCCCGCGCTGTTTTCAGAGTCCCGGCTCACTCAGCTCCCGCGCTGTTTTCACTGTCCCGGCTCACTCAGCTCCCGCGCTATTTTCAGAGTCCCGGCTCACTCAGCTCCCGCGCTGTTTTCAAAGTCCCGGCTCACTCAGCTCCCGCGCTGTTTTCAGAGTCCCGGCTCACTCAGCGCCCGCGCTGTTTTCACAGCCCCGGCACACTCAGCACCCGCGCTGTTTTCACTGTTCCGGCTCACTCAGCTCCCGCGCTGTTTTCACTGTTCCGGCTCACTCAGCTCCCGCGCTGTTTTCAGAGTCCCGGCTCACTCAGCTCCCGCGCTGTTTTCAGAGTCCCGGCTCACTCACCTCCCGCGCTGTTTTCACTGTCCCGGCTCACTCAGCTCCCGCGCTGTTTTCACTGTTCCGGCTCACTCAGCTCCCGCGCTGTTTTCAGAGTCCCGGCACACTCAGCTCCCGCGCTGTATTCATAGTCCCGGCTCACTCAGCTCCCGCGCTGTTTTCATTGTTCCGGCTCACTCAGCTCCCGCGCTGTTTTCACTGTCCCTGCACACTCAGCTCCCGCGCTGTTTTCATAGTCCCGGCTCACTCACCTCCCGCGCTGTTTTCACTGTCCCGGCTCACTCAGCTCCCGCGCTGTTTTCACTGTCCCGGCTCACTCAGCTCCCGCGCTGTTTTCAAAGTCCCGGCTCACTCAGTTCCCGCGCTGTTTTCAGAGTCCCGGCTCACTCAGCTCCCGCGCTGTTTTCACTGTCCCGGCTCACTCAGCTCCCGCGCTGTTTTCAGATTCCCGGCTCACTCACCTCCCGCGCTGTTTTCAGAGTCGCGGCTCACTCACCTCCCGCGCTGTTTTCACTGTCCCGGCTCACTCTCCTCCCGCGCTGTTTTCAAAGTCCCGGCTCACTCACCTCCCGCGCTGTTTTCACTGTCCCGGCTCACTCAGCTCCCGCGCAGTTTTCACTGTCCCAGCTCACTCAGCTCCCTCGCTGTTTTCAGAGTCCCGGCTCACTCACCTCCCACGCTGTTTTCAGAGTCCCGGCTCACTCAGCTCCCACACTGTTTTCACTGTCCCGGCTCACTCAGCTCCCGCGCTGTTTTCACTGTCCCGGCTCACTCAGCCCCCGCGCAGTTTTCACTGTCCCGGCTCACTCAGCTCCCGCGCTGTTTTCACTGTCCCGGCTCACTCAGCTCCCTCGCTGTTTTCAGAGTCTCGGGTCACTCACCTCCCACACTGTTTTCAGAGTCCCGGCTCACTCAGCTCCCTCGCTGTTTTCAGAGTCCCAGCATACTCAGCTCCCGCACTGTTTTCACTGTCCCGGCTCACTCAGCTCCCGCGCTGTTTTCAAAGTCCCGGCTCACTCAGCTCCCGCGCAGTTTTCACTGTCCCGGCTCACTCAGCTCCCGCGCTGTTTTCACTGTCCCAGCTCACTCATCTCCCGCGCTGTTTTCAGAGTCCCGGCTCACTCAGCTCCCGTGCTGTTTTCACTGTCCCGGCTCACTCAGCTCCCGTGCTGTTTTCACTGTGCCGGCTCACTCAGCTCTCGCGCTGTTTTCACTGTCCCGGCTCACTCAGCTCCCGCTCTGTTTTCACTGTCCCGGCTCACTCAGCTCCCGCGCTGTTTTCACTGTCCCGGCTCACTCAGCTCCCGCGCAGTTTTCACTGTCCCGGCTCACTCAGCTCCCGCGCTGTTTTCACTGTCCCGGCTCACTCAGCTCCCGCGCTGTTTTCACTGTCCCGGCTCACTCAGCTCCCGCGCTGTTTTCAGAGTCCCGGCACACTCAGCTCCCACGCTGTTTTCAGAGTCCCGGCTCACTCAGCTCCCGCGCTGTTTTCACTGTCCCGGCTCACTCAGCTCCCTCGCTGTTTTCAGAGTCCCGGGTCACTCACCTCCCACACTGTTTTCAGAGTCCCGGCTCACTCAGCTCCCTCGCTGTTTTCAGAGTCCCAGCATACTCAGCTCCCGCGCTGTTTTCACTGTCCCGGCTCACTCAGCTCCCGCGCTGTTTTCAAAGTCCCGGCTCACTCAGCTCCCGCGCAGTTTTCACTGTCCCGGCTCACTCAGCTCCCGCGCTGTTTTCACTGTCCCGGCTCACTCATCTCCCGCGCTGTTTTCAGAGTCCCGGCTCACTCAGCTCCCGTGCTGTTTTCACTGTCCCGGCTCACTCAGCTCCCGTGCTGTTTTCACTGTGCCGGCTCACTCAGCTCTCGCGCTGTTTTCACTGTCCCGGCTCACTCAGCTCCCGCGCTGTTTTCACTGTCCCGGCACACTCAGCTCCCGCGCTGTTTTCAGAGTCCCGGCTCACTCAGCTCCCGCGCTGTTTTCACTGTCCCGGCTCACTCAGCTCCCGCGCAGTTTTCACTGTCCCGGCTCACTCAGCTCCCGCGCTGTTTTCACTGTCCCGGCTCACTCAGCTCCCGCGCTGTTTTCACTGTCCCGGCTCACTCAGCTCCCGCGCTGTTTTCAGAGTCCCGGCACACTCCGCTCCCACGCTGTTTTCAGAGTCCCGGCTCACTCAGCTCCCGCGCTTTTTTCACTGTCCCGGCTCACTCACCTCCCGCGCTGTTTTCAGAGTCCCGGCACACTCAGCTCCCGCGCTGTTTTCAGAGTCCCAGCTCACTCAGCTCCCGCGCTGTTTTCACTGTCCCGGCACACTCAGCTCCCGCGCTGTTTTCAGAGTCCCGGCTCACTCAGCTCCCGCGCTGTTTTCACTGTCCCGGCTCACTCAGCTCCCGCGCAGTTTTCACTGTCCCGGCTCACTCAGCTCCCGCGCTGTTTTCACTGTCCCGGCTCACTCAGCTCCCGCGCTGTTTTCACTGTCCCGGCTCACTCAGCTCCCGCGCTGTTTTCAGAGTCCCGGCACACTCCGCTCCCACGCTGTTTTCAGAGTCCCGGCTCACTCAGCTCCCGCGCTTTTTTCACTGTCCCGGCTCACTCACCTCCCGCGCTGTTTTCAGAGTCCCGGCACACTCAGCTCCCGCGCTGTTTTCACTGTCCCGGCTCACTCAGCTCCCGCGCTGTTTTCAGAGTGCCGGCTCACTCACCTCCCGCGCTGTTTTCAGAGTCCCGGCTCACTCAGCTCCCGTGCTGTTATCAAAGTCCCGGCTCACTCAGTTCCCGCGCTGTTTTCAGAGTCCCGGCACACACAGCTCCCGCGCTGTTTTCACTGTCCCGGCTCACTCACCTCCCGCGCTGTTTTCAGAGTCCCGGCTCACTCAGCTCCCGCGCTGTTATCAAAGTCCCGGCTCACTCAGTTCCCGCGCTGTTTTCAGAGTCCCGGCACACACAGCTCCCGCGCTGTTTTCACTGTCCCGGCTCACTCAGCTCCCGCGCTGTTTTCAGAGTGCCGGCTCACTCACCTCCCGCGCTGTTTTCAGAGTCCCGGGAGGAGGAGGAGGAATTAACCCTACCTAGGGCATCAGCCCACAGACCTTCCTCGTTCTCCTCCCCTAGCTCCTCCTCCCATTTACCCTTCAACTCTTCTACCAGCGCTTCCCCGTCTTCTTTCAACTCCGGGTGTATTTCGGACACCTTGCCCTCCCCGACCCATACACCCGAGATCACCCTATCTTGATCTTCTTGTGCCGGGAGCAACGGGAATTCCCTCACCTGTCGCCTCACAAAAGCCCTCACCTGCATATATCTAAAGACATTTCCCGGGGGTATCTCGAACTTCTCCTCCAGTGCCCCTAGGCTCGCAAACGTCCCGTCGATGAACAGGTCCCCCATTTTTCAAATCCCCGCCCGATGCCAGCTCTGGAACCCCCCGACAATCTTCCCCGGGACAAACCGGGGACCACACCGATGCTCCCATTGCACCCCGGTGCCGTCTCCACTGGCCCCAGATCCTTAGCATTGCCGCCACCACCGGGCTCGTGGTATACTTTGTCGGCGAGAGCGGCAGCGGTGCCATCACCAACGCCCCCAGGCTCGTTCCTTTACAGGACGCCATCTCCATCCTCTTCCATGCCGCCCCCTCTCCCTCCATAACCCACTTGCGGATCATCGCCACATTTGCTGCCCAGTAGTAGCTCCCCAGGTTTGGCAGCGCCAACCCTCGTCGGTCCCTACTGCGTTCCAGGAACCCTCTCCTTACTCTCGGGGTCTTATTCGCCCACACAAACCCCATAATACTCCTGCCTACTCTCTTAAAAAAGGCCTTAGTGATCACGATGGGAAGGCACTGAAACACAAACAGAAACCTCGGCAGGACCACCATTTTGACCGACTGCACTCTACCCGCCAGCGAGAGCGGTAACATGTCCCATCTTTTGAAATCCTCCTCCATTTGCTCCACCAACCTCGTCAGATTCAGTTTATGTAGGGTCCCCCAACTCCTGGCTATCTGGATCCCGAAAGCTCCCCTCCGCCCTCCTCAGCTGTGTTATACGACTTTTTAAGAGTTCCATTCGGCGTCACGAACGGAGTCTCGGTCTTCCAACGAGAGATGGACTGAACGGTTGACCAGCAAGGTTTACGGGCCACGTTCCCGTATCTCGACAACGTCACCATCTGCGGCCACGACCAGCAGGACCACGATGCCAACCTCCAAAAATTTCTCCAGACCGCTCACGCCCTGAACCTCACTTACAACAAAGAAAAATGGGTGTTCCGCACTGATTGTCTAGCCATCCTGGGCTACGTAGTGTGTAATGGAGTGATCGGCCCCGACCCTGAACGCATGCGCCCCCTCATGGAGTTCCCTCTCCCCCACTGTGCCAAAGCACTGAAACATTGCCTGGGCTTCTTTTCTTATTACGCCCAGTGGGTTCCACAATACGCCGACAAGGCCCGTGCGCTAATCCAGTCCACTACTTTTCCCCTGTCGACAGAGGCATGCCAGGCCTTTAGCCGCATCAAAGCGGATATCGCAAAGGCCACGATGTGCGCCATCGAAGAGTCCCTCCCCTTCCAGGTTGAGAGCGACGCATCGGACGTAGCTCTGGCGGCCACCCTCAACCAAGCAGGCAGACCCGTGGTCTTCTTCTCCCGAACCCTTCACGCTTCATAAATCCGCCACTCCTCAGTGGAAAAGGAGGCACAAGCAATAGTGGAAGCTGTGCGAAACTGGAGGCATTACCTGGCCAGTAGGAGATTCACTCTCCTCACTGACCAACGGTCTGTTGCCTTCATGTTCGATAATGCACAGCGGGGCAAGATCAAGAATGACAAGATCTTGCGGTGGAGGATCGAACTCTCCACCTTCAATTATGAGATCTTGTACCGTCCCGGAAAGCTGAACGAGCCATCCGATGCCCTATCTCGCGGCACATGTGCCAATGTACAAGTGGACCGTCTACAAGCCCTCCACGACGACCTCTGCCACACGGGGGTCACTCGTTTCTACCACTTCCTTAAGGCCCGCAACCTCCCTTACTCCGTCGAGGACGTCCGAACAGTCACCAGAAACTGCCAGATCTGCGTTGAGTGCAAACCGCACTTTTTCAGGCCAGATAAAGCACACCTGCTTAAGGCCTCTCGACCCTTTGAACGCCTCAGTTTGGATTTCAAAGGCCCCCTCCCCTCCACCGATCGCAAAGCGTAGTTCCTGAACGTCGTTGACGAATACTCCCGTTTCCCTTTCGCCATCCCCTGCCCCGACCTGACAGCGTCCACAGTCATTAAAGCCCTCGTTAACATTTTTACACTGTTCAGTTTCCCCGACTATATCCATAGCGACAGGGGGACCTCCTTTATGAGTGACGAACTGCGTCAATTCCTGCTCAGCAAGGGCATAGCCTCGAGCAGGACGACCAGTTACAACCCCCGGGGGAACGGGCAGGTAGAAAGGGAGAATGGAACGGTCTGGAAGGCCGTCCTGCTGGCCCTCCGGTCTAGGAGTCTCCCAATTTCCCGCTGGCAGGAAGTCCTCCCGGATGCCCTTCACTCTATCTGGTCCCTGCTGTGCACCACCACGAATCAAACGCCTCACGAGCGCCTCCTCCTCTTTCCTAGGAAGTCCTCCTCTGGAACGCCACTTCCGACCTGGCTAGCAGCTCCGGGACCCATTCTGCTCCGGAAGCATGTGCGGGCGCACAAGCCAGATCCATTGGTGGAACGGGTGCATCTCCTTCACGCCAACCCGCAATACGCCTATGTGGAGTACCCCGATGGCCGACAGGACATGGTCTCCCTGCAAGACCTGGCGCCCGCCGGAGCTACCCACACCCCCCCAACGCCAATCACCACCTCCTCACTCCCGCCGGTTCATCCCGCAGCCACCCCCTTCCCGAGGGGTTCGGTTCTCCTCGCAGACCTGCCCAGGAGTAAGGACACAGGGGACAGCGCTACGCTCCCAGAGTCGACGGCACTCAAGCCAGCGCCATCACCACCACGCCTGAGACGATCGGAAAGGACGACCAGGGCGCCCATCCAGCTCATCGAATCACTTTAACTCTCAACGTTTTCAGTTATTGTGTCTTGTTATAGTTATGGCACCATGCCGACCCTGTTTGGCCCGTTGGCCCAGTTTTCAGTTATTGTGTCTTGTTATAGTTATGAAATGAAATGAAATGAAATGAAAATCGCTTATTGTCACAAGTAGGCTTCAAATGAAGTTACTGTGAAAAGCCCCTAGTCGCCACATTCCGGCGCCTGTTCGGGGAGGCTGTTACGGCTGTTATGGCACCATGCCGACCCTGTTTGGCCTGTTGGCCCAGTTGAAGCGATAATTTTGTGTTTTGTTCAAAGTTACGGCACAGTACCGACTCTGTAAACCCCTACCACCATACGAACCACCATCCCACTGGGTTCTTTTTCAACAAGGGGTGAATGTGGTGGTACGTATTAGGGGTAATACGGTACACCACGTGTCGACAGGCTATTGGTGGAGGGATGCCAGGTCCTGATAGGTTCTGCCACCTACTGGACTCCACCCAGAAATGCCGGTATAAGAACCCAGCTTTTCCCTCCATTTCGCTCAGCAGCTGCATTCTGTAACCACGCTGCTGGGGATAAAGTTCTGCTTAATAAAGCCTTCAATTGACATTACCTCAACCTGCCTTGCGTCATATTGACGGTGCTACACAGACGTCATGTCGGGGCATGGGATGGCGAAGGGGAACCTGGAGTACTCATTGACGACACTGAGAATATACTTGTTTCGGTAGGTGGAGGGGAGGGGCCCTTTGAAATCCACGCTGAGACGTTCAAAGGCCTTCACCAGGCCCGCACGGTCCGGCCGGTAGACGTGCGGCTTGCACTCGGCACAGACCTGGCAGCCCCTGGTGATTGTCCGTACTTCCTCGAAGGAGTAGGGCAGGTTGCAGGCCTTTATGAAATGGTACAACCGTGTGACTCCCGGGTGACAAAGGCTGTCGCGCAGGGTCCGGAGTCGGTCTACTTGTGCGCTGGCACATGTACCTCGGGATAGGGTGTCTGGGGGCTCGTTGAGTTTGCCGGGGCGATACAAAATCTCGAAATTATAGGTGGAGAGCTCGATCCTCCACCGCAAGATTCTATCGTTTTTGATCTTGCCCCGCTGTGTGTTATTGAACATGAAGGCTACCGACCGTTGGTCAGTGAGGAGAGTGAATCTCCTGCCGGCCAGGTAATGCCTCCAATGCTGCACAGCTTCAACGATAGATTGGGCCTCTTTTTCGACGGATGAGTGCCGAATTTCTGAGGCATGAAGGGTGCGGGAAAAGAATGCCACTGGTCTGCCTGCCTGATTGAGGGTGGCAACTAGGGCGACGTCCGATGCGTCGCTCTCTACTTGAAAGGGCAGTGTCTCGTCTACTGTGTGCATCCTGGCCTTGGCGATATTGGCTCTGATACGGGCGAAGGCCTGCTGTGCCTCGGCCGTCAGGGGAAAATGGATGGATTGAATGAGTGGGTGGGCCTTGTCGCATAGTTTGGGACCCACCGGGCGTAGTACGAGAAGAACCCCAGGCAGCGTTTGAGGGCCTTGGGGCAGTGGGAGAGGGGAAGCTCCATGAGGGGGCGCATGCAGTCGGGATCGGGCCCCAGAACTCTATTCTGGACCACATAGCTGAGGATGTGGTCACACCCAAGGTGCAGGCAGAGAAATGGGTGACCACCAGAAAGGGCAGGCAGTCAGTGCAGGAATCCCCTGTGGTTGTCCCCCTCTCGAACAGATATACCCCTTTGGATACTGTCGGGGGGGATAGCCTATCAGGGGAAAACAGCAGCAGCCAGAGCAGTGGCACCGTGGCTGGCTCTGATGTTCAGAAGGGAGGGTCAAAGCGCAGAAGAGTAATAGTAATAGGGGACTCTATAGTCAGGGGCACAGATAGGTGCTTCTGTGGACGTGAAAGAGACTCCAGGATGGTATGTTGCCTCCCTGGTGCCAGGGTCCAGGATGTCTCCGAACGGGTAGAGGGCATCCTGAAGGGGGAGGGCAAACAGGCAGAGGTCGTTGTACATTTTGGGTCTAACGACATAGGCAGGAAGGGGCATGAGGTCCTGCAGCAGGGGTTCAGGGAGCTAGGCAGAAAGTTAAAAGACAGGACCTCGAGGGTTGTAATCTCGGGATTACTCCCTGTGCCACGTGCCAGTGAGGCTAGAAATAGGAAGATAGAGCAGCTAAACACGTGGCTAAACAGCTGGTGTAGGAGGGAGGGTTTCCATTATCTGGACCACTGGGAGCTCTTCCGGGGCAGGTGTGACCTGTATAAGAAGGACGGGTTGCATCTAAACCGAGAGGCATAAATATCCTGGCCGCGAGGTTTGCTAGTGTCACACGGGAGGGTTTAAACTAGTATGGCAGGGGGGTGGGCACGGGAGCAATAGGTCAGAAGGTGAGAGCATTGAGGGAGAACTAGGGAATAGGGACAGTGTGGCTCTGAGGCAGAGCAGACAGGGAGAAGTTGCTGAACACAGCGGGTCTGGTGGCCTGAAGTGCATATGTTTTAATGCAAGAAGTATTACGGGTAAGGCAGATGAACTTAGAGCTTGGATTAGTACTTGGAACCATGATGTTGTTGCCATTACAGAGACGTGGTTGAGGGAAGGGCAGGATTGGCAGCTAAACGTTCCAGGATTTAGATGTTTCAGGCGGGATAGAGGGGGATGTAAAAGGGGAGGTGGAGTTGCGCTACTGGTTCGGGAGAATATCACAGCTGTACTGCGGGAGGACACCTCAGAGGGCAGTGAGGCTATATGGGTAGAGATCAGGAATAAGAAGGGTGCAGTCACAATGTTGGGGGTTTACTACAGGCCTCCCAACAGCCAGCGGGAGTTAGAGGAGCAGATAGGTAGACAGATTTTGGAAAAGAGTAGAAACAACACGGTTTTGGTGATGGGAGACTTCAACTTCCCCAATATTGACTGGGACTCACTTAGTGCCAGGGGCTTAGACGGGGCGGAGTTTGTAAGGAGCATCCAGGAGGGCTTCTTAAAACAATATGTAGACAGTCCAACTAGGGAAGGGGCGGTACTGGACCTGGTATTGGGGAATGAGCCCGGCCAGGTGGTAGATGTTTCAGTAGGGGAGCATTTCGGTAACAGTGACCACAATTCAGTAAGTTTTAAAGTACTGGTGGACAAGGATAAGAGTGGTCCTAGGATGAATGTGCTAAATTGGGGGAAGGCTAATTATAACAATATTAGGCGGGAACTGAAGAACATAGATTGGGGGCAGATGTTTGAGGGCAAATCAACATCTGACACGTGGGAGGCTTTCAAGTGGTAGTTGAAAGGAATTCAGGACCGGCATGTTCCTGTGAGGAAGAAGGATAAATACGGCAATTTTCGGGAACCTTGGATGACGAGAGATATTGTAGGCTCGTCAAAAAGAAAAAGGAGGCATTTGTCAGGGCTAAAAGGCTGGGAACAGACAAAGCCTGCGTGGAATATAAGGAAAGTAGGAAGGAACTTTAGCAAGGAGTCAGGAGGGCTAGAAGGGGTCACGAAAAGTCATTAGCAAATAGGGTTAAGGAAAATCCCAAGGCTTTTTACACGTACATAAAAAGCAAGAGGGTAGCCAGGGAAAGGGTTGGATCACTGAAGGAGAGACAAGGGAATCTATGTGTGGAGCCAGAGGAAATGGGTGAGGTACTAAATGAATACTTTGCATCAGTATTCACCAAAGAGAAGGAATTGGTAGATGTTGAGTCTGGAGAAGGGGGTGTAGATAGCCTGGGTCACATTGAGATCCAAAAAGACGAGGTGTTGGGTGTCTTAAAAAATATTAAGGTAGATAAGTCCCCAGCGCCTGATGGGATCTACCCCGGAATACTGAAGGAGGCTGGAGAGGAAATTGCTGAGGCCTTGACAGAAATCTTTGGATCCTCACTGTCTTCAGGGGATGTCCCGGAGGACTGGAGAATAGCCAATGTTGTTCCTCTGTTTAAGAAGGGTAGCAAGGATAATCCCGGGAACTACAGGCCGGTGAGCCTTACGTCAGTGGTAGGGAAATTACTGGAGAGAATTCTTCGAGACAGGATCTCCTCCCATTTGGAAGCAAATGGACGTATTAGTGAGAGGCAGCATGGTTTTGTGAAGGGAAGGTCGTGTCTCACTAACTTGATAGAGTTTTTCGAGGAGGTCACTAAGATGATTGATGCAGGTAGGGCAGTGGATGTTGTCTATATGGACTTCAGTAAGGCCTTTGACAAGGTCCCTCATGGTAGACTAGTACAAAAGGTGAAGTCACACGGGATCAGGGGTGAGCTGGCAAGGTGGATACAGAACTGGCTAGGCCATAGAAGGCAGAGAGTAGCAATGGAAGGATGCTTTTCTAATTGGAGGGCTGTGACCAGTGGTGTTCCACAGGGATCAGTGCTGGGACCTTTGCTCTTTGTACTATATATAAATGATTTGGAGGAAAATGTAACTGGTCTGATTAGTAAGTTTGCAGACGACACAAAGGTTGGTGGAATTGCGGATAGCGATGAGGACTGTCGGAGGATACAGCAGGATTTAGATTGTTTGGAGACTTGGGCGGAGAGATGGCAGATGGAGTTTAATCCGGACAAATGTGAGGTAATGCATTTTAGAAGGTCTAATGCAGGTAGGGAATATACAGTGAATGGTAGAACCCTCAAGAGTATTGATAGTCAAAGAGATCTAGGAGTACAGGTCCACAGGTCATTGAAAGGGGCAACACAGGTGGAGAAGGTAGTCAAGAAGGCATACGGCATGCTTGCCTTCATTGGCCGGGGCATTGAGTATAAGAATTGGCAAGTCATGTTGCAGCTGTATAGAATCTTAGTTAGGCCACACTTGGAGTATAGTGTTCAATTCTGGTCGCCACACTACCAGAAGGATGTGGAGGCTTTAGAGAGGGTGCAGAAGAGATTTACCAGAATGTTGCCTGGTATGGAGGGCATTAGCTATGAGGAGCGGTTGAATAAACTCGGTTTGTTCTCACTGCAACTAAGGAGGTTGAGGGGAGACCTGATAGAGGTATACAAAATTATGAGGGGCATAGACAGAGTGGATAGTCAGAGGCTTTTCCCCAGGGTAGAGGGGTCAATTACTAGGGGGCATAGGTTTAAGGTGAGAGGGGCAAGGTTTAGAGTAGATGTACGAGGCAAGTTTTTTACGCAGAGGGTAGTGGGTGCCTGGAACTCGCTACCGGAGGAGGTGGTGGAAGCAGGGACGATAGTGACATTTAAGGGGCATCTTGACAAATACATGAATAGGATGGGAATAGAGGGATACGGACCCAGGAAGTGTAGAAGATTGTAGTTAGGTCGAGCATCATGGTTGGCACGGGCTTGGAGGGCCGAAGGGCCTGTTCCTGTGCTGTACATTTCTTTGTTCTTTGTTCTTTGATGGCTAAGCGGATCGTGCTAAACACGCACTTCTCCTTGTTGTAGGTGAGGTTGAGGAGAGTGGCGGTGTGGAGAAATTTGGCAAGGTTGGCATCGTCGTCCTGATGGTCATGGCCGCAGATGGTGACGTTGTCTAGGTACGGGAAGGTGGCCTGCAAACCGTACCGGTCGACCATTCGGTCCATCTCCCTTTGGAGAACCGAGACCCCATTAGTGACACCGAAGGGAACCCTGACGAAGTGATAGAGACAACGTGAAAGCAGTGTCTGGACGGTCTGATTTACGAATGGGGAGCTGGTGGTAGGCGGATTTGAGGTCTACCGTTGAGAAGACCCGGTACTGTGCAATCTGATTGACCATATCAGATATGCGTGGGAGGGGGTACGTGTCGAGCTGCGTGTACTGATTGATGGTCTGCCTGTAGTCCACGACCATTCTGTGTTTCTCCTCAGTTTTAACGACTACCGCTTGGGCTCTCCAGGGGCTGTTGCCGGCCTCGATAATGCCCTCCTGAAGCAGCCGCTGGACCTCGGACCTGAGGAAGGTCCTGCCCTGGGTGCTGTACTGTCTGCTCCTGGTGGCAACAGGTTTTGAGGGTTAGGCTCTGGAGGTTACACTGGAAGTCCAGGCCGAGAAGTAGGGCAGCGCAGAGGTTAGGGAGGACGTAGAGGCGGAAACCGGAAGCCGCTGAATTCTACGCCCTGGACCGTGAGTGTGACCGTACAGTATCCCCGGACCACCATGGAATGGGATCCGGAGGCAGGGAAATTCTTTGGTTGGCAGGGTGTACCGCGAGGGAGCAGCGCTTTACCGTATCTGGGTGTATGAAGCTTTCGGTGCTTCCGGAGACCAGAAGGCAAGAGGTCACGTGGCCGTTGATTTTCACACTGGTCGATGCGGTGGCCAGGTTGTGCGGACGAGACTGGTCGATCGTCACTGAGGCGAGTCGTGATCGGTCGCCGCTGACGTAGAATGATGGGGAGCCTTGGGGGCCCAGGTCCTGGAATGCTGTCGGTGTCCATGTCCCATGGGGGAGACAAGATGGCGGTGCCTGAAGATCCTGCGAGGGAACAAAATGGCGGCGCCCATGGGCCGCACGTTGCGGGGGTTGGACAAGATGGCGGCGTCCATGGGCCACACGTGGACTGGGGAGGATAAGATGGCGGCGCCCACTGGCCGCGCGTGGCCCAGGGAGCTGAAGATGGCGGCGCCCATTGTGTGTAGACTAGGGGGGTGGGGGTGATAGCGGCGACTGCGCGGGCCTGGCACACCGCGGCAAAGTGGCCCATTTTGCCGCAAGCCTTGCAAATGGCAGCGCGGGCCGGGCAGCGTTGGCGCGGGTGCTTCTGCTGGCCGCAGAAGTAACATCAGGGACCCCCGGAGTGCACGGGCTGGTGTGTGGTGCAGGCGTACTGGCTGGGTAAGGCCCCCGCTGGGGTGGCTGTCTGTGGGGTCCACGAGGGGTAGGAGGGGTGGGCCGCGCGGCTGGTGGGGTAGGCCTGAATGGTACGTGAGGCAACCGTCATGGAGAGCGCTAGCTTCCTTGTTTCAGCTAGGTCGAGCGTGGCCCCTTCTAACAGTCTTTGGCGTATGAGGTCCGACCCAATCCCCGTTACGACCGCGCCCCGCAAAAGAAGGTTGGAATGTTCGGTGGCCGTAACGGCCTGACAGTCACAGTCCCGGACGAGTGGGATTAGGGCCCGCCAGAAGTCTTCTATGGACTCACCAGGGAGTTGAGAGCGAGTGGCGAGTACGTGCCTGGCGAAGAGCGTGTTCGTTTTCTGTGCGTAGTTTTCTTTGAGAAGCGCCATGGCGTCGGCGTAGTTCGGGGCGTCCTGGATCAGCGGAAACACGTTGGAGCTCAACCTTGAGTACAGGATCTGTATCTTCTGAGCCTCCGGAACAGGGGTGGTCGCTGAGTTGATGTACGCCTCGAAGCAAGCTCGCCAGTGATTAAAGTCCTTTTTGGCGTCGCTTGATTGCGGATCCAGCTGCAGGCGATCTGGTTTGATTCGGAGGTCCATCTTTTAGAAAATCTTAGAGCAATAAATTGATGCACGATCAATTGAACAAAGACTAGAGTGGGATACAACTGCGGCTTTATTGCTCTAAGATGTGTGGCCTCCCACAGCAGCTGGCGAAACGGCTGCTGAATGGAGGACACGCATATTTATACTCCGCCTACTGGGTGGAGCCAGCAGGCAGGGACTACCTGTAGTACAGGTCCTACCTTATATCACCTAATACAGGTGCAACAGCGGTTTACCACATTTACTGGATATCCCATAGGGTTAGGGGTCTGGATGGTGAGGAATTTGTTAAGTGTTTCCAGGAAGGTTTTTTGTAATAATATGTGGATAGTCCGACTAGAGTGGAGGCTATATTGGACCTAGCACTAGGAAATGAGCCCGGCCAGGTCATCAAGGTTGCAGTGGGGGAACATGTGGCGAACATTGATCACAAGCTTTCGGATACTCATGGAAAAGGACGAGTGTTGACCTAGGGTTAAGGTGCTAAATTGGGGGAAGGTTAACTACAACCAGATTAGGCAGGATTTGGAGGCTATTGTGTGGGAGAGGCTGTTTGATGATAAATCCACATTTGGCATGTGGGAGTCTTTTACGGAGCAGTTGATGGGAATGCAGGACAGGCACGTGCCGGTGAAAAGGAAGGACAGGAAAGGCAGGATTCGGGAACCATGGATGACCAGGGAAATTGAGAATCTTGTCAAAAAGAAAAAGGATGCATACGTGAGTTCTAGGCAACTAAAAACAGATAAAGCACTTGAGGAATACAAGGAAATTAGAAAAGAGCTGAAGCAGGGAGATCGGAGAGCAAAAAGCGGTGATGAAATGTCCTTGGCAGACAGGATTAAGGAGAATCGTAAGGCATTTTATACGTATATTAGGAACAAGAGGATAGCCAGAGAAAGAATTGGTCCACTCAAGGACAAAGGATGAAATTATGCATAGAACCAAAGGAAGTAGGTGAGGTCCTTAATGAGTATTTTGCATCGTTATTCACAAAGGAGAGGGACATGTTGATTGGTGGTGACTCAGAGGGATGTGTAAACACTTTAGAGCAGTTATTATGAGTGAGGAAGTGTTAGATGTGTTAAAAAGCATTACGGTAGACAAATCCCCAGGGCCAGATGGCATCTATCCCAGATTACTGAGGAAGACAAGAGATGAAATCGCTGGGCCTCTGACAGAAATCTTTGTGTCCTCATTGGCCACAGGTAAGAACTCAGAGAATTGGAGGATAGTCAATGTTGTCCTGTTATTTAAGAAGGTTTGCAAGGATAATTCGGGAAATTATTGGCCAGTGAGCTTGACGTCAGTGATAATGAAATTGGTGGAAAGGATTCTCAGAGCTAGGTTCTATTCACATTTGGAAGTGAATGGCCTTATTAGTGACAGACAGCATAGTGTTGTATGAGGGAGGTCATGGCTCACTAATTGAAAAATGAAAAATGAAATGAAAGTCACTTATTGTCACAAGTAGGTTTCAAATGAAGTTACTGTGAAAAGCCCCTCATCGCCACATTCCGGGGTCTGTTCGGGGAGGCTGGTATGGGAATCGAACCATGCTGCTGGCCTGCCTTGGCCTGCTTTAAAAGCCAGCTATTTAGCCCTGTGCTAAATCAGCACCTCTATTTAATTTAATAGAGTTTTTTGAAGAGGTGACGAAAATGATCGATGAGGGAAGGGCTGTGGATGTTGTCTACATGGACTTTAGTAAAGCATTTGATAAGGTCCCTCATGGCAGGCTGGTGCAAAAGATTAAATCAAATGGGGTCAGGGGTGAACTAGCTAGATTAATTCAGAACTGGCTTAGCCATAGAAGACAGAGGGAAGCAGTGGAAAGGTGGTTTTCCGAATGGAGGTCTGTGGCTCGTGATGTTCCGCAGGGATCGGTACTGGGACCTCTGCTGTTGGTAATATAAATAAATGACTTGAAAGAAAACGTAGCGGGTCTGATTAGCAAGTTTGCGGATGATACTAAGATTGCAGGAGTTGCGGAGAGTGATGAAGATTGTCAGAGCATACAGCAGGATATAGATAGGCTGCAAAATTGGGCGGAGAAATGGCAGACGGAATTTAACCCGGACAAATGTGAGATGATACATTTTGGTAGATCTAATTCAGGTGGAAGCTATTTTTAAAAATGGCAGAGCCCTCAGGATCATAGAGACACAGAGAGATCTGGGCGTGGAAATGGTGGTAAAAGGAGGCCGGGACGTTGAGTGTCTTTAAGACAGAAGTTGATAAATTCTTGATTTCTCGAGGAATTAAGGGCTATGGCGAGAGAGTGGGTAAATGGAGTTGAAATCAGCCATGATTGAATGGTGGAGTGGACTCGATGGGCCGAATGGCCTTACTTCCGCTCCTATGTCTTATGGTCATATATGGCATGCTTGCCTTCATAGGACGGAGTATCGAGTGTAAAAGCTCAAAAATTATGCTACAGTTATACAGAACGTTGGTTCGGCCACATTTGAAATACTGTGTCCAATTCTGGTCACCACACTACCAGAACAACATGGAAGCTCTGGAGAGAGTACAGAAAAGGTTTACCAGGATGTTGCCTGGCATGGAGGGTATTAGCTATGAGGAGAGACTGAATAAACTAGGATTGTTCTCCCTAGAGAGACGGAGGCTGAGGGGCGACCTGATAGAAGTTTATAAAATTAGTAGAGGTATAGATAGGGTGAACAGTTGGGGCTTTTTCCCAGGGCGGAAATGACAATGACAAGGGATCACAAGTTCAAGGTGAGGGGGAAAGGTTCAGTGGGGATGTGCGGGGGAAGTTTTTACACAGAGGGTGGTGGTGGCCTGGAATGCACTGCCAAGTCAGGTGGTTGAGTCAGATACGTTAACGACCTTTAAGACTTATCTGGATGGGCACATGAACAGACGGGGTATAGAAGGATACAGGAGGTTGATCGAGATAGGACACGTGATCAGTGCAGGCTTGGAGGGCCGAAGGGCCTGTTCCTGTGCTGTATTGTTCTTTGTTCTTTGCTCGAAACACATTTGAAGTCCTGGGCTGTTATCTGGAAAGCACTGATGTATGTGGTTACAACCCTCTTGTGGTCACAGTGGTTAGCACTGTTGCTTCACAGCGCCAGGGTCCCAGGTTCGATTCTGGCTCGGGTCACTGTGCGGAGTCTGCACGTTCAGACTCCGCACAAACAGTGACCCAAGCCAGAATCGAACCCCCGACCGGCGCCACGACGACCGCGTGGGCGTGATTGGCGGCGATTCTCCAGTCACTGGAGAATCGGGGCCCGCCGTCAGATTGGCTTGGCGGGAATTTCCCGCTCCCCCAGCGATTCTCTGACCCGGCGCAGCCTCCGAGAATCCCGTCCTATTACGATCAAAGCTCCCTTTTCCATTATTTTTGCAGCTGTTCCCTGCAACTTCCCAGGAACGTAGCTGCAGTCAATGATTGGTAACCCCTTTATTGTGAGAACTCTCTGTATTATTCTCTCACCCCCCCCCCCCCCCCCCCCCACCCGTCCTCTATTTCTCTCCGTCTTCTCAGGGTCAGAACATTTTGGGGTCACAACATCAATTGACACAAAGGGCAGTGTGAGTGAGTGCTGCATTGCCAGAGGTGCTGTGATTCTGATGAGGCATTAGGCGGTGGTGTTGCCGCCTGTCTGGTGGGTGTAGAAGACCCGACCGGAACAATTGGAAGAAGAACAGAGAGTTCCCATGGTGTCCTGGGCAATTTTTCATCCCTCACCCAACATCACCAAATTACCAATTGGTCCTGTGTCCATGTTCCTATTTGTGGGACCTTTCTGGGCACAGACTAGCCAACACATCCACTTGGTAAATAACAGCGATTACCCCTCAAAAATAACTCATTGGATAGGAAGCACTTGAAGGACATCCTGAGGATGTGACAGTCACTATGTAAATGCAATTATACATAAATCTTCCTCTCCTGCTTCTGCATGACGTTGCCGATTCTGTTTGATAAATTACCTTGCCAATGTCCGTTTTTTGAGTTTTTTTTAATGATACTTGTTGTTCCTTCGCACTTTCCCAGATGTTCTGCTTCAGCTGTACGCTCCCAAAATGCTTCGAAAGCTTTGGATTACAAATTTGGTGCGTTCCGCACAAAGAAAGTTTCTGGATGGAATCAATCTGAAAATCAACGAGAAGGTGATAAATTATCGAGGATTACCTGAGGTGTTTACACAAATCAGAGATACCTTCCAAAGAGAATTACCCGGATCACAGGTAAAGGACTACATTTTTTTCAAAATGGGGACAAACAATTGAGTTTATGAACTGAGTTAATCTAAATAATTTGGGGTATATTTTCTGGATCAAGAGATTGAAATAGCTATTCCTGACTGCAATTTAGTGGTGCATCATCTTGTTAAAAGGCTACTTGAGCCATTGAAGAGAAGACTGAGGGGCGACCTGATCGAGGTGTACAAGATTATGAGGGTCATGGACAGGGTGGATCGGGAGCAGCTGTTCCCCTTAGTTGAAGGGTCAGTTACGAGGGGCCAAAGTTTAAGGTGAGGAGCGGGAGGTTCTGGGGGAATTTGAGGAAACACTGTTTTACCCAGAGGGTGGTGATGGCCTGGAACGCACTCGCTGGGAGGTTGGTAGAGGCGGGTTGCTTCACGTCCTTTAAGAGGTGGATGAGCGCTTGGCATGTCGTAACATTCGAGGCTGTGGGCCAAGTGTTGGCAAGTGGGATTAGGTGGGGGGGTCAGATGTTTTTCGTGCATAGGTGCAGACTCGATGGGCCGAAGAGCCTCTTCTGCACTGTGTGTTTCTGAGGTTCTGTGATTCTGATTGCTGAGATTAGACATTTAATCAACTGCAGCTGAACACTCAGCTGATCGGGTGATGTTGCCCTTCTAGCCCGGAATTATACAAGTGACTGGAAACCCGGTTCTCGGGATGTATTCAAATTGTAATGTTCACGTAAGTATAAGAATTATACAGTACCAAAAGAGGCCATTGGTCCACCATGGTTGGTCTTTAACAAAGATTTCCAATGACTCCCCTACCCTTTCCCTGTTACTCTCCAGCTATTCTTATGATCTAAGCTCAGGAAACCAGAATGTGGAAGCAATTTTGGGTTGACATGTGAAATGATGAAGGGAAAAAGTCACTTGTGGGAGTACAGGCTCCCGAATTGGAACCACGTGACAGGGCAGAGTATAAAAGGTGAATTATTGGGGGCTTGTCAGAAAGGGACTGCAAAAATCGTGGGGGATTTTAATCGACATCGATGTTTGAAAATCAGATGAGTGTGTCAGGGAGGGTGCCGACGGCCATGCTGATTGCGACCACCTGTCGAGGTAGGCTTCGTGGTTCCCCAGAGTCCGGCAGCGCCTTGGATGGCTGCATGCAGGGGAGCCACCGCCTGGTGGGCCACAGACTGCGCTGGACCACGCCCATCCCGTGGATGGGCCGCTGGGGTCTGTGGGCTCCTAACGAGGTGGCCTGGGGGGGCACCCATAGGGCCGCTGGCGCTCTGCGCATCTATGGGCCACAATGGGCAGTCCGTAGGGCGGGCAGCCAGATGGCTGCCTTGCAGGCCGCGGCAATGGCGGTCCGAGCCTGGACACGCCGGTCCCGGGGTGAACAACCCGTCCCCACAGCCCATCCCCTGGTCACCCCCCTCCCCACCTACTCGCCCAGCCCTGGCAGACACCTCCCAGCCATTGGTACAGCTGTCAGCCCTTAGTTGCGCTTTTGGGGACACTACCTACCCCCTAGGTAGTGTCCCCAAGTATAGGTACCGTGAAAAGCCCCCTAGTCGCCACATTCTGGCGCCTGTTCGGGGAGGCCGGTGCGGGAATTGAACCCACGCCGCTGGCCTTGTTCGGCATCACAAACCAGCTGCCTAGCCCACTGAGCTAAACCAGCCCTATTGAGGCGCCGCAGCACTGTGTTCCATTGGGCGCCCAGAACCGACCTCGATGGCTGACGCCATATTCTCAGTTCGCGATTCCAGTATCAGCCGACATACAACCACACCCCTCATTTCTAATTGCAGGTTGCGGGGGAATGGAGTGTCGTGCAGATTAAAATGTGCACATTTAGAGCCAGGGCTTAGTCAATCAGCACAGTTTGGAGCATGCAAACGATCAAACCACCAGCAAAGCAGATGCTAAGCCGTACAATTTAATTCAGCGATCGTCAATCAATTTACATTAGAGCGGAGAAGAGAAAATTAACTGGTCTTGAAAATGCTCCAGCAGTTTACTGTGCCTGGGATCTGGCAGGTACCAGATGGTCACGGTCCAGTCTGCCCTTGCAATGGCCTCTGCATGTGCCTCCATGACATATTAGCCCATCCATCTCCTTCAAATGCCTCATTTTCAGAGGACAAATCTCAGTCCTTCGTGTTTCCCGCCGGAAATCCCCTCCATGTATCATAGTATCAGAGAATCATAGAATTTACAGGGAAGAAGGAGACCATTCGGCCCATCGAGTCTGCACTGACCCACTTAAGCCCTCACTTCCACCCTATGCTCGTAACCCAATAACCCCTCTAATCCTTTTTGGACACTAAGGAAAAAAATTAAATGAAAAATGAAAATCGCTTATTGTCACAAGTAGGCTTCAATGAAGTTACTGTGAAAAGCCCCTAGTCACCACATTCCAGCACCTGTTCGGGGAGGCTGGTACGGGAATGGTACAGTGCTGCTGGCCTGCTTGGTCTGCTTTCAAAGCCAGCGATTCAGCCCAGTGTGCTAAACCAGCCCCTGAGGGCAATTTAGGGCAATTTAGCATGGTCAATTCACCTAACCTGCACGTCTTTGGAATGTGGGAGGAAACCGGAGCGCCCGGACGAAACCCACGCAGACACGGGGAGAACGTGCAGACTCCGCCCAGACAGTGACCCAAGCCGGGAATCGAATCTGGGACCCTGGAGCGGTGAAACAACTGTGCTAACCTCTGTGCTACCGTGCTGCTATATTTTGCAAGGTGCATCAGACAACAATGATCCTGATGCTGCCTGTGGTGAGTATTGGAGAGCCCTGTCTGACCAGTCTAAATAATCTGAACGGGGAGACCTATTGACTGCCCTATCATGGGACTTTGTGGAGGCATGTCCAGCACTGGAGCTGGTCTCAGCAGTGCTCTGAAGATGGTGAAGTGGCATCATCAACCAGCCCTTGTGGGGTGTCCTGTGTCCTCAAGCAGTCAATCACCAGTCTTTCAAAAACCTGTGGTACCTGTGGGTGGTTCAGAATGTAGAGATCATAAGAGCTCCCTGGGAACCAACACAAACATGCAGGACTTGCCTTCATATCAGCTGCAAGGTCAAAGAGTAGAAATATTTCCGATTGGTGAATGTGACAGGCTTTTCCCAGGGAGCTCTCAAGGCCACATGTGTGCAGTCAATAGCTATTTATACTTGAGGGAAAGTTGCGAATGCCGCAAATGCCAACGCTCTTGCCGCCTGGCTTTTGGCATCCAGATAGAGTTGGACAAATTGCAGCGGTTTCCTAAACAGGGCGTCTGTCACCACCCTGTGTATGTCACTGACTGGGAGATGTCACACACGCCCTCAGGGGAACCCTAGAAGGACCACTGGCAAAGACGAGTCAGGTGGTGGTGAATTTAATGCCAGGTCCTTGTGGCCACAGGTTTCCATGGAGAAGCTGGCAGATCTGAGCAGCCATATTTCAAAGGTGCCTCCGACATTTCTCTTTGCTCACCTGTAGATAGTTACACCACCTGCGATATGCCCGTGGTACAGCCAGTGCTCACTATTGCTTATAATAATCTTTATTATTGTCACAAGTAGGCTTACATTAACTCTGCAATGAAGTTACTGTGAAAATCCCCTTGTCGCCACATTCCGGCACCTGTTCGAGTACACAGAGGGAGAATTCAGAATGTCCAATTTACCCTAACAAGCACGTCTTGCGGGAGGAAACAAGAGCACCCGGAGGAAACCCACGCAGGCTCGGGGAGAACGTGCAGACACCGCACAGACAGTGATCCAAACCGGCAATCGAACCTGGGACCCTGGCGTTGTGAAGCAGCAGTGCTAACCGCTGTGCAACCGTGCATTTCCTACCCATGTGCCAACTTGCGTTGAGCGCTCCTCCTCCTCATCTGGTTGAGGATCAATAGCGAGTTTGGGTTGCCTGGAGCCTGCATCAGCACACCTCAGACGATGTGTCAGCAAATTGCAGAATTCAACCATATTCTTTGCAGATATTGCCTCCATCTCAGAGCTACCAAGACAGTGTGCTTGGCTTCCATTTAGACATTCCCATCCCACCTGGAGGAGCAGAGGTGAGTGTTTCTCCCATTCGTATATGTCTGGGCATGAAGAAATTGCCCTTTGAAAACAGCCTTGTGTGTAAACCCTCCCTCAGGCATTATTCAGCTTTCCTCTATAATCCTCAAGGTTCTATAAAGGGACTACCTTGTCAGCGTAGAACGGTTAACCACATGGACCCTTGTCACTTTCGACCATTCATCCAGGAGGATGTAAGGTTGGAGTTGGTGCTTTCCTACAATCCACCAGCCATGCCCCTCGGAGGTTCCCATCTCACTCCCTCCATTCATCCCCACCTTCAATAAGCCTTGTGCTGACCTTGCAAATTGCACAGAATCCATAGAACTCCTACTTTCAGAAGCAGGCCACTCGGCCATCGGGTCTGCACCAAGCCTCCTAAAAAACTCCACTCCCCTGCCCTATCGCCATAACCCCGTGTATTGATCAAGGCCAATCCACCTAACCTGCACATATTTGAACTGTGGGAGGAAACCGGAGAACCCGGAGGAAACCCACGCAGACACGGGGAGGACGTGCAGACGCCACACAGCTACCCAAGGCTGGTATCAAACCCTGGTTCCTGGCACTGTGAAGTAGCAGTGCTAACCATTGTGCCACTGTGTTCTTGCTGGAATCTCAATGTTATGAGACCTTTGAGTCAGGTATATGCCTGCTGCAACGTCAGCTCCAACACAGAGATAACACATGTGAGAGTTCTTCTCATCCATTTGCCTCAATTATTAAGGTGTCCCTTTTTAATGAACCAATTGTGCTGACGTTGTACTCCACACACCCAAAAAGACCCTCCTCTTATTTGAAGGGATTACAGTTTCAGAGTGACAGGCTTCGGTAATGAAGAGTATGAAATTGTGCCTGTCATCTCCCAAACTCACTCATGTGCCTATCACCTCAACACTCACCCATCATCCACTACTTTCCCCCAATCACCCTTGACAGACCCTATGCAACAATTCCTCTCTTTGTCACTATTCAACATTCCCCCGTTAGTCTTGCAACCAGAACCATCTTCCTCCACATGTCATCTCTCCTCTCTGAGTCTGTACTCAGTACCAACTCATGGTTATCCTTACCCTCACCCCTGCCACTATTGAGCCAACTGTTTTGTTGGTTTCCATGAATCCCCATCAAACCCTAATCTACCCGGCTGTTACCCTGGATTTGCCACGCTGTCGCACCCCACAACCCCACGCCCCAACCCACGCCTCGCAATCGGTTCCACTGGTCAACTCCCAGGACTCCACTCTAGACATCACTGCCCCACCCTCTAGGACCATCTCTCTACCCCTATCCACAACCCTCCTCGCTCATCCAACCACAGAATCCGAAACGCAACAAACAAGACCCTTCACTCCATCCCATATTCCTGGGGTCTTCTATTCCCTTGCTGCCTCCCTCCCTACCCAGGACAGTCCGTCTACCTTCCCAGAGAGTCCCCTATCCTCTACCCTTCGCCTGTTACCCATGTGTGTTATGTTCTTGTACAAAGACAATTACTGAGTCGACGTACTAAAGAACATCTAGTTCAAGACGAGTTAATTTTATTATAGTACAATAAACTGTGGGTAGGGAACTAATGCTATAAAACTGGAACTAATACAAACCTGACTAACACTTACTGGTCGGAGGCTAGACATATTTACACATACACTTGTTAACGCATCATTGATCTCCCCATGGGCCTAATGGAGCATGAGCTCCCCAGGTAGGGAGCAGAGGTCAACCACCTGGGCTCATTATGAGCTGATAGAAAAGCAGGCCCAAAACAGGGCCTGGTGTGATTCGTCCTCCAGCTAGGATTTTACTGGGACCGATGTGCTGCATTATACACACCTTTGTAAATAGTGTAAATAAATCTATGTTTGTTTACCGCCAGCCTTCTCTGAATCATTAAAATCAGTGGTCCCCAAAAGGCCCAAGCAACATCTCCACACTTCAAAGACCAGGAAGACGTCAAGCTCACCAAGTTCAAGTCACTTATACATTGCTGAAAAAGTGAATGTTCGACTTTCTCACTGGTGAAGAAGTTAATTTGGAGAAGGGATTTAACACCATCAATGTGGCCTTTTAGTAAGAGATGCGCAAGCAATTACTCTCGAGTCGAAGGTAATCAGTAACTGAGGCTTTAATGCACTCGAACTTTACCCCAGCAGCTTTGGTACAGAAAGTGAAGGCTGCTGGAACGGCACCGTCTCTTATACCCCGCCTTCAGGGCTGAACTACGTCATACAGCCAATGGTAGACTCCAGGGTCTTAACCAATGGCGTCGGCCTCTCAGGTACCGCAATACCTGGTACTACCACATTGAGTGTGCCTACCACTGGCAAGCCTTGAAGATTCCACCCCGAATAACTACCAGTGTTATGGAACATGAGATGTGAGATAAAACTAACTTTCTCTTCCCCTTAGATCTCATTGACTCTTCCTTGGACTCCAGACTGCAGAGCTTTCAACTGCAGTGAATTTGCACCAACTGCAGAGTCCTGCGACTTTTTTATAGTGCAATCGTTTGCGATACATCTTCAAATGTGGCATGACTGCTTTGCAAAAGCAAACGCTCCCTATCACCAGGTTTCATCAGGTACGTCCAATAAAAAACCTCTGGTCAAGAGAGCTGCTAGTGTGTATCGATGTTATCCTAATGCAGTCATACTTTTCTCCACTAAGGTCTCTCTGCTTATATCCGTCTTGGTGTTGATCCCCAAAAACTGGTGATGGGAGTTCCATGGTTTGGCCATGACTATACTTGCATGGATTTCTATGAGGTAAGGTCAAATGATTAGTTTGGATTGCGCGCGAACTGAGAATTAAGTCAATTTATCTGAAATATATCACCCTCGTCCATCAAGCTGTCCAATTATATTTTGGAACAGCCTAATATTTTAGCCTTCTTCAGCCAGAGGATGGTGAATCTGTGGAACTCTTTGCCGCAGAAGGCTGTGGAGGCCAAATCACTGAGTGCCTTTAAGACAGAGATAGATAGGTTCTTGATTAATAAGGGGATCAGGGTTATGGGGAGGAGGCAGGAGAATGGGGAAGAGAAAATTATCAGCCATGATTGAATGGCGGAGCAGACTCGATGGGCTGAGTGGCCTAATTCTGCTCCTATGTCTTATGGTCTTATGGTCTGAGTTGGCTTTCTATTTCAATAACTTCACTTTTTTACTTTCAATTTTATTATCTGTTCTCTGTTTACTTATTTCCAATCTACATTCGTATCCATTGACGTTGTTATGATCCAATTAGCAACCAGTAGTAGCATTTTGCTTAAAGTTGTCAAAAAAAATTACTTCCACATTCAGCATTGAACTCTAACCTACGTTGGCAAATCACTTTAACGAGGTAAGTATTTCACGCAGAGAGTGGTGGGTGCCTGGAACGTGCTGCCAGAGGATGTGGTGGAAGCACATTAGCAACATTTAAGAGGCAT
Source organism: Scyliorhinus torazame (assembly GCF_047496885.1). Classification (NCBI taxonomy): domain Eukaryota; kingdom Metazoa; phylum Chordata; class Chondrichthyes; order Carcharhiniformes; family Scyliorhinidae; genus Scyliorhinus; species Scyliorhinus torazame. Next base: position 13,468,252 of record NC_092713.1, read on the forward strand.
CTGGATGGGTACATGAATGGGGAGAAAATAGAGGGATACGGACCGAGTAAAGGCAGGTTTTTTTTTTAGTTCGGGCATCATGAGCGGTACAGGCTTGGAGGGCCGAAGGGCCTGTTCCTGTGCTGTACTTTTCTTTGCTATCTTTGTTCTTTGTAGGCTTGTAAAGCAGACCAAGGCAGGCCAGCAGCACGGTTCAATTCCCGTAGCAACCTCCCCGAACAGGCACCGGAATGTGGCGACGAGGGGCTTTTCACAGTAACTTCATTTGAAGCCTACTTGTGCCAATAAGCGATTTTCATTTCATTTCATTTCAGTTATCCGCTAAGAAAATAAAGCCGTGGTTTTAAACCAAAAAGATTTACTGTAAAAAATCAGAAAAGTTAAACATTCGACAATATCTGTCTTATACTCTAACATTCAGGATTGGCAAGAGGAAAATATTAATTAACAGTAAAACTGTGGCAGAACACAACACAATACGTGGTAAATTACAGGTGCGACTGAAATAGAGTCCATGGACTTCTCAACAACACACCCAGGTGTCAGTGGACATGTTAAGTCACAAAATATTGGGCAGCACGGTGGCGCAGTGGTTCCTGACAGCGCCGACGACCCGGTTCGATCCCGGCCCCGGGTCACTGTCCGCGTGAAGGTTTGCACATTCTCCCAGTGTCTGCGTGGATCTCACCCCCACAACCCAAAAAGATGTCCAGGGTGGGTGGATTGGCCAAGCTAAATTGCCCCTTAATTGGAATTTTTAAAAAAAAAGTCTGCCTCCCTCGTGGAGGGATTTCAATTTTTCACTTTTGAAGATCTGGCCTCGGAAAGCCCTCAAAAAACCATTCCGACTCAGATGGCCTCACCTCCTGATGGTTCGATCTCTTCTTCTCAGACTGTTATCCGTGAAATTCACAAATTACCCCGCCTCCAATTACCAGCACACGTCCAACTCTGTTGCAGACCGCTAGATTCACTCAACCTGCATTGTTCCTTGGTTTCTCTGAACTTCAGGCTGCACCAAGGCGATGAATTACTCCGAGGGCTTGTTTGAACCCAAGCTGGCTGGTACGGAGCACTCCAATAACCTGGAACCAGAGAAACTTGCAAGTTCCATCATCTTGGGGAACACACTGATAATATCACTGAGCTTACAACACAGAGGATAGGATTAATGCCTGGGCAAACGGGTTCAAATCACAGCGTGGCAGCTGGTCGAACATTAATTCAAATAATAAATATGTGATGTGAAGCTAATCTTGGCACTAGTGATCATGACACTATCACTGACTTGCAAAAACCAATTTGGACCCCAAAAGTGCTTTTAAGGAAGGAAATCTGCCAGCCTCGCCTGATCTGGCCTGAATGTGACTCCTCTGAATTGGCCACTGAAATGGTCAAGCAAGCCATTCAGTCCAAGGTCTATTGGGAATGGGCAACAAACACTATTGTCAGTATTGGCCATATTCTGTGAAAGAATGAAAACAAAATAATATTCATTGCAACATAGCCTTTTCAGTGTTCGCTGAGTACTTCTAAACTAATTTAGCGCTAAATCCCAAAACAACCTGCACATATTTGCAATCTGTATAGACATCACACTTCCAGGTAAGAACGTGTTCCTCTTGATTGATGATGTTACCTTTCTAGCTGTTCAACTCTTTAGTCAACATGGCCCCAAGTATTTTAAGTGTAATGGACTCCAAGCTGGGTTAGTCACTTTTTATAAAATCGCACAATCCCTACAGTGCAGTAGAAGGCCATTCGGCCCATCGAGTCCACACTGATCCTCTGAAAGAGCACCCAACCTAGGCCTACACCCTCCCCCCCCACCCCTCATAACCCACTTAACGTTTCAACACCAAAGGGCAATTCAGCATGGCCGTTCCACCTAACATCTTTGGAATGTGGGAGGAAACCAGAACACCCGGAAGAATCCCACACAGACACTGGGAGAATGTGCAAAACTCCACGCAGTCACCCAAAGTCGGCATCGAACTCAGGTCCCTGGCACTGTGAGGCATCAGTGCTAATCACTGTGCCAACATGACGTTAATCTCTAAAATATTAACATGAATCATGAATAAGGTGTAGCGCACAAAGACTCCATGAGACGAATAGAGTGAAGTCGATGAGGCTTTATTAAGCGTGTCTGTTCCCCAGCAGCCCGATAGTAAACTGGCATGCGGGGGAAGACACCGGCTTCTTATACTTCGCCTTCAGGGCGGAGTTTGAGGTCAACGGCCAACCAGGATCCGGGATCTGTCAGCCAATGACATTAGGGCTTCCAGTCCCACATGACCCCCAATACATACTACCACATTCACCCCTTGTCAAAAATGAACCCGGCGGGGTGATGTTTCGTATGGTGGTAAGGGTTTACAGGGCTGGTCCTGGGAGGATAGAACATTTACATGGTAGTACAGTATTGGACAGTTTCGTCCTGTTACAACTATTTACAGAGGGTATAGGAAAAAAACAAAATGTTCTTTGAACAGTCCATCTTTGTTTTACATCGACGCCACGAGTCGGTCGGGCGGTTTGGTCGTCCGTGTCGATCGCCTCGGCCCCGGCGGTGGTGGTGGTGCTTGTACCAGTGTTGTCGCCTCCAGGAGCTGTACGGTTTCAGCTGTCGGTGCAAAGGGGAGGGGGACCGATCCTCCTGGGAAGGGGGCGGTCGCGGGGTGCGGCGGTGGCAGGAAGGGGGGCGGTTGGGTTGATGGTGTCGGGGGGGTGTGCGTGGTGCCGGCGGGCGCCAGATCCCGCAGGGAGACCGTGTCCTGTCGGCCGTCGGGGTACTCCACGTAGGCGTACTGGGGGTTTGCGTGGAGGAGGTGAACCCTTTCGACCAACGGGTCCGCCTTATGTGCCCGCACGTGCTTTCGGAGCAGGATGGGTCCTGGGGCCGCCAGCCAGGTCGGCAGTGACGTTCCAGAGGAGGACCTCCTAGGGAAGACAAGGAGACGCTCGTGGGGCGTTTGATTAGTGCATAATAACGACCGGATGGAATGGAGAGCGTCCGGGAGGACCTCCTGCCACCGTGAAACTGGGAGGTCCCTGGACCGTAGGGCCAGTAGGACGGCCTTCCAGACCGTGCCGTTCTCCCTTTCTACTTGCCCGTTCCCCCGGGGGTTGTAGCTGGTCGTCCTGCTTGAGGCTATGCCCTTGCTGAGCAGGAACTGGCGCAGCTCGTCACTCATGAAAGAGGACCCCCTGTCGCTGTGGAGGTATGCGGGGTAACCGAACAGTGTGAAGATGCTGTTCAGGGCTTTAATGACTGTGGCCGCGGTCATGTCAGAACAGGGAATGGCAAAAGGGAAGCGGGAGTATTCGTCCACTACATTAAGGAAATATGCGTTGCGGTCGGTGGAGGGGAGGGGCCCTTTGAAATCGAGACTGAGGCGTTCAAAGGGGCGGGAAGCCTTAATCAGGTGCGCTCCATCTGGCCTGAAAAAATGCGGCTTGCATTCCGCGCAGATGTGGCAGCCCTTGTGACTGTATGGACCTCCTCTAAAGAGTATGGGAGATTGCGGGACTTGATGAAGTGGTAAAACCGAGTGACCCCCGGGTGGCAGAGGTCCTCGTGGAGGGTTTGCAGGCGGTCAATTTGTGCGTTGGCACATGTGCCGCGGGATAGGGCATCGGACGGCTCGTTCAGCTTTCTGGGCCGGTACAAGATCTCGTAGTTGAAGGTGGAGAGCTCGATCCTCCACCTTAATTAAGATCTTGTCATTTTTAATTTTGCCCCGCTGTGCATTATCGAACATGCAAGCTACCGACCGTTGGTCAGTGAGGAGAGTGAATCTCCTGCCGGCCAGGTAATGCCTCCAATGTCGCACAGCTTCCACTATGGCTTGGGCTTCCTTTTCCACTGAGGAGTGGCGGATTTCTGAGGCGTGGAGGGTTCGGGAGAAAAAGGCCACGGGTCTGCCCGCTTGGTTAAGGGTGGCCACTAGAGCTACGTCGGAGGCGTCGCTCTCGACCTGGAAGGGGAGGGACTCGTCGATGGCGCGCATCGTGGCCTTTGCGATGTCCGCTTGGATGCGGCTGAAGGCCTGGCAAGCCTCTGTCGACAGAGGGAAGGTCGTGGTCTGTATTAGGGTGCGGGCCTTGTCTGCGTACTGGGGGAGCCACTGGGCGTAGTACGAAAAGAACCCCAGGCAGCGTTTCAGGGCTTTTGGGCAGTGCGGGAGGGGAAATTCCATGAGTGCGCGCATACGTTCGGGGTCGGGGCCTATTATCCCATTGCGTACTATGTAGCCCAGAATGGCTAGCCGGTCGGTGCTAAAAACGCACTTGTCCTCGTTGTACGTGAGGTTCAAGGCTTTGGCGGTCTGGAGGGATTTTTGGAGGTTGGCGTCGTGGTCTTGCTGATCGTGGCCGCAGATGGTTACATTGTCGAGATACGGGAACGTGGCCCGTAACCCATGTTGATCAACCATCCGGTCCATCTCCCGTTGGAAGACCGAGACCCCGTTTGTGACGCCAAAAGGGACCCGTAGGAAATGGTATAATCGCCCGTCTGCCTCGAAGGCTGTGTACTTGCGGTCACTTGGGCGGATGGGGAGCTGATGGTAGGCGGACTTGAGGTCCACGGTGGAGAAGACTTTATACTGGGCTATCCGATTTACCATGTTGGATATGCGGGGGAGAGGGTACGCGTCGAGTTGTGTGTACCTGTTGATGGTCTGGCTATAGTCAATGACCATCCTTTGTTTCTCCCCTGTCTTCACTACTACCACCTGCGCTCTCCAGGGACTATTGCTGGCCTGGATTATGCCCTCCTTTAGTAGCCGCTGGACTTCGGACCGAATGAAGGTCCGGTCCTGGGCGCTGTACCCTCTGCTCCTAGTGGCGACGGGTTTGCAATCCGGGGTGAGGTTCGCAGACAAGGACGGGGGTTGCACCTTGAGGGTAGCGAGGCCGCAGGTAGTGAGTGGGGGTATGGGGCCGCCGAATTTAAACGTAAGGCTCTGTAGATTACATTGGAAATCTAATCCCAGCAAGGTGGGGGCACAGAGTTGGGGAAGGACGTTAAGTTTGTAGTTTTTGAACTCCCTCCCCTGCACCGTTAGGGTAACTATGCAGAATCCCTGGATCTGTACGGAGTGGGATCCTGCAGCTCGGCAAATCTTTTGTGCGCTGGGATAGGTGGTCAAGGAACAGCGTCTTACCGTGTCGGGGTGTATAAAGCTTTCCGTGCTCCCGGAGTCGACTAGGCATGGCGTCTCGTGGCCGTTAATTAGGACCGTTGTCGTCGTCGTCTGGAGTGTCCGGGGCCGAGTTTGATCGAGCGTAACCGAAGCGAGCCGTGGTTGTAGTAGTGGGGTGGGGTCCGTTGTTGCCGTCCAAGATGGCGTCGGGGATGGACAAAATGGCCGCCCCCATGCGTCGTACAGGTCGGGGGCGGTCCAAGATGGCGGCGCCCCTCCTCCCCTCGTGGTGGTCGGGACCCAAAATGGCGGCGTCTGCGGGTCGCACATGGTGTGCTGGGGGTTCCGGGGAGCGATAGGACCGCAAGCGCTAGGACCGCGCGGAGCTCCCTCACCCCGAGCGCTAGAACCGCGAGCGCTTGGACCGCGGGCGCTAGGACCACGTGGAGCTCCCTCACTGGGGACAGCGGTGGTCGGGGCCCAAGTCGGCGGCGCCGGCGGGACAGGCGTGGGGCTGCGAGCGCAAGGAGCGCGAGGAGCTCCCTCACCGGGGACAGCGGTGTTCGGGGCCCAAGTCGGCGGCGCCGGCAGGTCAGGCGTGGGGCGCGCGGTGGGGGTTAGGGTGGCGTTAGGGACGCGGAAAACCCCCTCCTCTCCGTGGGGAGTGTTGGCCGGGACCCAAAGTGGGAGCGCCGGCGGCGGGTCGTACATGGGCTGCGGGGAGGGGGGTTGGGGAGCGTAGGCGGCGTGCAGGGCTCCCAGTTCTCCCGGGACCGCGGTGGTCGGGACCCAGAGCGGCTGCGCCTGCGGGTCGCACATGGCATGCTGGGGTGGTTGGGAGGCATAGACTGCTTGTAGGGCTCCCTGTGGCCCCGGGACAGCGGCGACCTCGCGGGATCGGCACACCACCGCATAATGGCCCTTTTTCCCGCAGCTTTTGCAGATGGCTGCGTGGGCCGGGCAGCGCTGCCGGGGGTGTTTCGCCTGGCCGCAGAAATAACAGCGGGCGCCCCCGGTGCGACTCGGCGTTTGGACTGTGCAAGCCTGTGGGGTGTCCGGGGGTGGGATAGGGGGTTTACCGCGATGTGTACGTACGGGGCCCAATGGCCTGCCGCGCGGTCGGGGCCGTAGGTGCGGGTATTACGCGCGGCCACGTCTAGGGAGGCTGCTAGGGCCCGTGCCTCTGAGAGTCCTAGCGACTCTTTTTCTAGAAGTCTTTGGCGGATTTGGGAGGATTGCATACCTGCCACAAAAGCGTCGCGCATTAACATGTCCGTGTGTTCGTTTGCATTCACCGACGGGCAGCTGCAGGCTCGTCCCAAAATCAGCAGCACGGCGTAGAACTCGTCCATCGATTCTCCGGGAGCTTGCCGTCTTGTCGCGAGCTGGTAGCGAGCGTAGATTTGGTTAACTGGGCGAACGTAGAGATTTCTCAGTGCTGTGAACGCCGTCTGGAAATCGTCGGTGTCTTCAATGAGGGAGAAAATCTCCGTGCTCACCCTCGAGTGCAGGACCTGCAGTTTTTGTTCGTCTGAGACTCGGCCTGTGGTCGATCTGACGTAGGCCTCGAAGCAAGTCTGCTCGTGTTTGAAGGCTGCTGCCGCATTCACTGCGTGGGGGCTGATCCTCAGGCATTCTGGAATGATCCTGAGCTCCATAGTCCTTTTTAGGCACGCTTAATAAATTGTAGCGCACAAAGACTCCATGAGACGAATAGAGTGAAGTCGATGAGGCTTTATTAAACGTGTCTGTTCCCCAGCAGCCCGATAGTAAACTGGCATGCGGGGGAAGACTCCGGCTTCTTATACTCCGCCTTCAGGGCGGAGCTTGAGGTCAACGGCCAACCAGGACCCGGGATCTGTCAGCCAATGACATTAGGGCTTCCAGTCCCACATGACCCCCAATACATACTACCACATAAGGTATTCATCAAAACTTGCCATCTGTGCTTACCTTATCCATGCTATTCAATCTCTTGGTTCATGGGGACATTTACTGAACTGCATTCTTCTAGAATGTAAATTGGAAGGTCTTAAAGGCTTTCTCAAAATTCATCTGTTAAGTGTGGAATCAAACAAACAACACATGTGGAGTAGGCATTCCAATCCCTCCAGCCTAATCCTCATGTTTGAATTAGTGTTCACCGATTGGAATCTGAACCCGCAGTTTCCTTTGCTCCATAACTCTTAATGCCCTTGCTTGGTATTGAAATCCTCAATTCCCCCCTGGAATTTAATTTAGTGGATAACACAGTGGTTAGCACTGTTGCTTCACAGTGCCAGGGACCCGGGTTTGATTCCCGGCTTGGCTCACTGTCTGTGTGGAGCTGCACGTTCTCCCCGTGTCTGCGGGGGTTTCCTCCGGGTGCTCCGGTTTCCTCCCACACGTCCCAAAAGACGTGCTGTTCGGTGAATTGGACGTTCTGAACTCTCCCTCGGTGTACCCGAACAGGCGCCGGGATGTGGCGACCAGGGGCTTTTCACAGTAACATCATTGCAGTGTTAATGTAAACCTACTTGTGACAATACAGATTATCTTTCTTTAAATTTCCATCGCAACTTGGAGATCAGCCAGTCTCTTTCTACATTTCTGATGTTACCAGAATAACTATATCCACAATCATTATGCTCTCATCCTTCTTGTATTTTTCAGCCTGGTCGATGTGAAATTCCAAAAGATCCTTTCAAAGGAGCTCCTTGCAGCTCTCAAGTGGCGAAGAATATTTCGTACAATGAGATCATGCAGGAGTTGCCCAAATCATTTACCGGCAGATACTGGGATGACAATTACAAATCGCCATATTATGTCTACAAGGTAGGACTATCAATCAAAGCACAATGGAGACCTGTGCATTTTAACATTGTCTGAACGGAAACATTGCAATGTTTCATTGTTCTCCTCGTACAGAGTTCAGAATGTAGGACATTGTGCGCGGTTGGACAATTGACAAAGAAATGGACATTGATAACCAAAACATCAAAACTAGTTCATTTTGCTGAAAGATTTTGGATCGAGGAGGTGACTAGATACGTGGATGAGGGGAGTGAAGTTGATGCAGTCGACATGGACTTCAGTGAGACTTTTAACACGGTCTCGCATGGAAAATTGGTCAAGAAAGGAATAGTCGATGGGACCAGGGAAATTTGGCAAATTGGATCCAAATTTGCCTTAGTGACAGGAGGTAGAGGGTGATGGTCGAAGGTTGTTTTTGTGACTGGAGGCCTGTATCCAGCGCTGTTGTGCAAGGATCGGTGCTGGGTCCCGTGCTGTTTGTAGTGTATATTAATGATCTGGGGCGAGATTGTCCGACCCCCCCGCCGGGTCAGAGAATCGCCGGGGGCTGGCGATAATCTCGCCCCGCCGTGTCCCGAATTCTCCGGCACCAGAGAATTGGCAGGGGCGGGAATCGCGCCGCACCGGCTGGCGGCCCCCCCCCCCCCCCCCAGCGATTCTCCGGCCCGGATGGGCCGAAGTCCCGCCGCTGTCAACCGGCGTGGATTGAACCACCTACCTTACCGACGGGGGCAGACGGCGGGGCGGGCTATGGGGTCCTGGGGGGGGAGCACGGGGTGATCTGGCACCGGGGGGTGCCCCCACGGTGGGCTGGTCCGCGATTGGGGCCCACCGATGTGCGGGCGGGTCTGTGCCTTGGGGGCACTCTTTTTCTTCCACCTTCGCCATGGTCTCCACTATGGCAGAGGCGGAAGAGACCCCCTCCACTGCGCATGCGTGGGGATGCCGTGAGCGTCCGCTGACGCTCCTGCGCATGCGTCACCCGGCGAAGTCCTTTCGCCGCTGACTGGTGTGGCGCCAAAAGCCTTTCCCGCCAGCCGGCAGGGCGGAAATCACTCCGGCGCGGGCCTAGCCCCTCAAGCTGAGGGCTTGGCCCCTAAAGGTGCGGAGAATTCCGCACCTTTGGGGCGGCGTGACGCCGGAGTGGTTCCCGCCACTCCAACCCGCCGGGACTCCCCGCCGCGCCGGGTAGCGGCGAATTCCCAGCCATGATCAGTAAGTTTATAGAGGACACAAAAATTGGTGGTGTGGTAAATAGTGAGGAGGAAAGCCTCAGATTACAGGACAATATGGACCGGCTGGTCAGATGGGGCAGAACAGTGGCAAATGGAATTTAACCCTGAAAAGTGTGATGTGACGCATTTCGGGAGTACTGACAAGACAATGAAAGGCAGCACCCTCAGAAGTACAGAGAATCTGAGAACCCGTGGTGTGCATGTCCACAGACCCCTGAAGGCTACAGTAGGTAGATAAGGTGGTTAAGGAGGCTTATGTGATGCTTGCCTTTATTAACCATGGCTTGGAATATAAGAGAAGGGAGGTTCCGATAGAACAAAAACTGAAAATGATGGAAAATCTCAGCAGGTCTGACAGTATCTGTGGAGCGAGATGGAGCTACCGGGCGCGAGTTTATGGCCGCGGTGCACTTAAGCGAGAGCACGATGCGGTCGTTACATTGTGGCAGAGCCCAAAAATGAGAATTGCGCTGGGTGCCGATCAGTTTGCGATCTAACTGGTCCGCTCCCGTTGGCAGGATCCCGCTGTATCGTGGCATAAAACCAACAATCACCACTTCAGGCCAATCTCCATGCAATTGTCAGGAGCGACTCCCTCTCTAACGGCCTCCGGTAATCCAATGGCCTGCCCAACACGTGGTCATGCGGGCACCAATCGGTACTCCTCTTTAAAAATGCGAAGCTGGCAGAAGGGCAGCTGGGGGGACCTGAGGAGGTGAGTAGCCACCTTCACCCACAGTCAAAGAGGCTGCGGGCACTGGGGTTGTGGCCAGTGCTCGGAGGGGGTTGGGGGAGCTGCTGGGGGGGGGGGCAAGCCTCAGTTGCGGTGAGCCACCATTGGGGGGGGCGGGAGAGGTTGGGGAGGAGAGGGCTGGCTGACCATGGCCTCAGCTGGCGGTGGGGGGCGTGAGGGGTGGTGGGGGTGAGTGTCACAGTGCCCACGAGTCCACCATGCCAACCCCTGGACCCGTTCCCAGGGCAACCCCACCCCAGACAGCCTGCCCCACCGGCCACCCATAGCTCCCACTGACCGCGGAGGCCTCGGGCGCTCGGCTGAAGAACAAAGAACAAAGCAAAGTACAGCACAGGAACAGGCCCTTCGGCCCTCCAAGCCTGCGCCGACCATGCTGTCCATCTAAACTAAAATCTTCTGCACTTCCGGAGTCCTCTATTCCCATCCTATTCATGTATTTGTCAAGATGCCCCTTAAACATCACTTTCGTCCCTGCTTCCACCACCTCCTCCGGCAGCAAGTTCCAGGCACCCACTACCCTCTGTGTAAAAAACTTGCCTCGTACATCTCCTCTAAACCTTGCCCCTCGCACCTTAAACCTACTACCCATAGTAATTGACCCCTCTACCCTGGGAAAAAGTCTCTGACTATCCATTCTGTCTATGCCCCTCATAATTTTGTACACCTCTATCAGGTCGCCCCTCAACCTCCTTTGTTCCAGTGCGAACAAATTGAGTTTATTCAACCTCTCCTCGTAGCTAATTCCCTCCATACCAGGCTACATCCTGGTAAATCTCTTCTGCACCCTCTCTAAAGGCTCCACATCCTTCTGGTAGTGTGGCGACCAGAATTGAACACTATGCTCCAAGTGTGGCCTAACTAAGCTGCAACATGACTTGCCAATTTTTATACTCAATGCCCCAGCCAATGAAGGCAAGCATGACAACCTTCTCCACCTGTGTTGCCCCTTTCAGTGACCTGTGGACCTGTACACCAAGATCTCTCTGACTGTCAATACTCTTGAGGGTTCTACCATTCACTGTATATTCCCGACCTGTATTAGACCTTCCAAAATGCATTACCTCACATTTGTCCAGATTAAACTCCATCTGCCATCTCTCCGCCCAAGTCTCCAAACGATCTAAATCCTGCTGTATCCTCCGACAGTCCTCATCGCTTTCCGCAATTCCACCAACCTTTGTATCGTCCGCAAACTTACTAATCAGACCAGTTACAATTTCCTCCAAATCATTTATATATACTACGAACAGCAAAGGTCCCAGTACTAATCCCTGCGGAACACCACTAGTCACAGCCCTCCAATCAGAAAAGCACCCTTACATTGCTACTCTCTGCCTTCTATGACTTAGCCAGTTCTGTATCCACCTTGCCAGCTCACCCCTGATCCCGTGTGACTTCACCTTTTGTACCAGTCTGCCATGAGGGACCTTGTCAAAGGCCTTACTGAAGTCCATATAGACAACATCCACTGCCCTACCTGCATCAATCATCTTTGTGACCTCCTCGAAAAACTCTATCAAGTTAGTGAGACACGACCTCCCCTTCACAAAACCATGCTGCCTCTCACTAATACGTCCATTTGCTTCCAAATGGGAGTAAATCCTGTCTCGAATTATTCTCTCCAGTAATTTCCCTACCACTGAAGTAAGGCTCACCGGCCTGTCGTTCCCTGGTTATCCTTGCTACCCTTCTTAAACAAAGGAACAACATTGACTATTCTCCAGTCCTCGGGACATCACCTGAAGACAGTGAGGATCCAAAGATTTCTCTCAAAGCCTCAGCAATTTCCTCTCTAGCCTCCTTCAGTATTCTAGGGTAGATACTATCAGGCCCTGGGGACATATCCACCGTTATATTTTTCAAGACGCCCAACACCCCATCTTTTTGGATCCCAATATGACCCAGGCTATCTACACACCCTTCTCCAGACTCAACATCCACCAATTCCTTCTCTTTGGTGAATACTGATGCAAAGTATACATTTAGTACCTCGCCCATTTCCTCTGGCTCCACACATAGATTCCCTTGCCTATCCTTCAGTGGGCCAACCCTTTCCCTGGCTACCCTCTTGCTTTTTATGTTTGTGTAAAAAGCCTTGGGATTTTCCCTAACCCTATTTGCCAATGACTTTTCGTGACCCCTTTTAGCCCTCCTGACTCCTTGCTTACGTTCCTCCCTACTTTCCTTATATTCCACACAGGCTTTGGCTGTTCCCAGCCTTCTAGCCCTGACAAATGCCTCCTTTTGCTTTTTGACGAGGTCTACAATATCCCTCATTGTCCAATTTGCCGTATTTATCCTTCTTCCTCACAGGAACATGCCGGTACTGAATTCCTTTCAACTGACATTTGAAAGCCTGCCACATGTCAGATGTTGATTTACCCTCAAACATCCACCCCCAATCTATGTTCTTCATTTCCCGCCTAATATTGTTATAATTAGCCTTCCCCCAATTTAGCACATTCACCCTAGGACCACTCTTATCCTTGTCCACCAGCACTTTAAATCTTACTGAATTGTGGTCACTGTTCCTGAAATGCTCCCCTACTGAAACTTCTACCACCTGGCAGGTCTCAGTCCCCAATACCAGGTCCAGTACTGCCCCTTCCCTAGTTGGATATCTGCATATTGTTTCAAGAAGCCCTCCTGGTTGCTCCTTACAAACTATGCCCCGTCCAAGCCGCTAGCACGAAGTGAGTCCCAGTCAATACTGGGGAAGTTAAAGTCTCCCATCACCACAACCCTGTTGTTTTTTTTTAACAAACATTTTATGAAGGCATCTCTGGTTTTATAACAACAAAAGATACAAATACAAATGTAAACGTAATTCAGTGCGTAACACCCTCCCCCCTCCATCTCCCATTGTTCCCGCCTAAGCTAGACAAATAAAACAAAACCCTACCTCCCCCTACTCCCCTCATTCCCTAACCGCCCCCCCCCCCACCCCCCCGCCCTTATTGAATCTGCTAACAGTTTAGTTTTCCCCGAAGAAGTCGATAAACGGCTGCCACCTCCGACCGAACCCTAGCGTTGATCCTCTCAGGATGAACTTAATTTTCTCAAGCCTGAGAAACCCGGCCATGTCGCTAACCCACGGCCCTGATTTTGGGGTCTCTGAGTCCCTCCACGCCAATTAGATCCGTCTCTGGGCTACCGAGGAGGCAAAGGGCAAAATATCAGACTCTCTCGCCCCCTGGACTCCCAGGTCTCGCTCCAAATATCGCCACCTCCGGATTCGGTGCCACCTTCGTTTTTAGCATCTGTAAAACCCTGCCAAAATCCCCTAAGCTTCGGACATGCCCAAAACATGTGGACACAGTTTGCGGGGCCTCCTGCACACCTCACACACCTGTCCTCCACCCCAAAAAACCTGCTCATCCGGGCCACCGTCATGTGTGCCCGGTGAACCACCTTGAATTGTATCAGGCTGAGCCCGGCACATGATGAGGATGTGTTGACTCTGCTCAGAGCCTCCTCCCACAGACCCGCCTCTAACTCCTTACCCAGCTCATCGTCCAATTTACGCTTTAACTGACCTATCTGGGTTTCCTCCCACTCTATAAGTTCCCTATAGATTTCCGATACCTTCCGCTCGCCCACCCCCATTCTAGAAACTACCTTGTCCTGTATCGCCTGCACAGGTAGAAGGGGATAGATCAAAACCTGCCTTCAAACAAAATCCCTCACCTGCAGATACTGACCCACCCGGCAATTCAAACTCCTCTTCCAGATACTCCAAACGGGGAAAGCTCCCATCAATAAATAGGTCCCCCAGCCTCTCAATTCCTGCTCTCTCCGAAACCCCCCCCCCCATCTAGCCTCCCCGGTTATACCGGTGATTGCCCACAAACTGGAGCCCACACTGACGCTCCCTTATGCTTCTGCCACTGCCCCCAAACTCTCAGGGCCGCCACTACCACCGGGCTTGTGGAGTACCTGGCCGGCTAGAATGGCAGAGGAGCCGTTACCAATGCCCCAAAACGCGTGCCCTCACATGAGGCTGCCTCCACTAACTCCCATGCCGACCCCTCCCCCACTACCCACTTCCTAATCATGGCTATATTTGCCACCCAGTTCCTAAAGTTTGGCAGTGCCAACCCTCCTCCCCCACCCCCCTCGGCTCCGCTACAACAACACTTTCTTTACTCGAGGGGTTTTACCCACCCACACACACACACAGAGATCACCGCACTCACCCGCTTAAAAAAGGCCTTTGGTATAAAAATAGGGAGGCACTGGAAAAGAAACAAATCTCTCGGGAGAACCGTCATTTTTACGATCTGTACCCTCCCCGCCAGTGATAGCGGGAGCATGTCCCACCTCCAAAGGTCCTCCTTCATTTCTTTAACTAACCGGGTCAGATTTAGTTTATGCAGCTGCTCCCATCCTCGTGCCACCTGAATACCCAAGTCACAAAAACTCCCTCCCACCATTGTAAACGGTAACTCCCCCCCACCATTGTAAACGGTAACTCCCCCAACCTCCTCTCCCACAGGGCTGGTTTAGCCCAGGGCTAAATCGCTGGCTTTGAAAGCAGACCAAGGCAGGCCAGCAGCACGGTTCAATTCCCGTACCAGCCTCCCGAACAGGTGCCGGCATGTGGCAACTAGGGGCTTTTCACAGTAACTTAATTTGAAGCCTACTTGTGACAATAAGCGATTTTCATTTCATTTCCTGCCCCCTTGCCTGGATCACAAAAACCTCACTTTTACCCATATTCGATTTGTACCCCGAGAACCGGCCAAAATCCACTAAGATTCGTATAATCTCCCCCATCCCCTCTAACGGGTCAGAAATATCTAGGAGAAGGTCGTCTGCAAAAATTAGGCCTTATAGTCCGAACTCGCCACAGGCGCCTGGTACAGCAACCTGACCCAGTCAATAAAGCCCTGCCCAAACCCAAACCGTCCCAAGACCTCCCACACATAATTCCATTCCACCTGGTCAAAGGCCTTCTCCGCGTCCATAGCGACCATTACCTCCGCCTCCCTCCTCTCGGAGGGCATCATAATTACATTTAAGAGGCTTCTAACATTGGCCGTTAGCTGCCTGCCTTTGACAAACCCCATCAGGTCTTCCCCTATCACCCATGGATCACAGTCCTCTATCCTCGAGGCCAGAATTTTGGCCATCAATTTGGCATTGACATTCTTTAGGAAGATTGGTCTGTATGATCCACATTGCTCCGGGTTCTTCCCCCACTTCAGGTTCAATGAGATTGAAGCCTGTGACATAGCTACGGGAAGAACACCCCGCTCCTTTGCTTCATTAAATGCCCTCACCAGCATTTAAAAATCCCCAAAAACTTCTTCTAAAATTCCACTGGGTAGCCGGCTGGTCCTGGGGCCTTAGCCGACTGTATAACCTCTAATTCTTCTAGGGCAGCACGGTAGCACAAGTGGATAGCACTGTTGCTTCACAGCACCAGGATCCCAGGTTCGATTCCCCGCTGGGTCACTGCCTGTGAGGAGTCTGCACGTTCTCCCCGTGTGTGCGTGGGTTTCCTCCGGGTGCTCTGGTTTCCTCCCACAGTCCAAAGACGTGCAGGTTCGGTGGATTGGCCATGCTAAATTGCCCTTAGTGTCCAAAAAGGTTAGGAGGGGTTATTGGGTTATGGGGGGAGGGTGGGAGTGAGGGCCTAAGTGGGTTGGTGCAGACTCGATGGGCCGAATGGCCTCCTTCTGCACTGTATGTTCTATGTCCTAGTAATTCCTCAATCCCGATCGGAGCTCCCAGTCCCTCCACCAACTCTTCCTCCACCATCGGAAACTTCAACCTTTCCAAAAACTGCCTCATCCCCTCCACCCCAACTGGCGGCTCCGACTCATACAGCTGACTGTAAAACTCTTTGAACACCCTGTTCACCCCCCGCTGGGTCCAAGACCATGTTTCCCCCTCTATCCTTCACTCTTCCTATCTCCCTGGGCACCTCCCTTTTCCTGAGCTGGTGTGCCAGCATCCTACTGGCCTTCTCACCATACTCATATATCGCTCCTCTCACCTTCCTCAACTGTCCCACCGCCTTCCCTGTGGATATCAGACCAAATTCCATCTGCAGCTTCTGCCGCTCCTTCCACAACCCCGCCTCCGGGGCTTCAGAATACCTTCTGTACACTTGGAGTATCGCCCCAATCAGTCTATCCATCTCTGCCCGCTCCACCTTCTCCCTATGAGCATGTATCGAAATTAGCTCCCCCCTAACCACTGCCTTCAGCGCCTCCCACAGCGTTGCTGCCGAAACTTCCCCGATGTCATTTATCTCCAAACAAAGCTCGTTGGCTTCCCGGACCCGCACGCACATCTCCTCATCCGCTAACAGTCCTCCATCCAATCTCCATTGCGGGCGCTGACCCCCCTCCTTGCTCACCCATAAATCCACCCAGTGTGGGGCATGGTCCGACACAACAATCACCGAATATTTGGCCTCCACCACCCCTGCCAGCAAAGCCCTGTTCAAAATGAAAAAATCAATCCGGGTGTACACTTTGTAAACGTGGGAGCAAAAAGAAAACTCCTTCACTCTTGGCCGTCCGAACCTTCACGGATCTGCCCCTCCCTTCTGCTCCGTAAACCCTTTTAGTTCCTTTGCCGCAGCTGGCACCCACCCTAGTCTGATCCACTACCCTCAGGTGTGCCTCCTGTAGCATTGCCACATCCGCCTTCAAACTCTTCAAATGCGCAAACACGCGAGCCCTCTTGACCGGCCCATTCAGCCCTCTCACGTTCCATGTGATCAGCCTGGTCGGGGGCCCACCACCACCACCCCCGCCCTGCCGATCAACCATCGCCTTTCTTAGGCCAGCCTCCAGCTCACGTCCCGCCCCTCCTTAACCCCGCCCTCGGGTGTTCACCGTCATCGACCTCTAAATTGTTTCCCATGTTCCAGGCCCTCCCCTGTCAGCAGAACAATTACCCCCCTCCCACCCCCTCCCTCCCAATAACAAAATAACACTCCCAACCCCCCCATAACATACTGATCACCCGCTCGCCCCCACTGCGCTTCCGTGAACTAGCCCTTCCAGCAAGTCTGGTAGCCCCCGCCCGTGACGCCAAGCAAAACGTAACAATCCCCAACAAACACAAAGAAGAAAATTCTACCCCCCCACCCCCCGTTAAGAACAAAGTTCACCCGCAAACAAAACTGAGAAACGGCCCAAAAATTGGTACAAAAACAATACATATAAAACTCAAAGAGAAAAGAAATTTAGCAGCATAGGTACAGAGATACCCGCCCCCAAGTTCAATGTCCTCCATCACCTGCCAGTCCCCTGTCCTTAACAAAGTTCATCGCCTCATCAGGCGATCCGGAATAATGTTCTTGACCCTCATAAGTGACCCACAAACGAGCTGGGTACAACATGCCGAACTTCACCCCATTCTTGAAGAGGGCCGATTTAACTTTATTGAAGCTCGTCCTCTTTTGACCAGTTCCGCACCCAGTTCCTGGTAAATACACAGCTCGTAATCTACCCTCGTCTGCCTGGCCCATCTCCAAATCTCTTCCTTGTCCAGAAACCGGTGCATTCGTACCACCATCGACCTCGGCGGCTCATTCATCCGCGGCTTCCTCATACTCGCTCTGTGCGCCCTGTCCGCCTCCAAGGGTCCAGCAAACACGCCTTCCCCCCAGCAGCTTCTCGAACATACCCGCCACATAAGCCCCTGCGTCCGATCCCACGCTGCCCTCCGGGAGGCCAACGATCCTCAGATTCTGCCTGCGCGACCTGTTCTCCAGATCCTCCACCTTCTCCTGCAGCCTTTTCTGGTGGACCCTCATCAGTCCCATGTCCGCCGCCATCGCGGTTAGCTGGTCCTCGTGCTCAGCCACCACCTCATCCACCTTCTGGATCGCCTGTCCCGGGGCTTCCAATCTTTGCTCCACCCGATCAATCCCCGTCTTAATTAGGTCCAGGTACTCTTGTCTTTGCTCAGCAAAGCTCTCCTGAAGGAAGTTCACCAGCTTCTCCATTGACCACTGGGCTGGAAATCCCAGTCCCTGAGCCTCCGCCACGTTTTCCTATGCTGCAGACTCCACTCCCTTCTTTGCCCAACGATCTCTCCTTTGCAGATCACTTCTGGTCCACAAATCCATAAACTGGTGGGGGATTCGTCTCCTGTACCTTACCAGTCTCCTGGTTAACCGATCAAATCCCCCATAAGTCGGGGAAAAAGGTCCCAAAGGTCCACCACGAGCGGGATCTACCAAATATGCGACCACGCACCCCATGGCCGCCACTGGACGTCTCGGCTGAAGATTATTGATTGTTGATAATTGGCAATCGTAGTTAAGTGAGCATCTCACGTCTCCCAAATGGATTCCCGTGGGTAGGCGGGCCATGTAGCACGTGGGGCTTATCACCTGGCATCACAATCAGACCGTGATCCCTGGACACTGCAGGAAGCAACACCATGGATGCGGCGACCAACATCCGAACACCCAGGAGCTGGGCCCCAGCACCGGGGGCGTCTCCACGACCAGAGAGTGGGTAGGTGCACCAGGGAGGGGACCTGCTCCCGGTCCAGGTAACGTTGTGTGCAGGTGTCTGGGGTACAGGGTGTGGATTCCTGTGACCAGAAGCCCCCACTGGGCCGGGGGTGCGTGGACAGGACTTGTCGAAGGCAGGGGGTGAGGGGGTGGGAGAGATGCGGGAGGAGGTGCTGCTGGCAGGCCTGGCGGCAGAGGCTGGAGGCGGCGACCCATGTGCAGGACCCCACCACCCACCAGGCCAGGGAGGGGCACAGAGGGGCAGGCCAGCAATGGCCCAATGTGTGCAGGCTTCGCTGATCTTTAGAACAAATGACGGCAGCGTGCGGCACCTGTGCCATGCCCTCACGGTCTTGCCACCATGTAGAGGAGGTGATTCCCGCTCCTGATGGCCGTCATGGTTAACGCAGCCCTGAAGTTCTACACCTCAGTGTCATTCCAGGGCTCGAGCGGAGTCTTGTGTGGTATCTCACAAGCCGGAGCCCACAAGTTCATCCATGAAGTCACAGATCTCCTGTTTGCCCGGGCAGCGAACTATATAACCTTTAACATGGAACAGGCCCAACAAGATGCCCGGGCAGCAGGATTCTCCACTATTGATGGGATGCACGAGGATCCAGGAGGTAATAGCTGGCACACATGTCGCCTTGCGTGCACTGGGCCATTTGGGAGTACGCTATGTCAACAGGGAGGGGTTCCACTCCCTGAACATCCAGGTCTTGTGTGACCACCACATGAAGATCATGCATGTGTGTGCACACTTCCAAGGGGGTGTACACGACAGCTACAATCTGGGGCAGTCGGACATCCTCGAGTTCTTCGAGGATCACCCCAGGATGATCGGTTGGCACTTGGGGGGTAAGGGGTACCCTTTAGGACCTGGCTAGTGAAGCTAGTCTGGAGGCTGGTGATCGATGCAGAGACCCGATATATTCGAGCCCATGTGGCCACCTGGTCTGTGATTGACTCCTGTGATTGAGCAGTGCATCGGACTCCTCAAAATGCGATTCCAATGCCTCGACTGCTCTGGTGGGGCCCTGCTGTACACCCTTCCAGAGGGTTGTGCGCTTTCTGGTGGTCTGCTGTGTCCTCCACTGCCTAGCAGCGCAGCGGAGTGGCGTGCTGGAAGTATTCAATGAATGGCATGACACTGGGAAGTCCGGGAAACAAAGGGACCTTAGAGTATTTATCCATAGATCTCTGAAGGCAGAAGGGCAGGTTAATAGGGTCGTGAAAAAGGCACATGGGACACTTGCCTTTATGAATCGGGACATAGCCACATTATAGGAAGGATGTGATTGTGCTGGGGGGTGGGCGCAGAGGTGATTCACCGGGGTACTGCCTGGGATGGAACATTTAAGTTATGGAGAGTTATGAAGAGAGGTTGGATCGGCTTGGGCTGTTTTCGCTGGAGCAGAGAAGACTGAGGGGTGACCTGAACGAGGTGGACACGATTATGAGGGGCATGGACAGGGTGGATAAGGAGCAGCTGTTCCCCTGAGTTGAAGGCTCGGTTACGAGAGGACATAGGTTCAAGGTGAGGGACAGGAGGTATAGGGGGGATTTGAGGCAATACATTTTTTACCCAGAGACGGTCAGGACTGTGCAGGCAAATGGGATTAGGTAGGCAGGTCAGGTGTCTTTTGTGCGTCGGTGTGACGTCAATGGCCTGAAGTGTCACTTCTGCACTATTATTCCGCGATTCTGTCAGAGATGGGGTGGATAGGAAGGAACTTTTCCCCTTTGCGGAGGGCTCAATAACACAGGAGCATAGATAAGGGGCAGGAGGTTTTGAGAGGATTTGAAGAAAAACCTGTTCACCCAGAGGGTGCTGGGAGTCTGGAACTCGCTGCCTGAAAGGGTGGTGGAGGCAGAGACCCTCGCAGCATTTAAGAAACGTTTAGGTGGGCACTTGAAACACCACAGCTTCTGGGCCCAAGTGCTGGAAAGTTGGATGAGAACAGATAGGTGCTTGAAGGCCGCACAGCCGAGATGTGCTGAAGGGCCTCTGCGTGTGCTGTAAAACTCTGTGACTCTCTCTACATGACTCTGATATCACTGTCCAATTATCTGAACAATATTATATGTGGCTTGTGGGAGCTTCTGTGTCCAAATTTCCTGCTGAGTTTCACATGTCACCCCTCAACAGTTCATTGGCTGTCCAACACTTTGGAATGCTTGCATGCTCTTGAAAATTGTGATAAAATTGCAAGTTTTGAAAGAGCAACAGGGCAAATAGTCATTCCTCATAGTGACAAATCCCCTTGTAAGCATGTGCCTTGTGTGCAAGTTTCACAGCTTCTCGGTGAGTTCATTGCTTTGGGTGATGTAAATGATTTTGGATTTTGATTTGATTTGATTTATTGTCACACGTACCGATGTAAAATGAAAAGTATTTTTCTGCGGCCGAGGAACGTACACAGTACGTACACAGTAGCCACAAGAATAATCAACAGAGAACATTGACAAATGGTACATCGGCAAACAGTGATTGGTTACAGTGCGGAACAAGGGGCAAACAAAGCAAATACATGAGCAAGAGCAGCATAGGGGGTCGTGAATAGTGTTCTTACAGGGGACAGATCAGTCTGAGGGGGAGTCGTTGAGGAGTCTAGTAGTTATGGGGAAGAAGCTGTTCCTATGTCTGGATGTACTAGTCTTCAGACTTCTGTACCTTCTGCCTGATGGAAGGGTCTGGAAGAAGGCAATGCCTGGGTGGGAGGGGTCTCTGATAATGCTGTCTGCCTTCCTGAGGCAGTGGGAGGTGTGTACAGAATCAATGTGGGGGTGGCAAGCTTGTGTGATGCGTTGGGCTGAGTTCACCACACCCTGCAGTTTCAGCAGTATCAGCCGCCTGGAAGGCTGGCAGTGATCCGTCTCGTGACTAGCCGCTCGAACTAGGGGCTGGTTTAGCACACTGGGCTAAATCGCTGGCTTTGAAAGCAGATTAAGGCAGACCAGCAGCACGGTTCAATTCCCGTACCAGCCTCCCCGAACAGGCGCTGGAATGCGGCGACTAGGGGCTTTTCACAGTAACTTAATTTGAAGCCTACTTGTGACAATAAGGGATTTACATTTCATTTTAGTCATTGAAAGAATTAAAATTGTTATGCGTTCATATTCGCGGTCCTGTGGTCTCTACGAAGGATCAGTAATGAGACTTTTCTGAAACATAATTTATCTTGTCCTCATCACGTGTCAATGGAATGAGGCAACTTGCAGATCACAGCAGCACAGGGAAGATTGCCGTAGTTTCCATAATCTATAATAACTGGGGTTTCGAACAATCTAAAGTTTATGTCTTTCTTTCCCTCTTTTCACCTAAACCTGTCTTCTTAATACAAGCTGAATGTATTTTAAATACTGATAAATGTTCAATATTGTGTCTAAGATCCTGCACTGGTCCTAACATCATTCCTCTCTGTGCAAATCTCTCTGGCAGGAGGGATCGTCGTACCACGAGGTCTGGTATGATGACCCAGAGAGCCTTTCACTAAAGGCAACGATCATGAAGAAATTAAAACTCCGTGGTATAAGTGCGTGGTTTGGAAATAGCTTAAGCTACAGCTTCAATCCAACGGCAGCAATGCAAACTGAAGACATGTGGAATTCTCTGTGCCCGATCAGAAGAAAATGGAGAACTTGAAACATTGATCTTCACATTCGTAGATTAATTTGTTTTGCGAATGACAAAATGCACCAAATCTGTATCAATTCTCACAATGCTTAACGGCAGTTCTGGCTCAACATCATTAAATTCTTATAATTCAGATTTTCTGTTGGGAAATAATCCAATTTTACAGACACATTTGTGCAGTCTGTTTATCTGAATCATAGAATCCCTACAGTGCAGAAGGAGACCATTTAGCCCATCGGGTCTGCACCGACCCTTCAAAGAGCACTCCGCCCAGGTCTACTAGCCCGCCTTATCACTGTAACCTCACCTAACCTGCACACCCCTCGACACTAAGGGGGAATTTACCATGGCCAATCCACCTTACCTGCATATCTTTAGACTGTGGGATGAAACCGGAGCACCCGGAGAAAGCTCATGCAGCCACAGGGAGAACGTGCAGACTCTACACAGTCACCTTAGGCAAGAATTGAACCCAGGTCCCTGGCGCTGTGAGGCAGCATTGCTAATCACTGTGCCACTGGATTTTATTTTGCTGAAGCTATCATTTTAAGAACATAAGAACTAGGAGCAGGAGTAGGCCGCCTGGCCACTCGAGCCTGCTCCGCCATTCAGTGAGACCATAGCCGATCTTTTGTGGACTCAGCTCCACTTTCCCGCCCGTTCACCCTTAATTCCTTCACTGTTCAAAAATCTATCTTTCCCGAAAAAACGTTCAATGAGGTAGCCTCAACTGTTTCACTGGCCGGCGGATTCCACAGATTTAAAACCCTTTAGGTCAACTCAGTCCTAAATCTTCGCCCCCTTATTTTGAGGCTATGTCTTATTTTTAACTCAGTTAACC
The DNA here is from genome assembly GCF_047496885.1 of Scyliorhinus torazame. NCBI lineage: Eukaryota > Metazoa > Chordata > Chondrichthyes > Carcharhiniformes > Scyliorhinidae > Scyliorhinus > Scyliorhinus torazame. The sequence continues at coordinate 13,491,147 of NC_092713.1, forward strand.
CTTTAATTTTCAATTTCTTCCATTATGGAGCAGTAAACAGTCCCCTCGCCTCACTACTTGCATTGGAGGATCTCAGACTGGAAAATGATAACTGTTTGAAATTTTAATCTTCATAAAAGATTTTCAATTGCCCGCCCCTCAAAAGGCAGTTTGAATTTTTCCGTGAATTTGTATTAAACAAAATAAACGACTGCTTCCAAAGTAACTGTTTCAGTCTTGTTGTTCGAGGAAAGTGGAAATTGTGTCCATAAGACCATAAGTCACAGGAGCGGAATTAGGTCACTCGGCCCATCGAGTCGGTTCCGTCATTCAATCATGGCTGATATTTTTCTCATCCCCATTCTCCTGCCTTCTCCCCATAACCCCTGATCCCCTTATTAATCAAGAACCTATCTATCTCTGTCTTAAAGACACTCAGTGATTTGGCCTCCACAGCTTTCTGCGGCAAAGCATTCCACAGATTCACCACCCTCTGGCTGAAGAAATTCCTCCTCATCTCTGTTTTAAAGGATCGTCCCTTTAGTCTGAGATTGTGCCCTCTGGCTCTACTTTTTCCGACAAGTGGAAACATCCTCTCCATGTCCACTCTATCCAGGCCTCGCAGTACCTTGTAAGTTTCAATAAGGTGCCCCCTCATTCTTCTAAACTCCAACGAGTACAGACCCAGAGTCCTCAAACGTTCCTCATACGACAAACTGTTCATTCCAGGGATCATTTTTGTGAACCACCTCTGGACCCTTTCCAAGGCCAGCACATTTTTCCTGATATACGGGGCCCAAACCTGCTCACAATACTCCAAATGAGGTCTGACCAGAGCCTTATACAGCCTCAGAAGTATATCCCTGGCCTTGTATTCTAGCCCACTTGACATGAATGCTAACATTGCATTTGCCTTCTTTTGTAAGGGCCACGAAGAATCCAGCACGAGTTTTAAGGATACAAAGTAATAACATTTATTTACTATAACATATATACATAACAGTAGCAGTAACTTCCCTTGCTACATACTCCTTCCTCCTGGTTCCTGAACTGGCCAGCTTATTTATACTAGGAGCTTACTAGTGGTTTCTCCGCCCCCCTCATTGGGGAAGCTCATACTCCCACAGGATTGTGGGATAGTCATTAGTCCCCAGCCAATGGTAAGTAGGCAGGTTATAACATCCCTCCCCCCCAAAGTCCAAGGAATCCACCGAAGACCCTGGCGAAGGAGGGTGTCCGACTCGTTTGGCCGCAGGCCGGACGCCATTTGCACGCGGCGCTGGGTCAGGCAGCGTGTAATGAGACGGAGACCGGCGCTTCCGTGATGAATGGCGCGGTTGTACATCCACGGTCCGTGGACCCGAGGATTCCCCCTCTGATGCATCCTGTGTCTCCATCTCGGAGTCAGAGTCTGCTGCCTCCATCATGTCAGCGTCTCTATCTCCATTCGGTCCCGTAACGACCTGCGCAGGCTACGAGTGAGGCACCAGTGGAAGATTGTGAGGACTACCTTCCCTTGTCTCTGGTCTCTGCGGCTGTTGAAATGAGCTCCGGGGGCGGGGAATCTTTTGAGGGGATGATCTTCTGGACCGAACGTGGTCTACATGTTTTCGCTGGAGACGACCCTGGGCTTGCACTTGGTAAGATATAGGGCCCGTTTGGCGAAAGATTACACCAGGAACCCATTGGGCACCACCAGCAAAATTCCGAACGAATATTGGGTCACCGGGCGCAAACTGCCGAATCGGACGATGCCGAGAAAATCCCATCCTTGTCGCCAGTTGTGTAAGGGCCACGAAGAATCCAGCACGAGTTTTAAGGATACAAAGTAATAACATTTATTTACTATAACATATATACATAACAGTAGCAGTAACTTCCCTTGCTACATACTCCTTCCTCCTGGTTCCTGAACTGGCCAGCTTATTTATACTAGGAGTTTACTAGTGGTTTCTCCGCCCCCCTCATTGGGGAAGCTCATACTCCCACAGGATTGTGGGATAGTCATTAGTCCCCAGCCAATGGTAAGTAGGCAGGTTATAACACCTTCCTAGCTGCTGACTGAACCTGCACATTAACCTGAAGAGAATCATAAACAAGGACTCCCAAGTCCCTTTGTGCTTCTGATTTCCGAAACATTTCGCCATTTAGAAAATAGTCTATGCCTAAATTCCTCCTTCCAAAATGCATAACATCACACTTTTCCACGTTGTATTTCATCTGCCATTTCATTGCCCACTCTCCTAGCCTGTCCAAACCCTTCTGCAGCCCCCTTGCTTCCTCAATATTACCTGTCCCTCTACATATCTTTGTATCACCTGCAAAATTAGCAACAGTGCCTTCAGTTCCTTCTTCCAGATCATTATGTATATTATGAAACATTGAGTTCCCAGCACAGACCCGTAGGCACACCACTAGTCACCGGCTGCCATCCTGAAAAAGACCCCTTTATCCCCACTCTCTGCCTTCTGCCAGTCAGCCAATCCTCTATCCATGCCAGGATCTTACCCTTAACACCATGGCCTCTTAACTTATTTAACAATCTCCAACGCGGCATCTTGTCAAAGGCCTTCTGGAAATCTAAATAAATCACGTCCACTAGTTCTCCTTTGACTAACTTCCTTGTTACTAACAGATTTGTCAGACATGACCTCCATTTGACAAAACCGCGCTGACTCAATCCTATTTTGCCATGCACTTTCAAGTACACCGTGATCTCATCTTTAATAACGGACTCTAAAATCTTACCAATGACCGAAGTCAGGCTAACCGGCCTATAATTTCCCGTAATCTGCCTCCCTCCCTTTTTAAACAGTGGTGTTACATTAGCCACTTTCCAGTCTTCTGGGACCCTCCCTACCTCCAGTGATTCCTGAAAGATCATCACCAATGCCTCCACGATCTCCTCAACTATCTCTTTTGAACTCTGGGTGTAGTCCATCCGGTCCAGGTGACTTATTCACCTTCAGACCTTTCAGTTTCCCCAGAACCTTCTTCTTAGTAATGGTCACTGCACTCATCTCTGCCCCCTGGTTCTCTGGCATCTCACTGGTGTCTTCCACCATGAAGACTGACGCAAAGTAACTATTCAGTTCGTCTGCTATTTCTTTGTTTCCTATTATTACTTCTCCAGCCACTTTTTCTAACGGTCCAATGTCTATTTTTGCCTCTCTCTTACCTTTTATCTATTGAAAAAAACTCTTCCTTTATATTTATATACTAGCTAGCTTGCACTCAAACTTTATCTTCTCTCCCTTTATTGCTTTTTTAGTTGTCCTCTGCGCGCTTTTAAAGGCTTCCCAAACCTCTGGCTTCTCACTAATACTCGCCACTTTGTATGCTTTTTCTTTTGCTTTTATGCTGTCCTTGACTTCCCTCGTCAGCCATGGAAGCCTTGTCCTCCCCTTAGCATGTTTCCTCCTCCTTGGGTTGAATTTCTGTTGTGCCTCCCGAAAAACTCCTGCCATTGCTGTTCCACTGTCTTCCCTGCTAGGCTCTTTTTCCAATCAACTCTGCCCATTACCTTCCTCATGCCTTTGTAGTTACCCTTATTTAATTGTAATACAGTTACATCTGATTGCAGCTTCTCCCTCTCAAACTGCAGGGTAAATTCTATCATATTGTGGTCACTGCTCCCTAAGGGCTCCTTCACCTTAAGATCCTTAATCAATTCTGCCTCATTACACATCACCAAATCCAGAATTGCCTGTTCCCCAGTTGGCTCTTTCACAAGCTGCTCCAAAAAAAATCCCTTAAACATTCCACTAATTCCTTTTCTTGCGATCCACTACCAACCTAATTTTCCCAGTCCACTGCATATTGAAGTCCCCCATGATTATTGTGATATTTCCTTTTTTACATGCCTTTTCTATCTCCTGGTTTACTTTCTGCCCCACATCCTGACTACTGCTAGGGGGCCTGTACATAACTCCCATCAGGGTCTTTTTACCTTTGCGATTCCTCCACTCTACCCACAGAGATTCTATGCCTTCTGATCCTATATCGCTCCTTGCAATCGATTTAACTTCATTCCTTACTAACAATGCAATCCCGCCCCCTTTGCCATCTGCCTGACCTTTCGATAGGACACATATGAAATGAAATGAAAATCTCTTATTGTCACAAGTAGGCTTCAAATGAAGTTACTGTGAAAAGCCCCTAGTCGCCACATTCCAAGCCTGTTCGGGGAGGCTGGTACGGGAATTGAACCGTGCTGCTGGCCTGCCTTGGTCTGCTTTAAAAGCCCGCGATTTAGCCTTGTGCTAAACCAGCCCCAGATATATACAAATATCCTTGGATATTTAGATCCCAGCCCTGATCGTCTTGCAGCCATATCTCTGTGATGCCCACAACATCGTACCGGCCAATTTCAATGTGCACAACAAGCTCATTACCTTGTTCCGTATACTCCGTGCATTAAGGTACAACACCCTCAGTCCTGCATTGACCACCTCCCTTCTCACACTTGTCACCTTTTTTGCTCTGCCTGAGGGTGATGTTCTATTATTTTTGCTCTCTATTTCCCCTTCAGTTATGACGCCTTCTAAGGTAACTCTCTGGTTCCCCCCCCCCTCCCGTCGGAATAGTTTAAATCCTCCCGAGTGACACTAGCAAACCTCCCAGCCAGAATATTGGTGCCCCTCGAGTTTAAATGCAACTCGTCCTTCTTGTACAGGTCCCACCTGCCCCGGAAGAGATCCCAATGGTCCAGAAATCTGAAACCCTCCCTCCTACACCAGCAGTTTAGCCATGTGTTTAGTTGCATTATCCTCCTATTTCTCGCCTCACTGGCACTTGGCACAGGGAATAGTCCTGAGATTACAACCCTAGATGTCCTGCTTTTTAGCTTACTGCCTAACTCCCTGAACCCCTTCTGCAGGACATTGTCACTCTTCCTGCCTATGTCGTTAGTGCCTATGTTTACTACAACCTCTGGCTGTTCACCCTCCCACTTCAGGAACTCCTGTTTTCACTCATGTCAATATAAGCTAATTGTCAACCAGGTTGAATGAAATTCCCACAGAAACTTGGCATGTGAGTAGTCATCCTATAATCACCTATCAACATTCTGGGGGGTTACTACTGACCAGAAATTGAACTGAGTTTGGCATAGAAATACCATGGCTCAAGAGCAGGTCAGAAACTATGAATCCTGCAGTGAGTAACTCACCTCCTGACTCCCCAAAGCCTGTCCACAAGCTACATGGCACTACTCAGGAGTGTGAGGGAACACTCTCCACTTGCCTGGATGAGTGCAGCTCCCACAACACTCAAGAAACTCGACACCATCCAGGACAAAGCAGCCTGCTTGATTGCTACCCCTTCCATAAACATACACTGCCCCTGTTACCAGCGCACAGTGACAGCCGTGTGTACCATCTACAAGTTGCACTGTAAGAACACATCAGACCTCTTCTGACAGCATCTTCCAAGCTAATGACCACTACTACCAGACCAACAAGGGCAGCAGGTACGCCACACCTGGAAGTTCCCCTCCAAGTCACGCCCCATCCTGACTTGGAAATATAGTGCCGTTCCTTCACTGTCACTGGGTGAAAATCCTAAAACTCCCTCGCTAACAGCATTGTGGGTGTACTTACAACACATGGACTGTTTTTGGTTCAAGAAGGCAGCGCTCCATCACCTTCTCAAGGGCAATCAGTGATGGACAATAATATATGGCCAAGCCAAGGAAGCCAACATTCCAGGATTGAATAATCAATTCCTGGGCAGCACGGTAGCAGAGTGGTTAGCACTGTTGCTTCACAGCGTCAGGGACCTGGGTTCGATTTCCGCTTGGGTCACTGTCTGTGCGGAGTATGCACGTTCTCCCCGTGTCTGCGTGGGTTTCCTCCCGGTGCTCCGGTTTCCTCCCACAAGTCCCTAAAGACGTGCTTGTTAGCTGAATTGGACATTTTGAATTCTCCCTCAGTGTACCCGAACAGGTGCGCGAATGTGGCGACGAGGGGCTTTTCACAGTAACGTCATTGCAGTGTTGATGTAAGCCAACTTGTGACAATGATAAAGGTTATTATTACTAGAATAAAAATAAAGTTTCGCTCATTGCCAACATGCAAAACTCAACATTGGGTTTGGATGGGTGGAGATGGGTCTATCTCCAATTTTCTCTCATTCTGTACAATGAAGTATCATATTCCTGACACAGCTTTATCTGTACCAAAAGACAAAATGCTGGAAAATCTCAGCAGGTCTGGCAGCATCTGTAAGGAGAGAAAAGATCTCACGTTTCGAGTCCAGGTGTCCCTTTGTCAAAGAATGAAGTCAAAACTGAGACACAGAGTATTTCGTTGCTGTGTTTATTGATTTTGTTCTGTCTGATAACTCTCCTCTCACCCACATATTCCTTCTCACGGTATAAATTAAACTTTGGGAAGAGCGAGAACTTTGTGGTTAACCCTCGGGGGGCTGGGCGGGGGGGAGGGGGGGAGCTGGGTCGGGGGCCGCTGCCGTTCTTTCATCTGGGACCAGTTTCTGGTATCTGGGGCTCCAGCTGGCTCGGGATTGGGCGAGCAGGGTGAGAGCGGATCTACAGAGGTGGCACAGACTTGCGTTATCGCTGGTTGGGGGGGGGGGGTTCAATCCATTACGATGAATATCTTGCCACGATTCTTGTCTTTATTTCAATGTGTCCTTGTTTTTCTACGTAAGTGGCTTTTCCGAGGGATGGAGCGGCTGATAACGGGTTTCATTTGGGTGGGGAGAACTCCTCGGATTTGGAAGGGGTTCGACAGAGGGATAGGCAGGTGGACGGGCTGGGGCTGCAGAATTTGATGTTTTATTATTGGGCTGTCATTGCGGGGAAGGTGTTGGGGTGGTGCAGTGACCAAGAAACTGCCTGGGCGCGGGGCCGTGCGAAGGGGCTGGCTTCAGTCGTTTGCTCCAGTGACATATTCTTCGAACCCGGTGGCCCTTTGCTCTTTGAAAATATGGCGACAACTCCGACAGTATTTTAAACTGGGGGCACTGCCAAGATGGGCCCGTTGGAATCATTTGTTTTAGCTGGCGAAATTGGATGCCACATCTGGGGGGTGGATAGCTAAGGGGTTTGGAGGGGGCGAGGGATTTGTTTCGGGAAAAGCGGTTTGCAAGCTGGGAGGAGTTGAAGGAGAAAGCAAGACTTATGGGAGGGCCGTCCCAAATTGGAAGGTTTTGGCGGGTCCTTCTTCAGCACCCTATTGGCAATCCTAAATGTTGTTTTAGAGCCCTGTCCGTTAGTTGGGGTGTCAGAACAGCCGGAGTTTAGGACGGGTGTGAATGAAATGAAATGAAATGAAAATCGCTTATTGTAACAAGTAGGCTTCAAATGAAGTTACTGTGAAAAGCCCCCGGTCGCCACATTCCGGCGCCTGTTCGGGGAGGCTGGTACGGGAATTGAACCGTGCTGCTGGCCTGCCTTGGTCTGCTTTCAAAGCCAGCGATTTAGCCCTGTGCTAAATATTCACCTTGCCGATTGCTCGGTGGGGTATTCTGCTGAGTTGGAGACAGGCAATGCCACCTCGTCCCACAACCTGGTGGGGAAACTGAATGGAGTTTCTTCACTTCGAGAAGGTCATTGTCACTGTGAGGAGTTGATGCGTTCTACTGTGGATGTTAAGGAATTGGTCGCTGTTAGCTGTCAGTGGGAGGGGAGGGCGAGGGGAAACGGCTGTTTGGGTTGTATTTCCGTTAAGGGGGCATTGTTATTGCTGTTGTTTGGAATATTTTATTTTGCTGATACATGTGTTGGTTTTGCTGTGCTTTGTAAATTTATTACATAAAATGTTAAAAGTTCAATTTTAAAAAATGTTTTAAAAGAAGTTAACGCAATAATGAGGAAGGATAGAACATAGAACATACAGTGCAGAAGGAGGCCATTCGGCCCTTCGAGTCTGCACTGACCCACTTAAGCCTTCACTTCCCCGTAATCCAATAACCCCTCCTAATATATTAGCTCCAACGATGTGGAATCTGTATGGGTAGAGCTGGGAAAAATTAAAGAACAAAGAGCCTCAGCAGGGGTTGTGTATGGACACCCAGATACAGTAGTGATGTTGCAAATGGCATTAAACAGGAAATTGGAGAGAGAAATGCGATAAAACAACATCTGTAATTATGCGTGACTTTAATCTGCATATAGATTGGGTAAATCAAATTAGCCACAATACCACAGAGGAGGAATTCCTGGAGTGTATACGGGATGGTTTTCTGGACCAATACGTTGAGGAACCAATGAGAGAACAGGCCACCCTAGACTGGGTATTGTTTGATGAGAAAGGAATAATTGGCAATCTAGTTTTGCAAGACCCCTTGGGGATGAGTGACCATAATATGATTCTTCATCAAGATGGAGAGTGTTTTAATTGATTCTGAGACCAGGGTCCTGAATCTAAATAAAGGAAACGACGATGATATGAGGCCCGAGTTGGCTCTGATGGATTGGGGAATGTTGCTTAAAGGGATGACGGTCGATAGGCAATGGCAAACATTCAAAGAGCGCGTGGGTGAACTGCAACAATTGCTCATTTTGGTCTGGCATAAAAGTAAATTAGGAAAGGTGGCCAAACCACGGCTTACAAGGGAAATTAGAGTTAGTATTAGATCCAAGGAAGAGGCATACAAATTGGCCAGAATAAACAACAGACCTGAGGATTGAGGGCAATTTAGAATTCAGCAAAGGAGGACCAAGGGATTGATTAAGAAGGGAAAATAGAGTACGGGAGTGAACTTGCAGGTAACATAAAAACTGAAGAAAAAAAGATTGGTGAAGGCAAATTAAATTTCGTAAAAGGGGAATGTATTATAGGGGAACAACGAAATGGCTGACCAACTAAATACATACTTTGGCTCTGTCTTCACAAATGAGGACACATTGTGAGGCGGAGGAGCTGAGGGACATCAGTATTTGTAGGGAAATGGTGTTGGATAAGTTGATGGGGTTGAAGGCCGATACATTCACAGGGCCTAATATCTACATCCCAGAGTACTTAAGGAAGAGGCCCGAGAAATAGTGGATGTATTGGTGGACATCTCCCAAGATTCTATAGACTCTGGAGGGTAGCTAATGTAACTCCACTATTTAAAAAGGGAGGCAGAGAGAAAACAGGGAATTATAGACCAGGAGGCCTGAAGTCAGTAGTGGGGAACATTCCAGAATCCATTATCAAAGATTTTGAAGCACAGCAGTGGGAAAACAGTGGCAGGATCGGACAGAGTCAGCATGGATTTATGAAGGGGAAATCATGCTGGACAAATCTACTGGAATTCTTCGAGGATGGAACTAGTAGAGTTGATGAGGGGGAGCCAGTGGATGTGGTATATTTGGACTTTCAGAAGGCTTTTGACAAAGTCCCACTTGAGAGATTAGTGTGTAAAATTAAAGCGCACGGGATTGGGGGTAGTGTATTGAGATGGATAGAAACCTGGTTGGCAGACAGGAAACAAAGAGTAAGAATAAACGGGTCATTTTCCGCATGACAGGCAGTGACTAGTGGGGTGCCGCAGGGATCGGTGCTCGGACCCCAGCTATTCACAATATATGTTAATGATTCAGATGAAGTAGCTAAATGTCATATCTCCAAATTTGCAGATGACACAAAGCTAGGTGGGAGGGTGAGCTATGAGGAGGATACAAAGATGCTTCAGTGTGATGTGGACAAGTTGAGTAAGCGGGCAAATGCAGGGCAGATGTCACATTATGTGGATAAATGTGAGGTTGTCACTTTGGTAGCAAAAACAGGAAGGCAGATTATTCTCTAAATGGCTATAGATTGAGGGAGCAGAATGTTCAACGAGACCTGGGTGTCTTCATGCACCAATCGCTGAAGGTGAGCATGCAGATGCAGCAGGTGTTAAAGAACGCAAATGACTTACCTTCTGGGAACGGAGATAGCGGACCCGAGAGGAACATCCTGTCCTGGGAAGAGGATGAATACAGCGCAAGGCTCGGGGCCTTCACTACCTTCTGGGAGCGGAGACAGCCGGACCTGCCAGGGACACCCTGTTCTGGGAACAGGATGAATACAGCGCGAGGCTCGGCGCCTCCGAGGGACACCCTGTACTCCAGCAGCGGGCGGAGTTTGAAAAGTGACATCACAGGAAAGCGATACATTAATTGTTTGGTAAGTAACTGCTAACTTGAATGACCTATTCTAAATCGCAATCAGATTAACGGTAACAAGGAGAAGATTTACAAAACAGAACCAGTTGGGAATTCAAAAAAAATAGAGATGCGAGAGCAGGCTGATGTGTTGTAGCTACATGACGTGGGAGTTGTTGGATTCCATTATGGTCCGAATGACCACATCTATAGCAAGTGTTGGTTGCTTGAGGAACTTTGGCTCAGAATTTATGAGCTGGAGTCTGATTATCGAATGCTGCAACACATCAGGTGTGTTACCTGGACGCTGTGATTGTAGTCAGATTGACCACCTTGAATTCGACCAGTGGTCAGGGAGGCAGGTAGAGGGATCTGGGAGGTAGGTATTGTGTTCTGCTGCTTCGGATAACACAGGCTGCTACTTGATGCAACTAAAGGATGCTCCAGACTCTGAAATGAGTTCAACGTGTTTATTGAACTATTAACACAGTTCTCAAATGAGTTTGACTCTCTGCTAATCTAACTGTAGTAACTCAGTCTAACTGTACCAGCTTGCTCTAAGCCACTGGGGTGTGGTGCTGCTGATCAATTCTGTCTAACTCTCTAGATGTCTGTCTGTGGAAAGAGGCAGGGTGTGAGTGCCTCATCCCTTTTATAGTGTTTATGTCATGCCCCTTGTGGTGATGCCACCTCTGAGTGTCCTGACTGCCCATTGGTTGTGTCTTATTCTGAGTGTTCATTCGTTGCATGTTTGCATATCATGACATCTCCTCCTTTTTTTCAGTTTTTTTTTAGATGTATATACATGTGAATGCGTCTGTCTAATGTGACTGACTGAGGAATACAGAACAGAACAAACAAAACAAATGCTCATAAGTCCAGTCTCAGAGGCTTGCGTCTGATCCTCGTCGACCGCCGGAGGGGTGGTAGAGGGGATGACGGTATCTTGACAGGCGAGTGGGAGGCACGACTGGTGGCCTCGTGGTTCGAGGTGTTGGGAGGTGGCAATTCGACATGTGGAAATGGAGGGGAAAGTGGTTGTGGGCAAGCAACTTTTCGCAGTGCCCTTTGATTCCGTCGCACAATGAAGCCATCAGCCATACGTATGACATAGGATCTGGGCGCGGCTTGTCGAACAACGACAGCCGGAGCAGACCACCCACCATCCGATATCTTGTTCCTGACCGTGTCTGCATCTTCTGCAGCACCGGGAGGTGATGAAGGTTGGGCAGGTGTATGGCTGGAAGCGTCGTCCGCAGGTCCCTGTTCATCAGCAGTTGAGCTGGCGAAATGCCAGTGGACAAGGGAGTCGCCCGGTACGCAAGTAGTGCAAGGTGTATGTCGGAAGCGGAGTCCGAGGCCTTGCAGATGAGATGCTTAACGATGTGCACCCCTTTTTCCACTTTGCCATTGGACTGCGGATAGTGTGGACTGGAGGTGACTTGCCTGAAATTGTAGCTCTTGGCAAACGTGGACCATTCTCGACTGTGGAAGCACGGGACATTGTCGCTCATGACGGTGTTCGGGATGCCAGGCCGTGAGAATGTCTCTTTGCACGCTTTGATGATGACCATTCGCGTGGAATAGGTCAATGCCAACCTTGGACCACGGAGTGGTCTCTAGGTCATGTGGTTGGAGCGTCTCCTTGCTCTGCGCTGGTTGGAACCTCTGACAGGTTTCACAGTTCAGGACCATGTCCGTGATGTCCTGGTTGATGCCGGGCCAGTAGACAGCTTGCCGGGCCCAGCGTCTGCACTTTTCGACGCCCAGGTGTCCCTCATGAATCTGCCGCAGCACCAAGCTCTGGAGACGTAGCGGGATGACTATCCTGTCCAGCTTGAGCAGGATGCCGTCGATCAGCATCAGGTCGTCCTTGACGTTGTAGAATTGAGGGCATTGCCCTTTCTGCCAGCCATTGCTGACGTTGTGGATGATTCGCAGCAACAGGGGGTCTTTGGCCGTCTCTTCTTGGATGAGACTGATCTTCTCATCTGTTGCCGGGAGAGTGCTTGCACACAGTTGGACCTGCAATTCAATGTGCTGGATGATCTCCAGTGGTTCACTGGGTGAGTTGACGGAGCGGGACAATGCATCGGCGAAGATGGGCTCCTTGCCAGGTGTGTACACCAAATTGAAATCATGGGCAAAATTCTCCACAATCGGCGCGAAGTCCGCCAACCGGCGCCAAAAACGGCGCAAATCAGTCCGGCATCGCGCCGCCCCAAAGGTGCGGAATCCTCCGCATCTTGAGTGGCAGAGCCCTAACCTTGAGGGTCTAGGCCCGCGCCGGACTGATTTCCGCCCCGCCAGCTGGCGGGAAAGGCCTTTGTTGCCCCGCCAGCTGGCGCGGAAATGACATTGCCGGGCGGCGCATGCGTGGGAGCGTCAGCGGCCGCTCACGGCATCCCCGCGCATGCGAAGGCGGAAGGAAAAGAGCCAGGCCCCAGGACCCCGGAGCCCATCCGCGCCGCCTTGTCCCGCCGGTAAGAGAGGTAGTTTAATCCACGCCAGCGGGACAGGCATTCTAGCAGCGGGACTTCAGCCCATCCGGGCCGGAGAATTGCCGGGTGGGGCCTGCCAACCGGCACGGCGTGATTCCCGCCCCGCCAAATCTCCGGTGCCGGAGAATTCGGCAACCGGCGGGGGTGGGATTCACGCCAGCCCCCAGCGATTCTCCGACCCAGCGGGGGGTCGGAGAATCTCGCCCCATACCTCCGGAGTTTGAGCAGAATTCTCTGCAAACGAGGCGACATGTCGTTCAGGTCCTTTTGGATGACGTGGACCAGAGGCCTATGATCTGTCTCAACAGTAAATGTTGGCAGGCCGTAGACATAATCATGAAATTTGAGGATGCCGGTGAAAAGACCTAAACACTCTTTCTCAATCTGCGCATATCTGGTCTCAGTGGGTGTCATTGCCCGTGACGCCTAAGCTACTGGTACCCAGGATGACGTGTCGTCTCTTTGAAGCAACACCGCCTCAATGCCACCCTGACTCGCATCTGTGGATATCTTGGTCTCTCGGTCTGGGTCAAAGAATGCAAGGACGGGTGCAGTGGTGAGCTTGGCTTTCAGCTCCAGCCACTCTGTTCGGTGCTCCGCCTTCCACTCAAAGGCAGTTGATTTTTTCACCAGGTTGCGTAGGGCCGTGGTGTGTGTGGCCAAATTCGGGATGGACTTGCCAAGGAAATTGACCATTCCCAGGAAGCGCAGTACTGCCTTCTTGTCCTCGGGGACTTTCATTGCCTCGATGGCTTTAATTTTGTCTGTGTCCGGGCGCACACCGTGTCGCGAAATCTGATCGCCCAGGAACTTCAGCGTGGATGTCCCAAAACAGCACTTGGACCTGTTTAGCTTGAGGCCATGTTCGTGTATGCGTCGGAATACTTTCTTGAGTCGCGACACATGTTCCTCTGGGGTTGTAGACACGAACCCCTTCTATTCCCTCCATCAGCTGTTCCATGATGCGGTGGAAAATCTCTGATGCCGAGATGATGCCAAATAGCATTCAGTTGTAGCAGAATCTTCCAAAAGGTGTGTTGAAGGTGCAGAGCCTTCTGCTGGATTCTTCAAGTTGGATTTGCCACAATCCTTGGGATGCGTCCAATTTTGTGAAGAAGCGTGCGTGTGCCATCTCACTCGTGATTTCTTCCCTCTTCGGGATGGGGTAATGTTCCCGCATAATGTTTTTGTTTAGATCCTTGGGGTCAATGCAGATGCGTAGGTCCCCCGAAGGCTTCTTTACGCACACCATCGAGCTGACCCGGTCGGTTGGTTCAGTGACCTTGGAGATTATGCCTTTTAGTTGTAGACTCGTGAGCTCTGCCGTCAGGCACTCTCTCAGTGGAGCAGGGTCACGTCATGGTGCGTGGAGCACTGGCTTGGCATCAGACCGCAGTAGAATCTTGTACAGCAGCGTGCCCATCCCGCTAAATACATCTGGGTATTGGGTTAGGATCTCGTCGATGCTGGCCTGAAGATCCGAATGGGACGGCGGCGTGGTGTAGACCCTTTGAATGAGGTTCAGTTGCTTGCAGGCGTGTGGACCTAGCAGGGACACACTGTCTGGTTTAACAATCTCGAAGCGTAAGCTTGCTTGTGTGTGTCGGCTGGACATCCCGCTGAAGTTGCTGGGCGATCAGATTTCACAACACAGTGTGCGCCCGGAGACAAAGGACCCCAATGCCTTGATTGCGTTTCCATTGTAGTCCAGGAGTTTGCAGGCAGCTGGAAGGATTGTGGGGGCTTCTTGATTCTCTTGAAGTCCACCTGCGAAATCAGGTTGGTGGAGGCACCTGTGTCCAGTTTGAACTGGATGGGGCAATGGTTGACCTTCATCACTGCATGCCATTCGTCCTCGGGATCCACAGCCAGGATTGATTGGACTCACGATGTGTCTGGTGTGGCGTATTCGCACTTCGTAATAATGCCCACTCGGTAAGTGTTGTCCAGATATTCATCATCTGGATCCGTCGCACTGCCTGGATCAGAGTCAGGCATTCGGTGTTCCACACTTCTGATGCGCTGCTGTCGGAATTGGGAGCACTGGCTCCTGACTGGTGCTGCAGATCTGCACAGGGCTGCAGAGTGGTTTGGTTTCCCACAGTTTAAACAGCGTTTGCCTCTTGCAGGGCAGTTTTTTAAAAAATGGGCGGTGCCACAGTTCGTACACGTCATGACATCGGTGTCATGCCACTCAGTGCGTCGTTGCACATGCGCGGTGCGGTTCTCGGACGCCTGCACCTGCGCGGTGCGGTTTTCGGCTGCATTGTGTTCCCGATCGCATTGCGCATGCGATGGGCCCCGGGAAGAGCACGCGAAATGGCCACTTTTGTCAACGTGAAGGCGCTGCTTCCGGGAGATGGCCTGAACACTCTCCCCCTCGTGGGAGGCTTGTTTTTCACTTTCTGCCGTTTTGTACTGTGAATAGCGATTTTCAGAGTGCTCATGCACAGTACACGTTTCAATCGTGACTGGCAGGGTCATGTGCTTGATTTTCAACGATTGCTCTTGCACAGGATCAGAGTGGACTCCAAAAACGATTTGGTCTCTGATCATGGAGTCAGTGATATCACCGAAGTTGTAGAATTGCGCTAGCAGTCTAAGGTTAGTTAGATATGAGTTGAAGAATCCATCTTTACCTTACATCCTCTGCTTGAAGATGTAACGCTCAAAGATTTCGTTGGTGTCCACCTCTCAGTGGCTGTCGAAGTTGTCCAGGATGATTTGGTACTTCGTTTTGTCCTGCTCTTCGGAAAAGTGAAAAGAGTTGAAGATCTCTAACGCATGGTCACCCGCAGTGGTAAGTAGAAGAGCGATCTTCTGAGCATCGGTTGCGCCATTGAGGTCGGATGCTTCCACATATAGTTGAAATTTGTGCTTGAATGAACACCAGTTGGCACTAAGATTGCTGGTGGTCCTGAGCTGATGAGGTGCCTGAATCTTGTCCATCGTGCCTGTATTCAGTAGCTGGTTGTCACGGATCTTGCTGAGTTGAACTAAATAGATTGAACATGGTACCATGTTGTGTTATGCTGCTTTGGATAACACAGGCTGCTACTTGATGCAGTCTTAACTAAAGGATGCTCCAGACTCTGAAATGAGTTCAACGTGTTTATTGAACTATTAACACAGTCCTCAAATGAGTTCGACTCTCTGCTAATCTAACTGAAGTAACTCAGTCTAACTGTACCAGCTTGCTCTAAGCCATGTGCTGGGGTGTGATGCTGCTGATTAACCCTGTCTAACTCTCTAGATGTCTGTCTGTGGAAAGAGGCAGGGTGTGAGTGCCTCATCTCTTTTGTAGTGTGTAAGTCATGCTCCCTTGTGGTGATGCCACCTCTGAGTGTCCTGGCTGCCCATTGGATGTGTCCTATTCTGAGTGTTCATTGGTTGCATGTTTGCATATCATGACAGTAGGGTTGCAGGAGCCTCAGCCTTGACGTTGTCTAATAGGTTTGAGATTCTTGTTCCCTGTGTGGACGAGAGTAGGGACTGGAGGGAGGATGGGGAAACTGACCATAGCACCATGGTACAGGGAGCCATTCAAGTGGGGGGAGAGAAATATAGTTGTAATTGGGGTAAGTATAGTTAGGGGCATTGACACTATTCTCTGTGACCAGGATTGAGAATCCCGAAGGTTGTGTTGCATACCTGGGGCTCGGATTCAGGATATCACATTGGGGCTCCAGAAGAGGTTGGAGAGGGAGGGGAAAGATCCAGTTGTCGTGGACCACGTAGATACCAATGATCCAGGTAGAATAAGGACAGAGGTTCTGTTGAAGGAATATGAGCAGCTCGGGGCTAAGTTAAAAGTCAGAACCAAAAAGGTAATAACCTCTGGATTACTACCTGAGCCTCGAGCTAATTGGCACAGGGCCAATAGGATTAAGGAGGGAAATGAGTGACTCAAAGATTGGTGTGGGAGAAATGGGTTTGAATTCATGGCACATTGGCACCAGTACTGGGGAAGGAGGGAGCTGTTCCAATCGGACGGTCTTCACCCGAATCATGCTGGGACCGAGAGTCCGAGCGAATCGCATAACTAGGGCCATAGATAAGGCTTTAAACTAAATAGTCAGGAAGAGGGTTCATTTCAATGGAAAATTAGAAAATCAAAGGTAAAGGAGAAGGTAGGAATTCAGATTTATTTTTTATAAATTTAGAGTACCAAATTGATTTTTTCTTCCAATTAAGAGGCAGTTTAGCTTGGCTAATCCACCTGCCCTGCACATCTTTGGGTTGTGGGCGTGAGACCCACGCCGATACGGGGAGAATGTGCAAACTGCACGCGGACAGTGACCCAGAGCCGGGATCTAAACCGGGACCTTGGCGCCGTGAGGCAGCGGTGCTAACCACTGGTCCACTGTGCTGCCCGAGGAATTCAGATTAGTGATGAAGCGGATTGATACCAGAAAATAAAAGGAAGAGACGTAACACGTGGCACGAAGGAATCCAACAAGAATAGGGAAATTTGGTAACAGAACAAACATTGTTTCCAATTAAGGGGCAATTTAGCGTGGCCAATTCACCTACCCAGCACATCTTTTTGGGTTGGTGGGGGTGAGACTCACGCAGACAAAGGGACTTTTTTCTTTTAAAGAGTACCCAATTCTTTCTTTCTGCAATTAAGGGGTAATTTACCGAGGCCAATCCACCCAGCCTGCACATCTTTGGGAGCAGGGATGTCTTGCTGCAGTTATACAGGGCCTTGGTGAGATCACACCTGGAATATAATAATAATCGCTTATTGTCACAAGTAGGCTTCAATGAAGTTACTGTGAAAAGCCCCTAGTCGCTACATTCCTGCCGGTACAGGAATTGAACCCGCGCTGCTGGTCTTCCTCTGCATTACAAGCCAGCTATTTAGCCCACTGTGCTAAACCAGCCCCTGTGTGCAGTTCTGGTCTCCTTATCTGAGAAAGGATGTTCTTGCTACAGAGGGCGTGCAGAGAAGGTTCACTCACCAGACTTATTCCTGGGATGGCGGGACAGACAATGTGAGGAGAGATTATGCTCATTGGAGTTCAGAAGAATTTCACAGAAACCTTCAAAATTCGAACAGGACTCGACAGGGTAGATGCAGGGAGGGTGGTCCTGATGGTGGGGGTGTTCAGAACCAGGATACGGGACAAGCCTTTAGGATTGAGATGGGGAGAAATCTTTTCACCCAGGGAGTGGTGAGCCTGTGGAATTCGTTACCACAGGAAGCAGTTGAAGCCAAAACATTGTATGATTGCAAGGAGTTAGATATAGCTCTTGGGGCTCAATGGATCAAAGGATATGGGGGGAAGGCGGGAACAGCCATAATCATAATGAATGGCAGAGCAGGCTCGAGGGGCCGAATGGCCTCCTCCTGTTCCTATCTTCCATGTTTCTATGTTTACCACTTTTGGGAATAGCTGGCTAATTTATCAACCTGTTTCAACTCTGTCATGAAGACTCCTTCGGTAGCCCACAAGCCTTTGAGTGTGTATCACGGCAACGGAGGTGGCACACCAGTGGGCAGAGGTGGGACCTTCTGATCCCACCGCTGTCAACGGGACTTCCCGTTCTTTTAACCGTCAGCAAGACCAGAAATCCGATCGGTGAGAACGGCTGGAAAATTCCGGCCTTCGAGCGAGGCTTCAACCCAGTTCCCCCCCGGCCAGAGACATGGGACGCCCCACACTGAGCCGCAAGACCTGCTCAGCTCGCAGATGTTTGGAAAGGATTGAAAAGGAAGATATTCTGTCCTTTAGGATTGACCACAATCTTCCACAACCCTCACTGCCCAGACAATGTCAATGAGATGTCCCAAAATGCTTCGTAGGCAGTGAGGTGCTTTTTGAAATGTGTTCGCTCTGAAACATCAGCAAACGTGAAAGCTGTTTGTAGCAAGATCCCACACAGGCAGCGTGAAGATCAAGGCCTGGATAATCCGCTATTGACTAAGATGTTGAAGCATTCAAACTGTGAGGTACAGAACCACCATGCAGGCGATTCAGGGACGATTGGGTCTTCTTCTGAGCCAGCTCAGCGCGGAGCACTCGGAGTTCTGTCGATGTCTGTTTTCTCAGCTGGAAAGACAATAGAGGTTATTATAATATTTTTCAAAGATCTACTTAACTGAATGGCAACTTTAATTATCTTATTCAGCCAAACATTGAACAGAAACCAGAATGTTTTTCCCATAGCCTCATACGTAAAATACCCAATCAACTCGTTCAATACATTGTTTTTATAATGATCATGTCAATAAATGTCCATGTGAATAGCTTCCTCTTAAAGATTCTATTCCGTAGTAACAGTTCCAATCCTCACCAGCTGGTATATGTGTAGAGTTGGTAACTGTGGTGACGTGTCTCATTTGTGGGGGGAGTTATCATGGGTCACATAACCCATCGGACCAATCGCGGAGAGGCGACTGTTTGACAGTGGGAACTGACAGTTAGAGACCGGGAGTTCTGGAGTTCAGAAGCATTCTCATCTCTGTGCTGTATATAGCTGTTTGCACCCAGTAAATCCCTTGCTCGTTTATCTGTCGAGTTGCTTGTCTTTCCTTCACAGCTATTACATCTGGCGACAAGGTAAATCAAAGCCCTTTCTATCATCTGCCACAAAGCAGGGGAGACGTCCTCGCATCGAACACCTTTTAAAAACCATTGCTGCAACAGCAAATCATCCTTCTAACAGCCTGCAGGGCTCAGACATACGATCTCATTCGAGGTTCGGCAACTCTAGAGGCCCCCGGTACAAAAGCAGCTCATAGCGTTAGCCAAGAAGCGCTGCATCCCAAAACCGAGCAGTGATTATGCAGGGATACAAATTTAATTCGACAATAGGAAACCCAGGGGAGACAAACTCAGCATTCATGGCACAGTTAAGGCAGTTGGCTGAGCAATGTGAATTTGGATCAACACCCAATGATATGTTGAGAGATAGATTAGTTTGTGGCGTGAATAACCTCAACATACAAAAAAGATTACTAGCAGAGACAGAAATAAACTTGACTGGAGCATTGGACATTTCTCAGGCTACAGAAAATGCTGAAAGAGGTACGTCAGCATTGCAAAACGTGCAGGCGTTCTTGGGTCTGCTAACTATATTTACAAGTGGATTTTGACCTGAGATGGGTTTTGTTTGAGTGGAAATGAAGAGCAATTGCTTTATTGTATTGTTAAGCATTGTTTAACTAGTAATTATAAGCTATTGTCCTTATGATATTAAAGTTGGTAACACTACGTTAGTAATAAAGTTTATTTTAATATACCATGGTCTGGATTCTGCGTTTCCGTGGCTCAGTGCCAATGCCAGCGGAAGACCCATGGTGTTTCACAGCGAGAAGATCGGTGCTAACCCTCACCGATTCCAGTTAGCACCGGTGCTGCCTGGAACACCGGCGGATCGCGCGGGGAACGAACGGATAATCGCCAGGTCCCAGCCGCACATGCACAGGGCTGACAAGCGGAAACCGCGCACACCGACACCCGCACCAGTCACGCCGGAAAACATGGCGCTGGCCGTGCTGGACCGCGTACCAGCCCAGCCCAACCCCACAGCCCACCCCCTGGCCACTCCACACCACTCCCTCCAACTCTAGCAGATGCCCCCCCCCCCCCGGCCAGCGGCACGGACCTTGGGTGAGTGTGGCAGCGCTGGACACTGTCCGCAGCCGGCACGCCAGGTTCCCCGCCGCTGAGACCACAAGTGGCCCACACCATCAGGAACTCGGCCCATCGGAGCCAGAGCATCGCAGGCGGGCGGGCAGGCTGGTGTCTGGCATCCTAACAATTGTAGGGATTTGGTTCGGGATAATTGGAAACATTACAGTGGCAAAAGTACAGAAAGACAAAGGTTATTATTCATTTTCTATCATTGCAAAACATGGAAGAGAAACTATAAAATACTATTTCAAAAGAAAATTGGATTGGTGTTTAAAGGACTCTGGGGAATGGGCAGCAGAATGGGGCTAATCGAATAGCTCTCTGAAATGGCCAGCATATGAACAATGGGTTAAATGGCCTTTTATGGTTCGAATTTAACGTCCGTGGAAATTACAAGTTTGACTTGTTGATTCAATAGATCGAATTATGCACTTGTCATGTGACAGTACCTTAAGAAATGGGTGTTTAGAAATGGGTGTGTACATAAATATCTGTAGAGTACCTTTAAGAAATGGGTATTTATTACTGCAGTGATATCAGAGAGGGGGTGGAGCTGGGCTGTCTGTCAGCTTTTTACTTTCGTTTTAGGCTTTTTGCTGCAGGGTGTGTTTTTGGTTTCGTTTTCAGTGCTGGAGCTGAAGCCAGACAGAGCAGGTGTACTGTTGATCTCTCTGCCATCAAAAGACTATCTCTTGATCATTTGGTGCATTCAGAATTATGTTTTCAGTAGTGACTTTAAGCTGATGTGCTTCTGTTGAAAGGTGTTTCTTCTGTCTTCTGGATGTTATTTGGGAAGTTATTGAGGATTACTTAGTGTTGTATTCTTTGGGGGTTGTATTTGAATTGATGGTTGGTACGATGTTCACTGTATGTTTCAAAAAGGTTAACTTGAGTTCATAGAATAAACATTGTTTTGCTTTAAAAATTACTTTTCCATTTCTGCTGTACCACACCTGTAGAGTGGGCCGTGTGCTCCCCATACCACAATCTATTAAAAGTTGTGGGTCAGGTGAACTCCATGATACACTTTGGGGTTCTCTAAACCCTGGCCCAGAACACACAGATTTACGTTAATTGTTTGACAGGTTGAGATAGCTGTAGATATGTAAACATATCGGCTACCGACCAGGTGCTGCAAAATTGGGTTAAAATGAGTGGCTTGTCTCTTTTGTGGTTAACGCAGACAAGGTGGGCTGAATGATCTCTTTTTGTACTGTAACAATTCTATGGTTTAATATGTACCAAACCTTCCCAAGAACGTATTGATGTAGTTCCAACTCTGTCACGGTTTCGTGAAAATAACTCGGTGCTAGTTTTATGTGTTAGTTCCATGGCATTTATGTACGTCACGGGATTACTGTACCTTTATCTCAGTAATTAGTTTCATTTTGGCGTTTTCCACACTTCTGTACAGCTGATCAATTTCATGCTTGAGTGTTGTAATCTGAATAATAAACTCATTCTGGAAGAGAACATCATTACTGTTTAAATTTGTACGGATGCCCTTCACACTTCCCCCACCATTCCCAAGAGCTTCACAGATAAAGTTGGCCCAGAGCCTTCGGTACAACTGGAGATGCACGTCATATACAGTGGATACCTGTCGTGTTGATCCCCATGGGAATTTCCCAGGAAGTTTGAACTTCCAATGGAGCAAATCCCATGTTCCCCAGAAACCTCCTTGAAGGTCTTTGACTCTCAGTTGGAGTTAGAGACTTCAGACAGTTCTGATGTGCTTATCTGAGGTGATGCCCAGGAAATGTCGGGCAGATTAAAACCCTATGCAACTCCGGGGCGACTACAAAACCCACCTCCCCAATCTCTCCCCCAAGACACAAAAATAGGTAAGAGAGCATGTTGTGAAGGGCACACAAGGAGATTGCAAAAAGGATATGGATAGGTTGAATGAGTGGGGAAGGATTTGGCAGATGAAGTAGATGTGGGAAAAAGTGACGCTGTTCACTTTGGTAGGAAGAATAAAAAAGCAGAGTATTACTGAAATGAAGAACGACTGCAGAATTCTGAGGTGCAGAGGGATCTGGGTGCTCTACTGCATGAGACAAAAAAACATGGTCTGCACATACAACAAGTAATTAATAACCAAACTCTGCAATCTTGGATTTGACCCCTCCCTGTGCAGCTGGATCCTCGACTTCCTCACCAACAGACCGCAATCTGTCAGGATAGGCAACAGCACCTCCTCCACAATAGTCCTCAACACCGGGGCCCCACAAGGATGTGTGCTCAGTCCTCTACTGTACTCCCTATACAAACACGACTGTGTGGCAAGATTAAACTCCAATTTGATCTATAAGTTTGCGGATGATACGATTGTGGTGGGTCGTATCTCAAACAACGACGAATCAGACTACAGAAGGGAGACAGATCACTTGGTTGCATGGTGTACCGAAAACAACCTCTCTCTAAATGTCGATAAAACCAAGGAACTAATCATCGACTTCAGGGAGCGTAGTACCTGAACGTAGAAGTGGAGATGGTCGATAGCTTTAAGTTCCTGGGGGTCACCTTCACCAACAGTCTGTCCTGGTCCACTCACGTTGATGCAAATCAAGAAAGCCCAACACGTCTCTACTTTCTAAGGAAGCTAAAGAAACTCGGCATATCTGCATCGACTCTCACAAACTTCTACAGATGTGCCATAGAGAGCATCCTATCCGGCTGCATCACAGCCTGGTATGGTAACTGCTCGGCCCAAGAATGCAAGAAATTGCAGCGTGTGGTGAACTCAGCCCAAAGCATCACAAAAGCTCGCTACCCCCACATTGATTCTGTATACACCTCCCACTGCCTCAGGAAGGCTGACAGCCTTGTCGAGACCCCTCCCACCCAGGAATTGACCTCTTCCAGATCCTTCCATCAGGCAGAAGATACAGAAGTTTGAAGATCCGCACATCCAGACATAGAAACAGCTTCTTCCCCACAGCTACAAGACTCCTCAATGACTCCCCCTCGGACTGATCTGTTCCCTGTAAGAACACTATTCACGATGCCTTATGCTGCTCTTGCTGATGTATTTGCTTTGTTTGGTCCCTTGTTCCTCAGTGTAACCAATCACTATTTGTCAATGTACTTTGTCGATTATTCTTTTGTCTACTCTGTACGTACTGTGTACGCTCCCTCGGCTGCAGAAAACTGCTTTTCACTGTACTTCGGTACATGTGACAATAAATCAATCAATCAATCAATCAATCAAAACCAGAACAGGAAATACTGGACAATCTCAGCAGGTCCGGATGACTCTTCTCTCTCTGACAAACCATAAATTTCTTTACCCGTCAGTCTGGCCTCAATAAAAGTCGAGATGGATTTGCAGGTATAGCATTAGTTATTTTATTTGACTTGCAAGTCTGACTCAGTTCACAGCGGTACAAAACACATCCTGCCTTCTGTACCTCCGGAATCGAGTGAGTCTGTAGGACAAAGAAGTCTCTACTGATACATTCAAATGGCATCAAGTTTCACATACACGATTAACATAGGTCATCCTATACCCCTCCTGACCTGGCCATACATCCTAATTGGCTCATTTCCAATCCCTTCCTCTGGCCCCCTATTACCCAGCATCCTTTTCTCCTCCTTTGCTTGACACTCCTCCCCCTTGCTTTGCCATGCGTTCTGAAATCCTTTGTCTGTGAACTCACCAGAATGAGACTGGCCTATCTCTACATTACAGTAACTAATATCTCTAAACAAATATTTTATATCACATTCGTCATCTCCACAGCTGCTGTCGGACCTGCTGAGATTGTCCAGTATTTTTTGTTTCTGTTTCAGATTCCACAATAATTTACTTTTATCCTCAATAATTAAGAAGGTTAATGGAATGCTATGCTTCGGTTGAACAGGGCATTGGTGAATCCACAACTCGAATACTGTGTGCAGATTTGGTCATCTAATTAAGGAAATGCGTTGAAGGCAGTTTAGAGGAGATTTAGAACATAGAACATACAGTGCAGAAGGAGGCCATTCGGCCCATCGAGTCTGCACCGACCCACTTAAGCCCTCACTTCCACCCTATCCCCGTAACCCAACAACCCCTCCTAATCTTTTTGGCCACTGAGGGCAATTTAGCATGGCCAATCCACCTAACCTGCACGTTTTTGGACTGTGGGAAGAAACCGGAGCACCCGGAGGAAACCCACGCAGACAGGGGGAGAACGTGCAGACTCCGCACAGACAGTGACCCAAGCGGGGAATCGAACCTGGGACCCTGGCGCTGTGCAGCCACAGTGCTATCCACTTGTGCTACCGTGCTCCAGATTCCTTGATTGAAGAACATAAGATCCTGAGCGGCATGGACAAGGTGGACGTGAAAAGGATGTGAGTGAGTCCAGAACAAGAGGGCACTGTTTTATAATTAGAAGTTGCCCTTTTTAATAACAATAATAATAATAATCCTCGTCACGAGTAGGCTTACATTAACACTGCAACAACGTTACTGTGAAAGGACAGAAATGAGGAGAATTTTATTTTCTCAGAGGGTTGTGTGAATTGGAACTCTGCCTCAGGAGGTCGTGAGGGCGGGACAATGGATATTTCTAAGGCGGAGGTAGATAGATTCTTGTTCGGTGGATGGGAATGTAGAACTCAAACTACAAATGGATTAACTACGATGTTATTAAATGGCGGAGCAGACCCGAAGGGCTGAATGGCCTACTTCGGCTCCTAGTTCATATTTTCGTATGTTCATACTGGACCTCCACACACCCTTGACCACTCAATTCCATCCCCTGACTAACCCCAAACCCCAAATGATCACCTCACCCGGCTAACCACGCTCAACTCTGTTGAGTTCAGTTAGATCGTGCCCCTGGTCTCACCAATACCCTGCATAACTGAATCATAGCCTCCCAACGTTTTTAATCAATTCCCCTCACAATAAATTATAACATTCTATTTGCTTTCCTAATTACTTGTAGTACCTGCATACCTTTGCAATGCATGCACGAGGACAACCATCGCCCTCTGCATCTCAGAGTTCTGCAAATTCGCTGAATTTGGATAATATGCTTTCTTTCTTTTAAATCTTTCCCGGCAGATTGGACAATTTCCCACTTTGTACTCTGTTTGCCAGGTCTTTGCCCACCCTCTTGATCTATCTGTATCCCGTTGTGTCCTCTTCACATCTTACGATCCTACCCATCGTAGTGTCATCAGCAAACTTAACAACCATGCCATTCATCACAAGTCAGTTTTATAAATGACCTGGAGGAGGGCGTAGAAGGATGGGTGAGTAAATTTGCGGATGACACTAAAGTCGGTGGAGTTGTGGACAGTGCGGAAGGATGTTACAAGTTACAGAGGGACATAGATAAGCTGCAGCGCTGGGCTGAGAGGTGGCAAATGGGGTTTAATGCAGAAAAGCGTGAGGTGATTCATTTTGGAAGGAGTAACAGGAATACAGAGTACTGGGCTAATGGTAAGATTCTTGGTTGTGTGGATGAGCAGAGAGATCTCGGTGTCCATGTACATAGATCCCTGAAAGTTGCCACCCACGTTGAGAGGGTTGTTAAGAAGGCGTACGGTGTGTTAGCTTTTATTGGCAGGGGGATTGAGTTTCGGAGCCATGAGGTCATGTTGCAGCTGTACAAAACTCTGGTGCGGCCACATTTGGAGTATTGCGTGCAGTTCTGGTCGCCGCATTATAGGAAGGATGTGGAAGCATTGGAAAGGGTGCAGAGGAGATTTACCAGAATGTTGGCTGGTATGGAAGGGAGATCTTATGAGGAAAGGCTGAGGGACTTGAGGCTGTTTTCATTAGAGAGAAGAAGGTTAAGAGGTGACTTAATTGAGGCATACAAGATGATCAGAGGATTGGATAGGGTGGACAGTGAGAGCCTTTTTCCTCGGATGGTGATGTCTAGCACGAGGGGACATAGTTTTAATTTGAGGGGAGATAGATATTGGACAGATGTCAGAGGTAGGTTCTTTACTCAGAGAGTAGTAAGGGTGTGGAATGCCCTGCCTGCAACAGTAGTGGACTCGCCAACACTAAGGGCATTTAAATGGTCATTGGATAGACATATGGATGACAATGGAATAGTGTAGATGGGCTTTAGATTGGTTTCGCCAGGTTGGCGCAACATCGAGGGCCGAAGGGCCTGTACTGCGCTGTAATGTTCTATGTTTTATTTGTATAAATCGTAAAAAGTCGAGTCCCAGCACTGATAGAATAAATTGATCGAAAATTGATTGAACAGCATTTACTTTTGAATTACTCGCCGATTTTTGGTCCTGTTTCCTTGTGTCCCGTGCCTCGAGCTGATGTAGCAGTTTCAGATAATATGTCTCCAGCTCTTGACGTAACTTGCTAGATGTTTCTTCCAATGGAATGGTCACCTTCTTCGATTCAAAGTATTTCTTTTTCCACTTGTCACGAACTGTCGGACAGAAGGATAATACAGAAAGGACAAAAGGCAGCCAATGGAGTCAGTTCAAAATGCTTGTTGCCGTCGTAATTAGAAACCTCAGTAGCCAATTTGCACACAGAATACTTGAAAAAACAGAAATGCGCTGATGGCCAGGTGATTTGTGTTTGTGATTTGATCGATGGATAATAGTTGGGGGGGTTTTTCCCGAGATTTTATACTCAATTGTTTGCAGTGGGATTTGAACCTTTCACCAGTGGCCTTCCCTCGAATCAAGAATGGCATCTGCTCAGTCGGGGCACCGAGTTTCTGTCATGGGTCTTCATGTGAACCTGCAGACCGATCTGGATCCACAGGTCCTGACTTGGAAAAATGTCGCTGCTCCTTCACTGTCACTGGGCCAAAGTCCTGGAACCCCCTCCCTAACAGCACTGTGGGTGTACCTACACCACCTGGCTTCCAGCGGTACAAAAAGGCAGCTCGCCACCAACTTCTCAAGGGGCAATTTGGGATGGACAATAAATGCCGGCCTAGCCAGCGAAGCCCGAAACCCATGAAAGAATGTTAACAAAAATCTTTGGGAACGTGGAGGATGACATCCCACCAGATAGTGGGATCCAGAATGCAGCATTTCCTTCCCTCCCTTTCCTTCTCAGTCAATGTCCTGCCTCATCATTAGGACACTGTCAATCAAAGTGTGACGTAGCTGGATGGACAAGCTGTCATCATTCTGAATGATTGGCAGCAAGCTCCTCCCACATATTCATATCACTGTTGCATTGTCTCAAGGCGAGATTCAGAGTGTCTGTGAACCGTTTTCTTCGTCCTGCCTTCGAACGCTGGCCATTCGATGACACCGCCTCATGCTCCAGATTCAATGGCAGGACTGGTGAACAAATGCCCGTGTGCATCTTGAAGCCAGAGCCACAAGCATTCCGGCAAAGTTGCAGCAAAATCAATTTCGACAGACTGGATATTGTGTCTGAACGGCTGAAATCATTGACCCTGCCAGATCCTCTTCTCTCAAGCTCAACCCACAACCTTTTGACTCCGGGCCATCTGTACATAGCAAGTAGCATGTTCAAATATTTCTGGCACATGTCTCCAGGGCATTCAATAGAATCCAATAGACTTCCTACAGTGCTGAAGGAGGCCATTTGGCCCATCAGGTCTGCACCGACCCTCCGAAAGAGCACCCGACAGAGGCGCACTCCCCTGACCTATCCCCCTAACCCCATCTAATCTGCACAACTTTGGACACTAAGGAGCAATCCACCCAACCTGCACATCTTTGGACTGTGGGAGGAAACCGGAGCACCCGGAGGAAACCCACGCACACACGGGGAGAACGTGCAGACTCCGCACAGGCAGTGACCCGAAGCTGGAATTGAACCTGGCTCGGTGAGACAGCAGTGCTAGCCACTATGCCTGGACCTCTGGATTACCGTCACTATGCCACCCCTACACGATGTCATACTGAGTGTTTTAAGTGGCGATTGGTTCGTCAAAGGGAGAGTCGTTATATGCAACCTCCAACCACCAAAATTTCTGCCTCGTCGAAGAGGATAGATCCTCCTCACAACGGATAGTTTGACTCACACGTTGTTCAGTGGCAGGAGAACCGGAAAGAATCTCATCATTCCACAGGACAGTAAGGACACTATTGGTGAATTAAGCATCTCATTGCTGTGAAAGAGAAAGAAGACTATCGCTTCCCCTCGCACCCAAAGTGGTTTGCTCCTTAGCACCCTCACTCTCTGAAAGCAAAGTGCCTGGGCAGATAATCGAGCGCTGAATCTGGACTGACGCTCTAGCGGAGTGTTGCGGGAGTGCTGCACTGTCGGAGGTTCTGCCTTTCAGATCGAAAGTTAAACTGTGGACCCTCCCTCTGCCCACTCAGGTAAATATTTGTGGTGAATGTATAATTACTGATAATTCATCCGTGCACTGTATTATGTTGTGTTATTAACCCTGTGGGCTCCACCTACGGGCCATTGTGTGGCTTCACCCACAGGGGATATGTTGGGGCATGTACGAGCTCCCCCCATGGCTCCACCCCTTTAGAGGAAGTATAAGAGCAGCTGACCTGCGGGGCCGCCTTCAGTGTTGTACCGGTCGCAGGCAGGCACAGTTCTAAGCTGATTAAAACCACGGTTTACTTCGCCGCGTGTCTTTGAGTGAATTGATGGTCGCATCAATATCAAAATTCCAGGTCACCTCCCAAAAAGAGCAGGGGTGTTGTGTAAGCTGTTTGGAGAGTTAGTAAATTCATCTTTATTTCCTTCTATAGCCACACGCGTTTGATTAACAGCACCTCACCTTGGTTTCGCTTTAACCGGTTCTGCGATAACAATCCTTTTGCTTTCCTCACGAGTTCTTCCCTGGTCTTTTCAAGGCATTTTCTCTCTTGTTTTGTCACATTTATTTCTGCAATGAGCTGCTCCTCTGCAAATAGAACATGCAACGTGACGCTCAGAATATCGTTACACCCTTTGAAAGTAAGAAAATGGAAAACACTTGGATCTATATCGAGCCTTCACTCGTAGAAATGCTTCAAGGTACATCGCAGAGTGCAGCCGGGCCTGGCGGTAGATTTGAACCTAGGAGCCTCCCCAAATGGGAAGAGTCCAAATAGTCCAACAGGTTAGTCATTTTGTGGAAGATTAACGCATCCGTTTGCCTTCTCACTGTGTCCCTTAAACTTGTGGCGAGATCGTTCCGCGCAGAGGTAATGCCATTAGACTAATGATCAGAGAATCGTAGAATCCCTACAGTGCAGGAGGAGGAATTCAGCCCATCAAGTCTGCACCAATCCTCTGAAAGAGGACTCTACGTAAGCCCACTCCCCCGCCCTATCCCCGTAACCCCAAAGGGGCAATTTAGCATGGCCAATCCACTTAACCTGTACGTCTTTGGACTGTGGGAGGAAACCGGAGCACCCGGAGGAAACCCACGCAGACACGGGGAGAAAGTGCAAAGTCCACACAGACAGTCACCAGAGGCCGGGATTGAACCTGAGTCCCTGGAGCTGTGAAGCAACAGTGCTAAACCAGAGGCCCAGGCTAATGCTCTTAGGACGTGGGGTCAAACCTCACTACGGCAACTGGTGATATCTCAATTCCATCCATAAATCTGGAATATAAAGCTTGTCCCAGTAATGTTGGCCACGGCAACTACCATTGATTATCATTTCAAAACCCATCTTGTTCACGAACGGCCCTGAGGGAAGGAAATCAGCCATCCTTACCTGGTCTGGCCTACATGTGGAATGTTACCTTATTTCAGCACAGTGTGGCAGCAGGCGGGTAGCGTTGAAGCCCCTGGCACCAAGGGAGACCTTCCCTGCAGTGCTGTCAGGAACATAGTGCAGAAAACGTGAAGGGGTGGGTCCCACGACATCACCCGCCCCGGCAGCAAATCACTTTTTTAAATATCGGGGCGTCAGTTACCACCCAGCACAAGAGTGCCAGGGGACGGTGTCTGGCCAATGCCAGGGGGCGCTGCCTGGCACCACCCGCTTCATCCTGAGCGATGCACTCACCTGAGCTGCTCTGAGAGCCCGCCCACCAGGTGCACGCAGTGGGAGGCCAATCAGAATTCATGCTGGCGTGACTTTACGCCAACATGAATGGATTCTGGAATGGATGGTGAGGGAGGGGCCTGATGTTGCAATTTAAATTGGTTATTATGCTGTTCCTGACACTGAATGTCAGGATTCCCTGATGGAGGAAGGGGGGGAGGACAATCATGGGGCACTCCCCGCCGACGTAAAACGCAGTTTGGGCCTCATGAGATTTTCCGCTCTTGACCTGTAAGGCTCTCAGTTCAAGGGCAATGACTTTATTTTCTCCACAGGAGCCTGCCTACCTGCTTGCTGAAGCCCCCTTCTTTACCCAACGTGTACGTTAAGCAGTTGTGTACATTAAGCAGTTGTAACGGAGGGTCTCCACCACGCTGCCCATGCAAAACCACCTCTGGACGATGTTTATTTCAGCTTTATCTCTTCCTCCACCCTTCCCCCATCTCATCAACAAGAAAGCTGATTGGAGACTGGGCTCACCAATGTGGGAGAGGGAGGAGTGGGAAAGAATCCGGATGCACATTCCCAACCGGCTCTCGGATTTTCACCACTAATTCCCTGAGACGGGGGGGGGGGGTATTGCTTCTCCCCGCTGTTCCAATTTCCCACTTGGGTCTCATTTCCTCTCAGGAGCAGGAGGAGGCCATTCAGCCCCTCACACCTGTTCTGCCAAGCAGCCTGATCATGGCTGAGCTCTCCCCCAATGTCATTTTCCCACAGTGGCTCCGGGTGCCTTGATTTATTTCCCTCGGTCTAGCCAGAAATGTAAATTTGAAGTCACACTAGCTACTTACTGTCTGTTGGAACTGATTCGAGCTGGGACTTTAGACTGAAAGTTAGTAGAGGTGGTGGGGGAGGAAGGGAATACTGATTCGTAACAGGTGAATATCCATCGTTCTGCGTCTAAAGCAAAAGGAAACAGATGAAAATTAAACATGGTGAGTGCGGGATTCATTTTTTTTAATTCTTAAAAAAGCTTTTGGAGCGCAGCTCCTTCAGCAGGTGAGTCACTCCGAAAGCTAGTGATTCCAAACAAACCTAATGGATTTTAACCTGGTGCAACAAGACGTCTCATTCTATAAAATTAAGAGGGACTGAAACAATCAGAAGAGTCTATAGAAGAGTCATACAGACTCGAAACGTTAATTTTGTTTCGCTCTCCACAGATGCTGCCAGACCTGTTGAGTTTTTCTCGCACCTTCTGATTTTATTTCAGATTTTCAGCATCTGCAGTATTTTGCTTTTATTACTGGAAGCACAATGAATACCTGATTTGTTCCTTGTCCGGCATTGGTAGACTCTGGAGCCTGATTTACTTGCTGACTGCAAAGCAGAATTGGAACAGTTCTTGAATCATTAACACAGTTTTGAACTAGGAGCATTGAAACAATTATGGAAACAAATCAATGAAGGACAGACAGAAATTGATCAGTGGCAAAGGGAAATTAATCAATGGTGAGTTTCCAGTCAGACATTCTCACCTCTTCTTTTTCTGGTTTTCATAATATTCCAAATCTCTCTCGTCCAGTGATTCTGGTATCCCTGAATCCCTTGTACTATTGCTCAGAATTCTGCTTTCCTTTGAAACTGAAGTAATGTCCATCTGCGCAACTCCTATGGCAACAGTTTCTGCAAAAGAATGTTCACTTATAGCAACAGAATTAGGTAAGTGTATGTATGCATTTCCTTAGCTACGCTTTCTCAAATTGTTGGTACGAATGAGTTGGGTTGGTTGCAATTGGTTGGATTGGTCTCAGGGCCAATCCTAGCTCCTCAGCACTTGATCCATGATTCACTCACGATTCACTGCAGTGGAGTCATCGAGTTAGGTATACAGCACAGGCCCTTCGGCCCTCCATGTCTATGGCAGCTATCAAATGCCAATCTAGACTAATCTCGTTTACCTGCACTTGGTCCACAGCCTACTATGAATCCCTAGAGTGCAGAAGGAGGTCATTTGGTCCATCAAGTCCGCATCGACCCTCTGAAAGTGAACCTAACTAGGCCCACTACCCCGCTCTATCCCCACAACCCCATCTAACCTGCACATCTTTGGACACTAAAGAGCAATTTTCACATGGCCAATCCCCCTAACCTGCACATCTTTGGACACTAAAGAACAATTTCGCATGAAACTTTCCATCCCAGGCAACATCCTGGTGAATCTCCTCTGCTCCCTCTCCAGTGCAATCACGTCCTTCCGATGGTGTGGCGACCAGAACTGCTCCCAATATTCCAGCTGTGGCCTAACCAATGTTTGAAAAAGTTGTACCAAGACCTCCATGCTCCTATCTAGCCCTGGCTAATGAAGGCAAGCATTCCGTTTGCCTCCTTCACCAGCCTATCTACCTGTGCTGCCACCTTCAGAGATCCATGGACTTGTGCACCAAGGTCCCTTAGTTCCTCAGCACTCCCTAAGCACCTACCGTTCATTGTGTCTATCCTACCCTTATTAAACCTCCCAAAATGCATCACCCCACACTTAGAGGATTAAATTCCACCTGCCATTGCTCTGCCCAATTTACCAGCTGATCAATATCAGACTATCCTCCTCACTATCAACATCACCAGTTTAAGTGTCATCTGCAAACTAATTACACCATCTACATTCACATCCAAGTCGTTAATGTAGATCACAAACAGCGAGGGTCCTAGCACCGATCCCTGTGGTACACTGCTGGTCGCAGGCTTCCAATCACAATAGCAACTCTCCACCATCACACTTTGCCTCCGATTAACAAGCCAATTTTGGATCCAATTTGCCAACTTGCCATGTATCCCATCTCATCAGGCCCTGGGGACTTATCCACCTTTTTGCCCATTAAATCAACGAATACTTCATCCTTATTAATCTTAGCGTGCACTAGAACTTCATCGTCCCAACTGCAATCTCCAGAAAATAGGGGCTGGTTTAACACAGGGCTAAATCGCTGGCTTTGAAAGCAGACCAAGGCAGGCCAGCAGCGTGGGTTCAATTCCCATACCAGCCTCCCCGAACAGGCGCCGGAATGTGGCAACTAGGGGCTTTTCACAGTAACTTCATTTGAAGCCTACTTGTGACAATAAGTGATTTTCATTTCATTTCTTTCTCCTTGGTGAGTACAGATGAAAAACATGAATTTAAGACCTCACCCACATCCTCTGACTTAAGGGGTGGCCCCTTTGGTCTCTAATGTGGCCCCACTTTTTCCCTGGTCATCCTCTTGCTCTTAATATACTTATAAAATGTCTTGGGGTTTTCCTTAATCTTGCTGGCCCATGATATTTGTGGCCCCTCTTTGCCCTCCTAATTTTTCAGCACCCTCGATACTCCCAGTGCTCTACACTCACCATATGCTCCATTTTTTTTCTTTATCAAACCCTCGATGTCCCTTGACAGCCAGGGTTCTCTGGACTTGCCACCCTTGCCCTTCACTCTTGGAGGAACACGTTGGCCCTGACTATTCACTGTTGCAGTTTTAAACGACTCCCACTTTCCAAAGATACATTTACCTGCAAATAGCTGCCCCCAGTCTACATTGGTCAGGTCCTGTCTAACGACATTGCAATCAGGCTTCCCCCAATTCAGACGCTTGATTTCTGGACTATCCTCATCCCTTTCCATAATGACTTTGAAACTTACAGAATTATTCATTCATAGAATCCCTACCGTGCAGAAGAAGGCCTTTCGGCCCATCGATTCGGCACCAACCCTCCGAACGACCACCATACCTAGGCCCAATCCCCCACCCTATTCATGAAACCCCACCCCACTGGCACAAAAGCTCTCCTAGATGCACTTTAAAAATTCCACCTCGTCAAATCCTTTCAC
This sequence comes from Scyliorhinus torazame, assembly GCF_047496885.1. Classification (NCBI taxonomy): domain Eukaryota; kingdom Metazoa; phylum Chordata; class Chondrichthyes; order Carcharhiniformes; family Scyliorhinidae; genus Scyliorhinus; species Scyliorhinus torazame. The sequence goes on from NC_092713.1 coordinate 13,525,146, forward strand.
ACTCGGGTGACTCCAGTTAACATTGGCGAAGTTGGAAGTCCATGACTACTATAAGCCTATTCCTCTCACATCTCTGTGATTTGCCTACATATATGCTCCTCTATCTCCCTCTGACTGTTGGGAGGCTTCGAGTATCATCCCTGCAAAGGGATCACCCTTTTCTATTTCTAAGCTCCGCCAATATGGCCTTATTTTATGAGCCTTCTCAGACATCATCCATCATTACTGCAGTAATGGTCTCTTTTATCAATACTGCAACGCCCCCCACCTCTCTTACATCCCCCCACCCCCATTTTGAGTTGCCAATCCTGCCCTTCTTTCAACCATGGCTCCGTGATTGCAACATTCCCACGTGCTGATCAACCCTCTAAGTTCATCTGCCTTTCAGGCAGGCTCCTTGCATTAAAATAGATGCAATTTAGCCTTACGATCCTCCCATGTGCCTTGTCCAGCCCATGTTCTCTCTGCCTGCAGGACTGATCTAATTTTCCTTCTATATTTGATTGAACCGCACTCCCAACTGTTTATCTACTCTGTGTTCCATCCCCCAGCCAAATAATGTTAAGGTTAACGTGTAGGTTCAGTCGACAGTTAGGAAGGCAAATGCAATGTTAGCATTCATGATGAGAGGGCTAGAATACAAGAGCAGGGATGTACTTCTGAGGCTGTATAAGGCTCTAGTCAGATCCCATTTGGAATATTGTGAGCAGTTTTGGGCCTCGTATCTAAGGACGGATGTGCTGGCCTTGGAAAGGGTCCAGAGGAGGTTCACAAGGATGATCCCTGGAATGAAGAGCTTGTCGTATGAGGAGCGGTTGAAGACTCTGGGTCTGTACTCTTTGGAGTTCAGGAGAATGAGGGATGATCTTATTGAAACTTACAGGATACTGCGAGGCCTGGATAGAGTGGACGTGGAGAGGATGTTTCCACTTGCATGAAAAACTAGAACCAGAGGACACAATCTTAGACTAAGGGACGATCCTTTAAAACAGAGATGAGGAGGAATTTCCTCAGCCAGAGGGTGGTGAATCTGTGGAACCCTTTGCCGCAGAAGGCTGTGGAGGCCAAATCACTGAGTGTCTTTAAGGCAGAAATAGGTAGGTTCTTGATTAATAAGGGGATCAGGGGTTATGGGGAGAAGGCAGGAGAATGGGGATGAGAAAATATCAGCCATGATTGACTGGCGGAGCAGATTCGATGGGCCTAATTCTGCTCCTATGTCTTATGGTCTAAAATCTTCCCAACAGCCCGACCATTCCCGTTCCGGTGCAGGAGCAACCTGTCCAGCTTGTACAGGTCCCTCCTCCCCAGAAACTGTCCCAATGATATAAACATTCCAAACCCTCCCTCCTACACCATCCCTTTCGCCACACATTAATCTGACCAATCTTCCTATTCTCAGTACTAAGAGGCTGCTGCAGTCTCAGGGATCAAATTCAGCTCCAATGGGGCCCTGAAAGAAACTGAAGTAGGGTGGGTGATACAGACTGTCCCAGGTCCCGAGCACCTTCAGCTGCTTCATCAATGACTTTCCTTCCATTGTAAGGTCAGAAGTGGGGATGTTTGCTGATGACCGCACAATGTTCAACACCATTCTCAACACTTTTTTATTCATTTACGGGATGTGGGCTTCGCTGGTTAGGCCCAGCATTTATTGCCCTTCAGAAGGTGGTGGTGAGCCGCCTTCTCGAACGCTGCGGTCCCTAAGGTGTGGGAAAACCAACAGTGCTGAGAGAGTGGAAATTCCAGGAATTTGGCCCAGCGACAGTGAAGGAACGGCCAATATATTTCCAAGTCAGGGCGGTGAGTGACTCGGAGGGGAACCTCCAGGTGGTGGGGTCTCAGGTATCTGCTGTTCTTGTCCTTCTAGATGGTAGTGGTCGTGGGTTTGGAAGGTGCTGCCGCAGGACCATAGAACATATAGTGCAGAAGGAGACCATTCGGCCCATCGCGTCTGCACCGACACCACCCCTAACACCTTTTGGTCACTAAGGGCAATTTATCACGGCCAAACCGCCTAACCTGCACGTCTTTGGACTGTGGGAGGAAACCGGAGCACCCGGAGGAAACCTACGCAGACACGGGGAGAACGTGCAGACTCCGCACAGACAGTGACCCAGCGGGGAATCGAACCTGGGACCCTGGAGCTGTGAAGCCACAGTGCTATCCACTTGTGCTACCGTGCTGCCCTTATTGAACCTTGATGAGTTACTGCAGTGCATCTTGTAGATGGTACACACGGCAGCTACTGTGTTTCGGTGGTGGAGGGAGTGAATGTTTGTGGAAGGAGGAGCAACGAAGCGGGGCTGCTTTGCCCTGGGTGGTGTTGAGCTTCTTGAGTGTTGCTGGAGCCGCACTCATCCAGGTAAGTGGAGAGTATTCCATTACACTCCTGACCAGATGCTGGACGGGATTTGGGAGTCAGGAGGCATGTTGCTCGCCACAGGATCCCGAGCCTCAGACCTGCCCTTGTGAGGATCTGTGTCTTATTTTAGGGCCACAGTCAGAGAAATCAATAATCTGCGAGATAGCAACAGTAAATGAGAACTCCCATGAGGAACAGTGTTTAGTTTTGTTTGGTAGAGGAGACTTTTGTGCCTGGGAAAGGATGGTATGCGTTCATTTAGGCAGCACTAGCATGTATGGACAGGGTGTTGGACTTGGAAAATTAACACCGAATTTACTGGTGATTAACTATGAACCTAACGCTCTGTTCAGAACGATAAAAGCATTTCAGATGGTAAAAATAGCATTATTGGTGCCAAGTGGTCGATTGATAAGGAAGTGTCAGTGCTCATCCAGGCAAGTGGAGCCGTTTTCCATCACACTCCTGACTTGCGCCTTGTAGATGGTGGGCAGTGCAAAGATGTGCAGGTTAAGGTGGGGTTACGGGGATTTAGGTGGGGTTACGGGGATAGAGCGGGGTGGGGTGCTGTTTCGGAGGGTCGGCACAGGCTCGATGGGCTGAATGGCCTCCTTCTGCATTAGTCCATGAGGCTGGAAATATAAGGTGTTGTTGAAATTTGCCAAAAGTGTCCAGAGAAGCTGAATCATTCAGTTAACGTGTTATCCTGTCACAATGCTGGGCATTCGTATAGAACCTTTGTATTTATTTCTCTGCTGTTTTTCCCATATTCTTTCAAAGCTAAATATTTAAAGAAACCCACTGAATAAATGACAGATTTAAAACAGCAAAATCGAGTGTTTAGACTCATTTGCAAAAAGGAACACTGTCTCAGGCGTGATGTGCCAAATGGACTAAGATTTCTATTAATCTCCAATTCAAGAACCTTTCTTCCTCTGACACACTCGATGCTCTTGCTCTTGATTTCTGAATATTTTTTGATTGGACTGCCTTGCGTTCCGAAGGGATTTGCTGGGCGTCTCCTGCTCCCAGCTATTGCTGAAACCTGGACTCCTTGTCCTCCGGGCTTCCTGCGATAAAGCATTGGCTTCAAATTGCCTGGAGTCAGTGATTCCTCCTGGATTTGGCGTCCTCGGGCGAAGAGGACTGCAGGCGTTGGTGATGTCTGGGCTCCTGGTACGGTGGGGGTGGTGTGGAAAATGATCCGATTTACAATCCTCTGGCTTCGCGTTCACCTCGCGGCTTGTATTCTGGGGCCGGTCACATGATATGTAGCCGTTCTGTATGTCAGGACTCTTTGCAACATGTGCTTGGTAAGAAGAACCGGAAGATTTCAATTCTCCTGAAGGCTCATTCTCATCCAGGTCTCTGCCTATTAGCCTTGGATGTGACGCGGACGTTCCAAAATCCTCCTGAGGGGTTTGTTGATCTTCGGGCGTAAACATACGATGCGGAGGTCTCCTGCGAGCTCCAGGTAACAGGTAGAGTTCAGGCTGGGGAGCCTAAGAAATGATAGTGGGTTCCAATTAGATCCAGAGAAATGTTCAAACAAAGGGTATTGTTAAATCATAATTCCACAACTGACAACAGATCTACTTACATAGGGAGGGGCAAATGATTTCACTTTGATCTCCAATTCTTGCTTTGGCCTGACCTGAAAACAAGGTCCAGAATTCATTGTACAATTGAGGCGCTAAACATGTAAATGCGTTAGAAGCAGCTCAGAGAAGGCTTACTGAACAGGGGAGCCAGTGGCATAGTGGTATTGTCACTGGACTAGTAATCCAGAGTAACGCTCTGGGATCCCGGTTCAAATCCAACCAGGGCAGATGGTGAAATTTGAGTTCAATGCAAAACTGGAATTAAAAGTCGAACGATGACCATGAAACCATTGTCGGGAAAACCCCCATCTGGTTCACTAGGGAAGGAAATCTGTCATCCTCATCTGGGCCCGGCCTAAATGTAACTGCAGGCTCACATTGACTCTTAAATGCCCTTGGGATGGGCAATAAACGTTGCTCCAGACAGCGACATCCCATGAACAAAAAAGACCAGGAACGGCCAGGATGGCTTCTCAGGTCGGAGAGATTAGGTTTGTATCTACTGGAGTTTAGAAGAGTCAGAGGCCACTTGATGAGATCCTGAGGGGTATTGGCTGGGTGGATGTGGAGAGGATGTTTCCTCTTGTCGGGGAATCTGGAACTAGGGGAAACGGGCGTTGATTGGTTGGCAAGTCACCTCTGAATTGGTTGAGGCGTTACCCTGGAAAATCAACGGGGAACTGTAGGCTCCCCTACCTCCCGGTTAATTCAAAAGCGTTCAAGGCATGAACACATTCCTTTCATTTGCATGAATGTGTGCACATCTCAAGAAATCAAGGATCAACCTGAGGGTTGGAGGAGGTTACGGTGCGAGGGAGATGTGAGCGTATGAGGTAAGGGAAGCAAGTCTTTGGGCTAGTTTAAGTTGACAGAGGGCGCAAGGCGGGAATCGAATGAGGAGCGCATTGGAATTGTCAAATCTAAGCATAGCAACGGTATGGCTGAGAGTTTAAGCATCAGGAAGGGAGCTTCGGGGGATATTGCAGAGCTAAGGGCCACTGCAGCTGGAACAACCGCCTCCAGCGGAGTGATTAAAATGGAAGGATGCCCAGACGGCCAGAGTTAGATGAATTCAGAGGTCTCAATTATTTCCAATGAAGCTTCTAGAGCCTGAAATATTTAAGACTAAGCTCTGCAGTCATTGTTTTCTCTGCTGTATAGCGATGTTACGACGGGCATTCCTGAACCAAACCCACCCTGCACCTTAATATGAAATCCAAAGCAAGATCGCTAAGTTAAAGAGGGGACACAGTTGAGTTGGAGGCCTCAATACCATGATGAAAACTCCCTTTATATTGGTTGGTTCCAAACCCCAGTGCAGCACGAGGGTGTTTTGGTGACAGGGCGGTAAGCCCCGTGACAGATCAGACTTGTCCAACACATGGCCAGTGGGCCGCATGTGGCTCCACGGGGTGGGGGGGGGGGGGGGGGTGCAGTTTCCAAAAAGCCAGTCAGTGGAGTTTAAGATTCTGAAAGAAACTGCTTCTGCAATCACAGGCCGTTCCTCTCCCGCGTTCGCTGCTGATCAGCCCATGGGTGAGCCCGCAAAACAGATTCTGACCTCCGCGCCCTCTCATGGCGACCTTTATTTCATTACTCGTGTTTTTAAATTATCAATTTATTGCTTTGGCATTCTTTCATTTTGCTCAGCAAGGTTTCTTCACACCCAACTTTACTTTGAAATTCATGTTCAATGTGAATTTCTTTCTGAAATTTGCTCATTGGCCCTCCTGCGTGAGAGAAAAATTGCAAATGTGCCTTGCCCCCCCCCCCCCCCGCCATCCACCTACCCAAGTGAAAGCCTGGTAGAGCCGAACCCGCAAAATAAATCATTGGGGACACGGTGATGTAGTAGTGGTGATGACAGATCAAGGGTAATTAGAAATGGGTAAAAGAATGCTATCTTTGCCAGCGACATCCACATCCCGTGACGGAATGAGGAACAAAAATTAAATGCACAATAATAATAATCTGTATTATTGTCACAAGTAGGCTTACATTAGCACTACAATGAAGTTACTGTGAAAATCCCCTCGTCGCCACATTCCGGCGCCTGTTCGGGTACACAGAGGGAGAATTCAGAATGTCCAATTCACCCTAACAAGCCCGTATTTCAGGGCTTGTGGGAGGAAACCGGAGCACCCGGAGGAAACCCACGCAGACACGGTGGAGAACGCGCAGACTCCGCACAGACGGTGACCCAAGCCGGGAATCGAACCTGGGACCCTGGCGCTGTGAAGCCATAGTGCTAACCATTATGCTAGCGTGCTGCCCACGGAGGGAAGGTCACTGATGAAGCAGCTGACGATGGTTGGGCCTAGGACACAATCCTGAGGGACTCCTGCAGTGATGGCCTGGGACTGAGATGAATGACCTCCACTCACCACAACCATCTTCCTCTGTGCCGGGTCAGAGAATCACCGGGGGGGGGGGGGGGCGGCACGCGAATCGCGCCATGGCGCTCCGACGCCGGGCCGCCGATTCTCCGGTCCTACCTGGCGGGACCTCGGAGTTCTGGCTGCGGTGGCCGTCCTAGTGGCGGGGTGGGGGGTTCCGACTCCAGGGGGTGGGGGGGGGGCCTCCACGGTGGCCAGGTCTGTGATCGGGGCCTACCGATCGGCGGGCGGGCTAATTCCGTGGGGGGCCTATGTTCCTCCGCACCGGGCCCCTGTAGGGCTCCGCCATATTGCCTGGGGTCCGGCTCAGAGACGGCAACCCACGCGCATGCGCGGACCCGGCTTTCGAGCGCCGGAGCAGCGGACGCCACTCCGGCGCCGTACTAGCCCCCGAGGAAGGGTCGAATGCCTGGGCCCGGAGGCCCTTTCGCGCCGGAGTCGCTCGCGCCGCTTTTGACTCCGGCATCAGAACTTGGCCGCGGGGTCGGAGAATCCCGGCCGTAGTGCCTCCTCTCGGGCATGAGACAGCGCGGGTCGCAATGATTTCACTCCACATGGCACAGGCACCAAGAGTGATGAGCACAGCGGCAACAGCAGCGGAAGAAACATATCAGCCCATGATTGACTGGCGGTGCAGACTCGATGGGCCGAGTGGCCTAGTGCTGCTCCTAGGTCTTAGGGTCTTAAGAAGGTGCCCAGGACAATCAATGTAAAAGTTATTAAACCGACAGAGGCAACTGTGTGTTGCAAAACATGTATAACTACAGCAGATCAGCCAACCTTGAAACAAACACACCTTTCCCACAATACTCGAGGTGCAACAATGACCGTCAGTTACTGGCGAGGTCTCATCATGAGGCCCAGTCTAATGCTCGGGGGGGCACAGGTTCAAATCTCACCACCACAGCCAGCAGCTGAAATCCAATTTATAAACCTCCCGCAAAGCTTCTCTGACCATGAAAATATCGTTTTCTGTGGCTGAAGGAAATCTGCCGTCCTTACCCAGTCTGGCCTACATGTGACTCCAGACCCACAGCAATGTGGTTGTCTCCTAAAATACCCTCTGGAATGGCCCAGCTAGACACTCGGTTCAAGTTCAATTCAGGATGGGGAAGCTGTGCTGACCCAGCCAGGGATTACCACACCCCATCAAAGAATTTATAAAACTCCTCGTTCATTTGGTGCACCTCAGAATAATGGGGGTATCACCATCACAGATACATTAAGCATGCAATGATAGCTAAACAGGTAACAGTAGAAAGGTTTTTTTTTATTCATTCAAGGTGTGGGCATCACTGGCCTGGCCAGCATTTATTGCCCAACCCCCTTGAGTAAAGGGGTTCTCAGAGAGTTGAGGAGGTGGTCCTCTCGAGGCCCACGTGACGGTTCAATGGGCGTCCCTTCCACACAGTAAACTGGCGCTGGCAACATCCATGATCAAACCTGGAATGTTGCTGCCATCCAGTGGCTTCTCTGAGAACCGCAGCTGTAAAGAGCTCCACGTTAAACCAGGATCTGAAACTTCTCGAATCCCTGAACGTTCCTCACCCTGATGGAACATGGGTAGGGGCCAGATCCTCAAACTTGCAGCCTTTATAAACGAGTCAGGTAAGCCAGGAGAATCAGATTAATCTGCTTTGAGAGTTTCCAGTTTCTCGGTGGGAATCATCACCTTTACCCAAGGGAAGCTCAGTCCCTCTGCCCCTAGCAGGGCACCCTGTGGGCCGTCTGCTTCTTCCTTCACCAGGAGCCCTACTGCCCACCCAGCATCGGCCTCCTCCATTTGACTGAACACTCTTTGCCAGCGAAACAACTATTTACTTGCACTTGCAGCTGACTAAATACTCTGCTCGCTGCCCACAACACGAGGCGCTCTACACTGGGGATGACCAAACGCGGTCCAGGTGACATGTGTCCACGTGAGCACTGAGCTCAGAACTTCCTGTGGTCTGTCGTTTCAATTCTCCGCTTCACTCTCACTCTGACCTTCCTGCTCCCGGTCCCGCTACAATTGCCCATCCCTAGTTGCCCCTTGAGAAGGCGGGGCTGAGCTGCCCTCTTGGGACTGGTGACCACAATTCCGAAGGTGTTAGGGTACTTTTGGACAGGGATGAGGGTAACCCTCGCGTTAAAAGGTGCTAAACTGGGGGGAAGGCAAATTACGATAACATTAGACAGGAATTGAAGAATTTGGATTGGGTGCGGCTGCTGGAGGATTTTCCACCATCAGACGTGGGGATGTTGATTATGATTCAGGAAAGTCACGTTCCTGAGAGAACGAAGGATAAGTTTGGGAAATTCAGAGAGCTTTGAATAACGCGGGATAGTGTGAATCTCGCCAAAAAGAAAAAGGAGACTTTTGGATGATCTACAAGGGGTGGGGACAGTCAAAACCCTTGAGGAGTATAAAAAAGTAGGAAGGTACTTAAGCGGGAAATTAGAAGGACGAGGAGGGGTCATGAAAAGTCTTTGGGAAGTAGGATTAAGGTGAATCCCAAAGCTTTTTATTCATATGTAAAAAACAAGAGGGTGGCCAGGGAAAGGATTGGACCACTTAAGGACAGTGGGGGCAATCGCTGTGTTGAGCCAGAGGAAATGGGTGAGGTCCTAAATGAATACTTTGCATCAGTGTTCACTAAAGAGAAGGACTTTGTGGAAGACGATTCTTGGGTAGAACAAAGAACAAAGAAAAGTACAGCACAGAAACAGGCCCTTCGGCCCTCCAAGCCTGTGTCGACCATGCTGCCCGTCAAAACTAAAATCTTCTACACTTCCTGGGTCCGTATCCCTCTAGTCCCATCCCATTCATGTATTTGTCAAGATGCCCCTTAAATGTCACTATCGTCCCTGCTTCCACCACCTCCTCCGGTAGCGAGTTCCAGACACCCACTACCCTCTGCGTAAAAAACTTGCCTCGTACATCTCCTCGAAACCTTGCCCCTCGCAGCTTAAACCTATGCCCCCTAGTAATTGACCCCTCTACCCTGGGGAAAAGCCTCTGACTATCCACTCTGTCTATGCCCTCATAATTCTGTAGACCTCTATCAGGTTGCCCCTCAACCTCCGTCGTTCCAGTGAGAACAAACCGAGTTTATTCAACCGCTCCTCATAGCTAATGCCCTCCATATCAGGCAACATCCTGGTAAATCACTTCTGCACCCTCTCTAAAGCCTCCACATCCTTCTGGTAGTGTGGTGACCAGAATTGAACACTATACTCCAAGTGTGGCCAACTAAGGTTCTACACAGCCGCAACATGACTTGCCAATTCTTGTACTCAATGCCCCGGCCAATGAAGGCAAACATGCCGTATGCCTTCTTGACTACCTTCTCCACCTGTGTTGCCCCTTTCAGTGACCTGTGGACCTGTACACCAAGATCTCTCTGACTCTTGAGGGTTCTACCATTCACTGTATATTCCCTACCTGCATTAGACCTTGCAAAATGCATTACCTCACATTTGTCCGGATTAACCTCCATCTGCCATCTCTCCGCCCAAGTCTCCAAACAATCTAAATCCTGCTGTATCCTCTGACAGTCCTCATTGCAATCCGCAATTCCACCAACCTTTGTGTCATCTGCAAACTTACTAATCAGATCAGTTACATTTTCCTCCAAATCATTTATATATACTACGAACAGCAAAGGTTCCAGCACTGATCCCTGCGGAACACCACTAGTCACAGCCCTCCAATCAGAAAAGCACCCTTCCAGTGCTACTCTCTGCCTTCTATGACCTAGCCAGTTCTGTATCCATCTTGCCAGCTCACCCCTGATCCCATGTGACTTCACCTTTTGTACCAGTCTGCAATGAGGGACCTTGTCAAAGGCCTTACTGAAGTCCATATAGACAACATCCACTGCCCTACCTGCATCAATCATCTTTGTGACCTCCTCGAAAAACTCTATCAACTTAGTGAGACATGACCTCCCCTTCACAAAACCATGCTGCCTCTCACTAATACGTCCATTTGCTTCCAAATGGGAGTAGATCCTGTCTCGAAGAATTCTCTCCAGTAATTTCCCTACCACCGTCGTAAGGCTCACCGACCTGTAGTTCCCCTGGATTATCCTTGCTACCCTTCTTAAACAAAGGAACAACATTGGCTATTCTCCAGTCCGGGACATCACCTGAAGACAGTGAGGATCCAAAGATTTCTGTCAAGGCCTCAGCAATTTCCTCGCTAGCCTCCTTCAGTATTCTGGGGTAGATCCCATCAGGCCCTGGGGACTTATCTTCCTTAATATTTTTCAAGACGCCCAACACCTCGTTTTTTTGGATCTCAATGTGACCCAGGCTATCTACACACCCTTCTCCAGACTCAACATCTACCAATTTCTTCTCTTTGGTGAATACTGATGCAAAGTATTCATTTAGTACCTCGCCCATTTCCTCTGGCTCCACACATAGATTCCCTTGCCTATCCTTCAGTGGGCCAACCCTTTCCCTGGCTACCCTCTTGCTTTTTATGTACGTGTAAAAAGCCTTGGGATTTTCCTTGACCCTATTTGCCAATGACTTTTCGTGACCCCTTTTAGCCCTCCTGACTCCTTGCGAAAGTTCCTGCCTACTTTCCTTATAGTCCGCACAGGCTTCATCTGCTCCCAGCCTTCTAGTCCTGACAAATGCCTCATTTTTCTTTTTGACGAGGCCTACAATATCTCTTGTTATCCAAGGTTCCCGAAATTTGCCGTATTTATCCTTCTTCTGCACAGGAACATGCTGGTCCTGAATTCCTTTCAAATGACATTTCAAAGCCTCCCACATGTCAGATGTTGATTTACCCACAAACATCCGCCCCCAATCTATGTTCTTCAGTTCCCGCCTAATATTGTTATAATTAGCCTTCCCCCAATTCAGCACATTCATCCTAGGACCACTCTTATCCTTGTCCACCAGCACTTTAAAACTTACTGAATTGTGCTCACTGTTCCCGAAATGCTCCCCTACTGAAACTTCTGCCACCTGGCCGGGCTCATTCCCCAATACCAAGTCCAGTACAGCCCTTTCCCTAGTTGGACTATCTACATATTGTTTTAAGAAGCCCTCCTGGATGCTCCTTACAAACTCTGCCCCATCCAAGCCCCAAGCACTAAGTGAGTCCCAGTCAATATTGGGGAAGTTGAAGTCTCCCATCATAACAACCCTGTTGTTTTTACTTGTTTCCAAAATCTGTCTACCTATCTGCTCCTCTATCTCCCGCTGGCTGTTGGGAGGCTATAGTAAACCCCCAACATTGTGACTGCACCCTTCTTATTCCTGATCTCTACCCATATAGCCTCGCTGCCCTCTGAGGTGTCCTCCCGTAGTGCAGCTGTGATATTCTCCCTATCCAGTAGCGCAACTCCGCCACCCCTTTTACATCCCCCTCTATCCCGCCTGAAACATCTAAATCCTGGAACGTTTAGCTGCCAATCCTGTCCTTCCCTCAACCACGTCTCTGTAATGGCAACAACATCATCGTTCCAAGTACTAATCCGAGCTCTAAGTTCATCTGCCTTACCCGTAATACTTCTTGCATTAAAACATATGCACTTCAGGCCACCAGACCCGCTGTGTTCAGCAACTTCTCCCTGTCTGCTCTGCCTCAGAGCCACACTGTCCCTATTCCCTCGTTCTCCCTCAATGCTCTCACCTTCTGACCTATTGCTCCCGTGCCCACCCCCCTGCCATACTAGTTTAAACCCTCCCGTGTGACACTAGCAAACCTCGCAGCCAGGATATTTAGGCCTCTCCAGTTTAGATGCAACCCGTCCTTCTTATACAGGTCACACCTGCCCCGGAAGAGCTCCCAGTGGTCCAGATAACGGAAACCCTCCCTCCTACACCAGCTGTTTAGCCACGTGCTTAGCTGCTCTATCTTCCTATTTCTAGCCTCACTGGCACGTGGCACAGGGGGTAATCCCGAGATTACAACCCTCGAGGTCCTGTCTTTTAACTTTCTGCCTAGCTCCCTGAACTCCTGCTGCAGGACCACATGCCACTACCTTCCTATGTTAGTACCAATAGGTACAACAACCTCTGCCTGTTTTCCCTCCTCCTACATGATGCCCGCTACCCGTTTGAGACATCCTGGACCCTGGCACCAGGGAGGCAACATACCATCCTGGAGTCTCTTTCACGTCCACAGAAGCACCTATCTGTGCCCCTGACTATAGAGTTCCCTATGACTATTGCTCTTCCTCACTTTGACCCTCCCTGCTGAACATCAGAGCCAGCCGTGGTGCCACTGCTCTGGCTGCTGCTGTTTTCCCCTGATAGGCTATTCCCCCCCGACAATATCCAAAGGGGGAAAACCTGTTCGAGAGGGGGACAACCGCAGGAGATTCCTGCACTGACTGCCTGCCCCTTCTGGTGGTCACCCATTTCTCTGCCTGCACCTTGGGTGTGACCACATTTATATAACTGCTATCTATAACGCTTTCCACCACCTGCATGCTCCTAAGTGCATCCAACTGCTGCTCCAACCGAACCATGTGGTCTGTGAGGAGTCCCAGTTGGGTGCACTTTCTGCAGATGAAGTTATCCGGGATGCTGGAAGCCTCCATGACCTGCCACATCTCACAGTCAGAGCACTGCACCCCTCTAATTAACATTGTGTTAATTAATTCGTCAATTCAATTTTTTAAATTAAAAAAGTTACTGTTAACTGTATGTTTCCTAGCACTAGATTTCTACTATAAATGAGAAAGCTAAATACAGTACTCTCCGATCTCTGGCTTAGATACCCCTCTAAATTATAATTAAGTAATTAATTAATTATGTTTAATTAGTTTAACAATGTTTAATTTTTAAATTTAGTGCAGATTCTCAACCAGCCAATCAGGCCACAGCTTTACTGTGGTGTCACTTCAGTTTTCCCCCCTACACAATTTGAAAAGGTAATAAAAATAAAAATCACTTACCTTCCTAGGATGCAGATTAACAGTTACAGGCCAGAAGAAAGAGAACAAAACAGTAGGGGAAAAGCACCTTCTCCCACTCTGCACCGAATTACCTCACTGCACCAAATTACCACGTTCCAATTCCCACTCTGGATGTGTCTCATTCCGGCTGTGTCTCCTTGACCTGCGCAAAGCAGGTAGGGTGTGTCTGGATCATGTTAACATCAAAAAGGAGGAGGTATTGGATCTTTTAAAAGATATTAAGGTAGATAAGTCTCCTGGGCCGGATGGGATTTACCCCAGAATACTGAGGGAAGCACGGGAGGAAATTTCTGGGGCCTTGACTGACATCTTTGTATCCTCATTGGCTACAGGTGAGATCCCAGAGGACTGGAGAATGGCTAATGTGTTACTGCTGTTTAAGAAAGGTAGCAGGGATAATCCAGGAAACTTTAGGCCGGTGAGCCTCACGTCAGTAGTAGATTAATTATTGGAGAGAATTCTCAGGGACAGGATTTATACCCATTTGGAAATAAATGGACTCATTAGTGATAGGCAGCATGGTTTTGTGAAGGGGAGGTTGTGCCTCACTAACTTGATTGAGTTTTTTGAGGTGACAAAGATGATTGATGAGGGGAGGGCGGTGGATGTTAGTTACATGGACTTCAGTAAAGCATTTGACAAGGTGCCTCATGGCAGACTGGGACAAAAGGTGAAGTCACATTGATCAGAGATGAGGTGGTAAGATGGATACAGAACTGGCTCGGTCACAGAAAGCAAAGGGTAGCAGTAGAAGGATGTTTATCTGAATGGAGAGATTGAGGCGTGCAGGTCCACAGATCTTTGAAAATGGCAACACAAGTGGACAAGGTAGTCAAGAAAGCATACGGAATGCTTGCCTTCATTGGACGGGGCATCGAGTATAAAAACTGGCAAGTCATGCTCCAGTTATATAGAACCTTGTTAAGGCCGCACTTGGAATATTGCGCACAATTCTGGTCCCACACTACCAGAAGGATGCGGAGGCTTTGGAGAGGGTGCAGAGGAGGTTTACCAGGATGTTGCCTGGTATGGAGGGTGTTAGCTATGTGGAGAGGCTGAATAGACTTGGACTGTTTTCATTAGAACGACGGAGGTTGAGGGGTGACCTGATAGAGGCCTACAAGATTATGAGGGGCATGGATAGAGTAGATGGGCAGGCACTCTTTCCCAGGGTGGAGGGGTCAGTCACCAGGGGGCATAGGTTTAAGGTCTGTGGGGCAAAGTTTAGAGGAGATGTGCGAGGCAGGTTTTTTACACAGAGGGTGGTGAGTGCCTGGAACGCGTTGCCAGGGGAGGTTGTGGAAGCAGATACATTAACGGCGTTCAAAAGGCATCTCGACAAACATATGGATAGGATGGGTATAGCGGGATACAGCACAAGGAAGTGCTGACGGTTGGTATCATGACAGGACAGGCTTGAGGGCCGAAGGGCCTGCTCCTCTGCTGTATTGTTCTTTGAGATGACAGCTTCAGTAATTGTCAGATTGCTGTGACAGAACAAACACTTAGTCAGCAGCGTGACTCACACTCTGGCCCCACAAAGCAGGCGAGGCTCAACGGAGCAACTTGGCCAATTTACACACTGTAAAAGTAACTATAGTTTACAGTGACACCTAGCAAACCACCAGGGACAAACCCTTCTAATCTGGTACATGCCCCAGCACGTCCTGGAGTTCACATTGCAACTCTTAACTGATAGAAAGTATTGATTGTACAAAATCACACAATGTGACAACTCACTTCTTAAAGTCTGGGAATCGTTAGGAGTTACAGTTATATTCAACCTATTGTTTTGAGCAATACCTTTAATGTGGATGAAAACGGCATTGCTTTAAGCTACAGAGAGAGGACAGACTAACCTCAACGTCCACACATTTCCGGCGCTACAACTTGTTATTTTAATCTCACAAAGCTCTTTCACTTTGCAATGTGTTATTCTACGATGGCAATTCTGGCAGTCATTTCGCACAGCAAGATCCCAGAAAGATCGAGGCGACCGGCATTGGTTTGGGCATCACCATTGGACGGAACGCCAGGGCATCAACACGTGCGCGAACCACAGGGTCGGACAGGCTTCATCTGAATGAAGGATGATGCTGGTGGCAAAAATTAAGTTGAGGGGATTCTTTATGGTAAAATACAAAATGTGCTGTTGTGAGCTGGAAATTGTCGCTCGAAAAGGTGGTGTTAACGGACTCAATGTTAATCTTCAAGAACAAAAGAGGTTGGTGGGATGGGGGGATGGTGGAAATAAAGGATTGAACTGTCTTAGACATCAGGGAGGAACAGGAGCAACTGAATGGTCTTTACTGAGGGAGTGATGACAATAGGAGGAAGTGAGTGCAGTGATCTGTACATCTGTACATACATCTGCACATACACCAGGGACTGCAGCACAGATGTAACAGCCACAGCACCACTAGAGGGCAGCATCAGAGACGGGTATAAAGGGTCCAGCCCAAGGCAGGATCCGCCTCTTTCAGAAGCACAGGGCTAGTGAGCAGCAGCAGACAGAGGCAGCTCAGCACAGGCAGCTTACCTCAGCTTCACTGGTCATACCTCTTGACTGTTTTACATCTAGTTAAGCTCAGAAACAGAATGAACCCATTGAATAAAGTATTTGTGTTAACTGGAAGTCTACAATCTTTATTCAGACTTAGAGAATAACATAGTGAGTTCTGCGCAAGCATTGGAACTACCCACATTGCAGCCAAGGGGTTACAAACTCTGCTCATTAACAACTGTCTCTGTGACCGCACTGTCTTGACATTTCTGAGTGACGGGCTGAGACGCTTTGTAAACGCAGGCTTTTCTCATCCCCTTAAGATGTTAATAGCCCATTCCGTTGGACAATAGACATGTGCGTAAACTCATAAAGATGAGCATTGGCAGGGCGTGGGCAGCAACAGCAAGGCCGTCATTTATTGTCCATCCCACTGTCAGGCACTGGGACATTGTTGCTGGGCCTTCCTGTATCCAACGGCTACAGAGGTTCAATTGAAAATCTTTCCAAGCCCCTAGTTCCACCAACATGTTCAGAATGGGGCTGAGGGGCTGGGGGCCGTATGAACGGGAGCAGCCGGGAAATCCCGCTCAGCGATCGGAAGGGGTAAGGACAGCGGGTTTGCATCCCTAAAGGACCAGTTGGGGGTTGTTAAAACAATCCGGGAGACCCGGACTGCACTTTCACAAACCACCAGCTTTTAATTGGCAACTTCCCTTGTTTTGACCTGAGTTTGGATTTGAAAGCCACCCACTTTTTCTGGATTACCAGTCCAGGAACACGCCCGTTATAGCACCCGTGCATCACAGTTAGTTCTTACCGCTTTGCCACTGTGTAGTCATGGCAACAAGTGACTCACCACAGCTAAACTCCTTCCGACACATTTTAAGAAAACAAATTTGTCATCTTCAGGATGGGCTCCGATCAGCTCCCCAATCTGCTGCCTCACTGCTTTCAGACACAGGTCAGGCAAAACCCTGCAGGGTGAAATGTAACATGGTAACGTACAGGCTGTGACTCCCCAGATATCCCTCAATTATTCTCATTGATGCTCAGAAAATAAAATGTTCAAGAAACGTTCTATTTGAAGAGGGTCCTGAATGTAATGCAGCATCCACAGGAGCACTGTCAACAAAATCTAACACCGAGCCACAAGGGAGATGCTGGGCGAGCGCCTTGCGGTCGGTGCGGATCCGGGCGTGCCGGGTGAATAGCGGGAGAGGGCAAATTCGAGATTTGCGCCTGTGTCCGTCCGCTCAACACCCCCACCCCAATTCTGTCCCCCCCCCCCCTGCCATTTTCCCTTTCAACCCTTCCCCCCACATCATACCACCTCCCCCCCCCCCCCCCCCCCCCACGAACACTCTGCTCCCACATCAGAGGTGGAGGCAGCCTGTTGCTTTCGGCGCCCCATGGCCTTTGATGCACTTGGCGGGTCGTCTGGAGGACCTCAAGTGGGAGGGTCCCGGCTGACGTTCCGGCATCACCGCGCCACCCTGTTCTGCCAGCTGTCCTTGATATGTGCCGGTGCTGGGAAGGGGGCATTCAGAAGAGAGCGTCTCCTTGGTGACCCCCTTGGTGGGGGTCCAGCGCACCCTCCTCTCTGAGGGGGCCCTCAGGATCCTGGGGGACTCCGCGGGATGGAGGGGCAGCTGGTGTGAGCTCCAGAAGCATCTGAGCCATCTGGCTGTGCCAGTCCTCGAGGTTCCCCATTGTCCGCACCCTGGTGTTGACACCCTCGGCGATGCTCCTCAGTGACCGGGCCATGATCCGCAGAGCCTCGGCCATGTCCATCTGCATCTGGGACACGCCCTTCAGTGACTGGGACATGGCACTGAAGCCCTCAACTATGCTCGTCACAGACTGAACCATGCCTCGAACACCACCACTCAAGGCCTGGACGTCATGTTCCAGGTTTGCAGGGCAGCACGGTGGCGCAGTGGTTAGCCCTGCTGCCTCACGGCGCCGAGGTCCCAGGTTCGATCCCGGCTCTGGGTTACTGTCCATGTGGGGTTTGCACATTCTCCCCGTGTCTGCGTGGGTTTCACCCCCACAACCCAAAGATGTGCAGGGTAGGTGGATTGGCCGCGCTAAATTGACCCTCAATTGGAACAAATTAATTGGGCACTCTCAATTTATATTAAAAAATGTTCCAGGTTTTCCACTGCGGTCGCCACCCCAGCAATATTGGCCACAGTGCCACCCATTGTCGGCAACATCTTCTGTGCCTGAAGCCTTTGGGAGTCTTCCAATTGGCCTTGTAGTTGCTGGAATGTCGCTCATACCCACTCCGGAATCTCACACTTCCGGCCTATCACCTGCAGCAGCTCAGGGATAATCTTGTCCAGAAACTCAACATCTGTGTCAGCTGTGTAGTGGGATCCAGCTCACCTCCGACTTCCGTCTCTTTTGGATGTTCTTGCCTCCCCCTGAGGTGCAACAGCAGCTGTGTGGTCCTCACCAGTGCCCTAGAAACCTGTCCACTATTGTCACCAAGGTGATGTTCCACCACAGCGCTGGTGGAAGGTGTGGGTGAGAGCTGTGATGCACCACGAGTGTTATCCTCGGAGCTCTCCTCCGAGGTGCTCTCTTGGGGCGGGGGCAGGAGGGGGAATGACTCCGGATAGCACGGCCCCACCAGATGGCGATGTAGTCAGAGAGGGAAGGATCATTCTGTCTGACGTGAACAACTCACTTGAGACAGATCTCTGGGTGAAGGGGCAGTGGATCATCGCCTCTCTGGCGCAGGCCGACCTCACTGTTGGAACTGCTCTCTCCTCGGGCAACCTTGTAACTGTCAGGACCCGTCCTCACTCGGAGTGAGGACGCCTATCTCTGGGACTCCTCCCCCCCCCCCCCCCCTCCCAATCCTGTTTTCACCCTCTCCCTCCTAAATTGGGCTATCTTCTCCCGAGATAAAGAGAGGGCATTTTGAGCCGCACGCTTGAAGGGTCAGGGAGGGTTCGATAGCGGGTGGCATGTGTGGGCATCGCACCTCGACAGGAAGGGGTTGTGCTGGTGGATGCCGGGGGGGGGGGGGGGGGTGATCTGAGGGACAAGGTTGAAGATTGAATGTGGGGGAGGGTGCGAGTTGTCAGCCAGTCAATTGGAGGAGGGGGGGGGGGGGGGGTGAGGGTCTTCTCCTTACACTGGAGGGTGGTCCTCCTGGTCAGGCTGCCCACACTGACAGCCGCTGCCACCCAGGCGGCGTTGCTCACTCTGCTGCTGGTCCTCCGACCACCTGGGGGAAGCAGGCTGGCCCGCCTCTCCCCCACCGCATCGAGAGGCCTTGTGAGGTCGGCACTGCCAAAGCGAGGAGTCAGCCTGCCAACCTCGCCTGTTGACTGCGAGTGAGTGGTGGGGGAGTGTTTAAACGCAGCTCCCCCCCTGTTAGCGGTGAACAGCTGAGGCGCGTGCCGCGTGGATCAGACGGCGAGGGAACCAATATCGGCGAGAATCCCGCAGAGGCTCATTTTTGGGACTAAGTGCTGCTGAATACGGGCCGCGGTCTGGCGGGGGGGGGGGGGGGGGGGGGGGGGGGGGGGGACAGGGGGACATGACCAATGAGCAGGCAGGACACTCAGGGGTGGTATCTCACTATAAAAGGCACGAGGCACTCACACTCCGCCTCTTTCCACTGATGAACATCTGCAGAGTGAATCAGGGTGTATGTACAGTATCACACCTCCAGCACGTGGCTATGAGCTAGTCTGGTTCAGTCAGACAGAGTAACCACACTTAGGTTAGCAGAGAGTCGAACTCATAGAGAACTGTGCTAACTGTGCTGCTGGTTCAATAAATCAGATTGAACTAACTTCAAGGTCTGGAGTATCTTTTGGTCAAAGCTGCATCCAGTTGCAGCCTGTGTATCGTAGAGTACATTACACATCAGAAGGCCCAACCGGAATGTAGCCCCCCCCCCCACCCCCCCCATGTAACTCTGAGCGACACCAACGGAAAAACACACGGGTGCGGAACACGTCTGGACCAGCGTGGTGTGACAAAATCAGGACTTACCTGAAGAAGGCCTGGGGCTGCGTTTGGAGTTGGGAGTGGAGGCCGCCAGTGACCCTGGAATTCCACAGCAGTGAGTGGTGGGGAGCATCGATCGAGTGGACCTTCCAGCTTCAGTGACTTTGTGAAAATCCATCTTCCAGCCTCGGAGTATTCCCGGAGATTAACCATCCTTCTTCAATGCTGAGTCAGTGATGTCAGGCGCCTTTTCAATATGGCACCCGGATATGACGGCGGGACGCGTGCAACCAAGGTGGTCCCACCCTGGGAGACAGCGCAAAACTCCCGGATATATAATTGATTATACCGAGGCCTCCACATGGGGAAACACCACCCGTCCCTGCCCCCGCTACAGGATTTAGTCAGGGAGGGAGACTGTGATGTATTTGAACAAATTAACACTGAGCAGGAGGAGGTATTAACGGTGGGCTAAACAATGGCTAAACCCCCAGGCCCAGATGAGATGTATCCCACTCAGGCTGCTGTGGGATTTATGGCAGTAGATTACAGAGGGTCTGACAATAATTTTCAAATCATCTCTGGCCACAGGAGAGGTGCCAGGGGACTGGGGGACAGCTGATGTGGTGTCGTTATTCAAGAAGCGTGGTAGGAAATTACAGGCCAGTGAGTCTAACTTCAGTGGTAGGGAAACTATTGGAAAAATCTCCGAGGGACAGAGTTAATCTCCACTTGGGGAGACTAGGATGAATCAAGGACAGTCAGCGTGAAATGAAAACCACTTATTGTCACAAGTAGGCTTCAAATGAAGTTACTGTGAAAAGCCCCTAGTCGCCACATTCCGGCCCCTGTTCAGGGAGGCTAGTACGGGAATTGAACCGTGCTGCTGGCCTGCCTTGGTCTGCTTTCAAAGCCAGTGATTTAGCCCAGTGTGCTAAACCAGCATGGCTTTGTTAAAGTGAAATCACGTCTTACCAACCTGATTGAACTTTTTGAGGAGGTGACTAGGTGTGTAGATGGGGGGGTGTGGTTGATGTAATCTACACGGGCTTTTGACGAGGTCCCACATGGGAAGCAGAAGGTAAGAGCCCATGGGATCCAGGACAATTTAGCAAATTGGATCAAAAACTGGCTTAGTGGCAGGAGACAGAGGGTAATGGTTGAAGTTGTTTTTGTGACTGGAAGGCTGTGTCCAGTGGTGTTCCGCAGGGATTGGTGCTGGGTCCCTTGCTGTTTGTAGTGTACGTTAACGACCTGGACGTGAATCTAGGAAGTATGATCAGTAAGTTTGCAAATGACAGAAAAATTGGTGGTGTGGTAAATAGTGAGAAGCAAAGCCTTTGATTACAGGGCGATATAGACGGGCTGGTTAGATGGACAGAAGAGTGACAAATGGAATGTAACCATTGTGAGGCAATGCATTTCGGGAGGGCTAACAAAGCAAGGGGATATACAATGAATGGTTGGACCCTCTGAAGTACCGAGGATTAAAGAGACCTTGCGGTGCATGTCCACAGATCCCCGAAGACAGCACGACGGGCAGATAAGGTGATTAAGGTGACTGTGCATCTGCAGCTGTACAAATCTGGTGCGGCCGCATTTGGAGTATTGCGTGCAGTTCTGGTCTGGAGAAAGGAAGCGATTGCACTGGAGAGCGTGCAGAGGTGATTCACCAGGATGTTGCCTGGGCTGGAGAGTTTCAGCTGTGAAGAGAGACTGGTTAGGCTGAGGGGGAACATGATCGAGGTGTACAAAATGATGAGGGGCATAGACAGGGTGGAGAGGAGGGTACTTTTCCCCTTAGTGGAGAGGTTAATAACCTGGGGACGTAGATTTAAGGTAATGGGCAGGAGGTGGAGGATGTGAGCGGGGAGCAGAGAGCAGAGAGCGGGGAGCGGAGAGCGGGGAACGGGAAACGGAGAGCAGAGAGCAGAGAGAGAGCAGGTAGCATGGAGCGGGGAGCAGAGAACAGAGAGCGGAGAGAGAGCAGAGAGCGAAGAGCGGGGAACGGAGAGCGGGGAGCAGAGAGCGGGTAGCGTGGAGCGGGGTGCAGAGAGCAGAGAGCGGAGAGAGAGTGGAGAGCGGGGAGCGGAGAGCGGGGAGCAGAGAGCAGAGAGAGAGCGGAGAGCAGAGTGTGGAGAGCAGGGAGTGATGAGCAGAAAATAGAGAGTAGAGAGCAGAAAGAGAGCGGGGAGCGGAGAGTGGAGAGCGGGGAGCAGAGAGTGGGGAGTGGGGAGCGGAGAGTGGAGACTGGTGAGCAGAGAGCAGAGAGTAGAGAGCAGAGAGGGAGCGGAGAGTGGAGAGCGGGATGCGAAGAGCGGGAAGCGGAGTGCGGAGACCGGGGAACGGAGAGCGGGGAGCAGAGAGCGGGGACCGGGGGACAGAGAGTGGGGAGCAGAGAGCAGAGAGAGAGCAGAGAGCGGGTAGCAGGGAGCGGGGAGCAGAGAGAGAGTGGAGGGCGGAGAGCAGAGAGCAGAGAGAGAGCGGAGAGCAGGGAGCAGAGTGCGGAGAGCGATGAGCAGAAAACAGAGAGTAGAGAGCAGAGCGAGAGCGGGGAGTGGAGAGTGGAGAGCGGGGAGCGGAGAGCAGGAAGCGGAGTGTGGAGACCGGGGAGCGGAGAGCGGAGAGCGGGGAGCGGAGAGTGGAGAGTGGAGAGTGGTGAGCAGAGAGCAGAGAGTAGAGAGCAGAGAGAGAGCGGGGAGCGGAGAGTGGAGAGCGCGGAGCGGAGAGCGGGAAGCAGAGTGCGGAGACCGGGGAGCGGAGAGCGGGGAGAGGGGAGCGGGGAGCGGGGAGCGGAGAGTGGAGAGTGGTGAGCAGAGAGCAGAGAGAGAGCGGAGAGCGGGGAACGGTGAGCGGGGAGTGGTGAGCGATGAGCAGGGAGCGGGGAGCGGAGAGCAGGGAGCGGAGAGCG
This sequence comes from Scyliorhinus torazame, assembly GCF_047496885.1. Lineage (NCBI taxonomy): Eukaryota > Metazoa > Chordata > Chondrichthyes > Carcharhiniformes > Scyliorhinidae > Scyliorhinus > Scyliorhinus torazame. Next base: position 13,547,820 of record NC_092713.1, read on the forward strand.
GGGAGTGGTGAGCGATGAGCAGGGAGCGGAGAGCAAAGAGCGGAGAGCGGGGAGCGGAGTGCGGAGACCGGAGAGCGGGGAGCGGGGAGCGGAGAGTGGTGAGCAGAGAGCGGGGAGCGGGGAACGGAGAGCGGGGAGTGGTGAGAGGGGAGCGATGAGCAGGGAGCGGAGAGCGGGGAGCGGAGTGCGGGGAATGGAGAGCGGTGAGCGGGGAGCGGTGAGCGGGGAGCGGAGAGCGGGGAGCGGGGAGCGGAGAGTGGAGAGCGGGGAGCGGAGAGCGGGGAGCGGAGAGCGGGGAGTGGGGAACAGAGAGCGGGGAGTGGTGAGCGGGGAGTGGTGAGCGGGGAGCGGAGAGCGGGGAGCGGGGAGTGGAGAGCGGTGAGCAGAGAGCGGGGAGCGGGGAACGGAGAGCAGGGAGTGGTGAGCGGGGAGCGGAGAGCGGGGATCGGAGAGCGGGGAGTGGAGAGCGGTGAGCAGAGAGCGGGGAGCGGGGAACGGAGAGCGGGGAGTGGTGAGCGGGGAGCGATGAGCGGAGAGCGGGGAGCGGGGAGCGGGGAGTGGAGAGCGGTGAGCGGGGAGCGGAGAGCGGGGAGTGGAGAGCGGGGAGTGGAGAGCGGGGAGTGGAGAGCGGTGAGCGGGGAGTGGAGAGCGGGGAGTGGAGAGCGGGGAGTGGAGAGCGGTGAGCGGGGAGCGGAGAGCGGGGAGTGGAGAGCGGGGAGTGGAGAGCGGGGAGTGGAGAGCGGTGAGCGGGGAGCGATGAGCGGGGAGCGGTGAGCGGGGAGCGGGGAGTGGAGAGCGGGAAGTGGAGAGCAGACAGCGGGGAGCGGTGAGCGGGGAGTGGAGAGCGGGGAGTGGAGCGCGGGGAGTGGAGAGCGGTGAGCGGGGAGCGGTGAGCGGGGAGCGGAGAGCGGAGAGCGGGGAGCGGTGAGCGGAGAGTGGAGAGCGGAGAGCAGGGAGCGGTGAGCGGGGAGCGGGGAGTGGAGAGCGGGGAGTGGAGAGCGGTGAGCGGGGAGTGGAGAGCGGAGAGCGGGGAGTGGAGAGCGGGGAGTGGAGAGCGGGGAGTGGAGAGCGGGGAGTGGAGAGCGGGGAGTGGAGAGCGGGGAGTGGAGAGCGGGGAGTGGAGAGCGGGGAGTGGAGAGCGGTGAGCGGGGAGTGGAGAGCGGAGAGCGGAGAGCGGTGAGCGGGGAGCGGAGAGTGGAGAGCGGGGAGCGGAGAGCGGGGAGCGGAGAGCGGGGAGTGGGGAACAGAGAGCGGGGAGTGGTGAGCGGGGAGTGGTGAGCGGGGAGCGGAGAGCGGGGAGCGGGGAGTGGAGAGCGGTGAGCAGAGAGCGGGGAGCGGGGAACGGAGAGCGGGGAGTGGTGAGCGGGGAGCGGGGATCGGAGAGCGGGGAGTGGAGAGCGGTGAGCAGAGAGCGGGGAGCGGGGAACGGAGAGCGGGGAGTGGTGAGCGGGGAGCGATGAGCAGGGAGCGGAGAGCGGAGAGCGGGGAGCGGGGAGCGGGGAGCGGGGAGTGGAGAGCGGGGAGCGGTGAGCGGGGAGCGGAGAGCGGGGAGTGGAGGGCGGGGAGTGGAGAGCGGTGAGCGGGGAGCGGTGAGCGGGGAGCGGTGAGCGGGGAGCGGGGAGTGGAGAGCGGGAAGTGGAGAGCGGAGAGCGGGGAGCGGGGAGTGGAGAGCGGGGAGTGGAGAGCGGGGAGTGGAGAGCGGTGAGCGGGGAGCGGTGAGCGGGGAGCGGAGAGCGGGGAGCGGTGAGCGGAGAGTGGAGAGCGGAGAGCGGGGAGCGGTGAGTGGGGAGCGGAGAGCGGAGAGCGGGGAGCGGGGAGCGGGGAGTGGAGAGCGGGGAGTGGAGAGCGGTGAGCGGGGAGTGGAGAGCGGAGAGCGGGGAGTGGAGAGCGGGGAGTGGAGAGCGGGGAGTGGAGAGCGATGAGCGGGGAGTGGAGAGCGGAGAGCGGGGAGCGGGGAGCGGGGAGCGGGGAGTGGAGAGCGGGGAGTGGAGAGTGGAGAGTGGGGAGCGGAGAGCGGGGAGCGGGGAGTGGAGAGCGGAGAGCGGGGAGCGGGGAGCGGGGAGCGGGGAGCGGGGAGTGGAGAGCGGGGAGTGGAGAGTGGAGAGTGGGGAGCGGAGAGCGGGGAGCGGAGAGCGGGGAGCGGAGAGCGGGCAGTGGGGAGCGGGGAGTGGTGAGCGGGGAGTGGAGAGCGGGGAGTGGAGAGCGGGGAGTGGAGAGCGGGGAGTGGAGAGCGGGGAGTGGAGAGCGGTGAGCGGTGAGCGGTGAGCGGGGAGCGGAGAGCGGGGAGCGTTGAGCGGGGAGCGGAGAGTGAAGAGCGGAGAGCGCGGAGCGGTGAGCGGGGAGCGGAGAGCGGAGAGCGGGGAGCGGGGAGCAGGGAGTGGAGAGCGGGGAGCGGGGAGTGGAGAGCGGGGAGCGGGGATCGGGGAGCGGGGAGCGGGGAGTGGAGAGCGGGGAGCGGAGAGCGGGGAGCGGAGAGCGGAGAGCGGGGAGCGGAGAGCGGGGAGTGGAGAGCCGGGAGCGGAGAGCGGGGAACGGGGAGCGGAGAGCGGAGAGCGGGGAGCGGAGAGCCGGGAGCGGAGAGTGGTGAGCGGGGAGCGGAGAGCGGAGAGCGGGGAGCGGAGAGCGGGGAGCGGACAACGGGGAGCGGGGAGTGGAGAGCGGGGCGTGGAGAGCGGGGAGCGGGGAGCGGAGAGCGGGGAGCGGAGAGCGGGGAGTGGAGAGCGGGGAGTGGAGAGCGGAGAGCGGGGAACGGGGAACGGGGAGTGGAGAGCGGGGAGTGGAGAGCGGGGAGTGGTGAGCGGGGAGTGGTGAGCGGGGAGCGGAGGGCGGGGAGCAGGGAGGGGGGAGTGGTGAGCGGGGAGTGGGGAGCAGCGAGCGGTGAGCGGGGAGCAGGGAGGGGGGAGCGGGGAGCGGGGAGGGGAGAGCGGGTAGCGGGAAGCAGGGAGGGGGGAGCGGGGAGTGGAGTGCAGAGACCGGGGAGCGGAGAGCAGGGAGCAGGGAGGGGTGAACGGGGAGTGGAGAGCGGGGAGCGGAGAGCGGGGAGCGGGGAGCGGGGAGCGGGGAGCGGGGAGCGGAGAGCGGGGAGCAGGGAGGGGGGAGTGGTGAGCGGGGAGCGGAGCGGGGGAGCGGGGAGTGGAGAGCGGGGAGCGGAGAGCGGGGAGCAGGGAGGGGGGAGTGGTGAGCGGGGAGCGGAGAGCGGGGAGTGGAGAGTGGGGAGCGGGGAGCGGGGAGCGGGGAGTGGAGAGTGGGGAGCGGAGAGCGGGGAGTGGAGAGCGGGGAGAGGGGAGCGGAGAGCGGGGAGCGGGGAGTGGAGAGCAGGGAGTGGTGAGCGGGGAGCGGAGGGCGGGGAGCAGGGAGGGGGGAGTGGTGAGCGGGGAGCAGCGAGCGGTGAGCGGGAAGCGGGGAGCAGGGAGTGGGGGAGCGCGGAGGGGGGGAGCGGGGAGGGGAGAGCGGGGAGCGGGGAGCAGGGAGGGGGGAGCGGGGAGTGGAGTGCAGAGACCGGGGAGCGGAGAGCAGGGAGCAGGGAGGGGTGAGCAGGGAGTGGAGAGCGGAGAGCGGGGAGCGGAGAGCAGGGAGCGGGGAGCGGAGAGCGGGGAGCGGAGAGCGGGGAGCAGGGAGGGGGGAGTGGTGAGCGGGGAGCGGACAGGAGTGATTATTGTGACTGATGCGGATTAAAGTGAGTTGCACCCTGTCAGCCTGGCCTCTCGTGGATTCTTTGCCTCCGTCTACAACACTGGCGATGAGGATCAAGGGGAGCTGCCATAAGAGGCAAGTGCTGCGACCTCGGATCGTTTTTCAACCATCTCAGGTGTCCGCTCTGACTGGCAGGCATGGCACACCCAGGTAAACCCGAGCCTTTTGAAGCCGGACAATTGGGCCGAGTACATCGAAAGAACTCAACATTTTTTCTGCATGAACGCCATCTCCAGTGACGAGCGACAGACCGTCACCTTGCTGATCGCCATTGGCGGACCGACTTATGCACTAATCAGGAACTTGACTTATCCGGACAGGCCGGATGGGTTGACATTTGCCACGCTGATCGACCAGGTGGGCCATCACCTAAATCCACAGCCACCGATTATGGTCCGATGGTACCGGTTCCATACCGCATCGCTGAAGCTGGCAGAGTCCACGGTACGCTTACGGGAACTCGCTGCCCGCTGCAAGTTCGGAGCTGCCCTGGCTGAAACCCTGCAGGACCGCTTTGTTTGCAGACTTCAGGATTGGGATACGCAGCGGAAGCTGTCAATGAAGAACCCCCCTGACTGTTGACAAGGCTGTTGACATGGCGTTCGCCCGGGAAAGCGCCAACCGTGGGCTCCAGGAACTGCAGCGCCTGGCGGTCCTGAACATTGGCCGTCGCCATGACCACCGGCCGACGGCGACCAGGAGTGAGGTGACGTGGACTTCCCAGGTCGGAAGCCACCACAGGTCCCGCAACCGCCGCCTCGACTCGCCCCGGAGCGGCCGTGGAGAATCCCCCGACTCAGCGTTCCCGGATGACAGACGCCAGTACCGAGCGGGAAACCAAGGCCAGGAACGAGGCTCCAGACAATCACCTGAGGGCGACATCCCCAGCAGCGGACAAGTCGCCATTTCTCCCAAGAGGACGCACACATTTCCTGGAAGATGTGGACACTGAGGAGCCAGTCCTCCCGCTGCTCTGTGTGACTGGCCCCAGAGCGACCCCTATCTGGGTGCTGCAGCTGTTAAACGGACACCCCACCAAGATGGAACTGGAAACGCGAGCGGCAGCATCGATCGTCAGTCTTCACACGATTGCTGCCATCCAAACAGGTGTTCAGCCATTAAAGCGAAATGGGGGTCTTAGCTCCTCCCACAGAGTATAAACCCCGATCTGGAAGCAGTTTGGGGAAGGAGTGGAGTGGAGCGGAGTGATTATTGTGACTAGCGCGGACTAAAGTGAATTGTCCCCTGTCAGCCAGGCCTCTCGTGGAGTCTTTGCCTCCGTCTACAAAACACACCATGTAAGAAGCACTTAGATCTTGAAATTCCATAGCCCACAAGGCTACGGACTACTGGAAAATGGGATTAGATTAGTTAGCTGTTTGATGGCCGGTGCAGACGTGATGGACTGAGGGGCCTCGTTCCATGCTGTACGGACTCTATGACTAGAACAAAGAAAAGAACAAAGAACAAAGAAAAGTACAGCACGGGAACATGCCCTTCGGCCCTCCAAGCTCGTGCCGACCATGCTGCCCGACTAAACTACAATCTTCTATACTAAGCACACACTGCTTTACACACATGCATAGCAGGGTCACAACCCTGATAAGCAGACAAGACAAACAACAGCATCAACACCGTGGGAGGAATGGGTGTAAATTGAGAGAGGTGGATACTCAGTGTCCCCTTGGTGTCCTCGTGCATCAGTCGCTGAAAGTAAGCGCGCAGGTACGGCAGGCAGTAAAGAAGGCAAATGGTGTGTTGGCCTTCATAACGAGAGGATTGGAGTATAGGAATAGGGATGTTTTACTGCAATTGTATCGGGCATTGGTGAGGCCACAGCTGGAGTATTGTGTGTAGTTTTGGTGTCCTTATCTGAGGAAGGATGTTCTTGCTGTGGAGGGAGTGCAGCGAGGGTTTACCAGGCTGATTCCCGGGATGGTGAGACTGTCATATGAGGAGAGACTAAGTCGGTTAGGATTATATTCATTGGAGTTTAGACGAGTGAGAGGGGATCTCATAGAAACCGAATAAATTCTAACAGAATTAGACAGGGTAGATTCAGAAAGAATGTTCCCAATGGTGAGAGAGTCCAGAACTAGGGGGTCATAGTTTGAGAATAAACCTTTTAGGACTGAGGTGAGGAGACATTTCTTTACCCGGAGAGTGGTGAACCTTGATTGATTGATTGATATTTATTGTCACATGTATTGAAGTACAGTGAAAAGTATTTTTCTGCGGCCAAGGGAACATACACAGTACGTACACAGTAGACAAAAGAAGAATCGACAAAGTACATTGACAAAGGGTACATCGACAAATAGTGATTGGAGGGCAGCATAGGGCGTTGTGAATAGTGTTCTTATAGGACCAGATCAGTCCGAGGGGGAGTCGTTGAGGAGTCTAGTAGCTGTGGGAAGGAGCTGTTCCTATGTCTGGATGTGCGGGTCTTCAGACTTCTGCACCTTCTGCATGATGGAAGGGTCTGGAAGGTGATGCCTGGGTGGGAGGGGTCTGTGATAATGCTGTCTGCCTTCCTGAGGCAGCGAGAGGTGTAGACAGAATCAATGTGGGGGTGGCAAGCTTGTGTGATGCGTTGGGCTGAGTTCACCAAACTCTGCAGTTTCTTGCGATCTTGGGCCGAGCAGTTGCCAAACCAATGCAGCCGGATAGGATGCTCTCTGTGGCACATCTATAGACGTTGGGAAAGCTGATGCAGATATGCCGAATTTCTTTAGCTTCCGTAGGAAGTCGAGATGATGTTGAGCTTTCTTGACTGTTGCATCAACGTGAGTGGACCAGGACAGACTGTTGGTGATGGTGACCCCCAGGAACTTAAAGCTATCGACCATCTCCACTTCAGAGCCATTGATGCTGACTGGGATATGTGCCGTGTTACGCTTCCTGAAGTCGATGATCAGTTCCTTGGTCTTTCCAACATTTAGAGAGAGTTTGTTTTTGGTACACCATGCAACCAAGTGATTTATCTCCCGTCTGTAGTCTGAATCTGTGGAATTCCCTGCCACAGTAGTTGAGGCCCAAACTGTGTAATTTCAAGAAGGAACTCGATATAGCTCTTGGGGCTAAAAGGATCAAGGGATATGGGGGGAAGGCAGGATCAGGGGATTGAACTTGATGATCATAGAATTTATAATGCAGAAGGAGGTCATTTGACCCATCGAGTCTGTACCGGCTCTTGGAAAGAGCACCCTACCCAAGCCCACACCTCCACCCTATCCCTATAACCCAGTAACCCCATCCATCACTAAGGGCAATTTTGGACACTAAGGGCAATTTAGCATGGCCAATCCACCTAACCTGCACATCTTTGGACTGTGGGAGGAAACCGGAGCACCCGGAGGAAACCCACGCACACACAGGAAGAATGTGCAGACTCTGCACAGACAGTGACCCAAGCCGGGAATCGAACCTGGGACCCTGGAGCTGTGAAGCAATTGTGCTAACCACAATGCTACCGTGCAGCCATGATCATAATGAATGGTGGAGCAGGCTCGAAGGGCTGAATGGCCTCCCCCTGCTTCTATTGTCTGTTTCTTTGCATGTATCTATGCATGTATCTAAAAGAGTGGGTTGACAAATCTGTTTGGAATGCGAGAGGCATTAATCTATCTCGTTTCCCCAGATACAGCCTGTATTTGCCACACTGTATTTCAGACTCACAGCAATCACTTGCTTCACCTGCAGCAAGTGAAGCCTGGACTATTCACAGCTGCCACCTTGACACAATGCTGGTATGCTCATCGTCCCTCATCCAGTGTGTGAGTGTGAGTGTGAGGCAGGGTGAGTGAGTGATGGTGGGTAAGTGGGTTACACATCAACAATGTCCCTGAATGGAGCAGTAGGTGGATTTTCAACTAAGATTGTCTGTTGCAGCAAGATCTCATTTGCTTCAGCAAAACTCAAACATTATCACCAATCGGATGGCGATAGAGAGCATCCTATCCGGCTGCATCACAGCCTGGTATGGCAACTGCTCGGTCCAAGATCGCAAGAACCCAGAACGCATCACACAAACTTGCCACCCCCACATTGACTCTGGAAACACCTCCCGCTGCCTCAGGAAGGCAGACAGCATTATCAGAGACCCCTCCCACCCAGGCATTGCCTTCTTCCAGACCCTTCCATCAGGCAGAAGATACAGAAGTCTGAAGACCCGCACATCCAGACATAGGAACAACTTCTTCCCCACAGCTACAAGACTCCTCAACGACTCCCCCTCGGACTGATCTGTCCCCTGTAAGAACACTATTCACGACGCCCTATGCTGCTCTTGCTCACGTATTTGCTTTGTTTGGCCCCTTGTTCCGCACTGTAACCAATCACTGTTTGTCAATGTACCATTTGTCAATGTTCCCTGTTGATTATTCTTGTGTTTACTATGTACGTACTGTGTACGTTCCTCGGCCGCAGAAAAATACTTTTCAGTGTACTTCGGTACATGTGACAATAAATCAAATCAAATCAAATCAATATGGATGACTGACATTTTTACTGCAACTATCCAATCCAGATACTTGACAGACCGAATGTTTACTGTTATCACCCACCAAACACAGGTCTTATAATGTTCATTGTAAATGTTTGTATGAGAGAGAAGGGAAAGTGTGTGTGTGGACAAGCGTGTGTGTGCGTGCGACGAGTGTGTGTGTGCACATATGAGACGAGTGAATGTGTGTGTGTATGAGAGAGGGATGAACGTGTGTGTGTGTGTATGAGAGAGGGATGAACGTGTGTGTTTGATAGAGGAGAGAGGCGTGAATGTGTGTGCCTACAGGGGGTGAAAGCACGTGCGAGATTGAGGGACAAGTGTGTGTGAGAGAAGGATGAATGTGTGTGTGTGGTGTGAGTGTGTGTGTGGTGTGAGTGTGTGTGCGGTGTGAGTGTGTGTGTGTGTGCGTGTGTGTGAGAGGTATGAATGTGTGTGTGTGTGGTGTGAGTGAGAGGGATGAATGTGTGTGTGTGGTGTGAGTGTGTGCCTGTGTGTGTGAGAGAGAGAGGGGTGAATGTGCGTATGAGAGAGAGGGGTGAATGCGTGTGTGTGTGTGAGAGAGAGAGAGAGGGGTGACTGTGCGTGTGAGAGAGGGGTGAATGTGTGTGTGAGAGGGAGAGAGAGGGGTGAATGTGTGTGTGTGATAGCGAGAGAGGGTGAATGTGTGTGTTTATGAGAGAGGGGTGAATGTGCGTGTGAGAGAGAGGGGTAATGTGTATGCGTGTATGTGTGAGAGAGAGGTGAATGTGTGTGTGTGTGAGAGAGAGAGTGGTGAATGTGTGTGTGCGTGAGAGAGAGAGAGGGGTGAATGTGTGTGTGTGAGAGAGAGGGGTGAATGTGTGTGTGTGTGTGAGAGAGAGGGGTGAATGTGTGTGTGTGTGTGAGAGAGAGAGGGGTGAATGTGTGTGTGTGTGATAGCGAGAGAGGATGAATGTGTGTGTTTATGAGAGAGGGGTGAATGTGCGTGTGAGAGAGAGGGGTAATATGTGTGCGTGTATGTGTGAGAGAGAGAGGTGAATGTGTGTGTGTGTGAGAGAGAGAGGGGTGAATGTGTGAGAGAGAGAGAGGGGTGAATGTGTGTGTGTGTGAGAGAGAGGGGTGAATGTGTGTGTGTGTGAGAGAGAGAGAGAGAGGGGTGAATGTGTGTGTGTGTGAGAGAGAGAGTGGTGAATGTGTGTGTGCGTGAGAGAGAGGGGTGAATGTGTGTGTGTGTGAGAGAGAGGGGTGAATGTGTGTGTGTGTGAGAGAGAGGGGTGAATGTGTGTGTGTGTGAGAGAGAGAGAGAGAGAGGGGTGAATGTGTGTGTGTGTGATAGCGAGAGAGGATGAATGTGTGTGTTTATGAGAGAGGGGTGAATGTGCGTGTGAGAGAGAGGGGTAATATGTGTGCGTGTATGTGTGAGAGAGAGAGGTGAATGTGTGTGTGTGAGAGAGAGAGAGAGAGAGGGGTGAATGTGTGTGTGTGAGAGAGAGTGGGGTTAATGTGTGTGTGTGAGAGAGAGGGGTGAATGTGTGTGTGTGTGAGAGAGAGAGAGAGAGGGGTGAATGTGTGTGTGTGAGAGAGAGAGGGGTGAATGTGTGTGTGTGAGAGAGAGAGAGAGGGGTGAATGTGTGTGTTTATGAGAGAGGGGTGAATGTGCGTGTGAGAGAGAGGGGTAATGTGTGTGCGTGTATGTGTGAGAGAGAGAGGTGAATGTGTGTGTGTGTGAGAGAGGGGTGAATGTGCGTGTGAGAGAGAGGGGTAATGTGTGTGCGTGTATGTGTGAGAGAGAGCTGTGAATGTGTGTGTGTGTGAGAGAGAGAGAGAGGTGAATGTGTGTGTGAGAGGGAGAGAGAGGGGTGAATGTGTGTGTGTGTGATAGCGAGAGAGGGTGAATGTGTGTGTTTATGAGAGAGGGGTTGTGGTAGTATGTATTGGGGGTCATGTGGGACTGGAAGCCCTAATGTCATTGGCTGACAGATCCCGGGTCCTGGTTGGCCGTTGACCTCAAGCTCCGCCCTGAAGGCGGAGTATAAGAAGCCGGAGTCTTCCCCCGCAGGCCAGTTTACTATCGAGCTGCGGGGGAACAGACACGCTTAATAAAGCCTCATCGACTTCACTCTATTCGTCTCACGGAGTCTTTGTGCGCTACAATTTATTAAGCGTGCCTAAAAAGGACTATGGAGCTCAGGATCATTCCGGAATGCCTGAGGATCAGCCCCCACGCAGTGAACGCGGCAGCAGCCTTCAAGCACTGGCAGACTTGCTTCGAGGCCTACCTCAGAACGACCACCGGCCGAGTCTCAGAAGACCAAAAACTGCAGGTCCTGCACTCGAGGGTGAGCACGGAGATTTTCTCCCTCATCGAAGACTCGGACGATTTCCAGGCGGCGTTCGCAGCACTGAAAAGTCTCTACGTTCGCCCAGTTAACCAAATCTACGCTCGCTACCAGCTCGCGACGAGACGGCAAGGTCCCGGAGAATCGATGGACGAATTCTACGCCGCGCAGCTGATTTTGGGACGAGCCTGCAGCTGCCCGTCGGTGAACGCAAACGAACACACGGACATGTTAATGCGCGACGCTTTTGTGGCAGGTATGCAATCCTCCCAAATCCGCCAAAGACTTCTAGAAAAAGAGTCGCTAGGACTCTCAGAGGCACGGGCCCTAGCAGCCTCCCTAGACGTGGCCGCGCGTAATACCCGCGCCTACGGCCCCGACCGTGCGGCAGCCCATTGGGCTCCGTATGTACCTGTCGCGGCAAACCCCCTACCACCCCCCCCCCCGGACACCCCACAGGCTTGCGCGGTCCAAACGCCGAGTCGCACCGGGGGCGCCCGCTGTTATTTCTGCGGCCAGGCAAAACACCCCCGACAGCGCTGCCCGGCCCGCGCAGCTATCTGCAAAAGCTGCGGGAAAAAGGGCTGTTATGCGGTTGTGTGCCGGTCCCGCGAGGTCGCCGCTGTCCCGGGAGCACAGGGAGCCCTGCAAGCAGTTTACGCGCCCCAACCCCCCCAGCACGCCATGTACGACCCGCAGGCGCAGCCGCTCTGGGTCCCGACCACCACGGTCCCGGGAGAACTGGGAGCCCTGCACGCCGCCTACGCTCCCCAACCCCCCTCCCCGCAGCCCATGTATGACCCGCCGCCGGCGCTACCGCTTTGGGTCCCGGCCAACACTCTCCACGGAGAGGAGGGAGTTTTCCGTGTCCCTAACGCCACCCTAACCCCCACCCCGCGCCCCACGCCTGACCCGCCGGCGCCACCTACTTGGGCCCCGACCACCGCTGTCCCCGGTGAGGAAGCTCCGCGCGGTCCTAGCGCTCGCGGCCCCACGCCTGACCCACCGGCGCCGCCGACTTGGGCCCCGACCATCGCTGTCCCCGGTGAGGGAGCTCCGCGCGGTCCTAGCGCTCGCGGTCCTAGCGCTCCCCAGCCCCCCCCAGCACACCATGTGCGACCCGCAGACGCCGCCATTTTGGGTCCCGGCCACCACGAGGGGAGGAGGGGCGCCGTTGTGCGACCCGCAGACGCCGCCATTTTGGGTCCCGGCCACCACGAGGGGAGGAGGGGCGCCGCCATCTTGGACCGCCCCAGACCTGTACGACGCATGGGGGCGGCCATTTTGTCTACCCCCGCCGCCATCTTGTGACACCCCAGCCACGTGCGATGTATGGGGGCGGCCATTTTGTTCATCCCGACGCCATCTTGGACGGCAACAACAGACCCCACTCCACTACTACAACCACGGCTCGCTTCGATCACGCTCGATCAAGCTCGGCCCCGGACACTCCAGACGACGACGACAACGGTCCTAATTAACGGCCACGAGACGCCATGCCTAGTCGACTCCGGGAGCACGGAGAGCTTTATCCACCCCGACACGGAAGACGCTGTTCCTTGACCACCTATCCCAGCGCACAAAAGATTTGCCGAGCTGCAGGATCCCACTCCGTACAGATCCAGGGATTCTGCATAGTTACCCTAACGGTGCAGGGGAGGGAGTTCAAAAACTACAAACTAAACGTCCTTCCCCAACTCTGTGCCCCCACCTTGCTGGGATTAGACTTCCAATGCAATCTACAGAGCCTTACATTCAAATTCGGCGGCCCCATACCCCCACTCACTATCTGTGGCCTCGCAACCCTCAAGGTGCAACCCCCGTCCTTGTTTGCGAACCTCACCCCGGATTGCAAACCCGTCGCCACTAGGAGCAGACGGTACAGCGCCCAGGACCGGACCTTCATTCGGTCCGAAGTCCAGCGGCTACTAAAGGAGGGCATAATCCAGGCCAGCAATAGTCCCTGGAGAGCGCAGGTGGTAGTAGTGAAGACAGGGGAGAAACAAAGGATGGTCATTGACTATAGCCAGACCATCAACAGGTACACACAACTAGACGCGTACCCTCTCCCCCGTATATCCGACATGGTCAATCGGATTGCCCAATATAAAGTCTTCTCCACCGTGGACCTCAAGTCCGCCTACCATCAGCTCCCCATCCGCCCAAGTGACCGCAAGTACACAGCCTTCGAGGCAGACGGGCGATTATACCATTTCCTACGGGTCCCTTTTGGCGTCACAAACGGGGTCTCGGTCTTCCAACGGGAGATGGACCGAATGGTTGATCAACATGGGTTGCGGGCCACGTTCCGGTATCTCGACAATGTAACCATCTGCGGCCACGATCAGCAGGACCACGACGCCAACCTCCAAAAATTCCTCCAGACCGCCAAAGCCTTGAACCTCACGTACAACGAGGACAAGTGCGTTTTTAGCACCGACCGGCTAGCCATTCTGGGCTACGTAGTGCGCAATGGGATAATAGGCCCCGACCCCGAACGTATGCGCGCACTCATGGAATTTCCCCTCCCGCACTGCCCAAAAGCCCTGAAACGCTGCTTGGGGTTCTTTTCGTACTACGCCCAGTGGGTCCCCCAGTACGCAGACAAGGCCCGCCCCCTAATACAGACCACGACCTTCCCTCTGTCGACAGAGGCTTGCCAGGCCTTCAGCCGCATCAAAGCGGACATCGCAAAGGCCACAATGCGCGCCATCGACGAGTCCCTCCCCTTCCAGGTCGAGAGCGACGCCTCCGACGTAGCTCTAGCGGCCACCCTTAACCAAGCGGGCAGACCCGTGGCCTTTTTCTCCCGGACCCTCCACGCCTCAGAAATCCGCCACTCATCAGTGGAAAAGGAAGCCCAAGCCATAGTGGAAGCTGTGCGACATTGGAGGCATTACCTGGCCGGCAGGAGATTCACTCTCCTCACGGACCAACGGTCGGTAGCCTTCATGTTCGATAGTGCACACCGGGGCAAAATCAAAAACGACAAAATCTTAAGGTGGAGGATCGAGCTCTCCACCTTCAACTATGAGATTTTGTATCGTCCCGGAAAGCTGAACGAGCCGTCCGATGCCCTATCCCGCGGCACATGTGCCAACGCACAAATTAACTGCCTCCAAACCCTCCACGAGGACCTCTGCCACCCGGGGGTCACTCGGTTTTACCACTTCATCAAGTCCCGCAATCTCCCATACTCTTTAGAGGAGGTCCGTACAGTCACAAGGGACTGCCACATCTGCGCGGAATGCAAGCCGCATTTTTTCAGGCCAGATGGAGCGCACCTGATTAAGGCTTCCCGCCCCTTTGAACGCCTCAGTCTCGATTTCAAAGGGCCCCTCCCCTCCACCGACCGCAACGCATATTTTCTTAATGTAGTGGACGAATACTCCCGCTTCCCTTTTGCCATTCCCTGTTCTGACATGACCGCGGCCACAGTCATTAAAGCCCTGAACAGCATCTTCACACTGTTCGGTTACCCCGCATACGTCCACAGCGACAGGGGGTCCTCTTTCATGAGTGACGAGCTGCGCCAGTTCCTGCTCAGCAAGGGCATAGCCTCAAGCAGGACGACCAGCTACAACCCCCGGGGGAACGGGCAAGTAGAAAGGGAGAACGGCACGGTCTGGAAGGCCGTCCTACTGGCCCTACGGTCCAGGGACCTCCCAGTTTCACGGTGGCAGGAGGTCCTCCCGGACGCTCTCCATTCCATCCGGTCGTTATTATGTACGAGCACTAATCAAACGCCTCATGAGCGTCTCCTTGTCTTCCCTTGGAGGTCCTCCTCTGGAACGTCGCTGCCGACCTGGCTGGCGGCCCCAGGACCCATCCTGCTCCGAAAGCATGTGCGGGCACATAAGGCGGACCCGTTGGTCGAAAGGGTTCACCTCCTCCACGCGAACCCCCAGTACGCCTACGTGGAGTACCCCGACGGCCGACAGGACACAGTCTCCCTGCGGGATCTGGCGCCCGCCAGCAACACGCACACCCCCCCCGACACCATCAACCCAACCCCCCACTTCCTGCCACCGCCGCACCCCGCGACCGCCCCCTTCCCAGGAGGATCGGTTCCCCTCCCCTCAGCACCAACCAAGAATCAAGCCCGAGCTGAAACCGTACGGCTCCTGGAGGCGACAACACTGGTACAAGCACCACCACCACCACCGGGGCCGAGGCGATCGACACGGACGACCAGACCGCCCGACCGACTCGTGGCGTCGATGTAAAACAAATATGGACTGTTCACAAGAACATTTTGCTTTTCTTCCTATACCCTCTGTAAATAGTTGCAACAGGACGAAATTGTCCAATACTGTATTGCCATGTGAATGTTTTGTCCTCCCAGGACCAGCCCTGTAAACCCTTACCACCATACGAAGCATCACCCCGCCGGGTTCATTTTTGACAAGGGGTGAATGTGGTAGTATGTATTGGGGGTCATGTGGGACTGGAAGCCCTCATGTCATTGGCTGACAGATCCCGGGTCCTGGTTGGCAGTTGACCTCAAGCTCCGCCCTGAAGGCGGAGTATAAGAAGCCGGAGTCTTCCCCCGCAGGCCAGTTTACTATCGAGCTGCGGGGGAACAGACACGCTTAATAAAGCCTCATCGACTTCACTCTATTCGTCTCACGGAGTCTTTGTGCGCTACAGGGGTGAATGTCTGTGTGTGAGAGGGAGAGAGAGGGGTGAATATGTGTGTGTGTGTGTGATAGCGAGAGAGGGTGAATGTGTGTGTTTATGAGAGAGGGGTGAATGTGCGTGTGAGAGAGAGGGGTAATGTGTGTGTGTGAGAGAGAGGGGTGAATGTGTGTGTGTGATAGCGAGAGAGGGGTGAATGTGTGTGTGTGTGTGTGATAGCGAGAGAGGGTGAATGTGTGTGTTTATGAGAGAGGGGTGAATGTGCGTGTGAGAGAGAGGGGTAATGTGTGTGTGTGAGAGAGAGGGGTGAATGTGTGTGTGTGATAGCGAGAGAAGGGTGAATGTGTGTGTGTGTGAGAGAGAGAGGGGTGAATGTGTGTGTGTGAGAGAGAGGGGTGAATGTGCGTGTGAGAGAGAGAGGGGTAATGTGTGTGTGTGTATGTGAGAGAGAGGGGAGAATGTGTGTGTGTGTGAGAGAGAGGGGAGAATGTGTGTGTGTGTGAGAGAGAGGGGTGAATGTGTGTGTTTATGAGAGAGGGGTGAATGTGCGTGAGAGAGAGAGGGGTAATGTGTGTGCGTGTATGTGAGAGAGAGAGGGTGAGAGAAAGGGGAGAGGTGTGTCTGCCTCACTCCCAGTCTCAGGGTCGTCATTCACCCTCACACCCTCACACACTCACACCCACACAGTAACAGGCATCGCCAGGTTTCCTTTTGAAGGTCGTGTTTAAGGTTGTGCGAAACCTTGGCCGGGATTCTCCGGTATCCGGCGGGGCGGACTGTACCGGCGCCAAATAGTGGCGTGAACCACTCCAGCGTCGGGCCACCACCCACCGGCGCGAGTTGCCGCATGCGCAGGGGGTTCCCAGAACCGCTGCCATGTTTCCTGCGTATGCGCAGGGGGTTCCCAGAACCGCTGCCATGATTCCTGCGCATGCGCAGGGGGTTCCCAGAACCGCTGCCATGATTCCTGCGTATGCGCAGGGGGTTCCCAGAGCCGCTGCCATGTTTCCTGCGTATGCGCAGGGGGTTCCCAGAACCGCTGCCATGTTTCCTGCGTATGCGCAGGGGGTTCCCAGAACCGCTGCCATGTTTCCTGCGTATGCGCAGGGGGTTCCCAGAACCGCTGCCATGTTTCCTGCGTATGCGCAGGGGGTTCCCAGAACCGCTGCCATGTTTCCTGCGCATGCGCAGGGGGTTTCTTCTCCGCGCCGGCCATGGAGGAGCTTTACAAAGGCCGGCGCGGAGTGAAAGAGTGCCCCCACGGCACAGGCCCGCCCGCAGATCGGTGGGCCCCGATCACGGGCCAGGCCACCGTGGGGGGCCCCCCTCACCCCCCCCCAGGGCCGGATCCCCCCGCGCCCCCCGAGGACTCCGCAGGCCGCACAGATCTTGTGTAATTCACGCCGGTGAGATTGGCCGAAAACGGGTGGCCGCTCGGCCCATCGGAGATCGGAGAATCGCTGGGGGGGGGCCACTGCCAACGGCCCCCGACCGGCGCGAACCCTGCCCCCGCCAAAAAACCACCGCCGGTGAATTCGGCAGCCAGCGCCGGGGCGGGATTCCCGTCGCCCCCCCGTGATTCTCCGACCCGCCGTGGGGTCGGAGAATCCCGCCCCTGATCTTCCTGAAATTTGCTTGTCTGTCCCGAGTGTGAGGAAAATTGAAAAGTGACCCCGCCCCCACCCGAAGAAGTTGGACAAGCCTGAGTTAGACTGTGAACAAACATTGAGAAAAATGGTAAGTCTTACCTGACAAATCCAGCTGAGATGAACTTGCTAATGGCATGGTTAGAAACCGTATTTAATTTGCTGTTCCACAAGTCAGCTGGGACATAGAAGACATGCAGCTCTAAGACCTGAAACAGTTTATAACGTGAGAACTGTGAATACAAACGCCCAACAATGTAATTATATCTTAACGCAATCAATAGCCTGAGTAACAGGTATAACAAAGGAACATAGTGGAGGTGGACAAGGCAATCACAGTTACAAAAATAAACAGCTATGATGGTTTTTAAATCACTGCTGGATTACACTGCTGGATCAGCAGGTCTATTTAACTACAATGCTATTAATGGACTGGGGTAAAAGTATTGACATTAATAACATGCTGTAAGACTTTACTGCTGTGCAAACCTCTCCAACAGAATCTCGAGTTGAATTTCCGAAGCATTTTCTTCAAATGTGTACGTGTACAAAATTTCAAAATACTCACAATCACACGACACCGATGTCTAATCAGCCACGCAAATCCCAAAATTAAAGACTCAATGAGTGTTGCACAGGTTCTGCAACATGTCTAGATGTAATGGTGGACAGTTCACATGGGCGCAGCCCTGGCCCGACACTAATTTACATAGTTTACATAGTCGCTAGACCAGTCTTTTCCAAACCATTTTGGCCCGGGACCCATTTTTACCAGCCGGCCATCCTTCGCAACCCACGACGGCCGACCCTCGCGAACCACGCCACCCAAACCTTGTGGCCCACCCTTTTCACGTACCTTTATGTGACAGGTGAGCCTTCTTGGTCCTCATGATCTCACTGGCTTTGTTAATCAATATTACACCTCTGATAATGACTTCAGCTAACACACGGGAACTTTGAACCCTGATTCGCAGTGGAACAATTAGTAACCCGCACCTCAAGTAATCATCTTTCTGCTGCTCTGTTCCTATTTTCGGCTCCTTCTTCATGGATTGTTCACCAGAGGCCCTGGCACTCACGCCAGCTCTGTTGGCAGCGGCAAAATGGGGGAATCCCTCTCGCGCCCACAACACGTGATGTCAGTGTACGTGACCTGCTCTCTCTCGCCACTCCAGGCAGGAAGACTCCAGCGATTGTAGAAAACCTGCTCCTTGGTCAGCACGCAAACGTTAGGGGGAGGTGTTCTACCCCGCCGGACCCCAGGCCTGGGCACTGCTGAGGGGGTGACACGGTGACACCGTAGTTAGCACTTCTGCCTCACAGCTCAATTCCGGCCTCGGGTGACTGTCTGTGCGGAGTCTGCACGTTCTCCCCGTGTCTGCGTGCGTTTCCTCCGGGTGCCCCGGTTTCCTCCCACAGTCCAAAGATGTGCAGGTAGGTGGATTGGACATGCTAAATTGCCCCTTAATGTCCAAAAGGTTAGGTGGTGTTTCTGGGTTACAGGGATAGGGTGGAGGCGTGGGCTTAAGTAAGGTGCTGTCTCCAATGGCCGGTGCAGACTCGATGGGCCGAATGGCCCCTTTGTGCACTGTAGATTCTATGGTGCACAGGACAGCTGCCGTTCTGAAAGCTGGTCGCGGCCGACATTTTTAAAAGCCAGTCCTGCGGTTGGGTATTTCTTCCCTCGATCGGGAACGCTACGACGCATGGCCCCCCAACCCTCCCAACACTCGCCCACAACCACAGATTGGTAATGACCCTGGGTTTGAAAATGACTGCTCCGGATGATGCTATAACCCGGTGCACTTGAATTAAACCTGATGGTGCATCTTTTGCGTGTGTTACTACACCCACCAATCCAACCTTCTCAAAGACAGTCCAAGAAAACATTTGGGTGGATGTGGCCGTGGCTGAATAATTAAATTGCTTTATTTGATAGTCAGCAAGGGAGACAGGGGTCATGAGGACTCTCTTCCTCAGAGAGCAGTAGAGGCAGAGTCATCGAATATTTTTAAGGCAGGGATAGATAGGTTTGTGACCAACACGGGAGTTAAAGGGTACAGGGGGGGAGGTGGTGTGGAAGGAAAGAGGCATTGAGGTCACAGAACTGGCTCGGTCACAGAAGGCAGAGGGTAGCAGTAGAAGGGTGTTTTTCTGAATGGAAGGTTGTGACTCGTGGTGTTCCACAGGGTTCTGTGCTGAGGCCTCTGTTGTTTGTAGAATACTTAAACGATTTGGAGGAAAATGTAGCTGGTCTGATTAGTAAGTTCATGGATGACACTAAGGTTGGTGGAGTGGCAGAGAGTGTTGAGGATTGTCAGAGGATACAGCAGGACATAGATAGGTTGGAGACCTGGGCAGAGAAATGGCAAATGGAGTTTAATCCAGACAAATGTGAGGTAATGCATTTTGGTAGGTCTAACATAGAGGGGAAATATACCGTAAATGGCAAAACTCAGGAATATAGAAAGTC
Source organism: Scyliorhinus torazame (assembly GCF_047496885.1). Classification (NCBI taxonomy): domain Eukaryota; kingdom Metazoa; phylum Chordata; class Chondrichthyes; order Carcharhiniformes; family Scyliorhinidae; genus Scyliorhinus; species Scyliorhinus torazame. The sequence continues at coordinate 13,567,095 of NC_092713.1, forward strand.
AGAGAGATCTGGGTGTGCAGGTCCACAGATCTTTGAAAGCGGCAACACAAGTGGACAAGGTAGTCAAGAAAGCATACGGAATGCTTGCTTTCATTGGATGGGGCATCGAGTATAAAAATTGGCAAGTCATGCTGCAGTTGTATAGAACCTTGTTAAGGCCGCACTTGGAATATTGCGCACAATTCTGGTCGCCACACTACCAGAAGGATGTGGAGGCTTTGGAGAGGGTGCAGAGGAGGTTTACCAAGATGTTGCCTGGTCTGGAGGGTGTTAGCTATGCAGAGAGACTGAATAGACTTGAAATGTTTTCATTAGAATGACGGAGGTTGAGGAGTGACCTGATAGAGGTCTACAAGATTATGAGGGGCATGGATAGAGTGGATGGGCAGGCACTCTTTCCCAGGGTGGAGGGGTCAGTCACCAGGGGGCATAGGTTTAAGGTCTGTGGGGCAAAGTTTAGAGGAAATGTGCAAAGCATTTTTTTTCTGCAGAGGGTGGTAGGTGCCTGGAGCGCGTTGCCAGGGGAGGTTGTGGAAGCAGATACATTAACGGCGTTCAAAAGACATCTCGACAAACATATGGATAGGATGAGTATAGAAGGATACGGCACTGGGAAATGCAGAGGGTTTTGGCCAAGGTTGGAATCATGACCAGTACAGGCTTGGAGGGCTGAAGGGCCTGTTCCTCGTCTGTATTGTTCTTTGTCACGATCAGATCAGCCAAGATCTTGCTGAATGGTGGATCTGGCTCAAGGGGCCGAATGGGCGACTCCTGCTCTTAATTCATATGTTTGCACAAGATATAATCACACTCATTTAATCAATTCAGTCAGCACAACGCGACAATTGGACATGTAACTTTTAAATAGTTATTGATATTGGGCGCGATTTAACACGCAAAAAACAGAGTCCCCTTTTGGGCCCATGTAGCAGCGTCTCTCTGGGTGCCCACAGCGCTGAGAATGGCCCAGCTATCAAACAATTGTTTTTTTCTGGCCTCGGTTGAGAATGCCCCGTTGAGGCCGCACTCACCTCATGAACTCGTCAACGAAGGAAAAGATCGGGGTGCCATTTTTAAATGTGGCCCCAATCTCCACCCCTTCGACACCACACCGAGGCCTCCGGACTCCCCCCCACCCCCTCCCCACACCCCCCACACCCCCACACCCTCTTCCGCACTGCACCAACTTACCTCTTAGGAAGACTTTGAGTCCGCCCCCACCCTCACCCCAGGCCCGATTCCTGGCACGGGCAACATGGCACCTGGGCAACTTTGATGTTGCCTGACTGGCATCCTGTCAGTGCCCCTACCATCTTAGCAGTGCCAACTGAGCATGCTGGCCATGCCAGAGGTGGCACTGCCAGGGTGCTAGGGTGGCATTGCCAGTGTGCCCATGTGGCAGTGCCAAGTTGCCAGCCTGGCAATGCCAAGGTGCCCAGGTGGCAGTAGGGTGGCATGCCACGATACCACCCTACCCAGAGCCCGACCTCCTGGGGGTCTCCAATGGCCTGGTAAACCCTCTCCCCCAGATGCTGTTACATCTGGTGCATATTTGTGTGGGCCAGTGTTAAACGGCGCACGGTGAGGCCCCCAGGTACAGGCGCTAGTTCCCAGGCCTGGGGAGAATCAGGCGGCGACATATTTAAATAAGCCGAATGCTCACTTAATAAATATGTTAATCTAGATCTGCCCAGTGACAGCGAGATCCAGATCGCACCGTCGCACGAGATCGCGTTAGATCTCGTAAGGCGTTCCAAGCGTCGCAAATCCCATGAGAGATTTAACGGCCCGGGTGCGTCACCGAGGCCATTCGATTGTGTCCATTGTTACTCTGATATTTTTCACCATGTTACACAGATTTGGATTTGGAATTAGATTTTACATTCAAAGACTTTATTAAAGTCTAAGAAAAAGGCAAAAGCTGTTTAAGATGCGCATAAACTAGAGTTTAAACTTGCTTCCCAAAAGTGGGCGAGATTCTCCACTCCCACGCTCAAGTGGCCGCGCCGTCGTGAACGCCGTCGAGGTTCACAACGGCGCAAAACGGCCCAGATCCCGACCAATTGAGGCCCTGATAATGGGCTAGGATCGGGGCCGCGTCATCTACACACGCCAGGCCTCGTCGCCCGCGTAAAGGCGGCGCCGCATAGATGACGTGGCCGGCGCCGCATAACTGGCATCACCCACGCATGCGTGGTTGCCGTCCTCTCTAAGTCCGCCCCGCAAGACGATGGCGACGGATCTTGCGGGGCCGCGGAAGGAAGGAGGTCCTCCTTCAGAGAGGACGGCCCGACGATCGGTGGGCACCCTCGCCCCCCCCGCAGGCCGCCCCCCCCCCCCCCCCCCCCAGCGTTCGCGCGCTGTTCCCGACGGCAGCGACCAGGTGTGGACGGCGCCGGGGTGAACCCGCCATTTTGGCCTGGTCGCTCGGCCCATCCGGGCCTGAGAATAGCGGGGGTGCCGGAGAATCGCCATTTTGGGTGTCTCCGGCGATTCTCCGGCCTGCAGCCCGCGGAACCCGACGGGGCCATTCCCGCCGCTTGGGAGAATCGCGGGAGGGCGTCGGACCGGCGTCCCGGGAAATTTTGGCGGCCCAGGCGATTCTCCCAACCGGCGCGGGAGTGGAGAATCTCGCCCACTGTTTCCCTGCATGAATGCAGATCCAATTCAAGAAGCTTGACACCATCCATGACAAATCAGCCCACTTGATTGGCACCCCACCTTAAACGTTCACTCCCTCCATCACTGGCGCAAAATAGCACCTCATGGACCATCTACAAGATGCACTGCAGCAACTCACCAGGGCTTCTTTGACAGCACCTTCCAAACCCACCTAGACGGACAAGGGCAGCAGCACATACATGGAAACACCACCACCTGGGAGATACCTCCCAAGCCACTCACCACCCTGAATGGATCGCCGCTCCTTCACTGTCGCTGGAATCCTGGAACTCCCTCCCTAACAGCCCTGTTTTCCAATCTTTCAAAGAAAAATAGTTGAAATTGCGAACACTGATTCCAACATGTTGCTAAAAATGCCAGAGTCATAAATACCTCTTAAACGGTCGAGCACCGTCACCTGAACCTGAACAGCGTGGCTTCAAGGTTCGGCCGGCCCTGCAGCACAGGGCCAAGAGAGATCGGCATTATTGGCGGCGCACCATTTGAGAGGATGAAGTGTGCCCTCGTCTGGCTCTTGGTAAAAGACGCCCTGGTGCTATTCCAAGACAGCAGCGGAATTTTCCAAGTGTCCCGGTCAATATTTATCCCTCAACCAACATTTGAAATAAATGGCATGGTCATTTGCTTTGCTGATGTTTGGGGGAGATCGCTTTGTGAAAATGGCTACAGCATTTCCACGTTGTAACAGTTGTAACAATTATCTTGATCGGTTTCAAAGCGCTTTGTGACATTGAGACTGTTAAAGGTGCTGTGTAAGGACATGTTCTTTCTCTCTGTGGACGAAATGGTAGACTGACAGAACGGTTTTCAGCAATTTCAACATTGGAAAGCTATCAACAAAGCATATGCATACAGCACCTTTAAAGTAATGAAACACCCAAAGTGCTTCACAGAATTGATTACAGAACGAACTATGACAACAGCCCACATTAGGATCATAGATCATAGAATCAATCTACAGTGCAGAATCTACAGTGCAGAGAGTATGCAGTGCAGAAGGAGGCCATTCGGCCCATCGAGTCTGCACCCTACTTAACTACTTGAGCCCACACCTCCACTCTGTCGCCGTATCCCCTCCTAACCCTTTTGGACACTAAGGGGCAATTTTGCTTGGCCAATCCACCTAACCCGCACATCTTTGGACGGTGGGAGGAAACCGGAGCACCCGGAGGAAACCCACGCAGACACGGGGAGAACGTGCAGACTCCGCACAGACAGTGACCCAAGCCGGGAATCGAACCTGGAACCCTGGAGCTGTGAAGCAACAGTGCTAACCACTGTGCCACCGTGCCGCCCATAAGTTATCACGTCAGGTGGCCAACAGTTTAGTCGAACAGGAAGGTTTTAAAGGAAAGTCTTATCGGAAGAAAGCGAGGTAGAGAGGATTAGGGAGGGAATTCCAGAGCTTGGGGCCCCAGGCAACTAAACACAAGGCCGCGAATGATGGAGCGATTGTAATCTGCGATGTTCAAGAGACCAGAACCGAAGAACGCAGAGATCTCATAAAGCTGTGAGGCCGGAGGCAATTGCAGAGATAAAGAGGGGCGAGGCCATGGACGGGTTTGAAAACCAGGATGATAATTCGGGGCGGCTGCTACGGGAATTGAACCTGCGCTGCTGGCCTTGGTCTGCTTTACAAGCCTACAAAGAACACAGGAACAGGCCCTTTGGCCCTCCAAGCCTGTGCCGATCATGATGCCCAAACTAAAAAAAAACCTTTTGCCGTTACTCGGTCCGTATCCCTCTATTTCCTCCCCATTCATGTACCCACCCAGATGCCTCTTAAATGTTGCTAATGTGCTTCCAGGCTAAACACACAGGTCTAGGTCCGCAAAGCCTGTTTTCAATGGAATAACCCTGCCATCGCCTGCTGAGCAGCCCAAGTCTCTGTGACAAACCTTCATCTTCAAAGGAATTCTGCAAACCCCTGATTGCCCTCCTGAGCTGGAGCTCCTATGTGAAAGATCCCTCACTGCAACTCTGACCTTCTAGACTCTGGCATCCATGTGAAGTGATCTCATCTGTGTGATGCTTTTTCTTTCAAGTTATTCATAGTTGTAAAAGCCCCTCTGTCCTATCTTCTTATTGTGTGCGTGAATGAAGTTGTGACCATTCCCCGGGTTTGAATGTGTGAATAAACTACACTTCTGATTTAACCCTGATCACTTTAAAAATTGACCTCACCATGTTGGCGAAACACGCCACAGCCATTTCATAAAAGTAGAACATCTCGTGCTTACGGACTGAAGATATAATAATAATCTTTATTGTCACAAGTAGGCTTACATTACCACTGCAATGAAGTTACGGTGAAAACCTCCGAGCCGCCACATTCCGGCACCTGTTCGGGTACGCAGAGGGAGAATTCAGAATGTCCAAACTACTGAACAGCACGTCTTTCGGGACTTGGGGGAGGAAACCGGAGCACCCGGAGGAAACCCACGCAGACACGGGGAGAACGTGCAGACTCCACACAGACAGTGACCCAAGCCGGGAATTGAACCTGGGATCCTGGAGCTGTGAAGCAACGGTGCTAACCACTATGCTACCGTTTCGCCTGGCGAGAAGCTAAAGGTTGCGCCTCTTTCCCCTAACCTTAACGGTGAAAAGGAAGGCCATTGGATGGATGTTTCTCTCTGAGGATCCAAACCGATCGCAAATGACCAATTCTAAAAATTATGCAGCACAAAATATCCTCTCCAACAACAGTCGATGTTTGGGTGGGTAAAATTTTCAATTGGCTGATTTTTCCCCAGTTGCAGTGGGCACAAGATGAAAATTTTCACCAGACCAACATTGGATTCTATTAAAATCCTAGTGAGAACACCCCTGTGGATTTTGTTCAGCCTATGTTTAAAAGAACAGGAGCTGTGAGTTGTGTGACCCGTTGGGACATTTACCAAATCACTGAGTAAATACTAGGCCATGTTTAATTCATCCATTAACAACCTGAGGCCAGACAAATGGAGCTACATAGATCTTTTAGTTACTATTTACAATATGTTCTGTCAAATATTCAAACACTTTTCCAGAATGTTTGACAAACAAAAGTACGTACCTGATGTTAAACATTGCGTTTCTTATTACTTTGAAAGGGGTTGTCCGCGTTTACAAAGTAAGCAAATATGGTCAGCCGTCAAGAGCTGCAACTTTGCAATCATTTCCCAAACAATTCAGTTATAAATTCAGATCAAAGCTAACAGAAGTGGCACATGCTTAACTACTGTATCTGTTTACACATTCCGTACATTCTAACTGCTTTGTTTTCGATACAAAACCATTCCTCTGGAAAAAGATGTTGATCATGATGTTCTTAATTAAACTCGGTGATATATTTTGTGTTGCACGCTTGCCAAAAAAAACAAGCCATAAGCGATATTGCATAGACCCGGGCTGTATTATGCCGAGGAGAGAAGGGGTGATCTATTTGAGATGTTTAAGATGATTCAATGAATGGATCTGGTAGCTAGAGAGAGAAACAGATCAAGGGAATTAACCTCAAAATTTGATCAATGTCATTCAGGGGTTTCCATTTCCACCCAGCCCCCCCCCCCCACTTGTTGCTGAAACCTTCGTCCATACCCCGGTTACCTCCAGACGTCATTTGTCCAATGTTTTCTTGGACAGTTTTCCATTTGCCAACCTCTGTAAACGCGATGGCATCCAACCCACTGCTGCCATCTCCTAACACAGACCAAGTCCCATTCAGCTGCCACCCTAGTGTTCACTGACCTACATTTTCTCCCAGTTAAGACTTAATACCATTCAAAAAATTATCGTCCTTCTTTCCACGACGCTCCATTGCCCCACCCCTCCCTATCTCTGGACACTGCTCCAGTCCTACAACCTTCCCCTCCCTATCTCTGTAAACTGCTCCAGTCCTACACCTTCCCCTCCCTATCTCTGTAAACCCCTCCAGTCCCACAGCCTTAGCCCTCCCTATCTCTGCAAACTCCTCCAGCCCTACAAACTTCTCCCTCATTGATGCGCTATCAATTACGAGACGAGAGTAGTATGTAATCGAGGCTTTATTACACAGAGATGTGTGGCCTCCTACAGCAGCTTACGAAGTGAAATGAAATGAAAATCGCTTACTGTCACAAGTAGGCTTCAAATGAAGTTACTGTGAAAAGCCCCTAGTCGCCACATTCCGGCGCCTGTTCAGGGAGGGTGGTACGGCTGCTGTTCGGAGAGCACACACATTTATACTCCGCCTCCTGGGCGGGGCCAGCAAGCAGGGATCTACCCCCGTACCTGTAGTACAGGGGCCTTATCGTATTACCCATATATACAATATAATACAACAGTGGTGACTATCACATTCACCCCCTGTTAAAAATGAGTCCAGCACGGGTGGTGGAAAACTATATACATACAGATTGGTTTTAAAATTACAGAGAAGGTTACAAATTTAGACGATCGGGCACCTTGATCTGTCATTGAGAGCGCCGCAGTGCTGGTGGCGACCCAGGCGTCAGCTTGGTCTTCGCTGACTCCGGGAGCGTGTCGAAATCCTCTTCATCCCCGGGTGGGAGCAAGGGGAGGACAGATTGTCCTGGAGCGGGGGCTGCGGTGGGGTGCGCTGGGGAGGGGAGGGTGGCGCCGGGGCAAGGGGGAGGTGTGGGGACCCAGCTGGTGCCAGGTCCCTGAGGGAGACTGTGTCTTGGCGGCCGTCGGGGTACGCTACATAGGTGTACTGCGGGTTTGCGTGGAGTAGCTGTCCCCTCTCAACCAATGGATCCACCTTGTGGAGTTGCACGTGCTTGCGGAGGAGAATGGGTCCTGGAGCTGCCAGCCATGTTGGGAGCGACACCCCAGAGGTGGACTTCCTGGGGACGGCAAAGAGACGTTCATGGGGGGTTTTGTTGGTTGCAGTGCATAGGAGCGACCGAATGGTGTGAAGTGCGTCGGGGAGGACCTCCTGCCAGCGGGAGGCCGGGAGATTTCTGGACCGTAGGGCCAGCTGGACGTCCCTCCAGACCGTCCCATTCTCCCGCTCCACCTGCCCATTTCCCCTGGGGTTGTAGCTGGTCGACCTGCTCGAGGCAATGCCCCTGTGGAGCAGGTACTGGTGCAGCTCCTCGCTCTTAAATGAGGATCCCCGGTCGCTGTGGACGTAGGCGGGGAAACCGAACAGAGCGAAGATGGTGTTGAGGGCTTTGATGACGGTGGCAGACGTCATGTCGGGGCATGGGACGGCGAAGGGGAATCGGGAATATTCATCGACCACATTAAGAAAGTACGTGTTGCGGTCGGTGGAGGGAGGGGCCCTTTGAAGTCCAAGCTGAGGCGGTCAAAGGGGCGGGAGGTCTTCACCAGGCGCGCACGGTCTGGCCGGTAGAAGTGCGGTTTACACTCCGCGCAGACCTGGCAGTCTCTGGTGATTGCCCTGACTTCCTCGATGGAGTAGGGCAGATTGCGGGCCTTAATGAAGTGGTAAAAGCGGGTTACTCCCGGGTGACAGAAATCGTCGTGCAGGGTCCGGAGTCGGTCCACTTGTGTGCTAGCACATGTACCTCGGGACAGGGCATCGGGGGGCTCAGTGAGCTTACCGGGGCGATACAAAATCTCGGAATTGTAGGTGGAGAGCGCGATCCTCCACCGCAAGATTTTATCATTTTTGATCTTACCTCGCTGTGTGTTGTTAAACATGAAGGCAACCGACCGTTGGTCAGTGAGGAGAGTGAATCTCCTGCTGGCCAGGCAATGCCTCCAGTGCCGCACAGCTTCAACGGTCGCTTCGGCCTCCTTTTCGACGGAGGACTGCCGAATTTCGGAGGCATGGAGGGTGCGGGAAAAGAATGCCACGGGCCTGCCTGGTTGAGGGTGGCGGCCAGAGCGACGTCTGATGCATCGCTCTCGACCTGGAAGGGGAGCGTCTCGTCGACCGCGTGCATCGCGGCCTTGGCGATGTCGGCCTTGATACGGTTGAAGGCCTGGTGAGCCTCGGCCGTCAGTGGGAAAGCAGTGGATTGAATGAGTGGGCGGGCTTTGTCCGCATAGTTTGGGTCCCACTGGGCGTAATACAAAAAGAACCCCAGGCATCGTTTGAGGGCCTTGGGGCAGTGGGGAAGGGGAGTTCCATGAGGGGGCGCTGGCGATCGGGGTCGGGTCCTAGAACTCCGTTCTGAACCACATAGCCGAGGATGGCTAATCGGTTCGTGCTGAACACACACTTCTTCGTGTTGTAAGTTAGGTTGAGGAGTGTGGCGGTGTGGAGAAATTTGGAAAGGTTAACGTCGTTGTCCTGCTGGTCGTGGCCGCAGATGGTGATGTTGTCCAGGTAAGGGAAAGTGGCCCTCAGCCCGTACTGGTCAACGATTCGGTCCATCTCCGTTTGGAAGACCAAGACCCCGTTGGTGACGCCGAAGGGAACCCTAAGGAAGTGGTAAAGGCAGCCGTCGGCTTCAAACGCAGTGTATGGGCGGTCCGCCTTGCGGATGGGGAGCTGGTGGTAGGCAGATTTCAGGTCCACTGTCGAGAAGACCCGGTACTGTGCAATCTGATTGACCATATCAGATATGCGTGGGAGGGGGTACACGTCGAGCTGCGTTTACCGATTGATGGTTTGATTGTAGTCAATGACCATCCTGTTTTCCTCCCCGGTTTTCACCACTACCACTTGGGCTCTCCAGGGGCTGTTGCTGGCCTCGATGATACCTTCCCGCAGCAGCCGCTGGACCTCAGACCTGATGAAGTTCCTGTCCTGGGCGCTGTGCCGTCTGCTCCTGGTGGCGACGGGTTTGCAATCCGGGGTGAGGTTTGCAAACAGGGAAGGCGTGGCGACCTTAAGTGCCGCGAGGCCCCAAACAGTAAGGGGTGGTAGGAGCCCGCCAAATTTCAGGGTTAGGCTCTGGAGGTTGCACTGGAAGTCCAGGCCGAGTAGCAAGGCAGCGCAGAGGTTGGGGAGGACGTAGAGCCGGAAGCCGCTGAACTCTACGCCCTGGACGGTGAGGGTGGCGATGCAGTACCCCCGGATCGCCACGGAGTGGAATCCGGAGGCCAGGGAGATCCTCTGGTTAGCGGGATGTACCGCGAGGGAGCAGCGCCTTACTGTATCGGGGTGGATGAAGCTCTCAGAGCTCCCGGAGTCCAGAAGGCAGGATATCTCGTGCCCGTCGACCTTCACCTTTGTCGAAGCGGGCGCGAGGTTGTGCAGTCGAGACTGGTCGATCGTGACCGAGGTGAGACGCGGCTGGTCAGCGGCGGTTGCAGGCGATGAGCTGCCCGATGAGGTAGGGGTCCTGAGGCAGGTAAGATGGCGGTGCCCACGAGCCGCACGTGGTCTGAGGAGAGGAAGATGACGGCACTCACTGGCTGCACGTGGGGGTTGCCGGGACAATAGCGGCAATTGAGCGGCCCTGGCACACTGCAGCGAAATGTCCCTTCTTGCCACAGGCCTTGCAGAGCTCTGCACCAGGCAGCGCTGCCGGGGGTGTTTTGTCTGTCCGCAGAAGTAGCACTTGGGTCCCCCGGGGGTGGTTGGTTGCCGCGCGGTGCAGGCGTGGGTTTGGCTGAGGGCGGTCGCTGATGGGGTCCATGATGGGGTGGCTGCTGGCGGGGTCCATGATGCACAGGGGAGGGGGTCCGTGCGGTCGGGGGCATAAGTCTGTACGTTGCGTGAGGCGACCGTGAGCGAGAGCGCTAGTTTCTTGGTCGCCGCGAGGTCAAGCATGGCCCCTTCTAAGAGGCGCTGGCGGATGTAGGCCGACCCGATGTCCGTAACGGCTCTCATGTCCGTAATGAGCGTCTCTCATTAGCAGACTCGAATGTTCAGCGGCCGAAACGGCCTGGCAATCACAGTCTCTCACCAGGGCGAGCAGGGCACGCAAGAAATATTCCACAGACTCACCGGGAAGTTGGTGCCACGTGGACAGGAGGTGTCTGGCGTAGATCTTGTTGGTCTGATGAGCGTAGTTCTCCTTCAGTAGCACCATGGCCTCTGCGTAGGTCGGCGCGTCCTGGACGAGGGGAAATACGTTGGAGCTCAGCCGCGTGTACAGAATCTGGAGCTTCTGTGCTTCTGAGATTGTGTCTGGCGCAGACCCGACGCATGCTTCAAAGCAAGCTAGCCAATGTGCGAAGTCCTTGTTGGCGTTGTCTGCTTGAGGATGCAGCTGCAGGCGATCCGGCTTGATGCGGAGGGCCATCTCTGAAAAATCTCTGTGTAATAAATTGATGCACTATCAATTCCGACGAGACGAGAGTAGAATGTAATCGAGGCTTTATTACACTGAGATGCGTGGCCTCCTATAGCAGCTTACCAAATGGCTGCTGTTCGGAGAGCACACACATTTATACTCCATCTCCTGGGCGGAACCAGCAGGCAGGGATCTACCCCAGTACCTGTAGTACAGGGGCCTTACCGTAATACCCAAATATACAATATAATACAACAGTGGTGACTACCACACTCCCTCTCTCTGTAAACTCCACCAGCCCTACAACCTTCCCCTCCCTCTCTCTGTAAACTCCTCCAGCCCGCCAACCTTCCCCTCCCTATCTCTGTAAACTCCTCCAGCCCTACAACCTTCCCCTCCCTATCTCTGTAAACTCCTCCAGCCCTACACCCTTCCCCTCCCTATCTCTGTAAACTCCTCCAGCCCACCAACCTTCCCCTCCCTATCTCTGTAAACTCCTCCAGCCTTACAACCTTCCCCTCCCTATTTTTGTAAACCCCTCCAGCCCTACAACCTCCTCCCTCCCTATCTCTGTAAACCCCTCCAGCCCAACAACCTTCCCCTCCCTCTCTCTGTAAACCCCTCCAGCCCTACAACCTTCCCCTCCCTCTCTCTGTAAACCCCTCCAGCCCTACACCCTTCCCCTCCCTATCTCTGTAAACTCCTCCAGCCCTACACCCTTCCCGTCCCTCTCTCTGTAAACTCCTCCAGTCCGACACCCTTCTCCCTCCCTCTCCCTGTAAACTCCTCCAGCCCTCCAACCTTCCCCTCCCTCTCTCTGTAAACTCCTCCAGTCCTACAACCTTCCCCTCCCTATCTCCGTAAACCCCTCCAGCCCTACAACCTTCCCCTCCCTATCTCTGTAAACTCCTCCAGCCCTACAACCTTCCCCTCCCTATCCCTGTAAACTCCTCCAGCCCTCCAACCTTCCCCTCCCTCTCTCTGTAAACTCCTCCAGTCCTACAACCTTCCCCTCCCTATCTCCGTAAACCCCTCCAGCCCTACAACCTTCCCCTCCCTATCTCTGTAAACTCCTCCAGCCCTACAACCTTCCCCTCCCTATCCCTGTAAACTCCTCCAGTCCTACACCCTTCTCCCTCCCTATCTCTGTAAACCCCTCCAGTCCTACACCCTTCCCCTCCCTATCTCTGTAAACCCCTCCAGCCCTACACCCTTCCCCTCCCTATCTCTGTAAACTCCTCCAGCCCTACACCCTTCCCCTCCCTATCTCTGTAAACTCCTCCAGTCCTACACCCTTCTCCCTCCCTATCTCTGTAAACCCCTCCAGTCCGACAACCTTCCCCTCCCTATCTCTGTAAACTCCTCCAGTCCTACAACCTTCCCCTCCCTATCTCTGTAAACTCCTCCAGCCCTACACCCTTCCCCTCCCTATCTCTGCAAACTCCTCCAGCCCTACAACCTTCCCCTCCCTATCTCTGTAAACTCCTCCAGTCCTACACCCTTCTCCCTCCCTATCTCTGTAAACCCCTCCAGTCCTACACCCTTCCCCTCCCTATCTCTGTAAACTCCTCCAGCCCTACACCCTTCCCCTCCCTATCTCTGTAAACTCCTCCAGCCCTACACCCTTCCCCTCCCTATCTCTGTAAACTCCTCCAGTCCTACACCCTTCTCCCTCCCTATCTCTGTAAACTCCTCCAGCCCTACAATCTTCCCCTCCCTATCTCTGTAAACTCCTCCAGCCCTACAACCTTCCCCTCCCTATCTCTGTAAACTCCTCCAGCCCTACACCCTTCCCCTCCCTCTCTCTGTAAACTCCTCCAGTCCGACACCCTTCTCCCTCCCTCTCCCTGTAAACTCCTCCAGCCCTCCAACCTTCCCCTCCCTCTCTCTGTAAACTCCTCCGGCCCTACAACCTTCCCCTCCCTATCTCTGTAAACTCCTCCAGCCCTATAATCTTCCCCTCCCTATCTCTGTAAACTCCTCCAGCCCTACACCCTTCCCCTCCCTATCTCTGCAAACTCCTCCAGCCCTACAACCTTCCCCTCCCTATCTCTGTAAACTCCTCCAGTCCTACACCCTTCTCCCTCCCTATCTCTGTAAACCCCTCCAGTCCTACACCCTTCCCCTCCCTATCTCTGTAAACTCCTCCAGCCCTACACCCTTCCCCTCCCTATCTCTGTAAACTCCTCCAGCCCTACACCCTTCCCCTCCCTATCTCTGTAAACTCCTCCAGTCCTACACCCTTCTCCCTCCCTATCTCTGTAAACTCCTCCAGCCCTACAATCTTCCCCTCACTATCTCTGTAAACTCCTCCAGCCCTACAACCTTCCCCTCCCTATCTCTGTAAACTCCTCCAGCCCTACACCCTTCCCCTCCCTCTCTCTGTAAACTCCTCCAGTCCGACACCCTTCTCCCTGTAAACTCCTCCAGCCCTCCAACCTTCCCCTCCCTCTCTCTGTAAACTCCTCCAGTCCTACAACCTTCCCCTCCCTATCTCTGTAAACCCCTCCAGCCCTACAACCTTCCCCTCCCTATCTCTGTAAACTCCTCCAGCCCTACAACCTTCCCTTCCCTATCCCTGTAAACTCCTCCAGCCCTACAACCTTCCCCTCCCTATCTCTGTGAACTCCTCCAGTCCTACACCCCTCTCCCTCCCTGTCTCTGTAAACCCCTCCAGTCCTACACCCTTCCCCTCCCTGTCTCTGTAAACCCCTCCAGCCCTACACCCTTCCCCTCCCTATCTCTGTAAACCCCTCCAGTCCTACACCCTTCCCCTCCCTATCTCTGTAAACTCCTCCAGCCCTACACCCTTCCCCTCCCTATCTCTGTAAACTCCTCCAGCCCTACACCCTTCCCCTCCCTATCTCTGTAAACTCCTCCAGTCCTACACCCTTCTCCCTCCCTATCTCTGTAAACTCCTCCAGCCCTACAATCTTCCCCTCCCTATCTCTGTAAACTCCTCCAGCCCTACAACCTTTCCCTCCCTATCTCTGTAAACTCCTCCAGCCCTACACCCTTCCCCTCCCTCTCTCTGTAAACTCCTCCAGCCCTACAACCTTCCCCTCCCTCTCTCTGTAAACTCCTCCAGCCCTACAACCTTCCCCTCCCTCTCTCTGTAAACTCCTCCAGTCCTACAACTTTCCCCTCCCTATCTCTGTAAACCCCTCCAGCCCTACAACCTTCCCTTCCCTATCCCTGTAAACTCCTCCAGCCCTACAACCTTCCCCTCCCTATCTCTGTAAACTCCTCCAGTCCTACACCCTTCTCCCTCCCTATCTCTGTAAACCCCTCCAGTCCTACACCCTTCCCCTCCCTATCTCTGTAAACCCCTCCAGCCCTACACCCTTCCCCTCCCTATCTCTGTAAACTCCTTCATCCCTACACCCTTCCCCTCCCTATCTCTGTAAACTCCTCCAGCCCTACAACCTTCCCCTCCCTGTCCCTGTAAACTCCTCCAGCCCTCCAACCTTCCCCTCCCTCTCTCTGTAAACTCCTCCAGTCCTACAACTTTCCCCTCCCTATCTCTGTAAACCCCTCCAGTCCTACAACCTTCCCCTCCCTATCTCTGTAAACTCCTCCAGCCCTACAACCTTCCCCTCCCTATCTCTGTAAACTCCTCCAGCCCTACAACCTTCCCCTCCCTATCTCTGTAAACTCCTCCAGCCCTATAATCTTCCCCTCCCTATCTCTGTAAACTCCTCCAGCCCTACACCCTTCCCCTCCCTATCTCTGTAAACCCCTCCAGCCCTACAACCTTCCCCTCCCTATCTCTGTAAACTCCTCCAGTTCTACACCCTTCTCCCTCCCTATCTCTGTAAACCCCTCCAGTCCTACACCCTTCCCCTCCCTATCTCTGTAAACTCCTCCAGCCCTACACCCTTCCCCTCCCTATCTCTGTAAACTCCTCCAGCCCTACACCCTTCCCCTCCCTATCTCTGTAAACTCCTCCAGTCCTACACCCTTCTCCCTCCCTATCTCTGTAAACTCCTCCAGCCTTACAATCTTCCCCTCCCTATCTCTGTAAACTCCTCCAGCCCTATAATCTTCCCCTCCCTATCTCTGTAAACTCCTACAGCCCTACAACCTTCCCCTCCCTCTCTCTGTAAACTCCTCCAGCCCTACAACCTTCCCCTCCCTCTCTCTGCAAACTCCTCCTGTCCTACAACTTTCGAAAGTGATAACAGAGGCATCTTTACGCCGCGAGTGGTTAGACTCTGGAATGCTCTGCCTGAGGGTTTGGGGGTGGCAGGTTAGATCGAAACATTCAAGTGGGAATCGGACTGTTATCTGAAAAGGAAGACTGCGCAGGGTTACGGAGAGAGGTGGGGGGGGGGGGGCGGGGCGGCGTAATGGCAATAAGGGAACTGATCATTTGAAGAGCTAATGAAGTGCATGGCCTCCTTCTGTCCTATAAAGGTTCCGTGATTCGGCGATCCTTCCCACTCATGCATCTCGTCATTTAGCGGGTCATCATCAGGACGCTCTGGGATCTGGGGGTGATGTGATCCACTTTGGCGCGTCCTGGGTTTGAGGGTCGCCCTGACGGTCCCTGGAGTGGCTCCACCCCCCCTTCCCTCTGACTGGGATCAGTGTATATTCCTTTTGGTTCCTGGCTCCGCAATATCCTGTTGTCCTATTGAGGCCGGTCTTGGGGTTGGTGGTCCGGTGATTCGTTTTGTCCTTTGATCGGGGGGGTGGGAGAGGGGATTGTGGAAGTTTGAATTCTTTGCTCTTGCCGCTTTTTTAACTTCTTCTACTGAGTGTCAGAGTTTGTTGTTCCCAGTCCTCTCTTTGTCTTTGATTTTGCCATTTTGCCACCGCGATGGTGATACACCATCAATAACACACAATGAGTGATAAACGTAACTGAGGCTTTAATACACGAAACAGAAAGCCTCCTGCCTCTGGACCTGAACTGGGTCCGGAGGCGGAGACTTGCCACTTTTATACAGAAGCCCGAGGGGAGGAGCCACAGGCGGAGCCAGCCTGGACAACCCCAGGCATGTACGATACAGTACAATGCATGTGGTTTACCACATTCACCCCCTGTTTAAAAAAAAAGTCCGGCGGGGGTGAAGCGGTCTTAAAGGTCAAGTCTGTCGAGGGCCTTGGACCTTCCTCCGTGACCGCCTCAGTCCCGGCTGTGGTGTGGGCGCCGGCATCGAGACCCGTGCGTCCGGGAGCTTGATGTCATCGTCTTCTTCACCCAGATGTTGAGACGGTGAAGGGGGGGGGGGGGCGGTGTACGGGCGGGGGTGGTGGTGTTTGTCGCCGGGGGCCTGCGGGTGTCAGTTCACGAGGGCGGTGGGCAGGGGTGGGGGAAGATGGCGTAGGGTGGGGGGTGGTGGTGATGGTCTCCGGGGAGCCTGCAGGAGCCAAGTCCCGAAGGGAGACCGTGACCTGCCGCCCGTCCTGGCGTGCCATGTAGGCATATTGGGGGTTTGCATGGAGTAGCTGGACCTTCTCGACGAGCGGGTCAGTTTAATGGTTCCTCGCATGCTGCCGGAGAAGGACATGCCCTGGGACTGTCAGCCAGGACGGAAGCGAGACCCCGGAGGTGGACTTCCTGGAGAAGGCAAACGTACGTTCATGAGGAGTCTCATTAGTAGCTATGCATAGGAGCGACCGGATGGAATGAAGCACATCGGGGAGGAATTCCTGCCAGCGGGAGACTGGGAAACTTTTCGACTGTAGGACCAGAAGGACGGCCTTCCAGACCGTCGCGTTCTCCCTCTCCACCTATCCGTTTCTCCGGGGGTTGTAGCTGGTCGTCCTGCTGGAGGCGATGCCTTTGCTGAGCAGGAACTGACGCAACTCGTCGCTCATAAAGGAGAAACCCCGATCACTGTGGATGTAGGTGGGGAACCCGAACAGGGTGAAAAGACTGTGCAGGGCCTTGATGACGGAGGCAGAGGTCATGTCAGGGCACGGGATGGCGAAGGCGAATCTGGAGTACTCATCAACGATGTTGAGGAAGTACATGTTACGGTCAGTGGAGGGGAGGGGCCCTTTGAAGTCGATGCTGAGGCGCTCAAAGGGGCGGGAGGCCTTTACCAGATGTGCTCTGTCTGGCCGATAGAAGTGCTTGCACTCCGCGCAGACCTGGCAGTCCCTGGTCACGGTCCTGACCTCCTCGATGGAGTAGGGCAGGTTGCGAGCCTTGATGAAGTGGGAGAACCGGGTGACCCCCGGGTGACAGAGGTCATTGTGGAGGGCCCGGAGTCGGTCTACCTGTGCGCTGGCACACGTACCGCGGGATAGGGCATCTGGGGGCTCAGTGAGCTTCCCAGGTCGGTACAAGCTATCGTAGTTGTAGGTGGAGAGCTCGATCCTCCACCTCAGGATCTTGTCATTCTTAATCTTGCCAAGCTGTGTGTTATTGAACATGAAGGCAACCGATCGTGGGTCAGTGAGGAGAGTGAATCACCTGCCGGCCAGGTAATGCCTCCAATGTCTCACAGTTTCTACTATGGGTTGGGCTTCCTTTTCGACGGAGGAGTGTCGAATTTCGGAGGCATGGAGGGTACGGGAGAAGAAAGCCACGGGCCTGCCCGCCTGGTTGAGGGTAGCGGCCACAGCAAAGTCCGACGCATCGCTCTCCACTTGGAATGGGATGGACTCATCCACCGCGTGCATCGCGACTTTGGCGATGTCTGCTTTGATGCGATTGAACGCCAGTCGGGCCTCAGTCATCAGGGGAAAGGCGGTGGACTTGATCAGTCGGCGGGCCTTGTCCGCATAGTTGGGGACCCACTGGGCATAGTAAGAGAAGAACCCCAGGCATCTCTTCAGGGCTTTGGGGCAGTGGGGGAGGGGGAGTTCCATGAGGGAGCGCATGCGGTCGGGGTCGGGCCCTCGGACTCCGTGTTCCACGGCGTAGCCGAGGATGGCCAGGCGGGTTGTGCGAAAGACGCATTTCTCTCTATTATAAGTTAGGTTCAGGAGTTTCGCAGTATGGAGGAAGTGCCGGAGGTTCTCGTCATGGTCCTGCTGGTCATGGCCACAGATGGTGACACTGTCTAAGTACGGGCCCGCAGCCCGTACTTGTCAACCTTTCAGTCCATTTCTCTTTGGAAGACCGAGACCCCGTTGGTGACGCTGAAGGGAACCCTGAGGAAGTGATAGAGGCGGCCGTCTGCCTCGAAGGCAGTGTACTGGCGGTCCTCCGGGCGGATAGGGAGATGGTGGTACGCGGACTTCAAGTCGACTGTAGAGAAGACTGCACAATCTGATTGGCCATGTCAGATATGTGGGGGAGGGGGTACGCATCAACCTGCGTGTACCAGTTGATGGTCTGGCTATAATCGATGACCATCCGGTGCTTCTCCCCAGTCTTGACGACCACCTCTTGGGCTCTCCAGGAGCTGTTACTAGCCTCAATGATCCCCCCTCGCAGGAGTCGCTGGACCTCCGACCTGATGAAGGCCCTGTCCTGGGCATTGTAGCATCTGCTTCTGGTAGCGACGGGCTTATAGTCCCTGATCAGCGTCTCTGACGGAGGCGTCCCTGATCAGCAGCTCCGCGTGCTGGGTAGCCGATATCGCCCAGCAGTACAGTTCCGGCAGAGTATGCGCAAGGCACGCAGGAATTCTGCAAGTGATTCCCCAGGGCGTTGACGTCTCGTGGCGAGGAGGTGCCTAGCATATACCTGGTTAATGGATTTCCTTTTAGCATCGTTATTGCCTCCGCGTACCAGGGGGCGTCCCTGATGAGGTGAAAGACTCTTGGGCTCACCCGTGCGTGGAGGACCTGCTTCTTCTGGAGTTCTGTGAAGTCTTCGTTGAAGGATGCGAGGTAAGCTTCGAAGCAGCTTAGCCAGTGTTCAAACGTCTCTGTAGCGTCGGCTGCTTGTGGGTCTAGTTGCAAGCGATCAGGCTTGAGTGAGGAGTTCAACTTGAGTGAAGAGTTCATCTTTAGACGTTTATTGTATTAAATTGATACACCATCAATAATACACGATGAGTGATAAACGTAACTGAGGCTTTAATACACTAAACAGCAAGCCTCCTGCCTCTGGTCCCGAACTGGTCCAGAGGTGGAGACTTGCCACCTTTATACAGAAGCCCGAGGGGAGGAGCCACAGGCGGAGCCAGCCTGGACAAGCCCAGGCAGGTACGATACAGTACAATGCATATAATACAATAACGTGCTTTACCGCAGATAGTCACCTGGTCCAGTCTGGATCTGGAGAAGAGTTTAAACTGCGCTGTCGAAGTTAGTCGATTTCCCCTTAGCACTGGCATTCCCAGATTATCGTTTCCTTACTCTGAAATTTTGTTTTTTAGCTATGGGTGGAGCAATGCTCCCCATATCCAGAAGCACAAAGGGACTTGGGAGTCCTTGTTCACGATTCTCTTAAGGTTAACGTGTAGGTTCAGTCGGCAGTTAGGAAGGCAAATGCAAAGTTAACATTCATGTCGAGTGGGCTAAAATACAAGAGCAGGGATGCTCTTCTGAGGCTATATAAGGCTCTGGTCAGACCCCATTTGGAGCATTGTGAGCAGTTTTGGGCCCCGTATCTAAGGAAGGATGTGCTGGCCTTGGAAAGGGTCCAGAGGAGGTTCACAAGAATGATCCCTGGAATGAAGAGCTTGTCGTATGAGGAACGTTTGAGGACTCTGGGTCTGGACTCGTTGGAATTTAGAAGGATGCGAGGGGATCTTATTGAAACTTACAGGATACTGCGAGGCCTGGATAGAGTGGACGTGGAGAAGATGTTTCCACTTGTCATAAAAACTAGAACCCGAGGACACAATCTCAGACTAAAGGGACGATCCTTTAAAACAGAGATGAGGAGGAATTTCTTCAGCCAGAGGGTGGTGAATCTGTGGAACTCTTTGCCGCAGAAGGCTGTGGAGGCCAATTCACTGAGTGTCTTTAAGACAGGGATAGATAGGTTCTTGGTCAATAAGGGGATCAGGGGTTATGGGGAGAAGGCAGGAGAATGGGGATGAGAAAAATATCAGCCATGATTGAATGGCGGAGCAGACTCGATGGGCCGAGTGGACTAATTCTGCTCCTACGTCGTATGGTCTTTTGGGTGCAGAGGTGTCACTTATCCATGGAAGGAGAAAGTTGGGGATTCTGTCCCTGAATCATTCAGTCATTTTTGCTCCATACTATGCAATGATTATTGTTTTGTGCTGTGCCTGCTCTACAATGACACCTTCTGCTACCTTTCTGATTTTGTTTGTTGCAAATTCTTTGTAAAAAATTGAAACCAAAAGAAGGGTGACAGCTCAGACAACGCATGCCCCCTGCACTCTGCATTGAATGTCAGTCTAGGTTATATGTTCGACTCTCTGCACACACAAACTCCTGGCTCAAGAGTAAGGACTGCTGCCAACGGAGTCCTAATTTACAGTTTTGACCTTGAGCAGCTTGTCTCCGCACCACTGGAAATTCGTGCGGGTCAAATCCCCAAAAGGTCTTGTGTTCCGATAAAAAAAACTTGAAGAATCGCAAATCTGCCACAGTCTGCACAGATTCCGTCAAAAAAATCATTTTTGCATTAGAAAAGGAGCAAGTCACTGCAAAAATCACAAGAAAACAATGTCATCGACTGCCATTCGAAAGAGACAGATTCACTTGACGAAAAGAGGGCGGGCCCCTCCGCCCTCCCAGTCGCTAGCTGCTCGGCTGCGGGAGGTGGCGCGCCGTTCGCTGGCGGCGGGATTCTCTGCTCCCACCGCGTCCATCGGAATTCGCATTGAAGCCACGCCATGCCGCCGGACTGGGATGCCAGCGGGACCGGATAATCCCGCCGGAGTCTTCCGGCCAAGATTTGCTTTCATAGGAACTTTTACATCACCCAGGACATTTGCACCTCAACCCTAATTCTCAGGGGCATCCAGAAGTCAATACAATGGAGCTACTGTAGTACATAATAAAATGCAGAAGGCCAATTTGGACACAGGAAGATCCCACTATAGTAACAAAATTAATGACCAGGTAATCCAAAAACAAAATACTGCAGATACCGGAAACCAGAAATAAGAATTGAAGATGCTGGGATTTCCTGGCAGGATCTGTGGAGAAAGGAACAGAGTTTTCCTGCCTGCAGGACCAGAATATCTCACTGGCAGGAACGTCCGGACAATTTCAGCCAGCGTTTCCGGTCGTTGGCATTGTCCACATCATATGGACAATGGCAGCATGGTAGCATAGTGGTTAGCACAATTGCTTCACAACTCCAGGATCCCAGGTTCGATTCCCGGCTTGGGTCACTGTCTGTGCGGAGTCTGCACGTTCTCCCCGTGTGTGCGTGGGTTTCCTCCGGGTGCTCCGGTTTCCTCCCACAGTCCAAAGATGTGCAGGTTAGGTGGATTGGCCATTCTAAATTGCCCTCAGTGTCCAAAATTGCCCTTAGTGTTGGGTGGGGTAACTGGGTTATGGGGATAGGGTGGAGGTGTGGGCTTGGGTAGGGTGCTCTTTCCAAGAGCCGGTGCAGACTCAATGGGCCGAATGACCTACTTCTGCATTGTAAATTCTATGATTCTATATCCTCTTCTAGGATATATGGGCCATCAAAGAGGCCATGGGCACAACAGACAAAGGAAATATGTAGCGAGGCAATAAGGTTTTGGAAGGTATTTCTAAAAGGCTCTGTCACCAATAGTAGAACAAAGGGGGTGAGTGAGGAAATCTGCAGGAAATCTAGGCAATATCCTGATTAATGTGTCATATGTAACCTGTTCAAAGATTCCCTGTAGTGCAGAAGGAGCCCATCTATTCCAGACCCTTCTATCAGGCAGAAGATACAGAAGTCTGAAGACCCACACATCCAGACATAGGAACAGTGTCTAACCCACAGCTACTAGACTCCTCAACGACTCTCCCTCGGACTGATCTGTTCCCTGTAAGAACAATATTCATGACGCCCTAAGCTACGTTTGCTCATGTATTCGCTTTGTTTGTTCCGCACTGTAACCAATCACTATTTGTCGATCTACCATTTGTCAATGTTATCTGTCGATTATTCTTTTGTCTACTGTGAACGTTCCCTTGGTCGCAGAAAAATACTTTTCACTGTACTTCGGTACATGTGACAATAAATCAATCAATCACCGACCCTCTGAATGAGCACCCCACCCAGGTCCACTCACCCACCCACTCAGCCCCATCCGCGTAACCTAATCTGAACATCCCTGGGCACTAAGGGCTAATTGGGCGTGGCCATTCCACCCAACCTTCACATCTTTGGACTGTGGGAGGAAACCCATGCAGACACGGGGAGAACGTACAAACTCCACACAGTCACCCCAAGGCCAGAATTAAACCCGCGTCCCTGGCGTTGTGAGGCAGCAGTGCTAACCACTGAGCCCCCCCCCCCCCCACCCGCCCTTAGTACTTATAAAATAAATAACTTCTTCAGTATGGTATCTTTTATTTCCTGCGACTGCTACCTTAAATAACGTTCCAAAAGTCATGTGTTAAATGGCTTTGTCATTCACCTTCTCCCCAAAGAGACAAATTCTAAATGCCTCCACTTCTAATTCCAGTCTCCCAGGGTGTTGCAATTCCTGGGTAATTTTCCATTGAAGAGCAACAGAGGTGGAAGGATCAGGAACTCGAAAGTAGCAAACGGTGGGTGATACACTGAATGGCCAGACTCGCTGACAATCACACAACATTCTAGGCGTTGTTATCGGTTACCTTATTCAATCTACTCCGCTGGCCGAGACAACTCCACAAAACATCACGAACCTATGCCCTGTGCTTTGTGGAAAGGCACAATGTCGCGACAGACATTTCAAACAAACAATATGTTACTGACTCAATTACTTGCTTGCTAGCTTAACACTTTTAGTATCATAAATAAATCTTGTTGTGTGCAAGACTTATTTACGGTACTAAGCTTTCCATCTTCATCACACGCCAAAAATAAATAAAAGCGTAAGAAATAGGATCGGGAGTGGACCTTATGCCTTTCCCAGTCTGCTCCGCCTGCTATTCAATCCCCACTCGCTCCCCACACACCTTGATTCACCAAGTGACCAATTATCTGTCTGCCTTAAATATATTCGACAATGGAGCACCCTCTGAGGGAGGGAGAGAATTTCAAAGATTCGCAACCCTTTGAGTGAATAAATTGCTCCTCATCTCAGTCCTAAATAATTGACCCCTTGCCCTGAGACCATACCCCACCCCTGCATTTTAGATTCCCCAGCCAGAAATTCCCCGGCCAGGCAATGAAAAAATGTTTCCCTTCCTATTAGGTTTACTGGCAACAGTGACTATTTTCATAAGTTTTGATTAGACTCTTGTTTAACCAGGGGATGAAAGGGTACCAGGTGTTGGGCAAGAATGTGGGGTTGATGTTACAGTCCAGGTCAGCCAGGAATTTATTGAATGGCGTAGCGGGCTCCAGGACCCTACTCCTAATATGTTTATCCTGAGGATGTGGAAACTGCTATATAAATGCAAGTTTTTCTCTTTCATATGTTTTACTGATTGATCAATAGTTTTTTTCAAATCTAACTTGCACGTGAACACTTTAGATTTTAACTGGTTTGCTGAAAATGGATTCCTTTTTCTCATAATTTTTAAAAATTCGTTCATGGGACTGTGCCAGCATTTATTGCCCACCCCTAATTGCCCTTGAGGGAACAGTTAAAAGTTAACCACATTGCTATGGATCTGGAGTCACATATAGGCCAGACCGGGTAAGGGCGGCAGATTTCCTTCCCTAAAGGACATTAGTGAACCAGATGGGTTTTTAATGACAATCGGCAATGGTTTCATGGTCATCACTGGACTTTTAATTCCAGATTTTTATTGAATTCAAATTTCACCATGTGCA
Source organism: Scyliorhinus torazame (assembly GCF_047496885.1). Lineage (NCBI taxonomy): Eukaryota > Metazoa > Chordata > Chondrichthyes > Carcharhiniformes > Scyliorhinidae > Scyliorhinus > Scyliorhinus torazame. The sequence goes on from NC_092713.1 coordinate 13,590,720, forward strand.
GTGGCAGAATTTGAACCTGGGACTGCAGAGCAGTACTCTGGGTCTCTGGATTATTAGTCCAGTGACAATACCACAATGCCGCCGCCTCCTCTCACATCTTGCTGATAAGCCTCTTCTTTGGAAGATGTTCATTTAACTAAAGCATCAACTCATCTAAGAAACTTGCAGGCCTGCTGCAAGGATTGATACAATCACGAATCATAATTGTATTTTCTTATCTTCATGTATGTCTAATCCTTGTGTGTGAGAGTAGCGGGAAGAAGACACCATCTTTTAAACATCCAGCGCAAATGTGTGATCATAAATAACCTTTTTTTTAAAAAGTCAGACAAAAAGAAATCTGGTTACAGGGATTATTAATATTGGGACAATCACCCCAAAGGCAATAAAACACACACATCCTTTTATATACAAACATCGATCAGAGGCAATAAAAGGGAAGAAACTTCTCCTCACCTCAGTCCTAAAAGGTTTACCCCTTATTCTCAAACTATGACCCCTTGTTCTGGACTCCTCCACCATCAGGAATGTTCTTTCTGAATCTACCCTGTTTAATCCTGTTATAATTTTATAAGTTCCCATGAGATCCCCTCTCACTCTTCTAAACTCCAATGACTATAATCCTAAACGACTTAGTCTCTCCTCATACGACAGTCCTGCCATCCCAGGAATCAGCCTGGTAAACTTTCGCTGCACTCCCCCCACAGCAAGAACATCCTTCCTCAGATAAGGACACCAAAACTGCCCACAATACTCCAGCTGTGGCCTCACCAATGCCCTATATAATTGTTATAAAACATCCCTATTCCTACACTCAAATCCTCTCACTATGAAGGCCAACATATCATTGACCTTCTTTACTGCCTGTTGTACCTGCAGGCTTAATTTCAGCAAGCACAATCATAAAGGCACTATATTAATATAAGTTGTTGTTGACTATTAAGTTTGTTAGATGTAGCCAAGTACAAGTATAACAAATAAATTTGCATTACATATATATTCCAGTTTTACCGCTCGACATCGCTTTAAGAAAATTAATCACAAACGCCTCATGCGCAATATCTCATTTTTCTTCCTGTGCAATTACGAATGCCCTGATCTGAATGCTGTCTTCAAATCTTACTCCTTAAAAGCTTTGGATGATTTGGTCAGTGGCAGAACTCTCATCTCTGAAACAAAAGGTAATGGGTTCAGGCCCCGACACCTCAGTGCAGGAGTAAGAGTCCTGTATTGCTACAGGTGCCATTTTATGGGTGAGACATTAAGCCTAGGCCCACCTGGCAACCAGAGATATAAATTACCTTGTAGCAATATTCAAAGAAGGGAAAGGGAGTTCTCTCTGTGACCAACGCTGACATATCATTGAATCATCAAATCCCTACAGTGCCATCCAGCCCAAAAGGTCTGCCCCCACCCTCTGAAAGAGCATCCCACCCAGACCCACACCCCAGTCCTATTCCTGTAACTCCACCCACTTGAACATCTCTGGACACTAAGGGACAATATAGCCTGGCCACACCTTTGGACTGTGGGCGGAAACTGGAGTACCCGGAGACACGGGAAGAACGTTCAAACTCCACACAGTCAGCCAAGGCTGGAATTGAACCTGGGTCCCTGGCGCTGTGAGGCAGCGGTGATAACCACTGTGCCACCGTGCCGCACCATCAACAGTACCTTCCGCCAACAGTGACTGCACTCCAAATGTAGCTCATTGGCTGTGTAGCACTTTGGGATATTCCTAAAAAATGCAGTTTGTCCCTCGTAATCGTCTCTCCCATTTTCCTCTCGTCCACATTTTACAGATTCACAGAACTGTTACAGCGAAGGAGGCCATTCAGCCCATTGTATCTATGCCGGCTCTCCAATGATCAATGCAGCAAGTCTCATCACCGCCAACCATCCCCCCCCCCCCCCCTCCCCGCCGTGTGGCTTGAACCCTGCACACTCTTCCTTTTTAGATAACAATCCAATTCCCTGTAGAAAGTCCTGATTGAACCTCCATCCACCACACACTTGAGCAGCTTTCACTTTACACCTTTCAATTTCGGAACTGATCTACTTCCCTATTATGTCTCTGAAAACGTTTCCTGACCTCCTTGACCTTTGTATATCATCCTTCTCAGTTCTATTATTAGAGGGACAGTAACTACCTCGTTCTACTGCCAGCTTGGCAGCAGCCTTGGTACCATGTTGTGTTATGCTTCTTCATGTAACATAAGCTGCTTCCTTGGTGTGCCCTCTGACAAACAAAGGTTCAGACTTGGAGATAGGTTTAACACATTTATTGAACATTTAACAATTCTCCTACTTCAGTTCGACTCTCCTGTTAATCTATCTATAGTAACTCAATCTAACTAACCAGTCTGCTCTAATCCATGTGGTGAGTGTGATGCTTCCTGATCTGCCCCTGTCTCTCTGAGTGTCGCCTATGGAAAGAGAAAGAGCATGTGTGTCCTGTCCTTTTGTATGGGTAGCCCCCTTGTGGTGGTGTCACCTCTGGGTGTGTCTTCACTGCCCAGTGGTCGTGTCCTATCTTACTGACCTATTCGTTGAGTGTCTGTGTGTCATGATATCTCTGGTGCTCCCTCGAGTGTTTATTTAGTCCCAGTGTATTTACATTAACCCTTTGTGTACCTACAGTGATGCATATCACCACAGTAGCAACCTTGCCTCTGGGTTCAAAGGCATTGGTTTCAACATTTACTTTAGGACTTGTCTAAACAGGCACACCAAATATTTACTGCGGTATCGAGGGAGCATTGCACTGCCTGACCTGTTCTTCAGGTGAAAGCAAAGTCATCGTGTCTGCCTTTCATGTGGATCATAAAACTCCCCTTGTGTTAGCACTGTTCACTGGCTGGTCTCAATATTATTAAACAAAAGGTTATACAGACACTGGAAAGGATGTCAACGAATTTGCACGGATAATACCAGAACTGCAAGGATATGCTGAGCAGTAGAGGTTGAGTAGGCTGTTGTTCGTTTCTCTAGAGAAGAGAAGGCTCTTTAAGATAAAGGGTAGACATTGGGTGGGATTTTCCTGTATCGCCCACTGCCAGGATTGTCCGTTCTCGTGACAATCAATGGACTTTTGGTAGGCTTGCTGCATCCTCCATGGCTGGTCCGGTAAACCCCAGTCATAGGGAAGTTGCTACTTGTGAGCAAGTTTGAAACCAGAGGTCATAAATGTAAGAGAATCACCAATGGGCAATTTAGAAAAAGATCTTTACCTAAGAAATGGCAGGAATGTGGAACACGCTACAACAGGACGTTGTTGCGGAAAACTGCAAAGTATAAGGAGAAACTAAATAAAGACAAAATACATTGATCTAGTTAGATGTAGGGGGTGATAGCAGGCTCGTATACTGCATTAATGGTTGTCTTGTAATCTCAGTAGCACTCTGGCCTCTAAATCATAAGGTTCTGGGTTCAGGTCCTACCCCAGGACGTAGTCATAAAAATCAAGGTTGATGGTCAGATGCAGTGCTGTCGGTGTGCTGCATTGTCAGAAATGCTGTCTTTTACATGAAATGTTAAACTGAGGTCCCCATCTGTTTGGATGGATGCATCAAAAGATGTGCAGGTTAGGTAGACTGGCCATGCTGAATTTCCCTTTAGTGTCCAAAGGGTTAGTTGGGGTTACTGGGTTATGGGGAGAGGGTGGGGGGGCGTGGGGCCTAGGTAGGGTGGCTCTTTCAGAGGTTCAGCGCCGACTCGATGGGCCGAACGGCCTACTTCTGCACTGTAGGGATCCTATGAAAGATCTCAGGGCACTATTTCAATTTGACCAAGTCGGCCAAGACTGATCCCTCGGTCAACATCATAAAATCTGATGATCTGGATCGCACAACATTGCTGTCTGTGGGAGATTGCTGATTGGCTGCTGGGCTTCATTGGCTGTACGTCTCCTGTGATGGCGAAACTAAAAGGCACTATACCAATGCAATTTTTTTTTAAACTTAATGCAGCGTGATTTCTCACCATATAAAATGGACCACTGCAACTAAAATATTAACTGCTGCATATGAAATGCTGGTGAACAATGGGAGTTTTGTTTGTATATAAAACAGGCACATAAATAAAACAGGCACTGGCCCCACTACTGGCGCAATGAAGCAAAGATAAGATACAGGCTTGAAAGGAAGTTCTGTATCCTGTGGCATAACCAATACAGAGCTTTTGAAATCTTCTCACTTGTTGCAATTTGGGAAATGTAACATATTTATTTAGTCCTACACCAACCACATCATCCCCACCCTCGACCACTTCTGTGAAGGGGTTGCCTTCACTTTTTTTTACAGTTCCATCGCCCTTTTCAAGGTCTTGGTGTACATTTCAGAATTGCCTGAAGTCCTAACCTTTGCTCCAAGTGCTCGGCAGCAGCGGGCATTCCCCACAAGCCACCACAGATGTTGCCAAAGTGGTTTCTTTTTCCCTTTCCTGCCCTTGTCATATTTCGAAAGATGACACAACACTGTCCATGCACTGACTCACCCCAGCACTCGGAGTTCTGCGGCGTCCTGCCGATCTCATGGTTCCCAAGTATTAAGAAACCTGGAAATCCCCAGGGATTATTCCCACAGCAGGGTCAGGAAAGGCAGGTCCCGCTCTCACCGGCTCTCCCCCTCTCCTGGAGGTGAATCTCACTCGGAACTTTATACATCAGGGTTCTGACAAGAGCTGACACTTTGTGAGTTACGGATGGGAGTCTCGCCCAGTTACAGTGTAACATTGGTGTGATTGACAGGTAACTCTGACCATTCAGAGGGCTGCTTGATTGAAGTCCTGCCCAGTCAGAGTGTAACATTTATTGAGAAGAGTGGCTCTCACCATTCAGAGAGCCTGCTGGATTGGAGTTTTGCAGTTTAAAAAAATATATATTTTTTATTCTCCTCCTTTTACACATTTTCTCCCAAATTTACACCCAACAATAAACAATAATCAGTAACAAATATGTCAATCCCCATATCAATAACAACGATTCCATCCTCCCACCAAATCCCCGAACAGTAGCCCACATGTTAACACAAACAAATGACAAAAAGGAATCAGGAATCACCCATAGTCACCATTAACACAGAAAGTCCCTCTCCCCCCACAACCGTCCCAGCCCCCTCCCTAATGTTCGCTGTGGTCCAATTCTCGAAAGTGCACAATGAATAACGCCCATGAATTTTAGAACCCCTCCATCCTTCCCCTCAGTTCAAATTTGACCTTTTCAAGAGTCAAGAATTCCAGCAGGTCCCCCCGCCATGCCAAAGCACAGGGTGGAGAGGCTGATCCCCATCCCAGCAGGATCCGCCTTCAGGCGATCAACGAGGCGAAGGCTACAACATCTGCCTCCGCGCCCGTTTCCAACCCCGGCTGGTCCGACACCCCGAATATGGCCTCCCGGGGACCCGGGTCCAGATTCACGTGCACCACTTTAGAGATTAGGAATGTGGAACTTGTCTACACAGGGAGTATTTGAAGTGAATAGTGTCAAGACATTTAAGGGGAAGTGAGGCAACAGGAGAAGGAAATTGAGGGTTAGGATGGCATATTTGGATGAGGAAGGATGAGAGGAAGCTCAACTGGGCCATAAACACCAACATAGACTGAGTGGGCAGAATGGCCTGTTTTTGATGCCCTATTACACAGATGATTGATGCAGGTAGGGCAATGGATGTTGTCTATATGGATTTCAGTAAGGCCTTTGACAAGTTCCCTCATGGCAGACTGGTACAAAAGGTGAAGTCACACGGGATCAGGGGTGAGCTGGCAAGGTGGATATAGAACTGGCTAGGTCATAGAAGATAGAGAGTAGCAATGGAAGGATGCTTTTCTGATTGGAGGGCTGTGACTGGTGGTGTTCCGCAGAGATCAGTGCTGGGACTTGTGCTGTTCGCAGTGTATATAAATGTAACTGGTCTGATTAGTAAGTTTGCGGACGACACAAAGGTTGGTGGAATTGCGGATAGCGATGAGGACTGTCAGAGGATATAGCAGGATTTAGATCGTTTGGAGACTTGGGCGGAGAGATGGCAGTTGGAGTTTAATCCGGACAAATGTGAGGTAATGCATTTTGGAAGGTGTAATACAGGTAGGAAATATACAGTGAATGGTAGAATCATCAAGAGCATTGACAGTCAGAGAGACCTTGGTGTACAGGTCCACAGGCCACTGAAAGGGGCAACACAGGTGGAGAAGGTAGTCAAGAAGGCAGACGGCATGCTTGCCTTCATTGGCCGGGGCATTGATCATAGAAATTGGCAAGCCATGTTGCAACTGTTTAGAACCTTAGTTAGGCCACACTTGGAGTATAGTGTTCAATCCTGGTCACCACACTACCAAAAGGATGTGGAGGCATTAGAGGGGGTGCAGAAGAGATTTACCAGGATGTTGCCTGGTATGGAGGGCATTAGCTATGAGGAGAGGTTGAATAAACTTGGTTTGTTCACACTGGAACGAAGGAGGCTGAGGGGGGACCTGATAGAGGTCTACAAAATTATGAGGGGCATAGACAGAGTGGATAGTCAGAGACATTTTCCCAGGGTAGAAAGGTCAATTACTAGGGGGCATAGGTTTAAGGTGTGATGGGCAAGGTTTAGAGGAGATGTATGTCATAATGTGCACCCACGCACATCGTGAGGTAAAAGCAGGCAGTGACAGACTCCCAATTGAGCCAATCAACATACAGAACAGAACACAGCCAATCACCAGACAGACCACCAGCGGGGCCTTCCAACTATAAAACACACGAGGCATCAGCACTCTGCCTCTTTCCACTGATGATAACTGTAGCGACAGTCAGGGTGTACAAATTATTCAACACCTTCTACACGTGGATCAGAGCTAGCCTGGTCTAGATAGTTAGTGTTAGTTTACTTAGAGTAGTAGAGAGTCAACACACAGGCAGCTATGTGCTTCGTTACTGAAGTTCAATAAATCTTACTGAATCAACGCATGCGTTTGGTGTATGCTTTATCGTTTATCTACATCGTGTTGCAGTCCATGTTTCCCCAGGGCGAATAACACAACACGATACCAGGAGTGGCTACTGCTTCCAAGTAATTTACCTTCGAAAATTCACTGACGACCAGCAACTGCCTTCAAGCAGCATGGAAAAGCTCCAGGCACCTCCACAGCTCCGGATCTCCGGAAACCTTGGCGCCAACTGGCGGGTCTTCAAGCAGAAATTCGGTCTATACATTAAGGCCTCGGGCCTCAAAAGTGCGTCCGATGCCCGAAAAACCGCACTGCTACTGTCGACTGCGGGGGACCAGGCCATCCAAATCTTCAATTCGCTCACTTTTGCTGACGGTGAGGACAAGACCAAGTTCCAGACCGTCTTCGCCAAATTCGACAGTCACTGTGAAGCCGAAACGAACGAAAGCTTCGAGCGTTATGTCTTCCAGCAGTGCCTTCAGTGTAAGGATGAGCCTTTCCAGTCTTTTCTCACTCATCTGTGCATTCTAGCGCAATCCTGCAACTACGGTGACACCGCTGTCTCCCTCATCAGGGATCAGATCGTGTTTGCCGTCCATTCCGACACCCTGCGGGAGCAGCTCCTAAAAATAAAAATATGACCCTGCCAGTAGCCATCAAGACGTGCAAAGTCCATGAACAGGCAAAACGTCGCTATTCCTGCCTTAAGTCGGCAGGGCAGGACCAACTTGCCTTCCACGAGGCTGAGAGTGTCAGGCCATCGCCCAAATGCGGCCATTTTGCATGCTTTTCCAGGGGTCCCACGCATGCGCACCACGTGCTGGAGCGGTTTCAAGGCCTGTGTATTGAGTCGGATTCCACATGGGCCTTTCTCCTCTGGCTCAACTCAGTACAAAGAACAGCAGACACATCAACAATCTGAAGGTGGTTTAATTCCTACAAGCTTGATTTCATGTACATGAGAGATAAGACCTGGAAAGATGCCAAGGTCCTGTCTACAGAACAAAGGTATGAACTCAACACATATACAACATTCAAAAATCAATCGCCCGCCCCAGTCGACTGTGATCCAATCCTTGAAGCTGATATGTTTAAACTCACCCAATAGAATTGCAAGCAATGTTTAAACTTCAACCAATAGAATTGCAAGCAATCCATGATTGATGCCAGGATGCTCAACCTGACAGCTATGTACAATCGCAACTTCCTGTGCTGTTTGTCTGTGAGAAACAGAACAACAGAAGCAGCACACTGGATTGTTTCACTATCGATTACTTATTATTGCTGTGTCCTAAAAATACATGTTTAATGGTTAATAACGATTACTCGGTACTCTTCCTATAATTCATCCCAATCCTTAATAAAGTAACTTATGCAAAATTAATCGAATCGATGCTAACTATTTAGTGGTTAAAAGGTATCATCACTGAACCCCTCCTTCAATCCCCCCTTTTGGCCCTTGGCTAGCCCAAGAACAGGCCATTGAAGAGACATACAAAATTTGTTGTAGCCTTGGTGTGGAATGAACAACAGGCAAGAGTCGTAACTGTTCCTCTTTAACTAGGGGGCGACAGTCTGTCTGCCATTCCCTAATGTGGCGTCTGAATCAACAGAGCATGATAAAAAATACAAACAATATAAACAGCTGCAAAAGTACAACAACGTGGGATATAATACGTATCCATGGATGGATATTGGTATTCAGTCCTCAATTCCAGATTTTAGAGAAAATGTTCTGTGATTGAAACAGTTCCGCCGCCTTCTCGGCGTGAGTCTGGATGAGCTCCCGCTCCGTGCTCCAAAGGTTGTCAATATGTGCCGCCTCCTTCTGAAGTCCTTCCCAGTCGGCCCGCGAGTGCGGGAAGTCCCTTCTGGACGTATCGGTGAATCCGTTGATCATCGTCAGTTCGCTCGAGTTCATCTGCTTCCACGATGGACACATCGATGGATAGAGCTGTGAAGAAGGCCTATGGTTGCGAGCGTTCATTAACAGAGGGATTGAATTTAATAGCCGTGAGGTGATGATGCAGCTGTACAAAACTTTGGTAAGGCCACATTTGGAGTACTGTGTACAGTTCTGGTCGCCTCATTTTAGGAAGGATGTGGAAGCTTTGGAAAAGGTGCAAAGAAGATTTACCAGGATGTTACCTGGAATGGAGAGTAGGTCTTACGAGGAAAGGTTGAGGGTGCTAGGCCTTTTCTCATTAGAACGGAGAAGGATGAGGGGCGACTTGATAGAGGTTTATAAGATGATCAGGGGAATAGATAGAGTAGACAGTCAGAGACTTTTTCCCCGGGTGGAACAAACCATTACAAGGGGACATAAATGTAAGGTGAATGGTGGAAGATATAGGGGGGATGTCAGAGGTAGGTTCTTTACCCAGAGAGTAGTGGGGGCATGGAATGCACTGCCTGTGGAAGTAGTTGAGTCGGAAACATTAGGGACCTTCAAGCAGCTATTGGATAGGTACATGGATTACGGTAAAATGATATAGTGTAGATTTATAGTTTCTTAAGGGCAGCATGGTAGCATTGTGGATAGCACAATTGCTTCACAGCTCCAGGGTCCCAGTTTCGATTCTGGCTTGGGTCGCTGTCTGTGCGGAGTCTGCACATCCTCCCTGTGTCTGCGTGGGTTTCCTCCGGGTGCTCCGGTTTCCTCCCACAGTCCAAAGATGTGCAGGTTAGGTGGATTGGCCATGATAAATTGCCCTTAGTGTCCAAAATTGCCCTTAGTGTTGGGTGGAGGTGTTGACTTTGGGTAGGGTGCTCTTTCCAAGAGCCGGTGCAGACTCAATGGGCCGAATGGCCTCCTTCTGTACTGTAAATTCAATGATAATCTATGATTAATCTAGGACAAAGGTTCGGCACAACATCGTGGGCCGAAGGGCCTGTTCTGTGCTGTATTTTCTATGTTCTATGATCTATGTTCTATCCCTGTATGGAATCAGTTCATGTCGGCCAATGGTAATAGACTCGGATAAATTGGTTAGAACAACATTATGTCCAAGCAATTCACACACAATGCCATGCTTGGTATAATTGTGGTATGATGTCACAATGTAATAGGTGTCCAAGTATTGAGCGCGATTAAACACAGTCTGATTGGTTAATTCGACCACTAATGTGCAGTTCTCATACGTAGTATACCCACAGTAATCTTCCGCACTAACGGCTCTCTCTGGACACAACCAGTTATTTCCCCCACCCACTTTGCATATCCGGAGGTCGAGTGAAAATATCCCACCTGCCCGTTGGATTGCATGTGCAGGGGCATCCTTCAGTTTAACTAACACACCATCCCCATAGTGTCCCAAATTGTTCACCTGAAGAAGTTCAGGAGTACTATTCTCCCCTGCCCTGGGAATATGCAACATCATTCCCACTAGGAGGGTGTGGTTATCATTGGCAAAGGGAACGCGACTGGCCAATGTCAACTCCCTCAGGTGTTCAGGAGCCTGGTGTGCAGTTTTGACCCAAGCCATCAATTGATCATTGCTCACCCAGTCAGGTACTCGGTGTGCAGCCAGCTGCAGTAGGTTGGCCTAAAAAAGCGTCATCTTGCCTGGAGGCAAAGGTCCTGCATCCCAGATTTCCGTACCACCTATAATTCCCTTGATCCTGGGTTGCCAACTGATATGGGGCCCAGGTATTTCAGAAATTGCAAGCAATTGGTATAAGCTGCCCCGCAGCAACATCTGGGGCGGGATTCTCCACTCCGGCGCCGAAGTGCCCACGCCTTCGTGAACGCCGTCGAGATTCATGACGGCGTGAAACGGCCCCTATCCTGACCGATTCAGGGCCCGATAATGGGCTAGGAGCGGGGCCGCGTCATTTACACGCGCCAGGCCTTGTCGCCACGTAAAGGCGGCGCCGCATACATGACGCGGCCGGCGCCGCATAACTGGCATCACCCACGCATGCGCGGTTGCCGTCCTCTCCGAGTCCGCCCCGCAAGAAGATGTCAGACGGATCTTGCGGGGCTGCGGAAGAAAGGAGGTCCTCCTTCAGAGAGGATGGCCCGACGATCGGTGGGCACCGATCGCGGGCCAGACCCAATTTGAGGCCCCCCTCCCCGTGCGGGGTCCCCCCTCCCCCCCCCCCACACCCCCCCCCCCCCCCCCGCAAGCCGCCCCCCCCCCCCCCAGCGTTCCCACGCTGTTCCCGCCGGCAGCGACCAGGTGTGGACGGCGCCGGGGGGAACCCGCCGTTTTCGCCTGGCCGCTCGGCCCATCCGGGCCTGAGAATAGCAGGGGTGCCGGAGAATCGCCATTTTGGGTGTCCAGGGCGATTCTCCGGCCTGCGCCGCACGGAACTCGACGGGGCCGATCTCGCCGCTTGGGAGAATCACGGGAGGTCGTGGGACCGGCGTCGCGGGAAAATTCGGCGACCCAGGCGATTCTCCCAACCAGCGCGGGAGTGGAGAATCCCGCCCATAGAGTCCCATTTGTGCATACGTCCTTTGTCCCATCATAATGAGAACCTATACTACTCCTCCCCTTAGCATCTCTGATGACATGTACAGCAGCCCGACGCACCCGTGTAACATTGGTATGCATGCGATTATTGGTTCGTCTATCCGCATTATCCAGCGCCTTCCACGTCCCTGGCGAGGTGGTCCCCCGCACCCCCCCCCTGCTCCTTGGGTCCGCTGACCTCACAATCCTGTGACTATGGGACTACTCATGAGGATATGGTTTCAACTGTGTCCGGGTTTCTCGTCGTTTAGGGCACATGTGTGTCCAGCAATGATTACTGCATCGGGTCCCTCTCATCGAACACCAAGTCCCTTTTAACCTGTCATGAGTTTGACCATGACCCTATCCCCTGGTGTTTTTAGTTTTGGCGTATCCTTTCCAGTCAGTTTGGTCCAATCTCTATGCTGTTGCTGTGCAATTACCTGACCTTTAAGGACATGCAGGCGGTTCACCAGACCTTGCAGCATTGGAGTACAGTTCCTTTGTTTATCTCAAGTTCCGCTCCTCCAGTTGTCACCTCCTCCGTGAGGCGCATCGCTCTCCCTGTCATTAACTCAAAAGGAATTCATGACTTTTCCCGTGAAATGGGCCCTTTTGTGAGGGCCACGAAGAATCCAGCACGAGTTTTAAGGATACAAAGTAATAACATTTATTTCCTATAACATATATATATAAATATATATAACAGCAGCAGCAACTTCCCTTGCTGCACACTCCTTCCTGCTGTTTCCAAACTGGCCAGCTTTATTTATACTAGGAGTTTACTAGTGGTTTCTCCGCCCCCCTCATTGGGAAAGCTCATACTCCCACAGGATTGTGGGATTGTCATTAGTCCCCTGCCAATGGTAAGTAGGCAGGTTATAACATCCCTCCCCCCCCCAAAGTCCAAGGAATCCACCGAAGACCCTGGCGAAGGAGGGCGTCGGACTCGTTTTGCCGCAGGCCGGACACCATTTGCACGCGGCGCTGGACCAGGCGGCGTGTAACGAGACAGAGACCGGCGCTTCCGTGATGAACGGCGCAACGGTTGTACATCCACGGCCCGTGGACCCGAGGATTCCCCCTCTGATGCGTCCTGTGTCTCCATCTCGGAGTCAGAGTCTGCTGCCTCCGTCATGTCAGCGTCTCTATCTCCATTCGGTCCCGTAACGACCTGCGCAGGCTTCGAGTGAGGCACCAGTGGAAGATTTGGAGGACTACCTTCCCTTGTCTCTGGTCTCTGCGGCTGTAGCAATGAGCTCCGGGGGCGGGGAATCCTTTGAGGGGTTGGTCTTCTGGACCGAACGTGGTCTACATGTTTGCGCTGGAGACGACCTTGGGCTTTCACCTGGTAAGATATAGGGCCCGTTTCGCGAAAGATTACACCAGGAACCCACTGGGCACCACCAGCAAAATTCTGAACGAACACTGGGTCACCGGGCGCAAACTGCCGAATCGACCGATGCCGAGAAAATCGCTGTCCCTGCCGTTCTTGTGTGTGGCGTACTTTTGCGCCAATGTCAGGGAAAACCATACTAAGGCGGGTGCGAAGTCTCCGGCCCATTAGGAGTTCTGCGGGAGCTACCCCAGTCACCGCATGGGGGGTGGTCCTATACGTAAACAAAAAGCGAGCCAGTCTCGCGTCCATTGATCCGGAAGACTGCTTCTTTAGGCCTCTTTTGAATGTCTGCACTGCGCGCTCTGCCAACCCATTTGAAGCCGGGTGGTAAGGGGCAGTGCGGATATGGCGTATGCCGTTCATCTTCGTGAACCTCGCAAACTCCTCACTCGTGAATGGAGTGCCGTTATCCGTGACCAGCACCTCGGGGAGGCCATGCGTACAAAACGACAAACGCATCTTCTCAATTGTTGCGCAGGACGTTGTCCCCTGCATCTTATGCACCTCTAGCCATTTAGACTGGGCGTCAATTAATAGAAGGAACATGGATCCTTGAACAGGGCCGGCGAAATCTGCATGCAAGCGTGCCCAAGGCCGCCCTGGCCATTCCCAGTGATGTAGGTGCGCGGCCGGCGGAAGCTTCTGATGCTCCTGGCAAATGGAGCAGTTTTGGGCCACCTTCTCAATGTCGGTGTCGAGGCCTGGCCACCAGTCATAACTCCGGGCCAACATTTTCATTTTGGTCACACCTGTATGCCCATTGTGCAAGTCTGTTAATATCAGCTCCTGGTCTTTTTCCGGGACAATCACACGCGTCCCCCACAAGAGGATGCCGTCTTCCACGCTGAATTCTGACAGCTTGGAGGAAAATGCCCGCAACTCGCCTGGGAGCTGTCTATGCTGCCCACCATACAGGACTATGTGCCGAACCTTTGACAGGACTGGCTCCGTCTGGGTCCACTCACGGATCTGTGATGTCGTGACAGGCAAGGTGTCCATAAAATTTAGGGTTGCAACCACCTCACCGGTCGTGGGGGTCGACATGGGGCCGGTTGATAAAAGCAATCGGCTCAGTGCGTCGGCATTTGCTATCTGCGTACCTGGTTTGTGCTCCAGAGAATACTCGTATGCAGCAAGCAACAAAGCCCAGCGCTGGATCCGTGCGGAAGCAATGGGCGGTATTGGCTTATCCTCTCTGAAAAGTCCCAGCATAGGCTTATGATCAGTCACGATAGTGAAATGGCGGCCGTACACGTACTGGTCGAAGCGTTTCACCGCAAAAACCACTGCCAGGCCCTCCTTCTCGATCTGCGCATACTTTTTCTCCGCTGCAGTCAATGTGCGGGAGGCGAAAGCTATCGGTCGCTCGGCCCCGTTCTCCATCTTGTGGGACCGGACGGCCCCAATACCATACGGGGATGCATCACATGTGACGAGCAAAGGCTTTCCAGGATCATAGTGGGTTAGTAACCCAGACGACGACAATTGTTGCTTTACCCGCCGGAAAGCTGGAAAGCCGGAAAGCGGTTTCCTGCGGCTGACCCCAAACCGAGGTGTGATTTTTCTTTAGCAGAAGGTGCAAAGGGGCCAGCGTAGTTTCCAGATTGGGGAGGAACTTCCCGTAATAGTTTACGAGACCGAGAAAAGAACGAAGATGCGAAGTGTCAGTCGGGGCGGGGGCCTGTTGAATTGCATGCACCTTCTCTGTGACGGGGTGCAAACATTCGCGGTCCACCCGATAACCTAGGTAGACTACTTCCTTTGCCTGAAATACGCACTTTGTGCGATGTAAACGGACTCCAGCCTCCGAAAAGCGTCTAAGGACAGCCTCCAGATTTTCCAAATGGTCCTGCTCCGATGTCCCTGTAATCAAAACGTCATCTAAGTAGGCAGCAACACGTGGTAAACCTCTCAAAATGCCCTCCATAACACGTTGAAAAATTGCGCAGGCAGAGGATACTCCAAAGGGCAACCGTGTATATTCATACAGGCCCCGGTGTGTATTAATCGTTACATATGGTCGGGAGGCAGGGTCCAGCTCCAACTGCATGTAGGCGTGACTCATATCTAAATTTGTGAACGAGAGTCCACCTGCAAGCTTCGCGTAGAGATCCTCTATGCGAGGCATTGGATATCGGTCGAGTTGGGAAGCCATATTCACTGTAAGTTTATAGTCACCACACAAGCGAACTGTGGCATCTGGCTTCATTACAGGTACAATTGGTGCTGCCCAGTCAGCAAAACGGACGGGCCTGATAATACCCAAACTCTCCAAGCGAGTGAGCTCCCCTTCTACCTTCGCGATCAAAGCGTAAGGCACCAGGCGCGCCCGGAAATAGCGCGGCGTGGCTCCTGGTTCGACTTGGATACGGGCTACGGCCCCTTTTATTTTCCCCAAACCAGGCTGGAATACATCTGGGTATCGTCCTAGCACCTCAGTCAACCCTTCAGAAACTGTTTGTAGGATGTGCAGCCATTGCAACCGCAAATGGCGCAACCAGTCCCGACCCAACAGGCTGGGCCCATGGCCGCGCATCACGATAAGTGGGAAAAGCCCCTCCTGGCATCCATAAACAACAGGGGTTATTGTAGTTCCTCCAATGTCCAGTGGTTCCCCCGTGTAGGTGGCCAACCTGGCCTGTGAGTCGGTTAATGGAAGGTTCTGTATACCCTGCTTGATGCGGTCGAATGTCCTCTGGGCGATCACGGAGACCGCTGCGCCAGTGTCCAACTCCATCTCAAGCGGGTGGCTATTGACCCGTACTGTCACCTTAATGGGGGCTACACGGGGAGCTGTCACACAATGCAGCTGCAGGCATTCGTCCTCCGTCTCCACGTCCTCAGGAGTAGTCGCCGCAGGTTCATCCACATGGAAGGTACGGCCCCTGGGCTGGTCCCAGTTACGGCCCCTGGGCTGGTCCCAGTTTCAGTCGGAACGATGGCGCCTCTGGCGCCCCAGGGATCGCCGTCCGCGACGGGGTCGGCGCCTACAAGTCTGACACGGACATGGCTCCTCATCCATTGGTTCTGGAGAATGCTCC
This sequence comes from Scyliorhinus torazame, assembly GCF_047496885.1. NCBI lineage: Eukaryota > Metazoa > Chordata > Chondrichthyes > Carcharhiniformes > Scyliorhinidae > Scyliorhinus > Scyliorhinus torazame. The sequence continues at coordinate 13,606,544 of NC_092713.1, forward strand.
CTTCGGGGAGGAATGTCCGACGGCCACTGGCGTCAGTCCGGACGTTGCCTCGCCCAAGGTACCGCAGGAGTGCGGAGGGGCGTTTTCGGACGGAAGGGGTTGCGCCCCAAGGCATGCACTTCCATTCCCTGTAGCTCCTGCACTCCTCGTTCTGCGCTCTCGCGGGACAATACTATTTGAATGGCCTGTTGAAAAGTCAATGTTGGCTCCGCTAACAACTTTCTCTGGGTGGCCGCATTGTTAATACCGCAAACCAAACGGTCGCATAACATTTCTGACAAGGTCTCACCATAATCACAGTACTCCGCAATCCTGCGTAGCCTGGATAGAAAATCGGCAAGGGATTCTCCAGGGGTCCTCTCAGTGGTATTAAACCAGTAACGCTAGACTATCGTGGACGGGGTTGGGTTAAAATGTTGCCCCACTATATTCACAAGTTCATCAAACGTTTTGGTGTCCGGCGCAGCTGGGTACGTAAGGCTCCTAATCACCCCAAATGTATGCGGGCCGCAATATGACCACCTGGCACTCGTTTTCGGTGATATTGTTTGCCCGGAAATAGTAACGCATCCGTTGTGTGTACTGGTTCCAGCTTTCCAGCGCAGCATCAAAAACATCCAAACGTCCGTACAGAGGCATGGTATAATAGAAAACAACTTCCAACCTGTATCCAACAAAAATCCAGGGAGGTGGCTTCAGCAGTGTAGACAGCTATTCACTTTAATCCTCATTGCCAGTTTTGTGAGGGCCACGAAGAATCCAGCATGAGTTTTAAGGATTCAAAGTAATAACATTTATTTACAATAACATATATGTATAACAGTAGCAGCAACGTCCCTTGCTGCACACTCCTTCCTGCTGTTTCCAAACTGGCCAGCTTTATTTATACTTGGAGTTTACTAATGGTTTCTCCGCCCCCCTCATTGGGGAAGCTCATACTCCCACAGGATTGTGGGATTGTCATTAGTCCCCAGCCAATGGTAAGTAGGCAGGTTATAACAGGCCCCTTAGTCAGAATCCAGTTGGAGGGGCACCCCCCCACCTTGGTATTATTTCATTTGCCTATATCAAAGCCACGGTACTAGCGGTGGCGTCCTTACACGGGAATGCTTCCACCCACCGGGTGAATTGATCTACAATCACCAAAGAATATGTTCTACCCTGTACTCGAGGCAAAGGCCCAGTAAAACCCAATTGCAAATTTTCCCATGGTCCCTTGGGCCGGGGCTGACTTCACATTTTTATCTTGCAGAGACGGCCTGGTTCCACCAGGGCACACTGTCTGCATCGCTGGCAGAATTTGGTCACATCCCTGCCCATTCCCATTCCCTTCCACCACCAACATTCCTTTAATAGTTTGATCATATTGTCCCTCCCTGTGTGCACTTGTCCATGGTATATGTCCAATAGGGACTGTTGCACGGCCTCAGGGGCTATTATCTTTCCCTCTCTCCTCCATATTCCATCATGTCCTATCCGTCCTCCGTTCTTTCTCCACCCTCCTTTTCCTCCTGTCATGTGAGAGTACCTTTAAGAAATGGGTGTTTAAGAAATGTACCTTTAAGAAATGGAGCTGCTCATGTTACTGGAGTGATGTCAGAGTGTGGGTGGAGCTGAGCTCTACGTCTGCTTTTTAGTTTCAGTTTGAGAAAAAGCTTGGGGTGAGTCTGTGTTTTTCAGTGAGCTGCATCTGAAGTCTGCCATCCAAAGACTATCTATGGATCATTTGGTGAACCCAGAATTGTAAAAGGTTTCGGTATTGAATGTAAACCCTGATGTGCTTCTGTTTAGAGGTTTGTTAAGTCTTTTGGATGTTAAAAGAACAGCATACACATTACTTAGTGTTGTATTCTTTGGGAGGTGTATTTGAATTAATGGTTGCTAAGATATTCACTCTTTTAAAAAGGTTAACTTGAGTTCATAGAATAAACATTGTTTTGTTTTTAAAAATACTCGTCCATTTCTGCTGTCCCACACCTGTAGAGTGAGCCGTGTGCTCCCCATACCACAATCTATTAAAAGTTGTGGGTCAGGTGAACTCCATGAGATACACGTTGGGATTCTCTAAACCCAGACCCATAACACTCCACTAGTGCGCGTTCTTGCACCTGCCGTACATCAATATCAGCATTGCCTGCGGCCTTTACGGCTGCTATTCCTGGAGTCTGCATCCACCAGTTCCTGCTCTAATAGGTCTTTCGCGGCCTGATCTGCCCAACTGTTACCTTGCTGAGCAGAATTCTCAATTCTCCGATGGGCTTGGACCTTAATCACGGCTGCTTCTAAGGGCTGTCGGTCAGCCAGGATCAAGTCCCTGATTAAATTCTCATGCCGTCTGTGTCCTTCGCTGGAGGTCACAAACCCTCGCCTGCTCCAAGCTGTCATGTAGTCATGAACTACACCGAAAGCGTACCTACTGTTCGTGTACACATTGATTCACTTTCCCTTGCCCCATTCCAGGACCCTTGTTAAAGCTATTAGTTCAGCTATCTGTGCTGAGTGGTTCCCTGGGATCTGTTCTCTGCAATCGACGCACCTTCAGTATCCACTACAGCCCATGCCATACAGGGCTCCCCTCCCATACACTTCCATACTCCATCCACACTCCATCCACACTGTTGCTCACTCCCTCGCCCAATGGCTCTTCTGCCACGCTTCCACTCGTGTCCTCCTCTACTTCCACAATGCATTCATACCCCGTTCCTCGTATCGTTAATCCCATCGCGGGATTGTCCCTCATATCTGTACAAATTTCCACATGTTGGAGTTGAACAATGGTATGAGGACTATGGAGGATTCTCTTGCCCATCAGGGTGATGGGTTCTGATACATTTATTGCCCATGAAGCGCACGCCAAGGGTCGGTGGGACCTCTACAAACGAGATGGTCTACACCTGGACCAGAGGGGTACCAATATCCTGGGGGGGGAAATTTGCTCATGCTCTTCGGGAGGGTTTAAACTAGTTCAGCAGGGGCTTGGGAACCTGAATTGTAGCTCCAGTATACAGGAGGTTGAGAGTAGTGAGGTCAGGAGTAAGGTTTCAAAGTTGCAGGAGTGTACCGGCAGGCAGGAAGGTGGTTTAAAGTGTGTCTTCTTCAATGCCAGGAACATCCGGAATAAGGTGGGTGAACTTGCGGCATGGGTTGGTACCTGAGACTTCGATGTTGTAGCCATTTCGGAGACATGGATAGAGCAGGGACAGGAATGGTTGTTGCAGATGCCGGGGTTTAGCTATTTCTGTAAGCGCAGGGAACGTGGTAAAAGAGGGGGAGGAGTGGCATTGTTAGTCAAGGACAGCATTACGGTGGCAGAAAGGACGTTTGATGAGGACCCGTCTACTGAGGTAGTATGGGCTGAGGTTAGAAACAGGAAAGGAGAGGTCACCCTGTTAAGGGTTTTCTATAGGACTCCGAAAAGTTCCAGAGATGTAGAGGAAAGGATTGTAAAGATGATTCTGGATAGGAGCGAAAGCAACAGGGTAGTTGTTATGGGGGACTTTAACTTTCCAAATATTGACTGGAAACGCTATAGTTCGAGTACTTTAGATGGGTCCGTTTTTGTCCAATGTGTGCAGGAGGGTTTCCTGACACAGCATGTAGATAGGCCAACGAGAGGCGAGGCCATTTTGGATTTGGTACTGGGTAATGAACCCGGACAGGTGTTAGATTTGGAGGTAGGTGAGCACTTTGGTGATAGTGACCACAATTCGATTACGTTTACTTTAGTGATGGAAAGGGATGGGTATATACCGCAGGGCAAGAGTTATATCTGGAGGAAAGGCAATTATGATGCGATGAGGCAAGACTTAGGATGCATCGGATGGAGAGGAAAACTGCAGGGGATAGTCACAATGGAAATGTGGAGCTTGTTCAAGGAACAGCTACCACGCGTCCTTGATAAGTATGTACCTGTCAGGCAGGGAGGAAGTGGTTGAGCAAGGGAACCGTGGTTTACTAAAGCAGTCGAAACACTTGTCAAGAGGAAGGAGGCTTATGTAAAGATGAGACATGAAGGTTCAGTTAGGGCGCTCGAGAGTTACAAGTTAGCTAGGGAGGACCTAAAGAGAGAGCTAAGAAGAGCCAGGAGGGGACATGAGAAGTCTTTGGCAGGTAGGATCAAGGATAACCCTAAAGCTTTCGATAGATATGTCAGGAATAAAAGAATGACTAGGGTAAGAGTAGGGCCAGTCAAGGACAGTAGTGGAAAGTTGTGCTTGGAGTCCGAGGAGATAGGAGAGGTGCTAAATGAATATTTTTCGTCAGTATTCACACAGGAATAAGACAATGTTGTTGAGGAGAATACTGAGATTCAGGATACTAGACTAGAAGGGCTTGAGGTTCATAAGGAGGAGGTGTTAGCAATTCTGGAAAGTGTGAAAATAGATAAGTCCCCTGGGCCGGATGGGATTTATCCTAGGATTCTCTGGGAAGCTAGGGAGGAGATAGCTGAGCCTTTGGCTTTGATCTTTAAGTCATCTTTGTCTACAGGAATAGTGCCAGAAGACTGGAGGATAGCAAATGTTGTCCGCTTGTTCAAGAAGGGGAGTAGTGACAACCCCGGTAACTATAGACCAGTGAGCCTTACTTATGTTGTGGGCAAAATCTTGGAAAGGTTTATAAGAGATAGGATGTATAATCATCTGGAAAGAAATAATTTGATTAGAGATAGTCAACACGGTTTTATGAAGGGTAGGTCGTGCCTCACAAACCTTATTGAGTTCTTTGAGAAGGTGACCAAACAGGTGGATGAGGGTAAAGCAGTTGATGTGGTGTATATGGACGTCAGTAAAGCGTTTGATAAGGTTCCCCATGGTAGGCTACTGCAGAAAATATGGAGGCATGGGATTCAGGGGGATTTAGCAGTTTGGATCAGAAATTGGCTCGCTTGAAGAAGACAAAGGGTGGTGGTTGATGGGAAATGTTCAGACTGGAGTCCAGTTTCTAGTGGTGTACCACAAGGATCTGTTTTGGGGCCACTGCTGCTTGTCATTTTGATAAATGACGTGGAGGAGGGCGTAGAAGGATGGGTGAGTAAATTTGCAGATGACACTGAAGTCGGTGGAGTTGTGGACAGTGCGGACGGATGTTACAAGTTACAGAGGGACATAGATAAGCTGCAGCGCTGGGCTGAGAGGCGGCAAATGGAGCTTAATGTAGAAAAGTGTGAGGTGATTCCTTTTGGAAGGAATAACAGGAAGACAAAGTACTGGGCTAATGGTAAGATTCTTGGCAGTGTGGATGAGCAGAGAGATCTCAGTGTCCATGTACATAGATCCCTGAAAGTTGCCACCCAGGTTGAGAGGGTTGTTAAGAAGGCGTACGGTGTGTTAGCTTTTATTGGTAGAGGGATTGAGTTTCGGAGCCTTGAGGTCATGTTGCAGCTGCACAAAACTCTGGTGCGGCCACATTTGGAGTATTGCGTGCAATTCTGGTCGCTGCATTATAGGAAGGATGTGGAAGCATTGGAAAGGGTGCAGAGGAGATTTACCAGAATGTGGCCTGGTATGGAGGGAAGATCTTATGAGGAAAGGCTGATGGACTTGAGGCTGCTTTCATTAGAGAGAAGAAGGTTAAGAGGTGACTTAATTGAGGCATACAAGATGATCAGAGGATTGGATAGGGTGGACAGTGAGAGCCTTTTTCCTCGGATGGTGGTGTCTAGCACGAGGGGACATAGCTTTAAATTGAGGGGAGATAGATATAGGACAGATGTCAGAGGTAGGTTCTTAACTCAGAGAGTAGTAAGAGCGTGGAATGCCCTGCCTGCAACAGTAGTGGACTCGCCAACACTAAGGGCATTCAAATGGTCATTGGATAGACATATGGACGATAAGGGAATAGTGTAGATGGGCTTTAGAGTGGTTTCACAGGTCGGTGCAACATCGAGGGCCGAAGGGCCTGTACTGCGCTGTAATGTTCTATGTTCTATGTTCTAAGGCCTGCACACATCAGTGTATGCCTGTGGCTGCCACATCCATTTGGGCGGAGTAATATCCGACTGGTCTTAATTTATCCCCATGCCTCTGGGCTATGACAGCGGCCTGCATTCCACTATCCTCCTGGCAGAAGATGTGGAATGGCTTGCTGAGGTCCGGCAACCCCAGGGCGGGCATCTTCACCATCGCTTGTTTTAGATTGGAAAATGCCTGCGTCTCCTCCTCCCCCCAATCGATCTTGTCTTTGCTAGCCCCTCCTCCCTTGGTTAAATCCTGTAGGGGTTTCGCAATGGCTGCGTATCCCTCCACAAAGTTCCTGCAATCGTTAAATAATCCCAGCACTTGTCTGACCCCTTTCGCCGTGTGGGGTCCCTGCATGCCCAGCAGGGCTTTCTTTCTGTCTTCCGGGATTTGTCTTTTCCCTTGAGCAATAATATGTCCTAAATATGTCACCTGACTCTGTCCCAGCTGTGCTTTGCTCGGAGTTAGTTTAAGTCCAGCGTCTTGAATTGCCTGCACCACCTGGTGGAGGGCCAGGCAGTGTGCTGCTGAACTGTTTGAGGCGAATAAAATATCATCCACATCTTGTAAAATAGTGGTCCCAAAACAATGCAGGGGTTCGATTATCTAGGGGTGCACATCTCCAAAAATCTGTCCTGGTCCACCCACGTCGACGCTACCACCAAGAAAGCACAACAGCGCCTATACTTCCTCAGGAAACTAAGGAAATTCGGCATGTCCACATTGACTCTTACCAACTTTTACAGATGCAGCATAGAAAGCATCCAATCGGGCTGCATCACAGCCTGGTATGGCAACTGCTCGGCCCAGGACTGCAAGAAACTTCAGAGAGTCGTGAACACCGCCCAGTCCACCACACAAACCTGCCTCCCATCCATTGACTCCATCTACACCTCCCGCTGCCTGGGGAAAGCGGGCAGCATAATCAAAGATCCCTCCCACCCGGCTTACTCACTCTTCCAACTTCTTCCATCGGGCAGGAGATACAGAAGTCTGCGAACACGCACTAACAGACTCAAAAACAGCTTCTTCCCCACTGTCACCAGACTCCTAAATGACCCTCTTATGGACTGACCTCATTAACACTACACCCTGTATGCTTCATCCGATGCCAGTGCTTATGTAGTTACGTTGTATATGTTGTGTTGCCCTATTATGTATTTTCTTTTATTCCCTTTTCTTCTCATGTACTTAATGATCTGTTGAGCTGCTCGCAGAAAAATACTTTTCACTGTACCTCGGTACACGTGACAATAAACAAATCCAATCCAATCCAATCCAATCCAATCTGGGCCGTATTCTTATGAAATATAGCGTAAGTAAGCGGGTCTAGGTGTACTGCTGGTTCTCCACTGTAAAAGCAAACTTGTACTGATGCTCCTCAGCCACGGAGATTGACCAAAACCCATTAGCTATGTCTAGAACTGTAAATATCAAGTGTTCCGGCCCGATAGTATTAAGAATACTCGTCAAGTTTGCTCCTATCTGGTATTCCCTGGTTGCAAGTCTATTTAGGGCAGTGTAGTCGATAGCTGCCGTACGTTTTTTTAACGGGCCACAGAGGTGAATTAGTACTGGAGGAGGTTTTAGTTCCAATCCGTTGCTGTTCCAGAGCAGCAATGATGCCTTTGGCTTCCAATCCTTCCGGTTTAACAGGATACTGCTTGTGTGGAGGGTGAACTCCTCCAGGGATTGCTACGGGGGTGACGGCACGGTAACTGCAATCCTGCTTGTGTGTGGCCCAGACCTGGGGGTATTGGGAGGCTAGGTTTTCCCAGACCTTTCCCTTCTCCCAACTGGGCCGGATAGTCGCTACCCAGGAGGTTGCACAGCATTTCCGTTGTCCCCACCGGTCCTGTCTGTAGGGTTTGCTCCACGTTACGGAGCCTGCCTTTGTGTCAATTACAGCCCCCAGCTGTTCTAATAAATCTATCCCCAGAATGCTGCCTTCCCCAGTCGAGCATTTCCAAATTTGAACCTGTTCTGCTTGACCCCCTGATGCACGATCAATTACTATTAAAACGAGGTAGTAACATAACTGAAGGCTTTAATAGACTAGAACTGTTCCCCAGCAGCTTCGGTACAGAATGAGGGCTGCTGGGACGGCACCGGTTCTTATACCCCACCTGTCAGGGCGGAGCTACATACAAAACAGCCAATGGTAAACTCCTAGGTTTAACCAATGGTCTTCAGCCTCTCGGGTACTGCAATACCTGATAATACCACATTCACCCCCTGTTAAAAAGAATCCAGCAGGGGTGGTGGCCAGTGGTTACAATTGCATTTAACATGGTATGATCAGATATGGAGGTACCATGATACCTCCTTACAGAGTTGTAGAGAATATTTACAATCGTGGAAGATATATACATTCAGTGTTTATTTACAGTTACAGATCGGTTATACTGAAGCAATCAGTCGGTCGGGTGACCTGGTCGTCCTCCTGGATCATCTGAGCCTCGGTGGTGATTACGGTGGGGGTCCGGGCGTCTGCGACTCCGGGAGCGTGGCTTCGGCCTCCATGGCAGCTTCGTCACCCCGAGACGGCGCTGGTGGGGCAAACGGTTGACAAGAGAGGGGGCATCGGTGGGTGGGAGGGCCTAGGCAGGGGCGGCGGGAGGACTGACCCTCCTGTGAGGTGCTGTGGAGGGAGGCGGGGGTGGGGGGGGGGGGGGGTGGTTCGGGTGCGCGTGGGTTTCCGGCAGGCGCTAGGTCCCATAGGGAGACCGTGTGTTGCCGGCCGTCAGGGAATGCCACGTAGGCGAACTGGGGGTTAGCGTGCAGCAGGTGGACCCTCTCGACCAACGGGTTTGACTTGTGCGCCCGCACGTGTTTTCGGAGCAGGATGGGTCCGGGTGTTGCTCGCCAAGTCGGGAGCGCGGTCCCGGAGGAGGACTTCCTGGGGAAAACAAGAAGACGTTCGTGAGGTGTCTGGTTAGTGGTTGTTCAGAGCAGTGACCGGATGTGGTGGAGGGCCTCCGGGAGGACTTCTTGCCAGCGGGAGACTGAGAGGGCCCTGGACCGTAGGGCCAGTAGGACGGTCTTCCAGACCGTTCCGTTCTCCCTCTCTACCTGCCCACTTTCCAGGGGTTGTAACTGGTCATCCTGCTTGAGGCGGTGCCCCTGTTGAGCAGGAATTGATGCAGTTCGTCGCTCATAAAGGAGGACCCCATCCTGGGTCCTGGGGCCCCATCCAAGATGGCATCTCCCATGGGTCGCACATGGTGGGCGGGGATGGCCAAAATAGCGGCGTCCATCCATCTAGCGTGGTGTCCGAGGAACAAGATGACCACGTCCGTGGGCCGCACGTGGCCCTAGGATAAGGGGGTGGTGGTGAATGCTGTCTGCCTGGGGCCTGAAGAGAAGATTGCTGCAGCGGTCCGGAGTCGCCGATGGTGACCGCGGCCACCGCTCATGCCTGGCTGACCCCCACAAAATGGCCCTTCTTGCCGCACCCTTTGCAGGTGGAGGTGCGGGCCGGGCAGTGCTGGCGGGGGTGCTTCGCCTGCCCGCAGAAGAAACAGCGGGGCCCGACGGAGTTAGCGGGCTGTCTTACAGCGCAGGCTTGCGGGGACACGGGGAAGGTCAGTGGGGCTGCCGCTGCGGGGTGCCACGTAGCCCAGGGGGCCGCTGCGCGGTCAGGCACATAGGATTGCGCGTTTCTGGAGGCAATGTGCATGGACCCTGCCAGGGCCCGTGCCTCTCTAAGTCCCAGGGTGTCTTTATCTAAGAGCCGCTGGTGGATCTCTGAGGAGCTCATACCTGCTACGAAGGCATCCCGGATTAGGAGTTCCGTGTGCTCGCTCCCCGAAACTTGCGGGCAGCCACAGTTTCTGCCCAGCACCAGTAGCGTGCGGTAGAACTCCTCCAACGATTCCCCGGGGCTTTGCCATCTTGTTGCAAGCAGGTGACGTGCGTAGACCTGATTTACAGGACGGATATAATGTCCTTTTAACAGTTCGATCGCTGCATCAAAGTCCTCCGCCTCCTCGATGAGGGTGTAGATCCCAGGGCTTACCCTTGAGTGCAGGAGATGCAGTTTCTGCTCCCCCGAGGCTGTGCCTCCGGCCGTCTCGAGGTAGCCTTTAAAGCACGCCAGCCTGTGCTTGAAGATCGCCGCCGAGTTCTCTGCGTGGGGGCTGAGTTGCAGACACTCCGGCTTGATTCGGAGATCCATCCTTTCAGCTTAAGTAGTAGTCTATTAAATTGATGCACGATCAATTACTATTAAAACGAGGTAGTAACATAACTGAAGGCTTTAATAGACTAGAACTGTTCCCCAGCAGCTTTGGTACAGAATGAGGGCTGCTGGGACGGCACCGGTTCTTATACCCCGCCTGCCAGGGCGAAGCTACATACAAAACAGCCAATGGTAAACTCCTAGGTTTAACCAATGGTCTTCAGCCTCTCGGGTACTGCAATACCTGATAATACCACACACCCCTATTTCTAAAACTGTCAGTTCACTTCAAATTGCTGTTCGTGTTCCTCCAGTCACTCCCTGTAGTTGCATACTATGATTAGTTGTCGGCAAGGGTAAATCTGTAATGGACACGGCAGCCCCAGGGTCAATCAGCATTGTACAATGCTGACCCCCCCAACACCGCGTCCACATACATCCGGGGGTCCCTGCCCTGGGTTCCCAGGCCTGTTGATTGTCATGTTTGTCCCAACAAGTTCTGCAATTCGGGGGGGCTGGTTTAGCACACTGGGCTAAATTGCTGGCTTTGAAAGCAGACCAAGGCAGGCCAGCAGCACGGTTCGATTCCCGTACCAGCCTCCTCGAACAGGCGCCGGAATGTGGCGACCAGGGGCTTTTCACAGTAACTTCATTTGAAGCCGACTTGTGACAATAAGCGGTTTTCATATTTCATTTCACTGGCTGAGGCTGCGCTGAGACGAGGCTGCTGGGGAGGAACTCTGTGCCAGTCTTTGATTGTTTGGGTCCCTGTCCTTCCTTTCCTTCCCCTTTCGCCCAGCAGTCCCGTTTCTCGTGGCCATTCCTCTGACAGTTAGTACATCGAATTACCCTCCCGGCGGCCCTATTCTGCCATTCCCTCGCAAAGTGTCCTTTCCTCCCACAGAGGAAACATTCCCCTTTTGCTTTGGGTTAGAATTGCCCAGTTTGAATTGCGGCTAATTTGGAGTTTTTCTGGCAATTTGCCTCAGCTTTCATGGCCCAATTCATAATTTCCTGATATCTATTCCCTACTGGGAGACCCATTTCTACTATTTTAGTTAGGGCTGGGCAGCACGGTAGCATGGTGGTTGGCACAATTGCTTCACAGCTCCAGGGTCCCAGGTTCGATTCCCGGCTTGGGTGACTGTCTGTGCGGAGTCTGCACATCCTCCCCGTGTCTGCGTGGGTTTCCTCCGGGTGCTCCGGTTTCCTCCCACAGTCCAAAGATGTGCAGGTTAGGTGGATTGGCCATGCTAAATTGCCCTTCGTGTCCAAAATTGCCCTTAGTGTTGGGTGGGGTTATTGGGTTATGGGGATAGGGTGGAGGTGTGGGCTTGGGTCGGGTGCTCTTTCAAAGAGCCGGTGCAGACTCGATGGGCTGAATGGCCTCCTTCTGCACTGTAAATTCTATAAATTTCAAAACCCGTCCTTTAACATATTTAAAAATATCTCATCAACATTCTGGGGGTTGACTACACTCCCCTTCATCTACATAACTTCGGAACTTCCGTTCCCTGTATTCGTCTGCTGTTTCTTTGGGACCTTGTTTAATGAGTGTCACCTTTGTCCAGTTAGCACTATCGTGTCCTAAGGCCCGCCCCAGGTCCCGTTTAAAATTATCATGGGCGGGATTCTCTGACCCCCCGCCGGGTCGGAGAATCGCTGGGGGCTGGCGTGAATCCCGCCCCCGCCGGTTGCCGGATTCTCCGGCGTGGATTGAACCACCTTTGGGACGGCGGGACACGGCGGCGCGGGCGGGCTCCGGGGTCCTGGGGGGGGGCGCAGGGTGATCTGGCCCCGGGGAGTGCCCCCACGGATGATCGGGGCCCACCGATCCGCGGGCGGGCCTGTGCCGTGGGGGAACTCTTTTCCCTCCGCCTTCGCCATGGTCTCCACCATGGCGGAGGCGGAAGAGACCCCACTCCACTGCGCATGCGCGGGGATGCCGTGAGCGGCCGCTGACGCTCCCGCGCAAAGTCAGTTTTGCGCCAGCTGGCGGGGCACCAAAGGCCTTTCCCGCCAGCTGGCGGGGCGGAAATCAGTCCGCCGCGGGCCTAGCCCCTCAAGGTAAGGGCTCGGCCGCTCAAGATACGGAGACTTCCGCACCTTTGGGGTGGCGCGATGCCGGACTGATTCGCGCCGTTTTTGGCGCCGGTCGGCGGACATCGCGCCGATATCGGAAAATCGCGCCCCATATTTCTGCTGGTCTGTTCTGCCGGCAGCCGTTATCCAGCCCCTCTTTTGTACATTGGCGGGGTAACATCTGCCAGGCCGAACCAGGTCATTTCCCCTTTGCTCACCCCAGGGTTAGATCGTGGGTTTCCCTTAATTCATCCGTGGTTTCCCAAAAGGCTGAATTAGTGTGGTTTCGGCGCAATGGACCAAGTTTGTCCATGACAAATAGACATATGAACGACAAGGGAATAGTGCAGGTGGGCTTTAGAGTGGTTTCACAGGTCGGCGCAACATCGAGGGCCGAAGGGCCTGTACTGCGCTGTAATGTTCTATGTTCTATGAACATTTGTATCTCCGCTGCAGTCAGCGGCATTGCTTGAGTGGCCGTTATGGCCCCTCTCCCACCCGCGGCGGTTTCGAGTGTAGTTCGAATTGGTGCCATGGGAGGGGAAGGGATTTTTGAATTATACGGGGGTGGATAGTCATTATACTGGGCTGCTTCGTCAGTGAAACTGACCCCGTCTATTTTCCCCTGTTCTCCTTCCTCCTCGGGGAGGGAGGGATATAATGGTTCAGCCACCATCCTTCCCTTTGGTTTGTTAAGTCCCTCCTCCTGCGCTTTTCTTATAGAGGCTGCTTGTTTCTGCTCTGCCTCAGTGTTGAGGCGATTTCTCATCAGAGCAGCAAGAATGACAGCTGCCATCTCTGCCTTATTTTTAGTCTGCCCTAGCCACCAGGCCTTTTGCTCAGCTTCGGGCGATCCTGAATCATATCCTTTTTCAACCATCTTTTTGATCAACTTCCTCTGCTCAGTAACAATGGTTTGTATCATACAGCCATCAGGTCCCCACTGGGGGCTCCCTGTTTCGGACTCCATCGAATCGTCACGGGGTCCTGCCCTTTCCAGTCTTCTTTTTTTAAAACCCGTGGCGGATTATCCTGCACTGTTCTTGGCGTGGTCCAAAGGTCCGTCTCTGTCCACCCAATATTAGCGCGTTCTCAGTGTTGCTCGTGTCTGCCGCTACCTACTCGCAACTTGCACCCCTTGTTCGAATCGCACAACTTATGGGTCCGACTGTGTGATACGCAACCTCTATCTACTGGGTGGTAAATCAAAATGTACTCACCCGGGGAGGGATATCATTCTGGTCAGAGTCCTGGGGATGATCCTGCTCGCTGCGTCAAATAATGTTGGAGCGGTTTCAAGGCCTGTGTATTGAGTCGGATTCCACATGGGCTTTTCTCCTCTGGCTCAGCTCAGTGCAAAGAACAGCAGACACATCAACAATCTGAAGACGGTTTAATTCCTGCAAGCTTGATTTCATGTACATGAGAGATAAGACCTGGAAAGATGCCAAGGTCCCGTCTACAGAACAAAGGCATGAACTCAACACATATACAACATTCAAAAATCAATCGCCCGCCCCAGTCGACTGTGATCCAATCCCCGAAGCTGCTATGTTTAAACTCACCCAACAGAATTGCAATCAATGTTTAAACTTCAACCAATAGAATTGCAAGCAATCCATGATTGAGCCAGGATGCTCAACCTGACAGCTATGTACAATCGCAACATCCTGTGCTGTTTGTCTGTGAGAAACAGAACAACAGAAGCAGCACACTGGATTGTTTCACTATCGATTACTTATTATTGCTATGTCCTAAAAATACATGTTTAATGGTTAATAATGATTACTCGGCACTCTTCCTATAATTCATCCCAATCCTTAATAAAGTAACTTATGCAAAATTAATCTAATGGATGCTAACTATTTAGTGTTTAAAAGGTATCATCACTGAACCCCTCCTTCAATGAGGTAAGAGGACCACTTAAATTGATTAAGGAAAAATTGGTGAGTGAGAAATCAGAACTTACATTATTGGATTACGTGTCAAATTTTAGGGAACGCTTAAATAGAGCAGGTGAATTTGCGAGATAATATTTAAAAGTATCACAAAATGTGATGAAATGGGTAGCGGACAAGAAATACAAAGTTCGTAGTTTTGCCAGTGGAGATAAAGTTTTAGTGTTGTTACCAGTGGTAGGTGAACCTTTAAAAGCTAGGTTTTGTGGACCGTATCAGATTGAAAGGAAATTAAGTGAGGTGAATTATGTGCCAAAAACAACAGATAGAAGGAAAACTCACCAAGTGTGTCATGTGAATATGCTTAAAAGGTACTTTGAAAGGGAAGGAGAGAAAAAGGAGGAGGTTTTAATGATTCTAACTCAAAGTGACAAACCAAATCCAGATGACTGTGAATTTGACATATCTCAAATTAAATTGGAAAACGAGGATGTTCTTAAAAATTGGGATAAATTGTTGAGTTACCTTCCAGAGGAAAAACGGACTGACCTGAAAGAGTTATTGATATCACATGGGCAAGTTTGTGGAGATAAATTTGGAAGTACTAAAATGGCTATACATGATGTAGATGTGGGAAATGCTGTTCCAATTAAACAACATCCATATAGACAACATCCATATAGACTCAACCCTTTAAAATTGGCACAGGTTAACAAAGAGATTGAGAGTATGCACAAAAATGGCATTATTGAAGTGGGTTGCAGTCAATGGAGCTCACCCATAGTGATGGTACCTAAACCGGACAGTATCCAACAGTTGTGTGTGGACTACAGAAAGGTTAATGCAGTTACAAGAACGGACTCTTATCCTATCCCATGTTTGGAGGATTGCATTGAGAAAGTGGAACAATCAGCTTTTATTTCTAAACTGGATTTACTTAAAGATTACTGGCAGGTACCTTTATGCGAAAGGGTGAAGGAGATTTCAGCTTTTGTGACTCCAGATGGTATATACCAATTTAAAGTTATGCCATTTGGCATGAAAAACGCCCCAGATACGTTTCAACGGTTAACTAACAAAGTTGTTTCAGGATTACCCAATTGTGCGGTATACATTGACGATCCAGTAATTTTCAGTCAGTCATGGAAAGAACATTTAAAACATCTGATGGAGTTATTCGATCGATTTCAGGAGGCAGGTTTGGTGATAAACCTAGCCATAAGTGAATTTGGAAAGGCCCAAGTCACTTTTCTTGGCCATACAATTGGACAGGGTTGAATGGTCACATGGGATGTGAAACCAACAGTTATTGAGGGGTTTTCAATATCCTCGAGACGAAGGGAAATAATGCGAGTTCTTGGCATGAATGGATTTGATCGAACATTTGTGCAAACGTTTTGTAGCGTGGTTGCTCCACTGAAGGACTTGCTGAAGAAACGTTGAAAATTTCAGTGAGCAGCGGACTTTCAACAGGCATTTGACTGCCTGAAAGCTGTGATAACCAATGCTCATGTGTTGGAGAATTACAAGGGACTCTGCGATCAGAAGGAACTAAAGTATCTGACTTTAAAGAGAAATGCCAAGGCGTAGAGAAATGGATGGATCGTGCAGAGACCTTCTTGTTCAAAGAGAATGTTAATCAGGAAGGACTTCAGTTGGAGGAAGAACAAAAATGGACTATATTATTGTACTTGTTTGCGTGTGTTGTTTTTTTTTAAACAAAAAACTATATTTACTGTGTGCATTTCTTAAAGGATAGTGACAAGGTGAAAAATGACACCATCTTGAAGTTGATGGTTTATTTCTTTTTCTTGTGGGGAGGTGTCATGTGAGAGTACCTTTACGAAATGGGTGTTTATAAATGGGTGTGTATATAAGAATCTATAGTGAGAGTACCTTGAGGAAATGGGTGTTTATTACTGCAGTGATGTCAGAGAGTGGGTGCAGCTTGGCTGTCTGTCAGCTTTTTACTTTCGTTTTAGGCTGTTTGCTGCAGGATGTGTTTTAGTTTTGTTTCCAGAGCTGGATAACTGCAGTCACAGCCAGAAGGTGTACGAAGCTCTCTCTGTAATCTAAAGACTGTAAATCGACCCTGGTGATTTAAAACTAATAACAGTAGTGACTTTAACCTGATGTGCTTCTGGTAAAAGGTGTTTTAAGTCTTATGGAGATTAAAAGGAAAGCTTAAAGGATTACTTAGTGTTGCATTCTTTGGGGGTTGTATTTGAATTAATGGTTGCTAAGATGTTCACTGTATATTTTAAAAAGGTTAATTTGAGTTCATAGAATAAACATTGTTTTCCTTTTAAAAAATACTTTTCCATTTCTGCTCCACATTTCTGCTGTACCACACCTGTAGAGTGGGTCATGTGCTCCCCATACCACAATCTAGTAAAAGTTGTGGGTTAGGTGAACTCCATGATACACTTTGAGGTTCTCTAAATACTGACCCATAACAGTGGTCAGTGGGTTTAATTTGTGTTCTCTCACTGAGTGGTCAGTGGGTTCAATTTGTGATCTCTGAGTGGTCAGTGGGTTTAATTTGTGTTCTCTCTCTGGGTGGTCAGTGGGTTTAATGAGTGTTGTCTGGGTGGTCAGTGGGTTTAATTTGTGTTCTCTCTATGGGTGGTCAGTGGGTTTAATTTGTGTTCTCTCTCAGAATGGTCAGTGGGTTTAATTTGTGTTCTCTGAGTGGTCAGTGGGTTTAATTTATGTTCTCTCTCTGAGAGGTCAGTGTGTTTAATTTGTGTTCTCTCTCTGGGTGGTCAGTGGGTTTAATTTGTGTTCTCTCTCTGAGTGGTCAGTGGGTTTAAATTGTGTTCTCTCTCTGGGTGGTCAGTGGGTTTAATTTGTGTTCTCTCTCTGAGAGGTCAGTGGGTTCAATTTGTGATCTCTGAGTGGTCAGTGGGTTTAATTTGTGTTCTCTCTATGGGTGGTCAGTGGGTTTAATTTGTGTTCTCTCTCAGAATAGTCAGTGGGTTTAATTTGTGTTCTCTGAGTGGTCAGTGGGTTTAATTTGTGTTCTCTCTCTGGGTGGTCAGTGGGTTTAATTTGTGTTCTCTCTCTGAGTGGTCAGTGGGTTTAAATTGTGTTCACTCTCTGAGTGGTCAGTGGGTTTAATTTGTGTTCTCTCTCTGAGAGGTCAGTGGGTTTAATTTGTGTTCTCTGATTGGTCAGTGGGTCTAATTTGTTTTCCCTGAGTGGTCAATGGGTTTAAATTGTGTTCTCTCTCTGGGTGGTCAGTAGGTTTAATTTGTGTTCTCTGGGTGGTCAGTGGGTTTAATTTGTGTTCTCTCTCTGAGTGGTCAGTGGGTTCAATTTGTGATCTCTGAGTGGTCAGTGGGTTTAATTTGTGTTCTCTCTCTCAGTGGTCACTGAGTTTAATTTGTGTTCTCTTGGTGGTCAGTGGGTGTAATTGGTGTTCTCTGGGTGGTCAGTGGGTTTAATTTGTGTTCTCTCTGAGTGGTCAGTGGGTTTAATTTGTGTTCTCTCTCTGAGTGGTCAGTGGGTTTAATTTGTGTTCTCTGGGTGGTCAGTGGGTTGAATCTGTGTTCTCTGGGTGGTCAGTGGGTTTAATTTGTGTTCCCTCTCTGGGTGGTCAGTGGGTTGAATTTGTGTTCTCTTCGAGTGGTCAGTGGGTTTAATTTGTGTACTGTCTCTAGGTGGTCAGTGGGTTGAATTTGTGTTCTGAGTGGTCAGATGGTTTAATTTGTGTTCTCTCTCTGAGTGGCCAGTGGGTCTAATTGTGTTCTCTCTCAGTGGTCAGTGGGTTTAATATGTGTTCTCTTTGAGTGGTCAGTGCGTTTAATTTGTTTTCTCTCTGGGTGGTCAGATGGTTTAATTTGTGTTCTCTATCTGAGTGGTCAGTGGGTTCAATTTGGATCTCTGAGTGGTCAGTGGGTTTAATTTGTGTTCTCTCTCTGAGTGGTCAGTGGGTTCAATTTGTGATCTCTGAGTGGTCAGTGGGTTTAATTTGTGTTCTCGCTCTGACTGGTCAGTGGGTTCAATTTGTGATCTGAGTGGTCAGTGGATTCAGTTTGTGATATCTGAGTGGTCAGTGGGTTTAATTTGTGTTCTCTCTCTCAGTGGTCAGTGGGTTTAATTTGTGTTCTCTTGGTGGTCAGTGGGTGTAATTGGTGTTCTCTGGGTGGTCAGTGGGTTTAATTTGTGTTCTCTCTGAGTGGTCAGTGGGTTTAATTTGTGTTCTCTCTCTGAGTGGTCAGTGGGTTTAATTTGTGTTCTCTGGGTGGTCAGTGGGTTGAATTTGTGTTCTCTGGGTGGTCAGTGGGTTTAATTTGTGTACTCTCTCTAGGAGGTCAGTGGGTTGAATTTGTGTTCTGAGTGGTCAGTAGGTTTAATTTGTGTTCTCTCTGAGTGGTCAATCGGTTTAATTTGTGTTCTCTCTGAGTGGTCAGTGGGTTTAATTTGTATTCTCTCTGAGTGGTCAGTGGATTGAATTTGTGTTCCCTGGTGGTCAATGGGTTTAATTTGTGTTCCCTCTCTGGGTGGTCAGTGGGTTGAATTTGTGTTCTCTTCGAGTGGTCAGTGGGTTTAATTTGTGTACTGTCTCTAGGTGGTCAGTGGGTTGAATTTGTGTTCTGAGTGGTCAGATGGTTTAATTTGTGTTCTCTCTCTGAGTGGTCAGTGGGTCTAATTGTGTTCTCTCTCAGTGGTCAGTGGGTTTAATATGTGTTCTCTTTGAGTGGTCAGTGCGTTTAATTTGTTTTCTCTCTGGGTGGTCAGATGGTTTAATTTGTGTTCCCTATCTGAGTGGTCAGTGGGTTCAATTTGTGATCTCTGAGTGGTCAGTGGGTTTAATTTGTGTTCTCTCTCTGAGTGGTCAGTGGGTTCAATTTGTGATCTCTGAGTGGTCAGTGGGTTTAATTTGTGTTCTCGCTCTGACTGGTCAGTGGGTTCAATTTGTGATCTGAGTGGTCAGTGGATTCAGTTTGTGATATCTGAATGGTCAGTGGGTTTAATTTG
This sequence comes from Scyliorhinus torazame, assembly GCF_047496885.1. NCBI lineage: Eukaryota > Metazoa > Chordata > Chondrichthyes > Carcharhiniformes > Scyliorhinidae > Scyliorhinus > Scyliorhinus torazame. The sequence goes on from NC_092713.1 coordinate 13,625,644, forward strand.
TGTTCTCTCTCTCAGTGGTCAGTGGGTTTAATTTGTGTTCTCTTGGTGGTCAGTGGGTGTAATTGGTGTTCTCTGGGTGGTCAGTGGGTTTAATTTGTGTTCTCTCTGAGTGGTCAGTGGGTTTAATTCGTGTTCTCTCTCTGAGTGGTCAGTGGGTTTAATTTGTGTTCTCTGGGTGGTCAGTGGGTTGAATTTGTGTTCTCTGGGTGGTCAGTGGGTTTAATTTGTGTTCCCTCTCTGGGTGGTCAGTGGGTTGAATTTGTGTTCTCTTTGAGTGGTCAGTGGGTTTAATTTGTGTACTCTCTCTAGGTGGTCAGTGGGTTGAATTTGTGTTCTGAGTGGTCAGTAGGTTTAATTTGTGTTCTCTCTGAGTGGTCAATCGGTTTAATTTGTGTTCTCTCTGAGTGGTCAGTGGGTTTAATTTGTATTCTCTCTGAGTGGTCAGTGGATTGAATTTGTGTTCCCTGGTGGTCAATGGGTTTAATTTGTGTTCTCCCTCTGGGTGGTCAGTGGGTTTAATTTGTGTTCTCTGGGTGGTCAGTGGGTTTAATTTGTGTTCTCTGGGTGGTCAGTGAGTTTAATTTGTGTTCTCTGAATGGTCAGTGGTTTAATTTGGGTTCTCTCTCTGAGTGGTCAGTGGGTTTAATTTATGTTCTCTGAGTGGTCAGTGGATATAATTTGTGTTCTCTCTCTGAGTGGTCAGTGGGTTTAATTTATGTTCTCTGAGTGGTCAGTGGATATAATTTGTGTTCTCTCTCTGAGTGGTCAGTGGGTTTAATTTGTGTTCTCCGAGTGGTCAGTGGGTATAATATGTGTTCTCTCTGGGGGGTGTCAGTGGGTTAATTTGTGTTCTCTCTCTGAGTGGTCAGTGAGTTTAATTTGTGTTCTCTCTCTGGGTGGTCAGTGGGTTTAATTTGTGTTCTCTCTCTGAGTGGTCTGTGGGTTCAATTTGTGTTCTCTCTCTGGGTGGTCAGTGGGATTAATTTGTGTTCTCTCTCTGAGTGGTCTGTGGGTTCAATTTGTGTTCACTCTCTGGGTGGTCAGTGGGTTTAATTCGTGTTTTCTCTCTGCTACAAAAGGTGAAGTCACACGGGATCAGGCGTGAGCTGGTGTTATAACCTGCCTGCTTCCCATTGGCTGGGGACTAATGACAATCCCACAATCCTGTGGGAGTATGAGCTTCCCCAGTGAGGGGGGCGGAGAAACCATTCGTAAATTACAAGTATAAATAAAGCTGGCCAGTTTAGGAACCAGCAGGAAGGGAAGTTGCTGCTGCTGTTATATATATATATATGTTATTGTAAATAAATGTTATTACTTTGTATCCTTAAAACTCGTGCTGGATTCTTCGTGGCCCTCACAAAACTGGCGACGAGGGTTAAAGTAAATAGCTGTCTACACTGCTGAAGCCACCTCCCTGGATTTTTGTTGGATACAGGTTGGAAGGTGTTTTCTATTGTACCATGCCTCTGTACGGACGTTTGGATGTTTTTGATTCTGCGCTGGGAAGCTGGAACCAGTACACACAACGGATGCATTACTATTTCCGGGCAAACAATATCACCGAAAACAAGCGCCAGGTGGTCATATTGCTCACCGCCTGCGGCCCGCATACGTTTGGGGTGATTAGGAGCCTTACGTACCCAGCTGCGCCGGACACCAAAACGTTTGATGAACTTGTGAATATAGTGGGGCAACATTTTAACCCAACCCCGTCCACGATAGTCCAGCGTTACCGGTTTAATACCGCAGAGAGGACCCCTGGAGAATCCCTTGCCGATTTTCTATCCAGGCTACGCAGGATTGCGGAGTCCTGTGACTATGGTGAGGCCTTGTCAGAAATGTTACGCGACCGTTTGGTTTGCGGTATTAACAATGTGGCCACCCAGAGTAAGTTGTTAGCTGAGCCAACATTGACTTTTCAACAGGCCATTCAAATAGTATTGTCCCGAGAGAGCGCAGAACAAGGAGTGCAGGAGCTACAGGGAATGGAAGTGCATGCCTTGGGGCTCAACCCCTTCCGTCCGAAAACGTCCCCCCGCAGTCCTGCGGTACCTTGGGCGAGGTAATGCCCGGATCGACGCCAGTGGCCGTCGGACATTCCTCCCCGAAGGGAGCCTTCTCCAGAACCAATGGATGAGGAGCCATGTCCGTGTCAGACTTGTAGGCGCCGACCCCGTCGCGGACGGCGGTCCTGGGGGCGCCGTCGTTCCGACCGAAACTGGGACCAGCCCAGGGGCCGTAACTGGGACCAGCGCAGGCGCCGTACCTTCCATGTGGATGAACCTGCGGCGACTACTCCTGAGGACGTGGAGACGGAGGACGACTGCCTGCAGCTGCATTGTGCGGCAGCTCCTTGTGTGGCCCCCATTAAGGTGACAGTATGGGTCAATGGCCACCCTCTTGAGATGGAGTTGGACACTGGCGCAGCGGTCTCCGTGATCGCCCAGAGGACATTCGACCGCATCAAGCAGGGTATACAGACCCTTCCATTAACCGACTCACAGGCCAGGTTGGCCACCTACACGGGGGAACCACTGGACATTGGAGGAACTACAATGACCCCTGTTGTTTATGGACGCCAGGAGGGGCGTTTCCCACTTATCGTGGTGCGCGGCCATGGGTCCAGCCTGTTGGGTCGGGACTGGTTGCGCTATTTGCAGTTGCAGTGGCAACACATCCTCCAAACAGTTTCTGAAGGGTTGACTGAGGTGCAAGGAAGATACCCAGATGTATTCTAGCCTGGTTTGGGGAAAATAAAAGGGGCCATAGCCCGAATCCAAGTCGAACCAGGAGCCACGCTGCGCTATTTCCGGGCGCGCCCGGTGCCTTACGCCTTGCTCGAGAAGGTAGAAGGGGAGCTCACTCATTTGGAGAGTTTGGGTATTATCAGGCCCGTCCGTTTTGCTAACTGGGCAGCATCAATTGTACCTGTAATGAAGCAAGATGCCACAGTTCGCTTGTGTGGCGACTATAAACTTACAGTGAATACGGTTTCAGAACTCAACCGATATCCAATGCCTCGCATAGAGGATCTCTACGCGAAGCTTGCAGGTGGACTCTCGTTCACAAAATTAGATCTGAGTCACGCCTACCTGCAGTTGGAGCTGGACCCTGCCTCCCGACCATATGTAACGATTAATGCACACCGGGGCCTGTATGAATATACACGGTTACCCTTTGGAGTATCCTCTGCCTGCGCAATTTTTCAACGTGTTATTGAGGGCCTTTTGAGAGGTTTACCACGTGTTGCGGTCTACTTAGATGACGTTTTGATTACAGGGACGTCGGAGCAGGAACATTTGGAAAATCTGGAGGCTGTCCTTAGACGCTTTTCGGAGGCTGGAGTCCATTTACGTCGCACAAAGTGTGTATTTCAGGCAAAGGAAGTAGTCTACCTAGGTTACCAGGTGGACCGCGAAGGTTTGCACCCCGTCGCAGAGAAGGTGCGTGCGATTCAACAGGCCCCCGCCCCGACTAACACTTCGCATCTTCGTTCTTTTCTCAGTCTCGTAAACTATTACGGGAAGTTCCTCCCCAATCTGACAGCTACGCTGGCCCCTTTGCACCTTCTGCTAAAGAAAAATCACACCTGGGTTTGGGGTCAGCCGCAAGAAACCGCTTTCCGGCGGGTAAAGCAACAATTGTCGTCGTCTGGGTTACTAACCCACTATGATCCTGGAAAGCCTTTGCTCGTCACATGTGATGCATCTCCGTATGGTATTGGGGCCGTCCGGTCCCACACGATGGAGAACGGGGCCGAGCGACCGATAGCTTTCTCCTCCCGCACATTGACTGCAGCGGAGAAAAAGTACGCGCAGATCAAGAAGGAGGGCCTGGCAGTGGTTTTTGCGGTGAAACGCTTCCACCAGTATGTGTACGGCTGCCATTTCACTATCGTGACTGATCATAAGCCTCTGCTGGGACTTTTTAGAGAGGATAAGCCAATACCGCCCATTGCTTCCGCACGGATCCAGCGCTGGGCTTTGTTGCTCGCTGCATACGAGTATTCTCTGGACAACAAACCAGGTACGCAGATAGCAAATGCCGACGCACTGAGCCGATTGCCTTTATCGACCGGCCTTTATCGACCGGCCCTATGTCGACCCCCACGACCGGTGAGGTGGTTGCAACCCTAAATTTTATGGACACCTTGCCTGTCATGGCATCACAGATCCGTGAGTGGACCCAGACGGAGCCAGTCCTGTCAAAAGTTCGGCACATAGTCCTGTATGGTGGGCAACATAGACAGCTCCCAGGCGAGTTGCGGGCATTTTCCTCCAAGCTGTCAGAATTCAGCGTGGAAGACGGCATCCTCTTGTGGGGGATGCGTGTGATTGTCCCGGAAAAAGGCCAGGAGCTGATACTAACAGACTTGCACAATGGGCACCCAGACGTGACCAAAATGAAAATGTTGGCCCGGAGTTATGTCTGGTGGCCAGGCCTCGACACCGACATTAAGAAGGTGGCCCAAAACTGCTCCATTTGCCAGGAGCATCAGAAGCTTCCGCCGGCCGCGCCCCTACATCACTGGGAATGGCCAGGGCGGCCTTGGGCACGCATGCATGCAGATTTCGCAGGCACTTTTTAAGGATCCATATTCCTTCTATTAATTGACGCCCAAATGGCTAGAGGTACATAAGATGCAGGGGACAACGTCCTGCGCAACAATTGAAAAGATGCGTTTGTCGTTTAGTACGCATGGCCTCCCCGAGGTGCTGGTCACGGATAACGGAACTCCATTCACGAGTGAGGAGTTTGCGAGGTTCACGAAGATGAACGGCATACGCCATATCCGCACTGTCCCTTACCACCCGGCTTCAAATGGGTTGGCAGAGCGCGCAGTGCAGACATTCAAAAGAGGCCTAAAGAAGCAGTCTTCCGGATCAATGGACACGAGACTGGCTCGCTTTTTGTTTACGTATAGGACCACCCCCCATGCGGTGACTGGGGTAGCTCCCGCAGAACTCCTAATGGGCCGGAGACTTCGCACCCGCCTTAGTATGGTTTTCCCGGACATTGGCGCAAACATACGCCGCACACAAGAATGGCATCGACCGATTCGGCAGTTTGCGCCCGGTGACCCAGTGTTCTTTCGGAATTTTGCTGGTGGTTCCCAGTGGGTTCCTGGCGTAATCTTTCATCAAACGGGCCCTATATCTTACCAGGTGCCAGCCCAGGGTCGTTTCCAGCGCAAACATGTAGACCACGTTCGGTCTAGAAGAGTATCCCCTCAAAGGATTCCCCGCCCCCGGAGCTCATTTCTACAGCCGCAGAGACCAGAGACAAGGGAAGGTAGTCCTCACAATCTTCCACTGGTGCCTCACTCGAAACCTGCGCAGGTCGTTACAGAACCGAATGGAGATAGAGACGCTGACATGACGGAGGCAGCAGACTCTGACTCCGAGATGGAGACACAGGATGCATCGTTTGTGTTCTCTGGGTGGTCAGTGGGTTTAATTTGTGATGTCTCAGAATGGTCAGTGGGATTAATTTACGTTCTCGTTCTCTGTAGTCAGTGCGTTTAATTTGTCTTTTCTCTTTCTAAGAGGTCAGTGGGTTTAATTTGTGTTCTCTGAGTGGTCAGTGGGTTCAATTTGTGTTCTCTCTCCGAGTGGCCAGTGGGTTTAATTTATGTTTTCTGAGTGGTCAGTGGGTTTAATTCTTGTTCCCTCTCTGGGTGGTCAGCATGTTTAATTTGTGTTCTCTCTCTGGGGGGGTCAGTGGGTTTAATTTGTGTTCTCTGGGTGGTCAGTGGGTTTAATTTGTGTTCTCTGGGTGGTCTGTGGGTTTAATTTGTGTTCTCTGGGGGGTCAGTGGGTTTAATTTGTGTTCTCTGGGTGGTCTGTGGGTTTAATTTGTGTTCTCTGGGTGGTCAGTGGGTTCAATTTGTGTTCTCTCTCCGAGTGGCCAGTGGGTTTAATTTGTGTTCTCTCTCTGGGTGGTCAGTGGGTTTAATTTGTGTTCTCTCTCTGGGTGGTCAGTGGGTTTAATTTGTGTTCTCTCTCTGGGGAGTCTGTGGGTTTAATTTGTGTTCTCTGAGTGGTCAGTGGGTTTAATTTGTGTTCACTCTCTGGGTGGTCAGTGGGTTTAATTTGTGTTCTCTCTGACTGGTCACTGGGTTTATTTTGTGTTTCTTGGGTGGTCAGTGGGTTTAATTTGTGTTCTCTCTGAGTGATCAGTGGGTTTAATTTGTGTTCTCTAGATGGTCAGTGGGTTTAATTTGTGTTCTCCCTCTTGAGTGGTCAGTGGGATTAATTTACGTTCTCTTTCTCTGTGGTCAGTGTGATTAATTTGTGTTGTCTCACTGTGGCAGTGGGTTTAAATTGTGTTCTCTCTATCGGTGGTCAGTGGGTTTAATTTGTGTTCTCTCTCTGAGAGGTCAGTGGGTTTAATGTGTGTTCTCTTTGTCGTCAGTGGGTATAATTTCTGTTCTCTGGGTGGTTATTGGGTTTAATTGGTGTTCTCTCTCTGGGGGGGTCGGTGGGTTTAATTTGTGTTCTCTAAGTGGTCAGTGGGTTTAATTTGTGTTCTCTGGGTGGTCAGTGGGTTTAATTGGTGTTCTCGCTCTGGGGAGCCAGTGGGTTTAATTTGAGTTCTCTCCCCGAGTGGTCAGTGGGTTTAATTTGTGTTCTCTCAGTGGTCAGTGGGTGTAATATGTTCTCTCTCTGGGGGGTCAGTGGGTTTAATTTGTGTTCTCTCTCTGGGTGGTCAGTGGGATTAATTTGTGTTCTCTGGGTGGTCAGTGGGTTTAATTTGTGTTCTCTGGGTGGTCTGTGGGTTTAATTTGTGTTCTCTGAGTGGTCAGTGGGTTTAATTTGTGTTCTCTCTCTGGGTGGTCAGTGGGTTTAATTTGTGTTCTCTCTCTGGGTGGTCAGTGGGATTAATTTGTGATCTCTGAATTGTCAGTGGATTTAATTTGTGTTCTCTCTGAGTGATCAGTGGGTTTAATTTGTGTTCTCTAGATGGTCAGTGGGTTTAATTTGTGTTCTCCCTCTTGAGTGGTCACTGGGATTAATTTACGTTCTCTTTCTCTGTGGTCAGTGGGTTTAATTTGTGTTCTCTCTCTGGGTGGTCAGTGAGTTTAATTTGTGTTGTCTCACTGTGGCAGTGGGTTTAAATTGTGTTTTCTCTATGGGTGGTCAGTGGGTTTAATTTGTGTTCTCTCTCTGAGAGGTCAGTGGGTTTAATTTGTGTTCTCTTTGTCGTCAGTGGGTTTAATTTGTGTTCTCTGGGTGGTTATTGGGTTTAATTGGTGTTCTCTTTCTGGGGGGGTCGGTGGGTTTAATTTGTGTTCTCTAAGTGGTCAGTGGGTTTAATTTGTGTTCTCTGGGTGGTCAGTGGGTTTAATTTGTGTTCTCGCTCTGGGGAGCCAGTGGGTTTAATTTGAGTTCTCTCCCTGAGTGGTCAGTGGGTTTAATTTGTGTTCTCTCAGTGGTCAGTGGGTGTAATATGTTCTCTCTCTGGGGTGTCAGTGGGTTTAATTTGTGTTCTCTCTCTGGGTGGTCAGTGGGATTAATTTGTGTTCTCTGGGTGGTCAGTGGGTTTAATTTGTGTTCTCTGGGTGGTCTGTGGGTTTAATTTGTGTTCTCTGAGTGGTCAGTGGGTTTAATTTGTGTTCTCTCTCTAGGGGGGGGGGGGTCAGTGGGTTTAATTTGTGTTCTCTCTCTGGGTGGTCAGTGGGATTAATTTGTGTTCTCTGGGTGGTCAGTGGGTTTAATTTGTGTTCACTGGGTGGTCTGTGGGTTTAATTTGTGTTCTCTGAGTGGTCAGTGGGTTTAATTTGTGTTCTCTCTTTGGGGGGGGGGGGGGGGTCTGGGGGTTTAATTTGTGTTACTGCCCTCTGCTGGAAAATGTAACTGGTCTGAATAGTAAGTTTGCAGACGACACAAAGTTTGGTGGAATTGCGGATAGCGATGAGGACTGGCAGAGGATACAGCAGGATTCAGATCGTTTGGAGACTTGGGCGGAGAGATGGCAGATGGAGTTTAATCCGGACAAATGTGAGGTAATGCATTTTGGAAGGTCTAATGCAGGTAGGGAATATACAGTGAATGGTAGAACCCTCAAGAGTATTGAAAGTCAAAGATCTAGTTGTACAGGTCCACAGGTCACTGAAAGGGACAACACAGGTGGAGAAGGTAGTCAAGAAGGCATACGGCATGCTTGCCTTCATTGGCCGGGGCATTGAGTATAAGAATTGGCAAGTCATGTTGCAGCTGTATAGAACCTTAGCTAGGCCACACTTGGCGTATAGTGTTCACTTCTGGGGCGAGATTCTCCGACCCCCCAGCCGGGTCAGAGAATCGCCGGGGGCTGGCGTGAATCCCGCCCACGCCGGTTGGCGAATTCTCTGGCAGATCTGGCCCCGGGGGGGTGCCCCCACGGTGGCCTGGCCCGCAATCGGGGCCCACCGATCCGCGGGCGGTCCTGTGCCCTGGGGGCACTCTTTTCCTTCCGCCTTCGCCACGGTCTCCACCATGGCGGAGGCGGAAGATACCCCCTGCACTGCGCATGCACGGGGATGTCGTGAGCGGCCGCTGACTCTCCCGCACATGCGCCGCCCGGCAATGTCATTTCCGCGCCAGCTGGCGGGGCGGAAATCAGTCCGGCGCAGGCCTAGCCCCTCAAGGTTAGGGCTCGGCCGCTCAAGATGCAGTGACTTCCGCACCTTTGGGGCGGCGCGATGCCGGTCTGATTTGCGCCGTTTTTGGCGCCGGTCGGCGGACATCGTGCCGATTGCGGAGAATTACTCCCCTGGTCTCCACACTACCAGAAGGATGTGAAGGCTTTAGAGAGGGTGCAGAAGAGATTTACCAGAATGTTGCCTGGTATGGAGGGCATTAGCTATGAGGAGCGGTTGAATAAACTCGGTTTGTTCTCACTGGAATGACGGAGGTTGAGGGGAGACCTGATAGAGGTCTACAAAATTATGAGGGGCATAGACAGATGGATAGTCAGAGGCTTTTCTCCAGGGTAGAGGGGTCAATTACTAGGGGGCATAGGTTTAAGGTGCGAGGAGCAAGGTTTGGAGATGTATGAGGCAAGTTTTTTACGCAGAGGGTAGTGGGTTCCTGGAACTCGCTACCGGAGGAGGTGGTGGAAGCAGGGACGATAGTGACATTTAAGGGGCATCTTGACAAATACATGAATAGGATGGGAACTGGTTGGCAATCAGTAGCTAGTGGTGTCCCTCAGGGATCAGTGTTGGGCCCACAACTGTTCACAATTTACATAGATGATTTGGAGTTGGGGACCAAGGGCAATGTGTCCAAGTTTGCAGACGACACTAAGATAAGTGGTAAAGCAAAAAGTGCAGAGGATACTGGAAGTCTGCAGAGGGATTTGGACAGGCTAAGTGAATGGGCTAGGGTCTGGCAGATGGAATACAATGTTGACAAATGTGAGGTTATCCATTTTGGTAAGAATAACGGCAAAAGGGATTATTATTTAAATGATAAAAAATTAAAACATGCTGATGTGCAGAGAGATCTGGGTGTGCTAGTGCATGAGTCGCAGAAAGTTGGTTTTCAGGTGCAACAGGTGATTAAGAAGGCAAATGGAATTTTGTCCTTCATTGCTAGAGGGATGGAGTTTAAGACTAGGGAGGTTATGCTGCAATTGTATAAGGTGTTAGTGAGGCCACACCTGGAGTATTGTGTTCAGTTTTGGTCTCCTTACTTGAGAAAGGACGTACTGGCACTGGAGGGTGTGCAGAGGAGACTCACTAGGTTAATCCCAGAGCTGAAGGGGTTGGATTACGAGGAGAGGTTGAGTAGACTGGGACTGTACTCGTTGGAATTTAGAAGGATGAGGGGGGATCTTATAGAAACATATAAGATTATGAAGGGAATAGATAGGATAGATGCGGGCAGGTTGTTTCCACTGGCGGGTGAAAGCAGAACTAGGGGGCATAGCCTCAAAATAAGGGGAAGTAGATTTAGGACCGAGTTTAGGAGGAACTTCTTCACCCAAAGGGTTGTGAATCTATGGAATTCCTTGCCCAGTGAAGCAGTAGAGGCTCCTTCATTAAATGTTTTTAAGATAAAGATAGATAGTTTTTTGAAGAATAAAGGGATTAAGGGTTATGGTGTTCGGGCCGGAAAGTGGAGCTGAGTCCACAAAAGATCAGCCATGATCTCATTGAATGGCGGAGCAGGCTCGAGGGGCCAGATGGCCTACTCCTGCTCCTAGTTCTTATGTTCTTATGATACGGACCCAGGAAGTGTAGAAGATTGTAGTTTAGTCGGGCAGCATGGTCGGCACGGGCTTGGAGGGCCGAAAGGCCGGTTCCTGTGCTGTACATTTCTTTGTTTGTTCTCTGAGTGGTCAGTGGGTTTAATTTGTGTTCTCCCTCTGGGTGGTCAGTGGGTTTAATTTGTGTTCTCTGGGTGGTCAGTGGGTTTAATTTGTGTTCTCTCTCTGGGTGGTCAGTGGGTTTAATTTGTGTTCTCTGGGTGGTCAGTGGGTTTAATTTGTGTTCTCTGGGTGGTCAGTGGGTTTAATTTGTGTTCTCTGGGTGGTCAGTGGGTTTAATTTGTGTTCTCTGGGTGGTCAGTGGGTTTAATTTGTGTTCTCTGGGTGGTCAGTGGGTTTAATTTGTGTTCTCTGGGTGGTCAGTGGGTTTAATTTGTGTTCTCTGGGTGGTCAGTGGGTTTAATTTGTGTTCTCTGGGTGGTCAGTGGGTTTAATTTGTGTTCTCTCTCTGAGTGGTCAGTGGGTTTAATTTGTGTTCTCTTTGAGTGGTCAGTGGGTTTAATTTGTGTTCTCTCTCTGAGTGGTCAGTGGGTTTAATTTGTGTTCTCTTTGAGTGGTCAGTGGGTTTAATTTGTGTCCTCTCTCTGGGTGGTCAGTGGGTTTAATTTGTGTTCTCTGGGTGGTCAGTGGGTTTAATTTGTGTTCTCTCTCTGGGTGGTCAGTGGGTTTAATTTGTGTTCTCTGGGTGGTCAGTGGGTTTAATTTGTGTTCTCTCTCTGGGTGGTCAGTGGGTTTAATTTGTGTTCTCTGGGTGGTCAGTGGGCTTAATTTGTGTTCTCTGGGTGGTCAGTGGGTTTAATTTGTGTTCTCTGGGTGGTCAGTGGGTTTAATTTGTGTTCTCTGGGTGGTCAGTGGGTTTAATTTGTGTTCTCTGGGTGGTCAGTGGGTTTAATTTGTGTTCTCTCTCTGGGTGGTCTGTGGGTTTAATTTGTGTTCTCTGGGTGGTCAGTGGGTTTAATTTGTGTTCTCTGGGTGGTCAGTGGGTTTAATTTGTGTTCTCTGGGTGGTCAGTGGGTTTAATTTGTGTTCTCTGGGTGGTCAGTGGATTTAATTTGTGTTCTCTGGGTGGTCAGTGGGTTTAATTTGTGTTCTCTGGGTGGTCAGTGGGTTTAATTTGTGTTCTCTGGGTGGTCAGTGGGTTTAATTTGTGTTCTCTGGGTGGTCAGTGGGTTTAATTTGTGTTCTCTGGGTGGTCAGTGGGTTTAATTTGTGTTCTCTGGGTGGTCAGTGGGTTTAATTTGTGTTCTCTTGGTGGTCAGTGGGTTTAATTTGTGTTCTCTGGGTGGTCAGTGGGTTTAATTTGTGTTCTCTGGGTGGTCAGTGGGTTTAATTTGTGTTCTCTGGGTGGTCAGTGGGTTTAATTTGTGTTCTCTGGGTGGTCAGTGGGTTTAATTTGTGTTCTCTCTCTGAGTGGTCAGTGGGTTTAATTTGTGTTCTCTTTGAGTGGTCAGTGGGTTTAATTTGTGTTCTCTCTCTGAGTGGTCAGTGGGTTTAATTTGTGTTCTCTTTGAGTGGTCAGTGGGTTTAATTTGTGTCCTCTCTCTGGGTGGTCAGTGGGTTTAATTTGTGTTCTCTGGGTGGTCAGTGGGTTTAATTTGTGTTCTCTCTCTGGGTGGTCAGTGGGTTTAATTTGTGTTCTCTGGGTGGTCAGTGGGTTTAATTTGTGTTCTCTCTCTGGGTGGTCAGTGGGTTTAATTTGTGTTCTCTGGGTGGTCAGTGGGGTTAATTTGTGTTCTATGGGTGGTCAGTGGGTTTAATTTGTGTTCTCTGGGTGGTCAGTGGGTTTAATTTGTGTTCTCTGGGTGGTCAGTGGGTTTAATTTGTGTTCTCTGGGTGGTCAGTGGGTTTAATTTGTGTTCTCTGGGTGGTCAGTGGGTTTAATTTGTGTTCTCTGGGTGGTCAGTGGGTTTAATTTGTGTTCTCTGGGTGGTCAGTGGGTTTAATTTGTGTTCTCTCTCTGAGTGGTCAGTGGGTTTAATTTGTGTTCTCTTTGAGTGGTCAGTGGGTTTAATTTGTGTTCTCTCTCTGAGTGGTCAGTGGGTTTAATTTGTGTTCTCTTTGAGTGGTCAGTGGGTTTAATTTGTGTCCTCTCTCTGGGTGGTCAGTGGGTTTAATTTGTGTTCTCTGGGTGGTCAGTGGGTTTAATTTGTGTTCTCTCTCTGGGTGGTCAGTGGGTTTAATTTGTGTTCTCTGGGTGGTCAGTGGGTTTAATTTGTGTTCTCTCTCTGGGTGGTCAGTGGGTTTAATTTGTGTTCTCTGGGTGGTCAGTGGGTTTAATTTGTGTTCTCTGGGTGGTCAGTGGGTTTAATTTGTGTTCTCTGGGTGGTCAGTGGGTTTAATTTGTGTTCTCTGGGTGGTCAGTGGGTTTAATTTGTGTTCTCTGGGTGGTCAGTGGGTTTAATTTGTGTTCTCTGGGTGGTCAGTGGGTTTAATTTGTGTTCTCTGGGTGGTCAGTGGGTTTAATTTGTGTTCTCTGGGTGGTCAGTGGGTTTAATTTGTGTTCTCTGGGTGGTCAGTGGGTTTAATTTGTGTTCTCTGGGTGGTCAGTGGGTTTAATTTGTGTTCTCTCTCTGAGTGGTCAGTGGGTTTAATTTGTGTTCTCTTTGAGTGGTCAGTGGGTTTAATTTGTGTTCTCTCTCTGAGTGGTCAGTGGGTTTAATTTGTGTTCTCTTTGAGTGGTCAGTGGGTTTAATTTGTGTCCTCTCTCTGGGTGGTCAGTGGGTTTAATTTGTGTTCTCTGGGTGGTCAGTGGGTTTAATTTGTGTTCTCTCTCTGGGTGGTCAGTGGGTTTAATTTGTGTTCTCTGGGTGGTCAGTGGGTTTAATTTGTGTTCTCTTGTTGGTCAGTGGGTTTAATTTGTGTTCTCTGGGTGGTCAGTGGGTTTAATTTGTGTTCTCTTGGTGGTCAGTGGGTTTAATTTGTGTTCTCTGGGTGGTCAGTGGGTTTAATTTGTGTTCTCTGGGTGGTCAGTGGGTTTAATTTGTGTTCTCTGGGTGGTCAGTGGGTTTAATTTGTGTTCTCTGGGTGGTCAGTGGGTTTAATTTGTGTTCTCTCTCTGAGTGGTCAGTGGGTTTAATTTGTGTTCTCTTTGAGTGGTCAGTGGGTTTAATTCGTGTTCTCTCTCTGAGTGGTCAGTGGGTTTAATTTGTGTTCTCTTTGAGTGGTCAGTGGGTTTAATTTGTGTCCTCTCTCTGGGTGGTCAGTGGGTTTAATTTGTGTTCTCTGGGTGGTCAGTGGGTTTAATTTGTGTTCTCCCTCTGGGTGGTCAGTGGGTTTAATTTGTGTTCTCTGGGTGGTCAGTGGGTTTAATTTGTGTTCTCTGGGTGGTCAGTGGGTTTAATTTGTGTTCTCTGGGTGGTCAGTGGGTTTAATTTGTGTTCTCTGGGTGGTCAGTGGGTTTAATTTGTGTTCTCTCTCTGAGTGGTCAGTGGGTTTAATTTGTGTTCTCTTTGAGTGGTCAGTGGGTTTAATTTGTGTTCTCTCTCTGAGTGGTCAGTGGGTTTAATTTGTGTTCTCTTTGAGTGGTCAGTGGGTTTAATTTGTGTCCTCTCTCTGGGTGGTCAGTGGGTTTAATTTGTGTTCTCTGGGTGGTCAGTGGGTTTAATTTGTGTTCTCTCTCTGAGTGGTCAGTGGGTTTAATTTGTGTTCTCTGGGTGGTCAGTGGGTTTAATTTGTGTTCTCTCTCTGGGTGGTCAGTGGGTTTAATTTGTGTTCTCTGGGTGGTCAGTGGGTTTAATTTGTGTTCTCTGGGTGGTCAGTGGGTTTAATTTGTGTTCTCTGGGTGGTCAGTGGGTTTAATTTGTGTTCTCTGGGTGGTCAGTGGGTTTAATTTGTGTTCTCTGGGTGGTCAGTGGGTTTAATTTGTGTTCTCTGGGTGGTCAGTGGGTTTAATTTGTGTTCTCTGGGTGGTCAGTGGGTTTAATTTGTGTTCTCTCTCTGAGTGGTCAGTGGGTTTAATTTGTGTTCTCTTTGAGTGGTCAGTGGGTTTAATTTGTGTTCTCTCTCTGAGTGGTCAGTAGGTTTAATTTGTGTTCTCTCTCTGGGTGGTCAATGGGTTTAATTTGTGTTCTCTCTCTGGGTGGTCAGTGGGTTTAATTTGTGTTCTCTGGGTGGTCAGTGGGTTTAATTTGTGTTCTCTGGGTGGTCAGTGGGTTTAATTTGTGTTCTCTGGGTGGTCAGTGGGTTTAATTTGTGTTCTCTGGGTGGTCAGTGGGTTTAATTTGTGTTCTCTGGGTGGTCAGTGGGTTTAATTTGTGTACTGGGGCGGGGTCAGCGGCTGTCGCTCGGGCTGCAGTTCCCGGTGTGGCCGATGGGGGCGCCACGGGGGTAAGTTTGCGAAAGGGAGGAAAAGGCGAGCGGAGCGAAAGCGGAAAACGCCCGGAGTCCGCCCGAGAGAGAGCAACGTCCCGCCCGCCTCCCGGACCCTCAGACCCGGCACCCCAGCCCCGCTCCGGACCCCCGGCTCCTCCAGAGAGAGAGCAGCGTCCCGCCCGCCTCCTGCTCCGGATCCCAGCTCCCCCCCCCCCCCCCCCGCTCCCGAACCCCCCAGCCCCCCGCTCCTGGACTCCCCCAGCCCCCCGCTCCTGGACTCCCCCGCTCCCGGACCCCCAGCCCCCCGCCCCGGTCCCTCCCCGCTCCCGGACCCCCAGCCCCCCGCCCCGGTCCCTCCCCGCTCCCGGACCCCCAGCCCCCCGCTCCGGGCAGTGATGTCGGTCGCCGCCAATCTGAGCGCCTCCAGGAAGATGGTGCAGCAACTGCGCTGCGAGCTGGACATCAAGAGGATGAAGGTGAGTGAGAGAGGGGTGGGGGTACAGAGACCCTCAGAGCTGGGGTGGGGGTACAGAGACCCTCAGAGCTGGGGTGGGGGTACAGAGACCCTCAGAGCTGGGGTGGGGATACAGTGACCCTCAGAGCTGGGGTGGGGGTACAGAGACCCTCAGAGCTGGGGTGGGGGTACAGAGACCCTTAGAGCTGGGGTGGGGGTAGAGAGGGACACAGCTGGGGTGGGGGGTAGCGAGGGACACAGAGCTGGAGTGGGGGGTAGAGATAGACACAGCTGGAGTGGGGGTAGAGAGGGACACACAGCTGGGGTGGGGGTAGAGAGGGACACAGAGCTGGGGTGGGGGTAGAGAGGGACACAGAGCTGGGGTGGGGGTAGAGAGGGACACTGGGGTGGGGGTAGAGAGGGACACTGAGCTGGGGTGGGGGTAGAGAGGGATACAGAGCTGGGTGGGGTTGGAGATAGACACAGAGCTGGGGTGGGGGTAGAGAGGGACACAGAGCTGGGGTGGGGGAAGAGATGGACACAGCTGGGGTGGGGTTGGAGATAGACAGAGCTGGGGTAGGGATAAAGATAGACACAGAGCTGGGGTGAGGGTAGAGAGGGACACAGAGCTGCGGTGAGGGTAGAGAGGGACACTGGGGTGGGGGTAGAGAGGGACACAGAGCTGGGTGGGGTTGGAGATAGACACAGAGCTGGGGTGGGGTTGGAGATAGACACAGAGCTGAGTGGGGTTGGAGATAGACACAGAGCTGGGGTGGGGGTAGAGATGGACACAGAGCTGGGGTGGGGTTGGAGATAGACAGAGCTGGGGTAGGGGTAAAGATGGACACAGAGCTGGGGTGGGGGTAGAGAGGGACACAGAGCTGCGGTGAGGGTAGAGAGGGACACAGAGCTGCGGTGAGGGTAGAGAGGGACACTGAGCTGGGGTGGGGGTAGAGAGGGACACAGAGCTGGGTGGGGTTGGAGATAGACACAGAGCTGGGGTGGGGTTGGAGATAGACACAGAGCTGGGGTGGGGTTGGAGATAGACACAGAGCTGGGGTGGGGGTAGAGATGGACACAGAGCTGGGGTGGGGTTGGAGATAGACAGAGCTGGGGTAGGGGTAAAGATGGACACAGCTGGGGTGGAGGTAGAGAGGGACACAGAGCTGGGGTGGGGGTAGAGATGGACAGAGCTGGGGTAGGGGTAAAGATAGACACAGAGCTGGGGTGGGGGTAGACAGGGACACAGTTGGGTTGGGGGTAGAGATAGACACAGAGCTGGAGTGGGGGTAGTGATAGACACAGAGCTGGGGTGGGGGTAGACACAGACACTGAGCAGGGGGTGGGGGTAGACACCGAGACACAGAGCAGGGGGTGGGGGTAGACACCGAGACACAGAGCAGGGGGTGGGGGTAGACACCAAGACACAGAGCAGGGGATGAGGGTAAACACAGACACAGAGCAGGGGGTGGGGGTAGACACCGAGACACAGAGCAGGGGGTGGGGGTAGACACCGAGACACAGAGCAGGGGGTGGGGGTAAACACAGACACAGAGCAGGGGGTGGGGGTAGACACAGACACAGAGCAGGGGGTGGGGGTAGACACCGAGACACAGAGCAGGGGGTGGGGGTAGACACCGAGACACAGAGCAGGGGGTGGGGGTAAACACAGACACAGAGCAGGGGGTGGGGGTAGACATCGAAACACAGAGCAGGGGGTGAGGGTAGACACCGAGACACAGAGCAGGGGGTGGGGGTAAACACAGACACAGAGCAGGGGGTGGGGGTAGACACCGAGACACAGAGCATGGGGTGAGGGTAGACACCGAGACACAGAGCAGGTGTTGGGGGTAGACACCGAGACACAGAGCAGGGGGTGGGGGTAGACACCGAGACACAGAGCAGGGGGTGGGGGTAGACACCGAGACACAGAGCAGGGGGTGGGGGTAGACACCGAGACACAGAGCAGGGGGTGGGGGTAGACACCGAGACACAGAGCAGGGGGTGGGGGTAGACACCGAGACACAGAGCAGGGGGTGGGGGTAGACACCGAGACACAGAGCAGGGGGTGGGGGTAGACACCGAGACACAGAGCAGGGGGTGGGGGTAGACACCGAGACACAGAGCAGGTGTTGGGGGTAGACACCGAGACACAGAGCAGGGAGTGGGGGTAGACACCGAGACACAGAGCAGGGGATGAGGGTAAACACAGACACAGAGCAGGGGGTGGGGGTAGACATCGAAACACAGAGCAGGGGGTGAGGGTAGACACCGAGACACAGAGCAGGGGGTGGGGGTAGACACCGAGACACAGAGCAGGGGGTGGAGGTAGACACAGACACAGAGCTGGGCTCCAGACTCTGCTAATGCCATCCCTGCAACACACAGACAGCAGTAACCGAGTCTGGGAATTTCCCACCTCCCCAAGTACAGCAAGAGGCCACCCGGCCCATCATGTCCCTGCTGCCTCTTTCAAACCTGCCCCACTTCGCCTCCCTCTTGTAGCAACCCCCCGAAGCAATTACACAATTCCCTTTAATCTAGCTTCAATTTCTGACCTGGCCAAAAGTTTACACGCGGACTTTAATTTCCAATCAAACCCCCATGTAGTTAGCTCTCCTCTGGAGCTGTCTAACCCTTAACCCCACCCTTGTTTAAAAGAAAACAATCCTCTCCTTTTCAAAAAGCTTCATCAAGTACAATTGTCCTCCTAAAATCCAGAACCGTGGGTCTGAATCTTCTGTTTAAAATGACCTGTCTTCATTTGTCAGATCGGAGTTTAAAATGGCTCATATACACATCTGTGTGTTTGAATGAGTTTGAGATGTCTCCTGCCCTATATCATGGCTCACTTTCCACTATCCCCAATGTCAACAGCCCTGCTATTTTATTATTTAAGCTAGCAGCATATTTGAAAGGGCTTTTAGGTTGTTCCGAGTTTAAAAATGACTCAATAGGACCTCTCGAGAGTGTGTGTTTTTCCTCCCAGTTTTGTATTCATTTACAAGTGAAATGTTCAAGAAGACCAGTGAGCAAAACCAATTCCCCCTCTCTCTCCTTCCACCGCCCCCTCTTTCTCTGAAGAAAGATAAGAAGAGGCTATTTATAAAATAAAAAACACTTCCTTGAACTGAGCGAATGACCAAGGCTTTGTAAACCTCCGCGTCATTGTTATGAGGAAGCCAGGTTCAAGTTTTCTGAGTGAATAACATGGTGGCACTTTAACCTGCAGATCAGATCCAATATCAAATTAAACTTTCATCACAAGGCGTGGGCATTTGCGGAAGGGCTAAGGGAACTGGATTAATTGTTCTGAGGTCGCTCGTTCCTGTCAGATTCAGCAGGATTTTGTTTTGTTCAGTCTTTCACTTTGTGTAGATGACACATTCTGTCTTTTAGGCCAAGGCAAGAATATTGCCTCATATTCAGTGATCATGCCAGGAAGCTGGGGTCTGTAGGAGTCTTCCTGACTGTTGAATCGTATAAAACATGTGCTCTACCGAAGTACTTGTGGAATGAGTATATCTGTTGTTGGTTTCCTCACTTGTGAACGTCTATGTCATTCTAACTTCTGTTAATAATTCTCATTTTAGCTAGAGTTTAAACATTAAAGTCGCCGTGGTTCCAGGTGGCCATAGGCTGCTCTCCCCCGTCAAAGCTGGTGGTGGTTTAACCCGAGGACCACCACGCCTCAAAGAACAAAGAAAAGTACAGCACAGGAACAGGCCCTTCAGCCCTCCAAGCCTGCGCCGACCATGCTGCCCGTCTAAACTAAAATCTTCTACACTTCTGGGGTCCGTATCCCTCTATTCCCATCATATTCATGTATTTGTCAAGATGCCCCTTAAATGTCACTATCGTCCCTGCTTCCACCACCTCCGGCAGCGAGTTCCAGGCACCCACTACCCTCTGTGTAAAAAAGACTTGCCTCGCACATCTCCTCTAAACCTTGCCCCTCTCACCTTAAACCTATGCCCCCTAGTAATTGACCCCTCTACCCTAGAGAAAAGCCTCTGACTAGCCACTCTGTCTATGCCCCTCATAGTTTTGTAGACCTCTATCAGGCCGCCCCTCAACCTCTTGCGTTCCAGTGAGAACAAACCGAGTTTATTCAACCGCTCCTCATAGCTAATGCCCTCCATACCAGGCAACAGCCTGGGCGAAGGAGGGACCTTCGTGAATGACCTCGAGCCGTTAGGGGCAATTGAACCCGCGCTGCTGGCCTCGCTCCGCATCACGAACCAGCTGCCCAGCCAAACAAAGAACAAAGAACAAAGAAATGTACAGCACAGGAACAGGCCCTTCGGCCCTCCAAGCCCGTGCCGACCATACTGCCCGACTAAACTACAATCTTCTACACTTCCTGGGTCCGTATCCTTCTATTCCCATCCTATTCATATATTTGTCAAGATGCCCCTTAAATGTCCCTATCGTCCCTGCTTCCACTACCTCCTCCGGTAGCGAGTTCCAGGCACCCACTACCCTCTGCGTAAAAAACTTGCCTCGTACATCTACTCTAAACCTTGCCCCTCTCACCTTAAACCTATGCCCCCTAGTAATTGACCCCTCTACCCTGGGGAAAAGCTTCTGACTATCCACTCTGTCTATGCCCCTCATAATTTTGTATACCTCTATCAGGTCGCCCCTCAACCTCCTTCGTTCCAGTGAGAACAAACCGAGTTTATTCAATCGCTCCTCATAGCTTATGCCCTCCATACCAGGCAACATTCTGGTAAATCTCTTCTGCACCCTCTCTAAAGCCTCCACATCCTTCTGGTAGTGTGGCGACCAGAATTGAACACTATACTCCAAGTGTGGCCTAACTAAGGTTCTATACAGCTGCAACATGACTTGCCAATTCTTATACTCAATGCCCCGGCCAATGAAGGCAAGCATGCCGTATGCCTTCTTGACTACCTTCTCCACCTGTGTTGCCCCTTTCAATGACCTGTGGACCTGTACTCCTAGATCTCTTTGACTTTCAATACTCTTGAGGGTTCTACCATTCACTGTATATTCCCTAACTGCATTAGACCTTCCAAAATGCATTACCTCACATTTGTCCGGATTAAACTCCATCTGCCATCTCTCCGCCCAAGTCTCCAGACAATTTAAATCCTGCTGTATCCTCAGACAGTCCTCATCGCTATCCGCAATTCCACCAACCTTTGTGTCGTCTGCAAACTTACTAATCAGACCAGTTACATTTTCCTCCAAATCATTTATATATACTACAAACAGCAAAGGTCCCAACACTGATCCCTGTGGAACACCACTGGTCACAGCCCTCCAATTAGAAAAGCATCCCTCCATTGCTACCCTCTGCCTTCTATGGCCTAGCCAGTTCTGTATCCACCTTGCCAGTTCACCCCTGATCCCGTGTGACTTCACCTTTTGTACTAGTCTACCATGAGGGACCTTGTCAAAGGCCTTACTGAAGTCCATATAGACAATATCTACTGCCCTACCTGCATCAATCATCTTAGTGACCTCCTCGAAAAACTCTATCAAGTTAGTGAGACACGACCTTCCCTTCACAAAACCACAAAGCCAACTGGGCTTAAACCGGTTAAACAGTACAACGTGACAATGTGGCAATCATTGCACATCACAACAGGCAATCGGGACAAGATATAAAATTGTGACACACCCCACCCATACAAAATTGTAAATTTCACAGGTTGGGGGGGAGCGGGGGACTGAAATTTGCTGTGGATGGAGTCCCAGGTGTAACATTTATTCTGCAAGTACAGTGTGGGCTCCTTTGGGTGTCACAGCTCGCTTTCAGAGTTCTTTCATTTCCCAGAACCATCAGTGTGAACCTTGTGACACCTCGCTCCAATAAGTGTATCTTTTTAATTTGGAATGCAAGTCTAATTTGTAATTTGGTGTGTTTGTAAAAAAAAAAATTTTGTAAATCCTTTGGGTTACATTAGCAGCGTTTATTCTCTCCGAGCTCACTGCTGTTTTGAAACTTGCCGCTTCTGATCATTACTTGTGATGATGGACAAAAAAGTTCTGAAGACGGGGATAGGATTTTGGACAGGCCATTGGAGAGAGAGGAAACGAGAGCTTTGATGTAGAAAATGTTTTTGGAGGGGTGTGGAAAAAGTTAGGATAAGATTACAAGCTGTGGTTCTAATTACTGGGCGGTGGGTTTTAAGAAGATATTTAAAGATGGGGGAGGAGCAGTTCTGGGAAAGAACTCCAGAGAATAAAGGCCAAGGAATTCTCCCAACAATAATTGGTTTAGAAGGAGATGGTAATGCATAGAAACCAGAGTAGATTGGGATGTAAGATTTGAGGGGGAAAGAATGGACACGCCTGGGGGGGGGGGGGGGGGAGGGGGGATTCATTTAGGGGGCTACGGGGTTATTTAACCAACAATTGGCTGATGTGAGGGTACAATTCATTCGAAATGGCTTGGTGGAATGCGTTTGCTCATCTGTATTTTGTGTTGTTTCCTGACTGCTAATGTACCAAACGTTTACAAGCTCGTCCTCTATTTTGGTCATTCACCTGATTGAGCCACTTGTTAAGTATTAGTCTTCTCACTATAGAGTGACAGTTTCGATCCAGGGGAGGGGGCACGTTGGTACAGTGGTTAGCACTGCTGCCTTAAAGCGGCAGGGGACCCTGGTTCGATTCCAGCCTTGGGTAACTGTGCGGAGTCTGCACGTTCTCCCCGTGTCTGCGTGGGTTTCCTCCGGGTGTTCCGGTTTCCTCCCTCAGTCCAAAGAAGTGCAGGTTAGGTGGATTGGCCATGATAAATTGCCCCTTGGTGTCCAAAACGTAAAGTGGGGTTACGGGGATAGGGTGGGGATGTGAGCCTAGTTGGTTGCTCCTTCAGGGGGCCGACTCAATAGGCCGACAGGCCTCTTTCTGCACTGTAGGGATTCTATGAACTGAAATCTCGTACAACAGCTTTAATTCATATCGTAATTTTAACAAAATAAGAAAGTCCAAGGTGCTTCACAGAAGCACTATCAAACATAATGTTTAGCGCCAATGTACAAACTAAGAAACAATACAGCACAGGAACAGGCCCTTCGGCCCTCCAAACCTGCACCGATCGTGAGGCCCGTCTAAACTAAAACCTCCTGAACTTCCGGGATGTCTCCCCCTCTATTCCCATCCTATTCATATATTTGTCAAGATGCCTCTTAAATGTCGCTTCCACCACCTTCCCTGACAGTGCATTTCAGGCACTCACCACCTTCTGTGTAAAAAAAACACAAACATACCTGCCTCGCACATCTCTCCTAAACTTTCCCCCTCGCATCTTAAACCTGTATCCCCGAGAAAATGACTTTTCCACCCTGGGGGAAAAAGCTTCTGATAGCCACTTTGTCCATGCCACTCATAATTTATAAACCTCCATCCGGTCACCCCTCAACCTCCATTGTTCCACTGAAAACAATCCAAGTTTATCCAACCTCGCCTCATAGCTAATAGCCTCCAGATCGAGCAACATCCTGATAAACCTCTTCTGTACCCTCTCCAAAGCATCCACATCCTTCCAGTAGTGTAGTAACCAGAGTTGTACGCAATATTCCAAGTGTGGCCTAACTAAAGTCCTGTAAAGCTGCAAAATGACATGCCAATTTTTATACTCCAATGCCCCGACTGATGAAGGCAAGCATGTTGTATGTCTTCTTGCTTAACCTTATCCACATGCTTTGCCACTTTCAGTGATCTGTTGACCTGTACGCCCAGATATCTCTGCCTGTCAATACTCCTAAGGGTTGTGCCATTTACTGTATACTTCCCACCTGTATTAGAACTTCCAAAATGCACCTCCATATTTGTCCGGATTAAACTCCATCTGCCGTTTCTCTGCCTAAGTCGCCAATGGATCTAAATCCTGCTGTATCCTCTGACAGTCCTCTTCACTATCCGCAACTCCACCAATCTTCGTGTCGTCTGCAAACTTACTAATCAGACCAGCTACATTTTCTTCCAAATCATTTATATGATTTGAACGATAAAGGCCCAGCATCGATCCCTGGGGAACGCCACTTCTCACAGCCCTCCATTCCGAAAAGCAGCCTTCCACTGCTACCCTCTACCTTCTATGGCCGAGCCAGTTCTGTATCCATCTTGCCGGCTCACTTCTGATCCCGTGTGACTTCACCTTCTGTACCAGTCTACCATGAGGGACCTTGTCAAAGGCCTTACTGAAATCCATGTAGACAACATCCACCGCCCTCCCCTCATCAATCATCTTCGTCACTTCCTCAAAAAACTTGATCAAGTTAGTGAGATACGACCTCCCCTTCACAAAACCGTGATACCTATCGTTAATAAGTTCATTTGTTTCCAAATGTGTCCTAAAGCAAGGTCAAAGAGGCAAGTTTAAAGGAGTGTCTTAAGAAGTAAAATGGGGAGGTTTAAGGAGCTTGGGGCCTTTGCAGCTGAAGACATGGCCATCAATGGTGGAGCAATTAAAATCCGGGATGCTCAAGGTCAAAATTGGAGGAGCACAGATACCCTAAAGGCTTGTGAGATGGAGGAGATTACAGAAAGAGGCAAAGATGAGAATTTTAGAATTAAGTTTGCTTAACTGGGAGTCGATATCGGTCCGTGAACACAGGGGTGATGGAGGAGCAGGAGTCGAGACACGGGCAGCAGAGTTTCGGATGATGCTGGAAAGAATGTGGGAGATCAGCCAGAAGCACATTGGAATTGTCGGATCTCGAGGCAGCAGATGGGCTGTGCGAGGGACAGAGTTGGAAATGTTGTGGAGGTGGAAAGAAGCAGCCTCTGTGATGGTGAGGATAGGACATAAAGTCTGCTTTAGCCTCAGCCAGTGTAGAAGCCAGCTGTTTTCTCTGGGTAAAAGATAGCTATTTAGCATTAAGCCCCAAGTCTATTAGATACCAGTTTAAAACTCACTCATAATCTCGGGTCAATTCAAAACACACATTCAGCATTTCAAAACATAGCTTCAACAGAACACAGAAACAGATAGATTAAAATACATTTGCAAGGTAAAGTGACCAAGGACAGGGCAGGCTCCATGGCAACGGCACAGTAACCTAAAGGCGCTATTGTCCTCAGCAAGAATCCAGTTCAAGCAGCTTGCAATAAGGAAGCTGAATCGCATTCCATAGCTCATGCAAGAAAACAGTTAAGTTAATGTTTGTTATTCATGACAGCTAAAACATCGAATCAAACTTATTTGATTCTAACCCAAACCAATTGGGATTACATCGGGGTATCGCTATATGGCTAAAGTCTCTGATATGATTTGGTATAACCGTGATGGATTTTCGGCCATCTCTCTCTCTCTCTCTCTCTCTCTCCTCTTTCCAGAATCAATCTATACTTTGAATTAACTATTCGCTGTCTCTCTGTTTTTCATATTTCACTTTCTGACTTTGACTTTTGAAGTTATTGCGAGCTGTTTGCCTAAACAAGAAAATCATTTCTGTGATTGTTTGAAAGTTGAATTGTCTACAGATTGCCTCTCTGTGAGCCCTATGCTAACTGGACTTATTAGAGAATAAGACTTTAAATGATTCTCAATTGTAGTCAATAGAGACAAATAAAACATTCTTATTTGCACCCGAGAAGTTTTAACTCCAATTTCGACTGGGTTTTAGTGATCGCAAAGTGCTGCTAAAACCGCATGGTAGATCTCACAGCCAGTTCTAAGAGAGAGAGAGAGAGAAATGCAATTGTTGGCGAGAGGAGAGTGTGTGGCGCCCACGTGAGGGCGAGGCCTTCACTCTTCCTGCTCATCGCATGCTGAATGCTGTTAATTAGCAGACTGCTTATCCAGCCAGAGTTAGGGTCGGTTGTCAGCAGTGGACGTGTGAAAATTGATAGTGCGTTTGGATGCTGCTGCTGAGGGACAGGATGTAGATGAGAAATAGGAAGGGGCCAAGGATAGATTCTTGGGGGCAGACTAGAGATTAGAGTGGGAAGAGAAGCCAGTGGAGGTGGATGCCAGTTGCCACCCCGTTGTGGCAATGCAGAGTAAACTTGGCAACATTTACGGGCAGCACGGTAGCATTGTGGATAGCACAATTGCTTCACAGCTCCAGGGTCCCAGGTTCGATTCCGGCTTGGGTCACTGTCTGTGCGGAGTCTGCACATCCTCCCCGTGTGTGCATGGGTTTCCTCCGGGTGCTCCGGTTTCCTCCCACAGTCCAAAGATGTGCAGGTTAGGTGGATTGGCCATGATAAATTGCCATTAGTGTCCAAAATTGCCCTTAGTGTTGGGTGGGGTTATGGGGATAGGGTGGAGGTGTTGACCTTGGGTTGGGTGCTCTTTCCAAGAGCCGGTGCAGACTCGATGGGCCGAATGGCCTCCTTCTGCACTGTATTAAAAAATAATAATAATTCTATAAACATTAGCTAACTATAATAGGAGCAGTTTGATAATATTATAATGGTATAAAAATGACCATTGATTTAAGGTGGCCAGAATTAGAAAGGTGCTACTACAGAGGGGCAGGCAGGGGGTTTGGGTCTTCCGAACTTGATGTATTATTACTGGGTGGCAAATGTGTAGAAGGTACGGAGCTGGGTCAGAGGGGTTGATTCCCAATGGGTCAGAATGGAGGAGAGTTTGTGTAGGGGGTCGAGATTGAAGGCGCTAGCAACAGCACCGCTCCCGGGGAAATAATCGGGGAGTCCGGTAGTGATAGCTTCGTTGAGAATTTGGAGGCAGTTTCGCCAACACTTTGGGTTGGGGGCAGGGTCGAGGGAAATGCCGATTCGGGGGAACCACAGATTTGAACCAGGGAAGTGGGATGGACATTTTCGGAGAAGGGAATTAGGACACTAAAGGATTTGTTTCTTGGGGGTCAGTTTGCAGGATTGAAGGAGCTGGGAGCGAAGCATGGGCTGGAGCAGGGGGAAATGTTTAGATACATATAGGTTCGAGACTTTGCTAGGAAGGAGATACATAGCTTCAGCCCCCACATTGATGGAGGAGGTACTGACGATGGGGGGGGGGGACTGGAGAAGGGGGTACTATCGGCGGTTTACGGGGTTATTTTGGGAGAGGAGGGTTTACGAGGCTATTTTGGGAGAGGAGAAGGCACCGCTGTAAGGGATCAAAGCAAAATGGGAAGAAGAGTTGGGAGAGGGTATGGAAGAGAGGTTCTGGTGTGAGGTGCTCCGGAGAGTGAACGCCTCCACCTCGTGTGCGAGGTTGGGGCTGATACAGCTGAAGGTGGTGTAAAGAGCACAACGTACAAGGGCGAGGATGAGCCGGCTCTTTGAGGGAGTGGAAAATGTGTGTGAAAGTTGCGGGGGGAGGGGGGGTGCAAACCACGTTCATAGGTTTTGGTCCTGTCCAAAGCTGGAGGATTACTGGAAGGAGATTTTTAGGGTAATCTCTAAAGTGATGCACGTAAAACGACGCGGGCCCCCGGGAGGCCATATTCGTGGTATCGGACCAGCCGGGGTTGAAAACGGGTGCGGAGGCAGATGTTCGTGCCTTTGCCTCGTTGATCGCCTGTTGGGATGGAGAGCAGCCTCTCCACCCTGCGCCCTGGCGTGTGGGGGGAACCTGCTGGAATTCTTAACTCTTGAGAGAGTTAAGTTTGAACTGAGGGGAAGGACAATTCATGGGCGTTTCCTTGTTATTTGTTTATGAAAATGTAAAATGAAAAACGCTTATTGTCACAAGTAGGCTTCAAATGAAGTTACTGTGAAAAGCCCCTAGTCGCCACATTCCGGCGCCTGTTCGGGGAGGCTGGTATGGGAATTGAACCGTGCTGCTGGCCTGCCTTGGTCTGCTTTAAAAGCCAGCGATTTAGCCCAATGTGCTAAACCAGCATGAGGGCTGCTGTTTGGGGGTTTGGTGGGCGGATAGGATTGTTATTGTTAAGGGGATTGACGATGCATTCGTTCCTGTTTATTGTTCGTGGGTGAATTTAAATTTGGAAGAAAATGTGAAAAAGGAGAATAAAAATATTTGGGGGAAAAAACATGACCCTTGATTGATCACCAGATGCCGTCTGCGTTGCATGAGGCAACAATGCAGCTCGCTGGACAATGTTGCTTCCTGCCATTGGAAACCACATCGAAATGAAAAGAAAATGAAAATCGCTTATTGTCACAAGTAGGCTTCAAATGAAGTTACTGTGAAAAGCATCGGTATCAGCATTTTAGGATTTTTATCAATTGCACCTGCTTCGAATGTAAATGCTTTTATCGCTTGCAGATTAACAACCTGAGCAACAACAGTAAAAACTCTAACTTTGTTCAATATTTTGGTTGTTGTTTTAATGTTGAAGAGGGCAACCCAGGGCAAAGCTTCTACTCTATCCTCCCCTCAAACGATAGGAGTTTCTTCTTTCCTGTGAAGTCTCATTTAAGAGCGTTTAAACGATATTAAACTTTCTCCCGTTGTTTTGCCGGCTCCAGATGTCCACTACGCATTCTTATTTCCCTCCCGACATCTTCATTCTTTTGGTGTAGAACATGTCAAATGGTTTCTTACTTCGTGGCTCTCTTTAATTTATTCTGCCACGGGGATGTGGGTGTCGCTGGCTGGGGCTGCATTTGTTGCCCTTTTGAAATGAGTGGCTGGCTCGGCTATTTCAGAGGGGCGCAGTTAAGAGTCAACCACACCACTCTGGGTCTGGAGTCACATGTAGGCCAGGCCGGGTAAGGACGGCAGATTTCCTTCCCTGAAGGGTGTTAATAAACCAATTGGGTTTTATTGACAATCCGTGATGGTTAGTTGTCATGGTCGTCATTACTGAGACTCCCTTTTTTAATTCCAGATTTTATTAATTAAATTTAAATTTGATCAACTGCTGTGGTGGGATTTGAATCTTTGTCACCAGAGCATTAGCCCCCATCTCCCCTCGGGAGTTCCTCCTGACCACCCTTTTCCTTCCTCAATTGATCTTCATGCTTTTAATTCCGAATCCGACTTGCATTCTTTTCCTTGGAATGTTTTTGGGCCTGGCTGTTTACCTTTTAGTCTCTCGGAATTAATTAACCTGCATGTTCGGTGAATTGGCCACTCTCTTGAGGTCCACCAACAAAACAGAAGAAAGGAAAACAAACTTGAGGGACAAAGCAAAAAAGGGGCCGCTCCTGTTCGGGGCACTGCCCGAACATCACAAAGATCAACAGAAACTTAAACAACATCAAATAAGAGTGCAGTTAAAGGGGTCGATCAACCAACCCCACCCCTGCGGTGCCCACCGAGCACGGGCGGCCTTGATGGTGCCCGTGGACACCGCATGCTCCCTTTCCAGGGACACCCAGCCGCAAATGTAGCCGCGGAAGAGGGGCAGACCGTCTGGCTGGACCACCCCCTCGGTTGTCCGCTGCCTGGACCTATAAATGGCGCGTTTCGCCAGGCCCAGGAGCAGGTTCACATGGAGGTCCTCCGCCTTCCCCCCCCCTCCGCACAGGGTGCCCGTAGATCAGGAGCGTGGGGCTAAAGTGCAAACAAAACTCCAGCAAAAGATTGGGTAGAAACCTAAAAAGGGGGTGCAGCCTACAACATGAAACATAGACGTGGTCCACGGACTCCACAAGGCCGCAAAAAAGGCAGGCTTCTTGGGGAGTCCGTGAACCGGTGCAATCGGTGATTGTACGGCACTGGTGCGTGCAACACCCTCCACCCCAGGTCACCAAGATTGAGGGGGAGGTCTCCCTCATAGAGGCACCTCCAGTGGGGACCTCTGCCGTCGGACGGCAACAAGGCATCGGTGAATTGGACATGCTAAATTTCCCCTTAGTTGTTCAAAGATGTTGGGATACGGGGTTGCGGGGATAGGGTAGGGGAGTGGGCCTAGGTAGAGTGCTCTTTCAGGGGGGGGTCAGTATAGAGTAGATGGGCTGAATGGCCTCCTTCTGCACCGTGGAGATTCTATGGAAACTTCACTGCCTGTTGATTTGGAGAACTGTTTATCAGAACTTTTACTATTCTTTGCTTTTTTTTTTTAACTGCAGTTTGCGCCAGGCAATGAGAGCATTTTTACTGAAAACCAATAGCTGATTCAGTACAGCTATGCGAGAACAGGATTATCATCAGCAAAGCTCTATTGTTCACTACTTGTCTGCTTTGGTCCTGTCGTTACGTATAATACTTCACTGTAATTAATGTCCTTGACGCAAAACACTTAGCTTCAAAGTGGATTTAAAGTTGGGCAGCACGGTAGCACTGTGGATAGCACAATTGCTTCACAGCTCCAGGGTCCCAGGTTCGATTCCTGGCTTGGGGCACTGTCTGTGTGGAGTCTGCACATCCTCCCCGTGTGTGCGTGGGTTTCCTCCGGGTGCTCCGGTTTCCACAGTCCAAAGATGTGCAGGTTAGGTGGATTGGCCATGATAAATTGCCCTTAGTGTCCAAAATTGCCTAGTGTTGGGTGGGGTTACTGGTTTATGGGGATCGGGTGGAGGTGTTGACCTTGGGTAGGGTGCTCTTTCCAAGAGCTGGTGTTGACTCGATGGGCCGAGTGGCCGCCTTCTGCACTGTGAATTCTATGAAAATGTCTGCTGCACTTCTGAATGCGAGGTTGTTCCATGCCAGAGGCTTGAGCTCATCATCTGCACGATACCTCAGGAGTGCTGCACTGTTGGTGGCGCCCTTTCGATGAGACGTTAAACCGAGGCCCCGTCTGTTCTCTGGAATGAACGTAAAAGACCTCTGGGCACTCTGTAAGAAATTGAGGGACGTTCCCCCCTAGGAGTTATCCCTCTACTAACACTCCAAACAGTTGTTGTGGCCATTTAGTTCATTGCTGTTAAGGGCTCTTGCTTTGCACAAATTGGCTATCACATTTTCCTGCCCTCTTCAAAAAGTACTTGATTGGCTGTGGGATGTTCTGAGGTGATGAAAGATGTTTTTAAGTTGTCCTGTGTTATAGCTTCTCCAGGTTGACACCTCATTTTTAGGTGTTGCTCCTGGCACGCTCTCCTGCACTCTTCACTGACCAGGGTTGATCCCAGGCTGGGTGGTAA
Source organism: Scyliorhinus torazame (assembly GCF_047496885.1). Taxonomy (NCBI): domain Eukaryota; kingdom Metazoa; phylum Chordata; class Chondrichthyes; order Carcharhiniformes; family Scyliorhinidae; genus Scyliorhinus; species Scyliorhinus torazame. The sequence goes on from NC_092713.1 coordinate 13,655,609, forward strand.
TGGTAGAGTGGGGGATATGCTGGGCCATGAGGTTACAGATTGGGGTTGATACAATTCTGCTGCTGCTGATGTCCCACAGCGCCTCATGGATGCCCAGTCTGGAGTTGCTCGGTCTGTTCGAAGCCTATCCCATTTAGCACGGTGGTAGTGCCAGACAACACGATGGAGGGTATCCTCAATGTGAAGACGGGACTTTGTCTCCGCTGCACGGTGGCCACTCCCACCGATACTGTCGTGGACAGATGCATGTGCAGCAGGTTGGTGAGGATGAGTACAATGTTTCCCTCTCATTGGTCCCCTCACCACCTGCCGCAGACCCAGTCTAGCAGCTATGTCCTTCAGGGCCTGGCCATCTCGGTCAATGGTGGCGTTACTGAGTCACTCTTGATGGACATTGAAGTCCCCCCACCTCGGGTACATTTTGTACCCTTGCCACCCTTGGTACTTCCTCCGGGTTGTGTTCAACGTGGAGGCATACTGATTCAGCAGCTGAGGGGACACGGTAGCTGGTAATCAGCAAGAGGTTTCCTTGCCCATGTTTGTCCTGATGCCCTAAGACTTCATGCGGTTTGGAGCCAATGTTAAGATTCACAGCACTACTCCCTCCTGACCGTATACCACTGTGCCACCAACTATTCTAATAGAATGAAACATCCCCAGGGTTGTTGCGGGTGGTGTCTGGGACATTGCCAGTAAGGTATGCTTCCATGACTATAACTCAGTCAGGCTGTTGCTTGCCTGTGAGACAGCTCTCTCAATTTTGCCTCCACCAGACTTTCAGGCAATGCATTCCAGACTTGAACCATTCGCTGTGTGTAAAGGTTTTTTCTCGTATCACATTTGCTTTTTTTTGCAAATCACTTTTTAAATCTGTAAACTTTTGTTATTGATCCTTTTGCAAACGGTAACAGCTTTTCCCTGTCTGCTCTGTCCAGCCCCTTTGAACACCTAGCAAATCTTCTCTCAGCCTTCTCCTCTCCCAGGAGAACAGTCCCAACCTCTCCAATCTACCCTCATTACTGAAATTTCTCATCCCTGGGCCCATTCTTGTGAACCTCTTCTGCACTCTCTCCAAAGTGTTCACATCCTTCCCAAGTGCGGCACCCAGAACTGTGCACCGTATTCCAGCTGAGGTCTAACCAGTGTCTTGTGTAAGTTCAGCATAACCTCCTTGTTCTTGTATACTGTGCCCCTATTAATAAAGCTCAGGATTCTATATACTAATTTAACTGTTCTCCCCATCTGTCCTGCCACCTTCAATGATGTATGCACATATACACCCAAATCCCTCTGCTTCTGAACCCCTATTGTCTCTCACGTTCTTCCTACCAAAATGCGTGTATCGGCCCATCCACCAATTTGTCCAAGTTCTACATTGTCCTCTTGACAGTTTACAACACCTCCCAAGTTTTGTATCATCCGCAAACTTTGAAATTATCCCCAGACAGTTTACAATACCTCCCAAGTTTTGTGTCATCCGCAAACTTTGAAATTATCCCCTGCACACCAAGATCTAGATCATTAATACATATCAGGAAAAACAAGGGTCCCAATACAGTCCGCTGTGGAATGCCACTACACACCTCCCTCAAGCCGCCAAAATATCCATTGACCGTTACTCCTCTGCATCTACTATTCGGCCAAGTTTGTATCTTGTGTGGCTTCTGCCCCTTTTATTCCACGGGACTCGATTTCTCACTAATCCATTCAAATCTTTCCCCTCACTCCTGCCTTGCCACCTCACCAAAAATAACAAAATCTGGCCCAAATTGGGTTGCCAACTGCTCCGAACATCTCTGTTTGCAGATATAAAATGATCCAGTTAATCTCGTGCTGAATCGCAATTAATAATTTCCACAATTCAGTAGCTGACCTCCTGGATGTTAACCCAGATTACTTTGGGCAAATGTCAAACAATGAACTGGTATTTCCACATTCTTTCAAAGTACGATTGGATTTGTTTATTGTCACGTGTACCAAGGTACAGTGAAAAATATTTTTCTGCGAGCAGCTCAACAGATCATTAAGTACATGGGAAGAAAAGGAAATAAAAGAAAATACATAATAGGGCAACACAACATATACAATGTAACTACATGTTGGTGGTGCAAGGGGGAGGGTTTCAAATTCCTGGGACATTGGGACCAGTTCTGGGGGAGGTGGGACCTGTACAAATCGGACGGTCTGCATCTGGGTGGGACCGGAACCAATGTTCTCGGTGGTGTGTTTGCTAGTGCAGTTGGGGAGGGTTTAAACTAATGTGGCAGGGGGATGGGAACCGATGTAGGAAGTCAGTGGGGACGGAAACAAAAGGCAGGAAGGGAGAGTGTGTAAAGCATGACCAGAGAAAGCAGGGCAGAGAGCAAGGAAAGTCTACATTAAACTGCATTTATTTCAATGCAAGGGGCCTGACGGGCAAAGCGGATGAACTCAGGGCATGGATGGGCACATGGGACTGGGATATTATAGCTATGACTGAAACATGGCTAAGGGAGGGGCAGGACTGGCAGCTCAATGTTCCGGGGTACAGATGCTATAGAAAGGATAGAACAGGAGGTAAGAGAGGAGGGGGAGTGGCGTTTTTGATTAGGGAGAACATTACGGCAGTACTTAGAGGGGATATATCCGAGGGTTCGCCCACTGAGTCTATATGGGTGGAACTGAAAAATAAGAAGGGAGAGATCACCTTGATAGGACTGTACTACAGGCCCCCAAATAGTCAGCGGGAAATTGAGGAGCAAATATGTAAGGAGATTACAGATAGCTGCAAGAAAAATAGGGTGGTAATAGTAGGGGACTTTAACTTTCCCAACATTGACTGGGACAGCCATAGCATTAGGGGCTTGGATGGAGGGAAATTTGTTGAGTGTATTCAGGAGGAATTTCTCATTCAGTATGTGGATGGACCGACTAGAGAGGGGGCAAAACTTGACCTTGTCTTGGGAAATAAGGAAGGGCAAGTGACAGAAGTGCTAGTGAGGGATCACTTTGGGACAAGTGACCATAACTCCATTAGTTTTAAGATAGCTATGGAGAATGATAGGTCTGGCCCAAGAGTTAAAATTCTTAATTGGGGCAAGGCAAATTTTGATGGTATCAGACAGGAACTTTCAGAGGTAGATTGGGGGAGACTGTTGGCAGGCAAAGGGACGGCTGGTAAATGGGAGGCTTTTAAAAATGTGTTAACCAGGGTGCAGGGTAAGCACATTCACTTTAGAGTGAAGGGCAAGGCTGGTAGAAGTAGGGAACCCTGGATGACTCGAGATATTGAGACTCTGGTCAAAAAGAAGAAGGAGGCATATGACGTACATAAACAACTGGGATCAAGTGGATCCCTTGAAGAGTATAGAGATTGTCGAAATAGAGTTAAGAGGGAAATCAGGAGGGCAAAAAGGGGACATGAAATTGCTTTGGCAAATAATGCAAAGGAGAATCCAAAGAGATTCTACAGATACATAAAGGGGAAAAGAGTAACTAGGGACAGAGTAGGGCCTCTTAAGGATCAACAAGGACATCTATGTGCAGAGCCACAAGAGTTGGGTGAGATCCTGAATGAATATTTCTCATCGGTATTCACGGTGGAGAAAGGCATGGATGTTAGGAAACTAAGGGAAATAAATAGTGATGTCTTGAGAAGTGTGCATATTACAGAGGAGGAGGTGCTAGAAGTCTTAAAGCGCATCAAGGTAGATAAATCCCCGGGACCTGATGAAATGTATCCCAGGATGTTGTGGGAGGCTAGGGAGGAAATTGCGGGTCCCCTAACAGATATTTGAATCATCGGCAGCCACAGGTGAGGGAGGTGCCTGAAGATTGGAGAGTGGCGAATGTTGTGCCCTTGTTTAAGAAGGGCAGCAGGGAAAAGCCTGGGAACTACAGACCGGTGAGCCTAACGTCTGTAGTAGGTAAGTTGCTAGAAGGTATTCTGAGAGAAAGGATCTACAAGCATTTAGAGAGACAAGGACTGATTCGGGGCAGTCAGCATGGCTTTGTGCGTGGAAAATCATGTCTCACAAATTTGATTGAGTTTTTTGAGGGGGTGACCAAGAAGGTAGATGAAGGCAGTGCAGTAGACGTTGTCTACATGGACTTTAGCAAAGCCTTTGTCAAGGTACCGCATGGTAGGTTGTTGCAGAAGGTTAAAGCTCACGGGATCCAGGGTGAGGTTGCCAATTGGATTCAAAATTGGCTGGACGACAGAAGACAGAGGGTGGTTGTAGAGGGTTGTTTTTCAAACTGGAGGCCTGTGACCAGTGGTGTGCCTCAGGGATCGGTGCTGGGTCCACTGTTATTTGTGATTTATATTAATGATTTGGATGAGAATTTAGGAGGCATGGTTAGTAAGTTTGCAGATGACACCAAGATTAATGGCACAGTGGATAGTGAAGAAGGTTATCTAGGATTGCAATGGGATCTTGATCAATTAGGCCAGTGGGCCGACGAATGGCAGATGGAGTTGAATTTAGATAAATGTGAGGTGATGCATTTTGGCAGATCGAATCAGGCCAGGACCTACTCAGTTAATGGTATGGTGTTGGGGAGAGTTATAGAACAAAAAGATCTAGGAGTACAGGTTCATAGCTCCTTGAAGGTGGAGTCGCAGGTGGACAGGGTGGTGAAGAAGGCATTCGGCATGCTTGGTTTCATTGGTCAGAACATTGAATACAGGAGTTGGGACGTCTTGTTGAAGTTGTACAAGACATTGGTACGGCCACACTTGGAATACTGTGTGCAGTTCTGGTCACCCTATTATAGAAAGGATATTATTAAACTAGAAAGAGTGCAGAAAAGATTTACTAGGATGTTGCCGGGACTTGATGGTTTGAGTTATAAGGAGAGGCTAGATAGACTGGGACTTTTTTCCCTGGAGCGTAGGAGGCTTAGGGGTGATCTTATAGAGGTCTATAAAATAATGAGGGGCATAGATAAGGTAGATAGTCAACATCTTTTCCCAAAGGTAGGGGAGTCTAAAACTAGAGGGCATAGGTTTAAGGTGAGAGGGGAGAGTTTCAGAAGGGCCCAGAGGGGCAATTTCTTCACTCAGAGGGTAGTCAGTGTCTGGAATGGGCTGCCAGAGGTAGTAGTAGAGGCGGGTACAATTGTGTCTTTTAAAAAGCATTTAGATAGTTACATGGGTATAGAGGGTTATGGGCCAAGTGCGGGCAACTGGGACTAGCTTAATGGTAAAAACTGGGCGGCATGGACTGGTTGGGCCGAAGGGCCTGTTTCCATGCTGTAAACTTCTATGATTCCATAAGCACTGGCATCGGATGAAGCATACAGGATGTAGTGTTAATGAGGTCCGTCCATAAGAGGGTCATTTAGGAGTCTGGTGACAGTGGGGAAGAAGCTGTTTTTGAGTCTGTTCGTGCGTGTTCTCAGACTTCTGTATCTCCTGCCCGATGGAAGAAGTTGGAAGAGTGAGTAAGCCAGGTGGGAGGGATCTTTGATTATGCTGCCCGCTTTCCCCAGGCAGCGGGAGGTGTAGATGGAGTCAATGGATGGGAGGCAGGTTTGTGTGATGGACTGGGCGGTGTTCACGACTCTCTGATGTTTCTTGCGGTCCTGGGCCGAGCAGTTGCCATACCAGGCTATGATGCAGCCCGATAGGATGCTTTCTATGGTGCATCTGTAAAAGTTGGTAAGAGTCAATGTGGACATGCCGAATTTCCTTAGTTTCCTGAGGAAGTATAGGCGCTGTTGTGCTTTCTTGGTGGTAGCGTCGACGTGGGTGGACCAGGACAGATTTTTGGAGATGTGCACCCCTAGGAATTTGAAACTGCCGTCTTCTCAGAAACAAACGTAGAAACATAGACGTCCTACAGAGCAGAAGGAGGACATCTGGCCCATTTGCACTATCGATTATTATTCTATCAATTTTTTTGTTGTTGCATGTGTAGTAATCACCAAGGCAGGCAATAGCTTCACTTCCGCAGTGGCTAAATGCAGCACCCCTTCAATTTACTGCTGTCCATGTGCCTATCCAAGAGTCACTTAAATGTCCCTAATGACTGACTCCACCACCTCTGCTGGCAGTGCATTCCACGCACCCACCACTCTCTCTGTAAAGAACCTACCTCTGACATCTTCCGTATACCTTCCTCCAATCACCTTAAAATTATGTCCCCTCGTGACAGCCATTTGTGCCCTGGGGAAAAGTCTCTGCCTATCCACTCTATCCATGCCTCTCATCGCCCTGTACACCTCTATCCAGTCACCTCTCTTCCTTCTTCGCTCCAGTGAGAAAAGCCCTAGCTCCCTCAACCTTTCTTCATGAGACATGCCCTCCAGTCCAGGCAGCATCCTGGTAAATCTCCTCTGTACCCTCTCCAAAGCATCCACATCCTTCCTATAATGAGGTGACCAGAACTGGACACAATATTCCAAGTGTGGTCTAACCAGGGTTTTATAAAGTTGCAGCAAAACCTCGCGACTCTTAAACTCTATCCCCGTTAATGAAAGCCAACACACCATACGCCTTCTTAACAAACCTATCAAACTGGGTGGCAACTTTGAAGGATCTATGTATGTGGACCCCAAGATCCCTCTATTCCTCCACACTTCCAAGAATCCTGCCTTTAACCCTGTATTCAGCATTCAAATTAGACCTTCGAAAATGAATCACTTCACATTTATCTAGGTTGAACTCCATCTGCCACTTCTCAGCCCAGCTCTGCATCCTGTCAATGTAGAGCTGCACATCTACAAGACTGGCGTGGGATGAATTATGCCACTCCGGTGCACAGTACGCTGCAGTTGAGTAGACGATGGCAAGAGCTGAGGCCTTTTCGCGATATTCTGTCAATAGAATTCGTTAACCACTTTGACCGACCTTTGCTAAATGATTGTGAGCTCTATTTTGTTCATCATGATCCACATAGAATAAGGGGCGCTCTTTTAACTCTGGAACTAAATACAGAAAGTACAAAAGCTGGGCAAGTACTCACTACTTCCTGGCCTGCGTCTCGTGGTGAGATTGGGTTGGAGAGAGAGAGAGAGAGAGAGGTGAGACAAGGCCCATGTGGAGCATTAAAGCTGTTGTGGAACAGTTGTGCTGAATGGCCTGTCTCTAGTTGCTTGTAACAAGTATCTTAGTAAACCAGTGAACCTCTCGTGCATAACAGTGAGAGGGGAGGCAGTGTAGTGGTGGTATTGTCATCGGACTCTTAATAATAATAATAATAATAATAATAATAATAATAATACACATTGCTTATTGTCACAAGTAGGCTTCAATGAAGTTACTGTGAAAAGCCCCTAGTCGCCACATTCCGGCGCCTGTTCTGGGAGGCTGGTACGGGAATTGGACCGTGCTGCTGGCATTGTTCTGCATTACATGCCACCTGTTTAGCCCACTGTGCTAAACCAGCTTCAGAGACCCAGGGTAGTGCTCTGGGGACCAGCGTTCAAACCCGGGTTTTTGACAAGAAAAAACATTTATTAAACATGAAAAGATTGGATTATGATACAATACTCCGTTAATTTCCCCCGCCTTTAGTGTACCAAATACACACAGATTTTAAGATTAACACATTTGAAGCTACAACTGTCATCATAGAATTTACAGTGCAGAAGTAGGCCATTCGGCCCATCGAGTCTGCACCGGCCCTTGGAAAGAGCTCCCACACTTCCACCCTATCCTGCCACCCAGTAACCCCACCTAACCTTTTTGGACACCATGGGCAATTTATCATGTCCAATCCACCTAACCTGCACCTCTTTGGACTGTGGGAGGAAACCGGAGCATCCAGAGGAAACCCACTCCGACACAGGGAGAAAGGAGTCTGCACGTTCTTCCCGTGTGTGCATGGGTTTCCTCCGGGTACTCCGGTTTCCTCCCACAGTCCAAAGATGTGCAGGTTAGGTGGATTGGCCATGCTAAAATTGCCCTTGGTGTCCAAAAATTGCCCTTCGTGTTGGGTGGTGTTACTGGGTTATGGGGATAGGGTGGAGTTGTGGGCTTTGGTAGGGTGCTCTTTCCAAGAGCCGGTGCAGACTCGATGGGCCGAATGGCCCCCTTCTGCACTGTAACTTCTATGACTGTCTGTGACTATGACGTGCAAACTCCACACAGACAGTGACCCAAGCCGGGAATCAAACCTGGGACCCTGGAGCTGTAAAGCAACTGTGCTAACCATTGTGCGACCGTGCCTCATTAACACACACAGTCCCTTTTAAGCACACCAGATGACTGTGGTAAGACACACACTGCTCTGTATCCAAGTGAATGTCTGTAGATTTCCACCCCCTCCAGATCACCCCAGATGATTCTTATACCGTGAGCCACCTTGTCTCACTGAACTCCGGCTTTCACACCAGTGATTTCAAATTCTGCTTTCAAAAGTCACACTTTCAAATCTTCTTTTTAAATTCTACTTTCCCTCCACTGCTTTCATCAAGATTTCTCTCTTTCAGGTTTTACACCTCTTCAGGTTTTGTTCGTCTTAAAGTCTTTTACACAAACTCCGAGGCCCAGCCACCGATTTCCACAATTATTTCAAATAATGACTCCTAAACTGTAGTCGTTTCTCATAAACCTCAGCACTACCACAGATATCTTTCTGCTCTCTCACGATCCAATGCCTTTTCCGCTCTCTGTGACTTTACTGAACATTAACCTGTTCTAGTTCCCAATTTTCTCTGTTCCGTTAACTCCAGACTTCCTAGAAACCTCTCTTCATTTCTCCATTTTCCTTAACTAGCTGGACTTACCATTACTCCATAGTATGGCTTTTCTGCTAGCAAGGCTGAGAGAGATGTTCCCTCTTTAGCCTTCTAAAGTCAACTGCTTCTAGTAGAGCTGCCTTCTCTATCTCCAATTGCAATCCAATTAGCTCAATTAAAATGTAAAAGCTTCTCTACCTTAAAAGGTAAGACTGGACATGCTGGACAAACACCTTTGTCCAGCATGAATCTATAGGTTTTAACCTACCAGGCACAGAAACCTACCTATACATTACATTATTTATAATGTTTACCAGAACAAATATAAATCCCTTAAAACTACCTTTATTTTCCCAACACCCTGTCAATATTTGTGCAATTATCAGCCTGACATGTTCAGAGATGAATACGATTAAATATTTTTGCTGCTAACTTTCCACCTTTTTGAGTTATTTTAGACAGATTGTGAGCCCATGTCCTGTTGCTAAGATCAGTTCTTTAATACGGCAAAGAAAAGTATACTACAGTTCACGAGACTCAATGTCATGTCTGACCGGCAAATTCGTCAACTGATTGCATAAAGCCAGCACAATTGAATACACTGTGAAAAGTCATAACATTAACTATAAATTAATTTTTTGTCTCTTTCCTTTGCCCCCACCCCCATTAAGGTGTCTCAAGCTGCAACAGATTTGAAGCAGTTTTGCCTGCAGAACGCTCAGCATGATCCTTTGCTGACGGGAATACATCCGAATACGAACCCTTTCAAGCCAGCTAAACCCTGTTTGCTATTGTAGCTGAAATGAGATTCTGTTTTCTTTTGGTAAGTAGATGTGTGGTTTTCGAGTGTTGACGGTGTTTCAAATAATGCTGGTGAAAAGCTCAGGATTTGTACTGTAGGACCAAAGGACGCTGGAGAGGGACATCCTTAGTTAGACTTGTTCACGCACTTTTAGCATTTAAAAAACGGTTTCGACCGCAAGGTTACTACACGTGTGAGCTAGTAATGGGGCAGGGTGGACAGCGGAGCAGCCTAGGATTGGTGAACGGGGCAATCGACGAGAATAAAGGATTGGAAGAGAATTGGCTGAAGGTGCTGGAGGAAGGACGGCTGCTGAGAACATTGGGAGAACTCTCTGTTCTTTTTTTACTTTAGTGACATGGGAACTTTGTGCCCACCCAAGAAGCAAGCTGGGTCTTTTTTTTTTTTGAATCACCAGATTTGGGCATGGCTGACAAGTATTTATTGCCAATCCTTAATTACCCTTGAGCAGGTGGTGGTGGTGAGCAATCCTCTTGAATCCAACCAAGTGGCTCGTTAGACCAATTTAGAGACATGTTTCTAGTCAACCACGTTGCTGTGTGGAGCCAGATATAGATCAGACTGGGTGAGGACGACAGATTCCCTTCTCAATAAGACATTAGTAAACGAGGCAGTTACGACAAACCAGGGGATTCTCGCTACTAGCTTTTAATTTCCGAGTTAGTTAATTGTCTGTGTTTCAATCCCCCAGTCGTAATGGTGGGATTTCAACTCCTGTCTGTGAATCATGAGTCCAGGATCAACCCTTACAACATCCCAACTAGAGACTTCAGATGTCGAAAAACTCCCTCAGCAGTGTACTGAACGTCTTCCTATTGGTCCACAGCTCAGTTTGGTGGGCCAGTAGTGTGATCACTGATCAAATAAGTCCAAAGATGTGCAGGTTAGATGGATTGGCCATGCTAAATTACCCCTTAGTGTCCAAGTTAGGTGGGGTTATGGGGACAGGATTCAGGTGTGAGCTTAAGTAGGGTGCTCTTTCCAAGGGCCAGTGCAGACTCGATGGGTCGAATGGACCCCCTCTGCACTGTAAATTCTAAGAAATAAGAGTCCTTACCTTTACACCAGCGGTGGCAAACTGTACCCGAGGGCCGCTTGCAGCCATTCTGGGTTCTGAGTGTGGCCCACGAGACATTTTGTTGACTCTTGCCCACATGTGGAGTTGCAACATTCCGCTGGTTTCCATCCACTTCGTTTTTTTCCCCACCGGTGTGGCAGAATAGGCATGTAAAGCAATGGTGAGTGAGGTGTGTGCTGAGCGCCGAGCGCTCCCTCTGTGTGTCTGAAGGATAAATACTTATTTTGTTGTTACTCTTTCAAGTTGATAGTTCTAATAATATCTAAATGATTAAGCATTTTATATAACTTGTTATGAAATATTCTGTGTATTGAATGTGTTTAATCTTATTCATAGGTTCATGGTTAGTGAACAAGCCCCATTTCTATCCTACGGCCCACTGAGATGAAGGAGGGTCACTCGGGCAGTCCACTCACCAGTCCGGGTTGCCCATCACTGCTTTACACAGTGACTCCTGATGGAATGGTAATGGATTATCATGTCCTTCCTGACCAAAGGACTATCGTTAGAGAACACTTGGAATAAGCGAGTGAGGGCAGGGTTTGAATTGGGGAATGAGTAAAACTCTCAAGTTGGGTGGGGTAGGGGGCAGCACGGTGGCACAGTGGTTAGCACTGCTGCCTCACAGCGTCGAGGACCTGGGTTCGATCCCAGGTCACTGCCAGTGTGGAGTTTGCACCCGTGTCTGCGTGGGTCTCGCCCCCACAACCCCAAAAATGATGTGCAGGTTAGGTGAATTGGCCACGCTAAAATTGCCCCTTAATTGGAAAAAACAATTGGGTACTCTAAATTTATATTTAGAAAAATGTTGGGTGGGGTGGAGATGAAAGTGGGATTATGGGTCAAATCACGTGTCACCATTAACAGTACGATGAGGTGGGGGGTGGCACAGGCCTGGGAGTTTTTGTTCTGCAGTCGGACTTCAATATGATTCATGTTACACTCCACGATAAAATAAGGATTTTCAGGCATTGTCTACTCTTGGAATATGGGGGGAGAGATGTGGAGAATGATAGAATTTACAGTGCAGAAGGAGGCCATTCAGCCCATCGAGTCTGCACCAGCCCACTTAAACCACACCTCCACCCTAGCCCCATAACCCCATCTAATCGTTTTGGACACTAAGGGCAATTTATCATGGCCAATCCACCTAACCTGCACATCTTTGGACTGTGGGAGGAAACCGGAGCACCCGGAGGAAACCCAGACACGGGGAGAAAGTGCAAACTCCACACAGGCAGTGACCCAAGCCGGGACTCGAACCTGGGACCCTGGAGCTGTGAAGCAACTGTGCTACCGTGCTGCCCCAGGAGTAAAATGTCATCTTGGTGAGCTGACAATTAATCATTAAGCATCCCACCATGCCCCTTTTCATTCCATTGGTTGTATTTTATCTCTCCTGTACATACCTTGGGCACTTAGATTGCCCAGTGTTTGGGCAATGTTGTGGCTACTACTTTAGTGCAAATTAATCTTTGTTCCTTGAACTTGTTTGTCCTCCTCGCAGGTTTCTGGGTCTTCAGTGGGGAATTCATCCCCGTACATGTTCTGAAAACAATGAAGATGTTTACACTAATCCTGATTCTCGATGGCCTTTGGACCAACGGACAAGCCATGTTGGATCTGTTTTTAAAAACCTTTTAAAATCTGTGCCAACTTTCCTTACTCTCACTTTGTAAATTGCCTGTTCTTCGATACTGATGTACACCTACCTCATTGAAGCAATGAGGTGCTGTATGTACAACTTTAGTTGCAGCTTGTGCACAACCGTTTCTAGAAAGATTTGCACACTGGTAGAGAAAATTTTCAATAAAGATCTGAAGTCATTTATGCATTTTATAATGTTCAATGCATCATGAAAGTATACGGTATATACTAATGTAAAAAGGGTTGAACACGTTGTGTACAAGTCCCTCACTCCCAAAATACTGATGATTTATAACATGTGCCTCAGTAGTTCAGTGCTTCTTGGTATCTTTTGCTTTGACCTTTTTTCTGGTCAGCCAGGTGACTGTGGCTGGGGAGGTGGTCAAGGTAAACAGTCCAGCACAGTACTAAAGGAGTGCTGCACTGTTGGAGGTTCCGTCTTCTGTGCGAGTCATTAAAACCCAGGCTCTCTGCCTTTCCGCCGAGGTGGATGTGAAAGATCCCACGGCCCTATTTCTTAAGAGTACAAAGAAATGTACAGCACAGGAACAGGCCCCTCGGCCCTCCAAGCCCGTGCCGACCATGCTCCCCGACTAAACTACAATCTTCTACACTTCCTGGGTCTGTATCCCTCCATTCCCATCCTATTCATGTATTTGTCAAGATGCCTCTTAAATGTCACTATCGTCCCTGCTTCCACCACCTCCTCCGGCAGCGAGTTCCAGGCACCCACTACCCTCTGTGTATTAAAAAAAAAAAAAAACTTGCCTCGTACATCTCCTCTAAACCCTGCCCCTCACACCTTAAACCTATGCCCCCTAGTAATTGACCCCTCTACCCTGGGACAAAGCCTCTGACTATCCACTCTGTCTATGCCCCTCATAATTTTGTAGACCTCTATCAGGTCGCCCCTCAACCTCCGTCGTTCCAGTGAGAGCAAACCGAGTTTATTCAACCGCTCCTCATAGCTAATGCCCTCCATACCAGGCAACATTCTGGTAAATCTCTTCTGCACCCTCTCTAAAGCCTCCACATCCTTCTGGTAGTGTGGCGACCAGAATTGAACACTATACTCCTGTGGCCTAACTAAGGGGGATTATCCCACCCATTGCTGGCTGTGGGAGCCTGCTGTGTGCAAGGTTGTCACATAGCAACAGTGACCACACTTTGAAAGTATTTCTTGGCTGTGAAGCACTAGAGTCGTCCGTTGGCTGTGAAAAGATCAATACGAAAGTCTTTCTGGGATGTCATGTCAGATTTTGATGAATATTTTTTGCTGTGATCTAGGAATGGTTGAGGGTAGCTTATACAATCCTATCTGAGATACTTTGGCTATTGTAATTATAGAGGTAGGTGTCCATGACCTCACGAAAGGTGATAAAAGCTGTTACTCTATATTGTCACAGTAAGAAGTCTTACACCAGGTTAAAGTCCAACAGGTTTGTTTCCACATCTATATTGTCAGTATAAGGTTTTGAGATTTTGCAACGGTCCACCAGATAGCTAATAAATAAAATGTTACTATTATTGGAGGGAATAGCAGGCTGATTGGAATGATGCAGGAAGAGGGAACAATTATTAATGGCAACAGTTTAAAGTCGGGCTTGGTAACAAGTTGAGTTTCCCAGGGTTCTGGCCTTTGTCCTCTATTGTTCTCAAAGCTGATGAATAGCATTAATTAGCACATGTGGAAGAATGTAGGTTGTAAGCTGCTAATAAACGGTGCGAATCAGCATGGAAAAGTTGTGTATGTTATCCAAAGTAATATATATTTCACCCCATTTTTATTTATATCAATTCGTTTTCATTTCTTCCATTTTTCCCATCACCATTGCGCACCCACCACACCCCACTTGGGCCATCTGTTCCTAGTTGTCCTTTGACACAACTTTGTTCTGCCATTAACACATTCTGACTTCTTAATGGGCCTCTTAATCGCTAGCAATTTACACTTCCTTTTGTCTTTCTGTCCATGATATCGTCAATCTCCACCTATCCCTGGCCCCGTATCCAGTCCCACTTCTCTCCAGCTTTTGACAACATCCAGACTCGAAACGTTAGCTCCCTCCCCTCTCGACACTGTCACACCTGCTGAGATTGTCCACTTTTTCCTGTCTGGGACCCCATTACAAGTGAAAGAGCAGGAAACGGACCAATCTTTCAAGAAAATCTCAGCAGGTCTGGCGGCGTCTGTCCCTACAGATGCTGCCAGATATGCTGAGATCTTCCAGCATTTTCTCTTCCAGATTCCAGCATCCACAGTAATTTGCTTTTGACCAATCTTTCAGTGTGCTTTTAAAAATTCAAATTGAGTTGATCTTTTGTAAATGAATAATTCTGAAATTACCAAAGTGGTGGTGAAGGGAACAAAGCTCATTCGTTAGTGTGACGTGCCCTGGATTGCATTAGAAATATTTTAATTCTCAATCCAAACCCAACTGCCTCTCCGGAGTATTTGTCTGATTTCTGTGCTCAGTGATAAAATGTCAGTCTTTAGTTTGGGTAATTTATGTAAAGATCAAGCGTTCCCAGACCAAAAATAAAACTTCCCACTTTTCTGCCTCCGAAAAGCATTTGTTTCGAGTGATGTGGAGATGCTGGCATTGGACTGGGGTGAGCACAGTAAGAAGCCTTACACCAGGTTAAAGTCCAACAGGTTTGTTTAAAATCACTAGCTTTCGGAGCAGTGATTTGAAACAAACCTGTTAAGACTTTAGCCTGGTGTTGTAAGACTTCTGTTTCTACAGTGTTGATGTTTATTCAGCAGCCATATCCCGTGTCTTTGTAGTGAGATTAGTAACTGAGCAGCACAATTAATCCCAGTTTTATGTTCTTGTGGAATTGGGATGAGATTATCGCTACTCGTTTCAAATTGAACCAATAGTAGAAGCCCCCCTCTGGCGGGGGGGGGGGGGGGCGCTAACAAAATAATCTTTATTGTCACAAGTAGGCTCACAACACCACAGTGAAGTTAGTGAAAATCCCCTAGTTGACACATTCCGGCATCTGCGTACACAGGGAGACTTCAGAATGTCCAAATTACCCAACAGCACATCTTTCGGGACTGGTGGGAGGAAACCAGAGCAAACCCACGCAGACACGGAGACTGTGCAGACTCCACCCAGATAGTGACCTGGAGCTGTGAAGCAACAATGCTACCCACAGTGCCACCCATAATAAAAGGATGGTGAAAGAAAGAGTAGGGCTGATTAGGGATTCAAAAAGGGGACTTGCATATGGAGGCAGGAGAAATAGCGGAGTATTAAATGAGTACTTTATCTTTACAAATGCAGAAAATGCTACACGGACGGAGGTAAGGGATGAGATAACTGGTACCCTTGAAGAATGTACGTTTGAGAAGGAAAGGGTGATAGAAAAGCTATCTTTACGTGGATACGGCACCAGGTCCAGACAAGCTGCATCCAAGGGTACAGAGAGAAGTGTGACAATTCCAGAGGCACTTGTGATATTTCAGTCTTCCTTCGACACAGGTGGGGCTGGAGGATGTTGCATTTATTCCAAATGGCTGGCAGACCATCAGTTTGACTTCAGTGGCAGGAAAAAGTCATTAGTCACAAGTGCAGAATAACTAAGGAAAGTCAGCATGGATTTATTGAGGAGGTTACAGAGAAAGTTGATGAGGGCACCATTTTTTCCCTATTTTATGGGATTATGGGTGTGACTGGCTGGGCCAGCGTTTATTACCCATCCCAAATTGACCTTGAACTGTCTAGCTTGCTAGGGTAAGAGTCATCCATATGCTGTGAATCTGGAGTCACATGTAGGCCAGACCAGGTAAGGATGGCAAATTTTCTTCCCCCGAGGACATTAATGAGCCTGATGAATTTATACTGTCTGCAACAGGCCTGTCCAAAATATTTGCTCGGGTTGGGGCACCAATCATCAGCGAACTTACTGATCAACCCTCCTCCATTCATGTCTAAATAATTTATGTAAACCACAAACAGCAAGGACTCCAACACTGATCCCTGTGGACCCCACAGGACACCAGGATTAATCAGGAAAACACCCCTCGGCCATCATTCTCTGCTTCCTGCCATTCAGTCAATTCTGGTTCCAATTTGCCAAATCTCTTTGGATGCCATGGGCTCTTATATTGGCTATCGGTCTCCCCTGTGGGACCTTATTTAAAGCTGTGCTGAAGTACACATCAAATGCCTCCCCACATGCCTCATCACCTCTCTGAAAAATTCAATCAAGTTGATCAGACATGACCTCCCTTAACAATCCTTTGACTGTTCTTGATTAATCCCTGCTTCCCCAAATGTGGATTAATTCTATCTCTTAGAATTGCTTCCAATACTTTCCGTGCCTGCGTGGGACTCCTCCCGGTGTTCTGGTTTCTTCCCACAAATCCCAAAAGACGTGCTTGTTAGGTGAATTGGACATTCTGAATTCTCCGTGTACCAGAACAGGCGCTGGAGTGTGGCGACTCGGGGATTTTCACAGTAACTTCATTGCAGTGTTAATGTAAGCCTACCGGTGACACTAATAACAATAATTATAAGCTGAAACTTTAATTTTGCCCTCCAAGGGCATGTTTACTTAAATACCAAAATATAAATTAGTAGACCATTTGGCCCCTTGAACCAGCTCTGCCATTCGATAAGACCATGGCTGATTTGTAGCGTCAACTCTACTCTCTCGTCTACCTCGTGTACCCGTAGATTCTTGTGATTGACAGGGGAGTATTAAAAATATGAAATGACTCCATACGAACCTACGGGTTAGGACCAGGAGCAGGCAATTCGGCACCTTGAATCTGCCGTCATTTGTAAGATGGCTGATTATAACACCGATTATCCATGCAGTGTTATGTTAAATATCATAATCTCTATCTTTTCTCTAAAGAATAATTCTATACTGCATGTTGACCCCCCCTATGTAAGATCACCATGGTTATCTGAAATACCGTTGAAATTTCTCTTGGGTCCTCTGAATTAAATGATTTTCAGAATGTGGGCGTACCTTTACATTTACAGGGTTAAAATTAATGATATTAAACAAATTGGTATTTTCAACCAAGCTTGAAAATTGGAGCATGAATTCTGGATGGGTAAATTCAAATGAATAATTTAATTGATCCCAAACTGTTAATTCGTAAAGTACATTTATAAGGAGTCTATTGTCTTTTAAACAGGTTATAGGGTAGAACTTCCAAATTTGAGAGTATAAGACTCAAGAGAAACATTGCTGCAATCTTCAGCAACCAGACACATGCTCCTCCAGAATTTATTTTCAAAGGTCCCAGTTGGCGTCAGCTTTGGATAAAAACGGAGGACTGTTTAGATTGCCTTCAGGGCGTCCAAAATACATCAGGGCGTAAAGCCGATTGCTGTCAAGCAGCCTGCGTCATGGCTCCATTCGGTCCCAATGAAAGCCCCACTTTACAAGTGGAACTTCCTTCGGCTTGTATCCATCTCATGACGCTGAAGGAAAAGAAAGCAACGCAGGTCAGGAGGATCATACAGTAAAATACCCTGCACTTCCTCAGCATGTGACAGGTAAATCTCCTGACCCTAGTCAGTGGCAGGGAAGCATTCCTCTTATGGATACACACTGTACATTTTTGCACTGCATCCAACTAGGGAACAGTTGAGGGAGTTGCGGCACATTTAGGAACAGCTCAAGTGAACGTTCCATGTCTGTTTGGGCCATGTGCATATTTACGTGAAAACGGAGATGCCAACATTAAAATTTTGTCAACGGTCTTAATTGCGCCCACTTTCTAGCTTCAATCCCAGGCACTAGATATTTTGAATGATCAAACTATTCTGTGGCACACACACGACCACAATTCAGGAGAATCTACAAAATTGTGTTGCTAGCAAAAACAGTTTGCATATCCTTAACCCATAGCCCTCCTTGTAATTGAGATAAAAGCAACACAATGGGGTTGTTTAGCACAGGGCTAAATCGCTGGCTTTGAAAGCAGACCAAGGCAAGCCAGCAGCATGGTTCAAATCCCGTAACAGCCACCCCGAACAGGCGCCGGAATGTGGCGACTGGGGGCTTTTCACAGTAACTTCATTTGAAGCCCACTTGTGACAATAAGCGATTTTCATTTTTTTTTTCTCACAATGAAGTGATTTACATAATTGAATATATATAACTCAGACATACATACTCTCCCTCAATCAATATATTTATTTTACATAATTTTCAATCATATTTGATTTGAGTTGGTAGCCAGAACCGCAAAAAGATTCATCTGATCACAGCTATCGAAATTTAATCTATATTAACCTCAGTGTAACCCCCAAGACAACAAAACACATCTCGAAAACTGACCTTGTGGACCCATTCGTATTCTCCGTATTTTGAATCAAAGGTCCCTTTCTGCAGTGATCGGAGTTTCAGGGTGAAACGTGGCCCAAGTTCCTGAAGGCCAACTTTCTTTTCATTTCTAAATATGTACCTTTAAAATAACAGCTGTGTTAGCATCTGGTTCTAATCATGTGCACACGTCTGTTTAACATTCTTTTGAATCAAGATAAATTCACTAGACTGGTTCCCGTGCGGAAGGTTGCCTGAGAGGTTTTTTTTAATATTCGCTCATGGGATGTGGACGTTGCTGGCTCGGCCCGTATTTATTGCCTATCCCCAATTGCGCTCGAGGTGATGAAACACTGCAGTCTAGCCCATGTGGTGTAGGCACACCCACCATGTTATTAGGGAGGGTGATCCAGGATTTTGACCCTGCGACAGTGAAGGAACGGCGATATATTTCCAAGTCAGGATGGTGAAGGGCTTGGGGGGGGGGGGGGAAGTTGCAGCCAGTGGTGTTCCCATGCATCTGCTGCTCTTGCCCTTCTAGGTGGAGGCCATGGGTTTGGAAGGCGCTCAAGGAGTTTGGTCAAAAGGGAAATGGACAAATAAATACATGGAGGAAAATCAGGGCTGAGTGTATGTGATTAATTGGATCACCCTTTTGAAGAGTGCGTGCAGACTTTGAGGAGCGGCTGAATAAACTCAGTTTGTTCTCACTGGAACGACGAGGTTGAGGGGCAACCTGATAGAGGTCTACAAAATTATGAGGGGCATAGACAGAGTGGATAGTCAGAGGCTTTTCCCCAGGGTAGAGGGGTCAATTACTAGGGGGCATAGGTTCAAGGTGCGAGGGGCAAGGTTTAGAGGAGATGTACGAGGCAAGTTTTTTTTACACAGAGGGTAGTGGGTGCCTGGAACTCGCTGCCGGAGGTGGTGGAAGCAGGGACGATAGTGACATTGAAGAGGCATCTTGACAAATACATGAATAGGATGGGAATGGAGGGATACGGACCCAGGAAGTGTAGACGACTTTAGTTTAGACGGGCAGCATGGTCGGCACAGGCTTGGAGGGCCGAAGGGCCTGTTCCTGTGCTGTACTTTTCTTTGTTCTTTGACGCAATGGGCAGAATTGTCTTTCTGTGCTGTATCATTCCATGATTCTATGATGTGATTTTTCCAAGCCACAAACGTAACCGATGAACTGGGTATTAAAAAACGGGGGATAAACTCCACATTTGGAGAAGCGAAGCATCTGAACCAACTGAGTCTTCCAACTTTAGTATGCAGTCAGCTACCTTTATAGAAAATAGGCCTGACAAATTTTGCTCACTGCCTATTATCGTGGCGCCTAATTAACCTTGTGAACTATTAAAATTAAGAAAGAAGAACGGGAGTGGGCTATTTGGAGCTGCTCCACTATTCAACTAGATCGTGGCTAATCTTTTACCCTCAATTCCACATTCCCACACTGTCCACATATCCCTCAATTCCCCAAGGAATTATAATCCATTGACTTCTGCCCTGAATATATTCAATTGCTGATGATCCATATTTCAATGTGAAATTTAAACGATTCTAGTTCTTCCCATCTCAGCCCTAAATAGTCAACTCCTTATCCAGATTTTCTGACCCTGTGATCTCGTTTCCCCAGGCAGGGAGGTATTTTCTCAACTGCTATATGGTTTCTTAAAATTTCTTTTTCTTCTAAATTTCTTACAAATTTTCTGCTTCGACTAGATCATTCCTTATTCTTCTAAACTCCACGGAAAATACGCCAAGCCCATTCTCCTAGGCCCAACCATCTTCAGCTGCTTCAATTACTTTTTCTCCATCCTGAGGTCTGAACATAAGAACGTAAGAAGCAGGGGTAGGCCATCTGGCCCCTCGAGCCTGCTCCGCCATTCAATGAGATCATGGCTGATCTTTTGTGGACTCAGCTCCATTTTCTGGCCTGAACACCATAACCCTTAATCCCTTTATTCTTCAAAAAACTATCTATCTTTATCTTAAAAACATTTAATGAAGGAGCCTCTACTGCTTCACTGGGCAAGGAATTCCATAGATTCACAACCCTTTGGGTGAAGAAGTTCCTCCTAAACTCAGTCCAAAATCTACTTCCCCTTATTTTGAGGCTATGCCCCAAGTGGGGATCTTTGTTGTTCATCATGATCAGCACAATTTGCAACTCCTCAGATACTGAAGCAGTCAGTGCCCGTACGCAGCAAGTCACGGAAAATCAGGCTTGGGCCTATCAATTGCAAGTCACATTCACGGCACACCAGTGCCAGACAATGACCATCGCCAGCGAGAGAACAGCTAACCATCTTAACTTGTAATTCAATGGTATCATATCTGAATACCCCATTAGCAACATTCTGGCAGTCACCATTGACCAGAAACTGACATAGACCAGTCACATAAATATTGTGGCTCCAACAGCAAGTTCCCCACCACTTTCACAAGGGAAATTCGGGGTGGGCAACAACTACCAGCCTTGCCAGAGACACTCACATCCCACACACACAGTTCTAAAAACTTTTCGGAACATGCTGTATAATTTTCTTTGTCCCTCATATCCTTTGTGGCTCTTTTGACCCTTGGGCTATCCGATAAATTGCTGCACACAAATGATGCGAGAGCTCAGACTTCAGCAATATACAGTGCCATTATCGGAAAGGTACTGAGCGAAATTTCATTGCAGCCTTCTTGCTTGTTTGCAAAGTGAGTAACAACTTTTCCCCCGTTACATTCTATCCAACGTTTACATACGCTGACCCTGTCTTACATTTAGTACAGTCACCAAATCAAATATATATGTATTATATATAAACATCTATATATTCCAACAAGGACTTGTTATTAATACAATTCGCTTTAAATACACTTATTAAAAAAAGCGTACCTGTGAAATCTGAAAAAGATATAATCACGCTGGTTGTGAAAAGTTGCCACTTGGCGCCCCACAAATTGTGGACTGTAAGGGAAGAGAGAAGCAAACATTCTCCCAATGGTGTGCCCCAGCCGGGTAGAAAAATTATTAAGGATCACCTCTGGTATGTGCAGTGTTGGATCCTTCCCTTTCCTCTGCAAGAAGATTTACAGATCTGAGTTAGATACTCTTTCCTTCCCCCCCACGCCTCCTCCAAATGTGCAAGAACATTCACTCCTGAGAAAGGTTTCAATAATGACAAAAAAAAATCTACTCCAGCAACACAAATAAATTTCAGTCATTGGTTTACGTGATCACTGCTTGTTAAATTAAGGCATCTGAACAGCCAAAGGCGATGCAAACATCACCGTCTGGACAAGGAGGTCAGTAGGGTTTTAGGATAAGATCTCGACGGATATGTGTAGTTACTTTATGCCCACTTATATTACCCTAGAAATTTATCAATAGACAGCACCACTTCACCTAGAGCAACGCTCCATGTTGACCAATGTTTTGTGGTAATGTTCGAAGTTTAAATGTGATAGAAACTAAATAAATGTTAATTATATTGCTGAAAAGAGAAATGGTGCTGAAGCTCCAAGTCTTGTGCTCGTCAGGACAAACACAAGAATCCCAAATTTCAAACAAATCACAATAATTTATACTGCAGGAGAAAAAGAGTGCTGATTGGTTCGCAAATTGACTCTGATTGGCTGAGGCATTGCCAGGGAGAAAATAAAAGGGAACTATAGGCTCCCAGGTAATTCAAAAAGGCACAAGGCTTGAGCATATCCCTTTTGTTTGCACTTCGCCTATTACTATGGAGCACAGACCGTACTTGCAAAATCCGAAACAAAACATCTCCTATTAGGTGTGATGCCCAGAGTCCGCTTGTAGCTACACTAGCCACCAATAAGGCAGTCAGTTGAGCTTGTAATGTGGCTCATTGATGATTACCAGAAGCAACATACATTCATGAAGGGACCCATTCTCTGGCCAATCAGTCAACTTGTCAATCAATCAGCACCATTTTCTCCAGTAATATAATTTGCAAGCGTTTGAAATTTGGCATTCCCGTCTTTGTCCTGGGTGGAAGGGTAGCTCAGTGGTTAGCACTGCACCAGGAACCCGGGTTCGATTCCTGCCTGGAGTCACTGTCTGGGCGGAATTTGCACATTCTCCCCGTGTCTGCGTGGGTTTCCTCCCACAAGTCCCGAAAGACGTGCTTGTTAGGTGAATTGGACATTCTGAATTCTCCCTCTGTGTGCCCGAACAGGCGCCGGAGTGTGGCGACTAGGGGATTTTCACAGTAACTTCATTGCAGTGTTAATGTAAGCCTATTTGTGACAATAAAGATTATTATAATGAGCACAAGACAAAAGGTTTCAGTAATATGTCTCTCCTTTCAAGCAGTATTCAAATCTTATACGACTTACAATTACATAATTCACTAAGAATAATTAGTTGTCAATTCCCCAACTTTTAAAAAATCCAACACAATTCAACATGGGACATTAATTCATAGCAAGCCATTCTACAATTTTCTATGTTCTCCAGTACACATTAAGCAAAGTTCCTTTAATGTTTCACCTTAAGTTCTTTTGCTAGACGCGCATTAGACATCTTGAAATGTGCTGTTGGTCCATTGGGAAGATGGCTAACAATCAATCCATCTGTCAGTTTTGGTTAAGGCAAAAGAAGTGGAGTTTTCAGAAACTTCACAAAATGATCACCTGGAAGACGAGCTGCTCTTTAAATACGAGATGGTGATGGAGTTAGGAGACTTCAAGAACTTCCTACCGTGCCACCCCCTGCCCTACGTCATTACAGACAACTAATTCTCACAGAAGACAGGGTGTGGGCTCCAGTGGAAAAGCCAGCATATGATTGCTTATCCCCAATTGCCCTTGAATGTGCTACGGAGAACCACCTTTTTAAAACTGAGTAACTATTTCAGACGGCACTTAAGAGTCAATCATTTTGCTGTGGGTCTGGAGTCACATGTCGGCCACATGGGGCAAGTACGGCAGATTTCCTTCCCTAAAGGACATCCGTGAACCAGGTGGGTTTTTACGACAACCGACGATGGTTACATGGTTATGATTAACGAGACTAGCTTTAATTCCGGATTTAAGCAAATTTAAATTCTAGCAACCGTGGTAGGATTTGAACCTGTGCCCCGAGATTGCTAGTCCAGTGATATTATCACCACGCCACTGACTACCCATTCTAAATGTTTATTTGGGAATTTTCAGTGTTAACTATTGAACAAAATCATCGTAAGCTGTGGAGATAAATAGGTTGTTTTAAAAAACTGAGATTATAGATATACTGCAGGAAACCAGTGAGGTTCTGAAGTCCAGAAATGCTGCACACGCAATGCCATGCGCACTCGAGCACTGTCATTACTGTGCATAACACACACTGTTAAACTGTTCTTAACTGATCTATATCAGTGCAAACACCCACTAGATTTTGATCTTCCTGCTTCTGAATTGTTTTCAACAGTTATCATGAAAGTCTCACTCAGTTTCCAAGTTTGCCACTTGTTTTGTGACTAGCAAGACTAAAAGACTGTCGCTCGATGTAACATCTTACGGAAGTTTGTTAGGTGGTGCAAATGCCTAGTTATCAGCAATGTACAATTCTTGATCACAATTACTGATAAGGACGCTCGCTCTAGCTCATTCACCTAGAAAAAGCTCCAGCATTTAACCAGCCCAACCTTAGTTGCCGCAAGGGCATCAAGTTTCAGCCATGCAGTGTGCGATTGGAGACGCATGCATGTCAGGCAAGGGAGGGGCTCACAAAAGGAAATTAATGTACTAGATTTTAAAATAACAAATGGACAGTTTTCATGATCCTAAAAATATCAAATTAAATTTTACAACCTTCCACAGTGGTACTTGAGCCACGAGGCTACCCGATACGTTATTTCCATTGAAGCAGTGCTGTGGGTTTATCACCTCCATGTTCAATGCCACATTTATACACTTGTCCCCCTCTTACCTGATCCCTTCAAAGCTCAAGGGCCCCCAGTTTCCTCCTATAATACCTCCATTAGCAGGTGTCACAGCTAGTTAATGCAAGTTTATAAGACTGCCAAATATTCTCTTACATTTTATTAAAATGACACTTCTGAAATGTACAACAATAAACTATTTTTTACAATGCTATTCGCAATCTCAGGATGACCCAAATCATCGTGCTACAAAAGTAACATTCAAAATGGAACCAAACAAATACAGCACTGGCAATATCCGAAATACGAAGAGGATGAGAACAGATAAAATACCCCGAGTCCAAAACTGAAACACTGAAGAAAGTCAAATTCACTTTCAAACAAGCTCAGTAACGTAAAGGATACTTGGGACTTTCCGATTTTCATTGATGACGAGCAAGTCTGTAAAATCTCTGGCAACACACTGCGGTATGATCTTTTTCAGAGCCAATCCTCTCCTGTAGTAGACGTGAGAGTTTGGCACTACCTTTGCCAGCTGCTCACAGAGCCGCACCGTTCTCTGAAAAGCAAAACCATCCACGCAAGATTTTAAAATATGCAGCAGCTGAGGGCAGTGACCAAGGCACCCTGACTGGATGCTGGAACCCTTGGCTTAGGGGATAGGTGGCAAAATCCTGGACCCGATTTCCTCACTGGAAATTCCATCTGGGCTGGAGCTGATGCACAATTACTACAGGGAACAAATAGGAGACTACAACAAATGCAAACAAAAACACAACCAGACCACTCATACAGTGGCTTACAAGAGCAGATCAGAGACCAGGAATTCTGTGGCAAGATACTCACCTCCTGACTCTTTAAAGCCCTACAAGGCTGAGGTCAGGTGTGTGATGGAACGTGCCCCACTTGCCTGGGTGAGTACGGCTCCAACACTCAAGAAGATTGACGCCATCCAGGACAAATCAACCCACTTCATTGGCACCCTATCCACCACCTTAAACATTCACACCCTCCACCACCGATGCACAGTAGCAGCCATGTGTACCATTTATCAGGTGCACAGCAGCAACTCACCAAGGCTCGTTTCACAGCATCTTCCAAACCAGCAACCTCTATCACCTAGAGGACAAGTGTAGCAGGAGCATGGGGGCACCACCGCTTACAAGCTGCTGTCCAAGCCGCAAACCATCCTGACTGGGAACCCTATCGCCTTTCCAGCACCGTCACTGGGTCAAAATCCTGAAACTCCCTCTCTAATGACACGGTGGGTGTACACACCACATGGGCTGGACTGCACTGGCCCGGCACCTTCTCAAGGGCAATTAGGGATGGGTGATAACTACAGGCCTAGCCAGTGACGCCCATAAATCAATATCAAATAAATCCCATACACATGGCACTGTTACGATGTACAAAACGTTGCTGGGTGCTTCTGAATTGAGGCAGATAGGGGAATGGACACCAAATCACGGGAGCAGAAATGAGGGGTTTTGGTCAGAACCGATGAACTTTAGGAAGATTTTAAGAGAAGGAACTGGGAAGGGAGAGGGGTTTAGGGACAGAGTTCCAGAGTGGAAACAAGTCTGTGACATCAAATGTGGGTGAAGAGAGGGAGAAGGGATATACAAAAGACCAGAATCTAATCGTACACATGGAATCACTGTGTCAGGACCGTGCACCCATGGAATTGTATTCCAAGCAGGAGTTAGTAGCTCCAGGTGAGAAAACTCTGATACAAACTTCCCCTTTACAATTACTATTGCCCTGTTAATGTTTACTTTCACACACCCCTCGAGGCCTGTCAGACGTGGTAATGAGGATCTTCGGACTTGTCTCTCGGTTGAAATAGGTCGAAAACTCATCAGTTGCTTCATCGAAAGCCACCTGTGGAAGATTAATGCCATCTTTAAACTAACAAACCGTACATCCTCCCGTCAAAATGTTTACATAAAAGGAGTATCTTTTGCCTAGTTCCAATTTAAGGCAATTGGAAATTTTCTTTTACTTACATACAAGAATTTAACGGAGACAAGGGCACCAAAACATTGTCACTGACTGCTCTCTAACCTCATCAATGCCATTAGAAAATAAACCTGGGCCTTAAAATTAAATCCTAAGATTCAAAATGGAAGAAACTCATTGCTATTACGCATATACATTAATACAGCAAGGATAACATATCAGAAGGGACCATTTACTCGGATTGACCAGGAGTTAACAAAACCTGTAAAATTACCTCTTCGTCATTCGGATCCACAGTTGTTTCGTCGTATATTCGCTGGTTTTCTATCGTCTTCGGAACGGGTTTTGGTGGTGCCTGGGAAGAAAGGTGTAATCAGGGACAGCAAAGTTACATTCACTTACAGACAAGTGATCGGCACCTTTTGGTTTAGATTTTAGACACAAACCCGCACAAACCACGATCCCGTTTTTGATAAGTCGGCACCGTCAGCACTAATCCTTCGGATGTGAGCAGCCACTCACCTTCATAAAATTAAAAAAGCACACTCCCCTATTTAACATGGAATTTATTAATATGTCAAAGAAACGTGCACGTACAAGGCACGTGCACGTGTACAAGGCACGTGCACGTACAAGGCACGTGCACGTACAAGGCACGTGCAAGTACAAGGCACGTGCAAGTACAAGGCACGTG
The DNA here is from genome assembly GCF_047496885.1 of Scyliorhinus torazame. NCBI lineage: Eukaryota > Metazoa > Chordata > Chondrichthyes > Carcharhiniformes > Scyliorhinidae > Scyliorhinus > Scyliorhinus torazame. The sequence continues at coordinate 13,682,659 of NC_092713.1, forward strand.
CAAGTACAAGGCACGTGCAAGTACAAGGCACGTGCACGTACAAGGCACGTGCACGTACAAGGCACGTGCACGTACAAGGCACGTGCACGTACAAGGCACGTGCACGTACAAGGCACGTGCACGTACAAGGCACGTGCAAGTACAAGGCACGTGCAAGTACAAGGCACGTGCAAGTACAAGGCACGTGCAAGTACAAGGCACGTGCAAGTACAAGGCACGTGCAAGTGCAAGGCACGTGCAAGTGCAAGGCACGTGCAAGTACAAGGCACGTGCAAGTGCAAGGCACGTGCAAGTGCAAGGCACGTGCAAGTGCAAGGCACGTGCAAGTGCAAGGCACGTGCAAGTGCAAGGCACGTGCAAGTGCAAGGCACGTGCAAGTGCAAGGCACGTGCAAGTGCAAGGCACGTGCAAGTGCAAGGCACGTGCAAGTACAAGGCACGTGCAAGTACAAGGCACGTGCAAGTACAAGGCACGTGCAAGTACAAGGCACGTGCAAGTACAAGGCACGTGCAAGTACAAGGCACGTGCAAGTACAAGGCACGTGCAAGTACAAGGTACGTGCAAGTACAAGACACGTGTACGTACAAGACACGTGTACGTACAAGACACGTGTTCGCACAAGATACATGTACGTACAAGACACATGGACGCACAAGATACGTATACTTATAAAATACATAAATTTAAAGATTCTACTTAATAAGCAATTATCAACACTGCTACATTGCATTCCTGGAAAAGCATAAATTCCACCACCACCCCTGTGGTACAGGCGTGCACAAAAGCCAACCGGCCAATACAACAAAGCCAGGTTGACTTGGGCATTAATTGTGCGGTGCTGCAGCTGCCCCAGTGCTGGCAGACTGCAGCTGGCCCCAGTGCTGGCAGACTGCAGCTGGCCCCAGTGCTGGCAGACTGCAGCTGGCCCCAGTGCTGGCAGACTGCAGCTGGCCCCAGTGCTGGCAGACTGCAGCTGGCCCCAGTGCTGGCAGACTGCAGCTGGTCCCAGTGCTGGCAGACTGCAGCTGGCCCCAGTGCTGGCAGACTGCATGCAGGAAAATCAATCAGCTCTACCTGTGGTTCAATAGCCCTCAATGCTCTTTATTAATAAACATCAATCAATCTCAGTTTGAAACTCTCGAGTAAACTCCTGCCTCTGCAGCTTCTCGATGGGAGAGTTCCAGAATTATACTCCCTGTGAGAAAAACTTTTCTGGCATTAGCCCTGAACGTCCTAGCTCTAATTTTAAGATTATTCCCGCTTGTTCTGGATAACAAACTGTGCTAGACTGTGAAACCATACTGCAGAAAGGTTCCAGCACCGTCGAGATTGAAGGAACCAATGTAATTGAATGGTCAACAAATTGCCAGTGATGCCCATATCTCAAAGAACAAAAATATGTTGAGCTTGTACGTTAAGCGACAGTTACCTTGTCTCCAAGTGCTTCTCTCTCTTTCTGCCGTTTCTTTCTGGCTGCCAATTGCTCCTAAATAACAATGGGTAAAATTAGTTTATTTCATTCAGAATCAGGCCGTTCTTAAAAGTCTGGTCTCCATTAGAAACCCACCAACAGCTCAAAACGTTGGCTGAACCACAAGTAGAAATATTACCAGTTATCCCCAATAAGTTCAGTTCTTTCTCAAGAACATCAGTGGAAGGAGCAGCTGGTTGACACTGCAGTTAGGGTCAGGACTAAAGTTTGAAGTTTAGGGGAGAACTTGGAAGCCAATGTGAAAATGAAGAGTTGAAAACGTTAAATGGAATTCAGGCTCGACTTCACCACATAGACCAGAAGGATGATCCTTGTCAGCAAGCACACCTTTAGAAAGAAACAGCTTGCAAATATGTAATGTCCTTCATAACGCAGAACACCCTTGCAGTCAATGAAATACTTGCCATGTGACCACTGTTGCAATAGAATCCCTACATTCAGCCCATCGAGTCTGCACCGACACTCTGAAAGAGCACTCCACCCACGCAGTAACCAATTTACCATGTTTCCACAAACATTTGAGAACGATCTGATAATCGGATTTAGCAACATTGGTTAAAGGATAAATATTGGCCAGGACATCAGAGACTCTCCGTAGGATCTTTTATGTCGACTTGGTTTAGTGTCTCATTTGATTTGATTTATTGTCACGTGTACCGAGGTACAGTGAAAATTATTGCTCTGTGTACAGTCCAGATGTGACAAAACCCATAGGACATGCATAAATACTCAATGTAAATACATATACAGGCAGCAGGTGAAGCATTCAGGAAGCAGCATCTCTCGACAGTGCCGTGCCGTGTCAGCCTGGATATAAAGAATACAAGAGTGCTGAATCCCTCCTCTCCGCGATTGCCTCAGAGGTCACAGATAACCAGGATGAGAGGTCGGATAAGGGCTGGACTCTCAGATCAGCTATACAGTAGAATGCTCAGTCCAAATGGAAATTTTATACAGCCAGCTTATCCCGCTGTTTCCGAACATGCCCACATCATAAACGTGGGACGTTCATGAGCATGTTCTCCCGTGTTTGCGTGGGTTTCACCCCCACAACCCAAAAGACGTGCAAGCTAGGCGGATTGGCCACATTAAATTCCCCCTTAATTGGAACAAAAATGAATTGGGTACTCTAAGTTTATTTTTATTTTTTTTAAGTAAAAAAAGGAATCTGCATTTTTATAAAACGCCTCATCAGTTCCTCAGAATGAAATCCTTTTTTTGAGGCAAAGTTACAATTTAGATGGATAGAAATGGCAGCTGATTTACACACAGCAAGGTTGGTCAATGGGAAATGAGGAATAACCGGTTCTAAATATCTTGCAGTGTTGGCGGAGAAACTGGGCAGGACGCCAGCAGAACTCTCCTGCTCTTCTTCAAACAGTGCAAGGTTTTTTTTTTTAGTTTTACAGCCACCCGTTCAGATAGAACTATTTCACCTGGGAAAGGACATCTCTAACAAAGCGGCATTCCCTCAATGCTACTGCAGCCTACAGGGGTGTACTCGCGTTCTGGAGAAGGACGACAACCCCAGTTTTAAACAAACCCTTTAAACAAAAGGGTCACTGCGGCAGCTGTTGAACCTACCTGCTCATCCAGACGGTGGGCAGCGGTGCCAAGGTCACAACCGACGTCCACCTCCAGCTGCCCCGAGGTGCCACCTTTTTTCAGTTGCTGTGGCTCTTGTTGGAAGCGCCCTCCCACAAAGAATGACCAGGGTGAGCGTAGGGCCGGTCAAGGACAGTAGTGGGAACTTGTGCATGGAGTCAGAAGAAATAGGAGAGGCGTTGAATGAATACTTTTCTTCAGTGTTCACAAAGGAGAGGGGCCATGTTTTTGAGGATGAAAGTGTGATTCAGGGGTAGAGGCTGGAGGAAGTAGATGTTCTGAGGAAGGATGTATTAGCAATTTGAAAAACCTGAGGGTCGACAAGTCCCCTGGGCCAGATGGGATATACCCAAGGATTCTTTCGGAGGCAAGGGATGAGATTGCAAAGCCTTTGGCTTTGATCTTTGGGTCCTCGCTGTCCACGGGGATAGTGCCAGAGGACTGGAGAGTGGCGAATGTTGTTCCTCTGTTCAAGAAAGGGAATAGGAATGACCCTGATAATTATAGGCCAGTTAGTCTTACTTCAGTGGTCGGAAGATAATGGAAAAGGTCCTGAAGGATAGGATTTATGACCATTTGGAAAGATGCAGCTTAATCCGGGATAGTCAACACGGATTCGTGAAGGGTAGGTCTTGCCTCACAAATTTGATTGAATTCTTTGAGGAGGTAACTAAGTGTGTAGATGAAGGTAGAGCAGTTGAAGTCGGATACATGATTTTAGTAAGGCGTTTGAGAAGGTTCCCCATGGTCAGCTCATGAAGAAAGTAAGGAGGTGTGGGATAGAGGGAAATTTGGCCAATTGGATAAGTAACTGGCTATCACATAGAAGACAGAGGGTGGTGGTGGATGGAAAATTTTCAAACTGGAGACCAGTTACCAGCGGTGTACCATAGGGATCAGTTTGGTCCTCTGCTAGTTGTGATTTTTATCAATGACTTGGAGGAGGGGGCTGGAGGGTGGGTCAGTAAATTTGCTAATGACACCAAGATTGGTGGAGTAGTGGATGAGGTGGTGGAGTGCTGTTGTAGGCTGCAAAGAGACATTGATAGGATGCAGAGCTGGGCCGAAAAATGGCAGACGGAGTTTAACCCTGATAAGTGCAAGATGATTCATTTTGGAAGAAAACATTTGAATGCGGATTACAGGGTCAACAGCAGGGTTCTGAAGAATGTGGAGGAACAGAGAGATCTTGGGGTTCATGTCCACAGATCTCTGAAGGTTGCCACTTAAGTGGATAGAGCAGTGAAGAAGGCTTATGGTGTGTTAGCGTTTATTAACAGGGGGCTTGAGTTTAAGAGCCACAGGGTTATGCTGCAACTATACATGACCCTGGTAAGACCACATTTGGAGTATTGTGCGCAGTTCTGGTCACCTCATTATAGGAAGGATGTGGAAGCATTGGAAAGGGTGCAAAGGAGATTTACCAGGGTGCTGCCTGGTATGCAGGATAGGTCTTAAGAGGAAAGGTTGAGGGAGCTAGGGCTTTTCTCTTTGGAGCAGAGGAGGATGAGAGGCGACTTAATAGAGGTTTATAAGATAATGAGGGGGATAGATAGAGTGGACGTTCAGAGACTATTTCCTCGGGTAGATGTAGCTGTTACAAGGGGGCATAACTATAAGATTCAGGACTTCCGGGTGCGGCTATGCAGAGCTAGGTCGCATATCGGTGAGGTTCCACCGGTTCACGGACAGAGAGTGGGTCCTGAGATGGGCCAAGAAGGAGCGGAGCAGTAAGTGGGACAATGCAGAGATCCGAATATACTCGGACTGGAGCACGGAGGTTGCAAAGCGGAGAGCGGGTTTCAATCGGGCCAAAGCGGCGTTGTACCGGAAAGAAGTGAAATTCGGAACGCTGCAGCCGGCGCGACTGTGGGTCACATACAAGGGCCAACACTATTACTTCGAAACGCCTGAAGAGGCGTGGACCTTTGTACAAGCCGAAAAGTTGGACTCTAACTGAGGGTTGGAGAGGGTGAGGGGGATGTTTTGGGGTTTGATGTGTGATGGTTGTTGTATATAGGGGGTCAATCACGCGCAGGAAATGTTACATGGGCTGGGGGAGAGAGACAAGGCCGCGACAGGAGCTGCGCCAGAGGGGGCGGAGCGGGCTTTGGAAAGCGCGGGTTTTTTTTCCCGCACGCGGGAAGGGGAACAAAGTAATGCATATGGATTGGGAGACTCTCACGCGGGGAGGTCAATGGGACGGCGGGGGAAGCCGGGGTCAGCAGGCGTCAGCTGACTTACGGGAGTGACATGGGGGGAGCAAAAAAGCTACACAGGGGTCTAGCGGGGGGGAGGGGAGGGGGGGGGGGGGGGGAAGAGGGTTGCTGCTGCACTGGCCGAAGGGGAATGGGACACAGAAGAGGTGGTCGGGACGGGGGTCCCCCTTCTGGGGGACTGGAGGGTGAGGGAGGCGTGGACACGGGACTGGCCCAGAAAAGGAGATGGCTAGTCGGCGGGGCGTGGGGGGGTTGAGAGCCCTTCCAATCCGGCTGATAACGTGGAATGTGAGGGGCCTGAATGGGCCGTTGAAGAGGGCTCGAGTGTTCACGCACTTAAAGGGACTGAAGGCGGACGTGGCCATGCTCCAAGAGACACATCTGAAGGTGGCGGACCAGTTCAGGGAAAGGGATGGGTAGGACAGGTATTCCACTTGGGACTGGACGCGAAGAAGAGGGGTGGCAATATTTGTGGGAAAGCGGGTGTCATTTGAGGCCAAGACTACTGTAGCGGACAATGGAGGGCGATATGTAATGGTGAGCGGTAGGCTGCAAGGGACGTGGGTGGTGTTGGTCAACGTATACGCCCCAAACTGGGATGATGCAGGATTCATGAAGCGCATGTTGGGGCGCATTCCGGACCTGGAGATAGGAGGCCTGATAATGGGAGGGGACTTCAATACAGTGTTGGACCCAGCACTGGACCGCTCCAAATCAAGGACTTGAAAGAGGCCGGCGGCGGCCAAGGTACTTAGGGGGTTTATGGATCAGATGGGGGGAGTGGACCCATGGGGTTTGCAAGGCCGCAGGCCAGGGAATTTCCTTTCTTCTCCCATGTACACAAAGCCTACTCCCGGATAGATTTCTTTGTTCTGGGCAGGGCGCTCATCCCGAGGGTGGAGGGGACGGAGTATTCGGCTATAGCCGTTTCGGACCATGCCCCGCACTGGGTGGAACTGGAGCTGGGAGAGGAGCGGGACCAACGCCCGTTGTGGCGGCTGGATGTGGGACTGCTGGCGGACGAGGTGGTGTGTGGGAAGGTGAGGGGGTGTATCGAAAGGTACTTGGAGGCCAACGACAATGGGGAGGTGCGGGTGGGGGTGGTATGGGAGGCGTTGAAGGCGGTGATCAGGGGAGAGCTGATTTCCATTAGGGCTCAGAGGGAGAAGACAGAGGGTATGGAAAGGGAGAGGTTAGTGGGGTAGATTTTGAGATTGGACAGGAGATATGCAGAGGCCCCGGAGGAAAGATTACTTGGGGAAAGACGACGGCTCCAGACGGAGTTTGACCTGTTGACCACAGGGAAGGTGGAGGCACAGTGGAGGAAAGCGCAGGGGGCGATATACGAGTATGGGGAAAAGGCTAGCCGGATGCTGGCACACCAGCTCCGTAAGAGGATAGCAGCGAGAGAAATAGGGGGAGTCAAAGATGGAAGGGGAGCCACGGTTCGGAGTGCAACGAAAATAAACAAGGTATTCAAGGCCTTTTATAAAGAGCTGTACAGATCCCAGCCCCCAGCGGGGGAAGAGGGGATGAGACGATTCCTGGATCAGCTGAGATTCCCGAGGGTGGAGGAGCAAGAGGTGGCTGGTTTGGGGGCACCAATTGGGTTGGAGGAGCTGAGCAAGAGTTTGGGGAGCATGCAGGTGGGGAAGGCCCCGGGACCAGACGGATTCCCGGTGGAGTTCTACAGGAAGTACGCAGACCTGTTGGCCCCGCTACTGGTGAGGACCTTTAATGAGGCAAGAGAGGAGGGGACCCTGCCCCCGACAATGTCGGAAGCGGCAATTTCTTTGATCCTAAAGCGGGACAAAGACCCACTGCAATGTGGATCATACAGGCCGATCTCGCTCCTCAATGTGGATGCAAAGTTGCTGGCAAAAGTGCTGGCCACGAGGATCGAGGACTGTGTCCCGGGGGTAATCCACGAGGACCAGACGGGATTTGTAAAGGGCAGGCAACTAAACACCAATGTGCGGCGGCTCCTAAACGTGATAATGATGCCATCGGAGGAGGGAGAGGCAGAGATAGTGGCAGCTATGGACGCGGAGAAGGCCTTTGACCGAGTACAGTGGGAGTACCTCTGGGAGGTGCTGTGTAGGTTTGGGTTCGGGGTAGGGTTTATCAATTGGGTTAAGCTCCTTTACAGTGCCCCGATGGAGAGTATAGTGACGAACCGGCGGAGGTCGGAGTACTTTCGACTGTACCGAGGGACGAGGCAGGGGTGCCCCCTGTTGTTCGCATTGGCGATCGAACCATTGGCCATGTCATTGAGGAAGTCTAATAAATGGAGGGGGGTGGTCCGAGGGGGAGAAGAGCATCGGGTGTCGCTATATGCGGATGACCTGTTGCTGTACGTGGCGGATCCAGTGGAGGGGATGGTGGAGGTCATGCAGACTCTAAGGGAGTTTGGGGAGTTTTCGGGCTATAAGCTCAATGTAGGGAAGAGTGAGCTCTTTGTATTACAGGCGGGGGACCAAGAAAGAGGGATAGGGGAGCTACCGCTGAGGAGGGCGGAGGGGAGCTTTTGGTATCTGGGGATCCAGATAGCCAGGAGTTGGGGGACCCTACATAAACTGAATCTGACGAGGTTGGTGGAGCAAATGGAGGAGGATTTCAAAAGATGGGACATGTTACCGCTCTCGCTGGCGGGTAGAGTGCAGTCGGTCAAAATGGTGGTCCTTCCGAGGTTTCTGTTTGTGTTTCAGTGCCTTCCCATCGTGATCACTAAGGCCTTTTTTAAGAGAGTAGGCAGGAGTATCATGGGGTTTGTGTGGGCGAATAAGACCCCGAGAGTAAGGAGAGGGTCCGCAGGAAGGTCAGTCAGCAGCAGCAGCAACCTTGGGGGGGTGGAGGGGTTGTCCGGGGGGGGGGGGGGGGGGGGGGGGGGGAGAGACTGCCTGGGAGGGTGGATGAGCAAGAGATAACATGAAGGGTTGGGGAAACTGGCACGTACGGGTGAGGGCCAGTGTACAAAGCTGTGTAAATATATCATTTTGCCATGTATATATCTTGCTCTGCGCGATTTCTCGGTTTTTTCTGTTTCGAGGGGGGGGGGGGGTTATTGTTTGTAAGGGAGAAAAATTGTGTTAAAAAACTTTAATAAATATATATATTTTTTTAAACTATAAGATTCAGGTTGGGAGATATAGGGGGGATGTCCGAGGTAGGTTATTTACTCAGAGAGTGGTTAGGGTGTGGAATGGACTGCCTGCTGTGATAGTGGAGTCGGACACTTTAGGAACTTTCAAGCGGTTATTGGATAGGCACATGGAGCACACCAGAATGACAGGGAGTGGGATAGCTTGATCTTGGTTTCGGACAATGCTCGGCACAACATCGAGGGCCGAAGGGCCTGTTCTGTGCTGTACTGTCCTATGTTCTAAAGACGGGAGAATGGGAACTCAGCAATACTAGAAGGAATTGGCATTGCACATCAAAGTCAGGGCAGTGTGCGACTTGGGATGTAAAGGCATTCATACTACTCTGCTGTTTGTCCTTGCAGGTAGCAGAGGTTACAAGGTGCTACTGGAGCAACCTAGACAAGCCCATGGAGTGCACGAAAGCGGGTAGATTGGAATCCAGCAGTCCTTTCCTGGATGTGCCAGGTTGATAGGACTGTTTCCATAGACAGAGCGGTGAGGATCCCAATACTTATGGGCTAAAAATTTTGCTTATCCTCCACCATACTTCGCTGGGAACTGTCAACAAACCTGTTAAGAGTATAACTGTATTGCCCACAATCAAATGTCACAGCACCCGTAGCAGGTGACGGACCAAACCAGTTTTACAGGTATTGGAACCACATAGATACTGCCTTAAAAATAAAATGCGGCAACGCATCCAAATAAGCCTGGTGAACATTTACATGCATCAGACTGCAAAGCATTTACATCCCATCGGATATTTGCATGGCAAGTCTCTCACTGCCTGCAGAAAGGGTTCGCAATTCTTTTAAGTTCCAACCAAAACAACTCAACGTGACTTGAACATAGAGGCGGCAAGGTCAACTAATGCATCTTTATTTTATCTGAGGGAACTGCGACAGAAATGCTTTTCTTTCTGCAAATGAAAACCATTTTGCGTCACTCGGTACTGATGAAAGTGTTCATCATGATGGTGAAGTAACTTCACGTCTGTCCCAACAGAGATGAAACAGCAATGTTTTTACATCTCTTATATCAACACAGAGCATTGAGAATAACCAGAACCAGCTAACAAAAGTAACTCTAAAATCATAAAAGCGCAACACTGAAAACCATCTGCCTCTTTCGAATTTGTGTCTGCAGTAAAGACAATAGTAAAGCCCAGTTTGTGCGTTTCCTCTACACAAGCTGTAATCTTAACCACTGTCAATCGCCCTCAGGATCTTAAAAGGTTTCAATCAAGTCGCTTTACTCTTCTAAATCCACTGGATACAAACCTAAGTGCTCCACCCTATCCTCCTAAGAAAACCCACCCATTCCTGGTGTTTGTCAATTAAGTGGGAGGCACGGTAGCATAGCGGTTAGCACTGCTGCCTCACAGCGCCAGGGTCCAAGGTTCGATTCCCGGTTTGGGTCACTGTCTGTGGAGTCTGCACATTCTCCCCGTGTCTGCGTGGGTTTCCTCCGGGTGCTCCGGTTTCCTCCCACAAGTCCCCAAAGGCCTGCTGTTAGGTGAATTGGACATTCTGAATTCTCCCTCCGTGTAACCAAACAGGCGCCGGAATGTGGCAACTCTGGGATTTTTACAATAACTTCATTGCAGTGTTAATGTAAGCACACTTGTGACAATAAAGATTATTTAAAAATGTAGCGTTCTCTGGACTGCTTCTAACACATTACCACTTTCCTTAAATATGAATCCAATACTGAACACAGTGCTCCAGATGTGGTCTCACCAATGTCCTGTACAACTGAAGCATATCATCCACATTTCTGCCTTCTTCCTACTCAACCGAGTCACTCCCTTCTCTGTTGCCAGAAACCATGCACATGGCTACGATGTCACTGATTCCATTCCCCACCCTGACCCTAATATTCCCTTCCAATCCAAAACCACACAGCTGCCATTCCCACCCAAACTCCACCCACTCTCCATCTGAATCCTTGTTCATGTCAGCTGTGGTTCACTGTCTAGATTCCGGTGCCTGAGGATCAAATCCTCTGCAGGAGCCGAGCACAATTCTGCGCTCTCGCTGCAGGGCAGCACTGAGGGAGTGCGACACTGTTGGAGGTGCGGTCTTTCGGGTGAGATTAAACCAATGGCGCATCACCACTTTTTAACGGGGTGCGATGGATGCCTTTGATTCGGTTACGAAGAACAAGACAGATGTTCTGGCCAATATTTATCTTACATTCAGCAGCAGAGTAAGTACTCATTGTCAAATTGCGGTTTGTAGTTCACCGAGTGCAAACTGGTTGCTGCTAATCCTCATTCCAACACTGACAGCAATTCAAAAGTACGTCATCAGCAGACGGAAAACACAGCCGTCCAGTCTGTAAATGGCAGCATTTAAAGGCAAAAATTCCCCGTTAAAACCCCCTCCATTGCTTCCTCAACCACTCTTTCCCACCTACCTTCCTCAACCCCAAACCTTTCACCTTACCCCTCCACTTGTCCTACAACCCACACTTCAACCCCCTCACATTACAACACCCCTTAACTCTCCCTGCCCTTAACCCCTTGACTCACTCGCCATCACATCTCACCGTCTTCTCCTCTCTACTCCGCCATCCCCCCTCCTCATTCCCCCTCCACTCCTCACACTCCCACCCCTCGCTCCCTCATTCCCCCCCACCTCACTCCCCCACCTGTCCCTCATTCCCCCTCCTCTCTACCTCATTCCCCCACCTCACTCCCTCATTCCCCCACCTCACTCCACCTCCTCTCCCTCATTCACCCCTCCTCTCTCCCTCATTCAAGCCTCCTCTCTCCCTCATTCCCCGCTCCACTCTCCCTCATCCCCCCCCTCCTCTCTCCCTCATCTCCCCCCCCTCTCCCTCATTCCCCCCCTCCTCCTCTCTCCTCATTCCCCCCTCCTCCTCTCTCCCTCATTCCCCCGCCTCCTCCTCTCTCCCTCATTCCCCCCCTCCTCCTCTCTCCCTCATTCCCCCCTCCTCCTCTCTCCCTCATTCCCCCCCCTCCTCCTCTCTCCCTCATTCCCCCCCCTCCTCCTCTCTCCCTCATTCCCCCCCCCTCCTCCTCTCTCCTCATTCCCCCTCCTCCTCTCTCCCTCATTCTCCCCCCTCCTCTCTCCCTCATTCCCCCCTCCTCCCCTCTCCCTCATTCCCCCCCTCCTCCCCTCTCCCTCATTCCCCCCCTCCTCCTCTCTCCCTCATTCCCCCCCTCCTCCTCTCTCCCTCATTCCCCCCTCCTCCTCTCTCCCTCATTCCCCCCCTCTCTCTGCCTCATTCCCCCCTCCTCTCTCCCTCATTCCCCCCCTCCTCTCTCCCTCATCCCCCCCTCTCTCCCTCATTCCCCCCCCTCCTCTCTCCCTCATTCTCCCCCCTCCTCTCTCCCTCATTCCCCCCCTCCTCTCTCCCTCATTCCCCCCCTCCTCTCTCCCTCATTCCCCCCCTCCTCTCTCCCTCATTCCCCCCCTCCTCTCTCCCTCATTCCCCCCCTCCCCTCTCCCTC